>NC_042616.1:525647387-526313095 GCF_901001135.1 Rhinatrema bivittatum | reverse complement strand
ATTGATGTTACCAAGGTTCCCACTGAGGTAATGGTTGGGGGGATGTGAAATGGAAACAGTTGGAAGCTTGACAAAAAAAGTAATGTGATGATCATCACTCACGTGACTAGAACTTGTTTGTTTATTATTTTTGTTAGCAGGCACGTGAAATGCTAGTGCATGTTGAATTTGCCAATCACTGTGCATTTTAGAAAGGTGGTCCTGGCTGGAACTACACAGTTCAAATATATGTGGTAATTGATTGTTGATAAGTGTATTTTTTAAGTAGCCACACTGGCCACCAGTATGTTTACTTTTCCTCTTACTTAACTCACTAGCTCAGCTTTATAAGAAGGGCTTCTCTGCTTGTGTGATGCTTTTGTTTGGTGTGAGGAGAGCAGAAACATCAGATCTTTATTCAATCTACAACAGTCATCTATTATATTAACCTACTCAATTTTTTTTAAATGATTTATTATATCACTGAATTAATAATTAATAATTATTAGGTGGTGGTGAATGTCTGACTAGGCTACTAGCCTAGTGTCACTGGTGAGGCTAGTGGCATTTTAGCAGAATTATAATTTATTTTTATTAGTACTGCAGCATTAATATATTCAAGCCTAGGTAGGCAGGCAGTGCACCACTCCAGCAGTCACATCATTGCTTCCTGTGCATTGCATTATGTGCACACATTGACTCCAGCTTGGGGACAAGGCAGGTCTCCTTTACCTCACACATTGATTCCAGCTTGGGGATAAGGCAGGTCTCCTTTACTGTACACATTGACTCCAGCTTGTGGAAAAGGCAGGTCTCCTTTACAGCACACTGACTCCAGCTTGGGGACAAGGCAGGTCTCCTTTACTGCACCCATTGACTCCAGCTTGGGTACAAGGCAGGTCTCCTTTCCTGCACACATTGACTCCAGCTTGGGGAAAAGGCAGGTCTCCTTTACACCATATTGACTCCAGCTTGGGGAAAAGGCAGGTCTCCTTTACTGCACACATTGATTCCAGCTTGGGGATAAGGCAGTTCTCCTTTACTGCACACACTGACTCCAGCTGGGGAAAAGGCAGGTCTCCTTTACTGCACACACTGACTCCAACTTGGGGACAAGGCAGGTCTCCTTTACTGCACACACTGACTCCAGCTGTGGAAAAGGCAAATCTCCTTTACTGCACACACTGACTCCAGCTGGGGAAAAGGCAGGTCTCCTTTCCTGCACACATTGACTCCAGCTTGTAGAAAAGGCAGGTCTCCTTTACTGCACACATTGACTCCAGCTTGTGGAAAAGGCAGGTCTACTTTACTGCACACACTGACTCCAGCTTGGGGACAAGGTAGATCTCCTTTACTGCACACACTGACTCCAGCTTGGGTCAAGGCAGGTCTCCTTTACTGCACACACTGACTCCAGCTGTGGAAAAGGCAAATCTCCTTTACTGCACACATTGACTCCAGCATGTGGAAAAGGCAGGTCTCCTTTACTGCACACACTGACTCCAGCTGTGGAAAAGGCAAATCTCCTTTACTGCACACATTGACTCCAGCATGTGGAAAAGGCAGGTCTCCTTTACTCCATACATTGACTCCAGCTTGTGGAAAAGGCAGGTCTCCTTTACTCCACACATTGACTCCAGCTTGTGGAAAAGGCAGGTCTCCTTTACTGCACACTGACTCCAGCTTGGGGACAAGGCAGGTCTCCTTTACTGCACCCATTGACTCCAGCTTGGGTACAAGGCAGGTCTCCTTTCCTGCACACATTGACTCCAGCTTGGGGAAAAGGCAGGTCTCCTTTACAGCACATTGACTCCAGCTTGGGGAAAACGCAGGTCTCCTTTACTGCACACATTGATTCCAGCTTGGGGATAAGGCAGGTCTCCTTTACTGCACACATTGACTCCAGCTTGTGGACAAGGCAGATCTCATTTACTGCACACACTGACTCCAGCTGGGGAAAAGGCAGGTCTCCTTTCCTGCACACATTGACTCCAGCTTGTGGAAAAGGCAGGTCTCCTTTACTGCACACACTGACTCCAGCTGGGGAAAAGGCAGGTCTCCTTTACTGCACACATTGACTCCAACTTGTGGAAAAGGCAGGTCTACTTTACTGCACACACTGACTCCAGCTTGGGGACAAGGTAGATCTCCTTTACTGCACACACTGACTCCAGCTTGGGGACAAGGCAGGTCTCCTTTACTGCACACATTGACTCCAACTTGTGGAAAAGGCAGGTCTACTTTACTGCACACACTGACTCCAGCTTGGGGACAAGGTAGATCTCCTTTACTGCACACACTGACTCCAGCTTGGGGACAAGGCAGGTCTCCTTTACTGCACACACTGACTCCAGCTGTGGAAAAGGCAAATCTCCTTTACTGCACACATTGACTCCAGCATGTGGAAAAGGCAGGTCTCCTTTACTCCACACATTGACTCCAGCTTATGGAAAAGGCAGGTCTCCTTTACTGCACACATTGATTCCAGCTTGGGGAAAAGGCAGCAGCCTCTCACTAGTAATGCAGGCGGGATAGGGCACTGCATGCAGGAAGATCACAACACCCCTGGTGTCAGGGTTAGGGCACTGTGTGCAGGAAGATCACAACACTCCTGGTATTAATAGGGATAGGGCACTGTGTGCAGGAAGATCACAACACCCCTGGTGTCAGGGTTAGGGCACTGTGTGCAGGAAGATCACAACACCTCTGGTATCAGGGTTAGGGCACTGTGTGCAGGAAGATCACAACACTCCTGGTATTAATAGGGATAGGGCACTGTGTGCAGGAAGATCACAACACCCCTGGTGTCAGGGTTAGGGCACTGTGTGCAGGAAGATCACAACACCCCTGGTATCAGGGTTAGGGCACTGTGTGCAGGAAGATCACAACACTCCTGGTATTAATAGGGATAGGGCACTGTGTGCAAGAAGATCACAACACCCCTGGTATCAGGGTTAGGGCACTGTGTACAGGAAGATCACATCACTCCTGGTATTAATAGGGATAGGGCACTGTGTACATGAAGATCACAACACCCCTGGTGCCAGGGTTAGGGCACTGTGTGCAGGAAGATCACAACACCCCTGGTATCAGGGTTAGGGCACAAGTTCTAGTCACATTGACTGATCACATTACTTTTTTTGTCAAGCTACCAACTGTTTCCATTTCCCATCCCCCATATACTGTCAGTGGGAACCTTGGTAACATGAATAAATAAGAGGGCAGCCAATAGGAATACATATTCATTCCTAAACTGACCTTAACTGACCTGAAAATTGTCAAATTGTATCATTTTCTGTTAGTGCGCACTAACTCCCGTTAGTGCGCACTAACCGGGAGTTAGTGCGCACTAATCGGAAAAAACAATTTTTAACGATTTTTTAACTAAAAAATTGTGCCAAACACGATTTTCTTCTCCTGCCAGACGATTCCGATCGTTAAGACGATAGGGCACACGATTCACATCCCTAGTATGGGTGCATGGTAATTTACCGCTGTATTTTATTACCTGACGCGAATAACAAGTGCAGCTAATAAAATATGAGTACATATGCCAGCACAAATACTTGTATATATAAACACCATGAGCCATGTACATAAGAACATAGCAAGTTGCAATACTGGGTCAGACCTGTTACAGTGGCTGGCCGCGGTGCTCCGTGTCCGACCGCACTCACTCCCCAGGCGCACTCCAGTCACCATCGCTGCTCCCCGGGCTCCAGGCCCTCTCTGTTTGACGCAGCAAGGGCCGGCCCCGCTTCCGTAGTGCAGCCAGCCACGTCTGTTCCTACACGCGCGCACACAGCTCCTCCCGTGCCGGATATGTTCTCCCGTGGAACCTGGAAGACAGGACTCCGCTGGCCCTATATAAGATCATCCCTGCTGGCCTATTGATGCCTCAGAAACAGGTCTCTCTCCTTGGAGTCTCTAGTTACTCTTCGTCTCTTCATTTCCTGCTCCTGCCTCCGCATCTTCAGTTCCTGCTCCTGCCTCTGAGTCTTCAGTTCCAGCCCCCGTGTCTTCCACTCTCCATCTTCGTGTGTTCCTGCTTCCCTGACCCTCAGCTTGCTTCTCTGGTATTGACTTGGCTTGTTTTTGGACTCCGCCTTCGCCTGTTGTCTGCCCTGACTACTTGCCTGTCCTCTGTTTTGCTGACCGCTGTCTGCTCCAACCTCTGGCCCATCCCAGGACTCCGCTCTCACTGCCAGCCCTGACCATCGGACCGTCTGACCTGCCTTTGCCTCACTCCTTCACACCAGCTCGCAGGAGACCCGCTTCTAAGTCCTGCCGGCCCCGGCACCCAAGGGTTCAACCTGCGGGGATCGAGGGCAGGTAAAGGTGAAGGTCCCGAAGGGTCTCCGTCGCCTACATCCACCTACCAACGTCGAGGGCCTATAGGGCACCCCATAGGCAGCACCAACCTCGTCTCGGCCAAGGGTTCACATCTCAATGCAACAGGCATAACAAGATCAAGGGTCCATCAAGCCCAGTATCCTGTTTCCAAAAGCGGCCAATCCAGGTTACAAGTACCCAAACATTAAGTAGATCCCATACTACTATTGCTAGTAGTAGCAGTGGCTATTCTCTAAGTCAGCTTGATTAATAGCAGTTAATGGACTTCTCCAAGAACTTATCCAAAACTTTTTTAAACCCAGCTACACTAACCACATCATCTGGCAACAAATTCCAGAGCTTAATTGTGTGTTGAGTAAAAAATAATTTTCTCCAATTTGCTTTAAATGTGCTACTTCCTAATTTCATGGAGTGCCTCCTATTCTTTCTATTATTCAAAAGAGTAAATAACCAATTCACATTTTCCCTTTCTAGACCTCTCATGATTTTATAGATCTCTATCATATACTGCCTCGGTTGTCTATTCTCCAAGCTGAACAGCTCTAACCTGTTTAGCCTTTCCTCATAGGGGTGCCATTCCATCCCCTTTATCATTTTGGTCGCCCTTTTCTGTACCTTTTCCAGTGCAACTATATCTTTTTTGAGATGTGACAACCAGAATTGTACACAGTACTCAAGATATGGTTTCACCATGGAGAAATGCAGAGGCATTATGACATTTTCTATTTTATTCACCATTCCCTTCCTAATAATTCCTAACATTCTGTTTGCTTTTTTTCACTGCCACGGCACACTGAGCTGATGATTTCAATGTATTATCCACTATAATGCCTAGATCTTTTTCCTGGGTGATAGCTCCTAATATGGAACTTAACATCATGTATCTACAACATGAGTTATTTTTCCTTATATGCATCATTTGCACATGTCCACATTAAATTCATCTGCCATTTGGATGCCCAATCTTTCAGTCTTGCAAGGTCCTCCTGTAAGTTATCACAATCAGCTTGTGATTTAACTACTGTGAATAATTTTGTATCATCTGCAAATTTGATTATTTTACTCATCGTATTCCTTTCCAGATCATTTATAAATATATTGAAAAGCACCAGTCCAAGTACAAATGCCTGAGGCATTCCACTGTTTACCCTTTTCTACTGAGAAAATTGACCATTCAAACCTACTATGTTTCCTGTCTTTTAACCAGTTTGCAATCCACGAAAGGACATTGCTTCCTTTCCCATGATTTTTTAGTTTTCTTAGAAGCCTCTCATGAGGGACCTTTGTCAAACGCCTTCTGAAAACCCAAATACAGTACATCTACCGGTTCACCTTTATCCACATGTTTATTAACCTCTTCCAATAAATTAAGCAGATTTGTGAGGCAAAACTTCCTTTGGGTAAATCCATGCTGACTGTGTTCCATTAAACCATGTCTTTCTATATGCTTTGTGATTTTGATCTTTAGAATAGATTCCACTATTTTTACCAGCATTGAAGTCAGGCTCACCGGCCTATAGTTTCCCGGATCAGACTTATTTGGATAAATACTAATTTATACAGCTAAGTAGGAGCACTTAGCTGGATAAGTCCAAAAAGTGCTACTTAGATGGACAAGTAGCATATTTCAGACTTATCCAGCTACATAGGCCTGCTGCTATGTTGCTGGATAAATTGAAATTTAGCAAGATAAGTTCAAATTTGGGTATCTAAGGAGTGGCAAAGGTGCTACTTGTTGTAATTATGTGTGTTTGTGGATCCTTGGGTGCTGTGGAGGTGACCATGCCCATGGGGAGGAGCCCCGTGAGGAGACACAGTACTGGGCTAGACTCGTACTACACAAACACAAGAGTTCTTTTATTGAACAGCTTGAAGAGAGCCACCAGAGGTGGCAGTAGTGAGGCAGTCTAGTAGTTGCAGTCTCAGGGACCTCGGCAGAGGGAGCCTTTCTCTCCTTGATGAAGTCAGGAGGTTCCGCAGCAGGTCTCCCAGCGAGGAGATACTGTGGATGAGATAGACTGAGAGTTAGAGTACTCAATAGGTGTTGGCTGTTGATATGCGATTCCACCAGGTCTGTTGTAGAAGGTACAGGCACCGAGGCAGGGAGAGCAGGCCCTTGAGGAGCAAGTACCTGTTCCCTGTAAGGCACCTGAAATAAAGAAGATGGCCCCCGAGGAGCAGGTACCCAGGTTAGCATACACCTGAAGGGGAGAGATAGAGAGAGCTTCCTGTGGCAGCACGGAAGCGGCAGAGTAGCGTAGACAAGAATGGATTTGAGTCCTTGCTAACTCAGGGAGCTAGCAAATGAGTGAAGGTAATATACCTGGATGGTGTGAGGTCAGCATGAGGGAACGCCCTCGAGGTTTGCGCCAAGGGTGGTACAAAGTCGTGGGTTGCACGTGCGCACCCTAGTAGGTACCTAGGAGGAGCAATGGCGGGAGGCTGCACCATAGCCATTCCAGGGATGCCAGAAAGGTCGGCTTATAGATGCAGCGGTAGCCATCTTGCCCAGGTAAGCGGGAGGAGCCGTGAATAAGGTGAGGCAAACGGGGCGAAGCCATCCTAGGACCGACGGACGCAACACTACTTACCCAGATAAGTTATAATATAGCCGGATAAGTGTGCTGCAAATTTTTACTTCAAATTTTAAAGGAATACGTGATAGATTTTTTCACATTACTAAGGTGCATGTATCCCCGTAAGTTGGTTTTTACATATGTAAATCAGGGAATTTTATAATGTGTGTGCAGCAATGAAATGACAGTTTTACCAATTAGTCTACCAGGTCACCCAGTCCAATTATAATTTATAAGGACCTTTTTGGCTCTTCAGCCTGAAGTCCCCCCTTATTCACCCAGACTCCTCACTCACAGGCCGATACAATAAAAATCACGGGAGAGCAGGCAAATGCCCGCTTTCCCGGCGCGCGCACAGGCCACTCTTCTGTGCACGCAATTCAGTAAATAAAATTATTCAAATTAGGGCCCGCGTTAAAAGGCGCTAGGGACACTAGCGTGTCCCTAGCACCTCTTTTTTGACAGCAGCGGCAGCTGAGTGAGTTTGATAGCCGACGCTCAATTTTGCCGGTATCGGTTCTCAAACCCGCTGATAGTCACGGGTTCGGAAACCGGACGCCGGCAAAATTGAGCGTCCGGTTTTCAACCCACGAGCCGCAGGCCGATTTAAAATTATTTTTTTTAAATTATTTTTAACTTTTGGGACCTCCGACTTAATAGCGCCAGTTTTTACTGCTTTTCTGTGCACTTTCCTGGTGACGAGAGAAATTAACACTTACCTTTGGGTAGGCGCTAATTTCTGAAAGTAAAATGTGCGGCTTGGCTGCACATTTTACTTAGTGAATCACGTGGGAATAACTAATAGGGCCTTAAACATGCATTTGCATGTTGTGGGTGCTATTAGTTTTGGGGTGGTTGGACGTACGTCCAAATGCAGGATAACAGTTTGCTCCGCCGGAGTGCACTGTACTGTATCGGCCTGCTTGTCATTTTTCTCACTTTTGATATGTTTACAATCACTAATATCTGCTATTGAGCAGGAGTAAATATATGCAATTAAAAGACAATGCATGTCACTTTGGCAGGCTGTAAAATAGCAACTTGTGAGTATAACTGTTGGCCCCCACCCCAGAAAGCCCCAGTCCTGCCCCTTTTTTACACACGCAAGCTAATTCACAGTCCACGATTTATGTGCCTATTTTGCTGTTTTAAAAATTCAATATACTTACGTATACGTCTTTTTACTCATGCACTTGTTATTTTTGTATGCATGCATCATTTAAAATTGTGCACACATCTCTGCACTAACGTATGTGCACAGCTCGCTGTACCTTATTCCTCTGGGGCCTGAGAAAACACTAGTTCCTGGCTGTTCTTGTGTTGCTGTAGAGAAACATGTTTTATAATCATGTAACCCCCTTTTCTTCAGGGTCAATTTTGGATTCTGCAAAGGTGGTGAGTTGCACTGCTGCATCTCTGGGATTAGTCACAGCCCTCCAGGGAGGAAGACTTGGAACCAATGTTAGGAAATATTTCTCCACGGAGGAAGTGGTGAAGACTAAAACTGTGAAGGATTTCAAAGGGGCATGGGATAAACACTGAGGAGCCCTAAAGGCTAGAGGATGGGAATAAATAAAAAAGCTTAACTGGCATTGAGCGGCAGTTACTACCCTTAAGAGAAACTTGGGGGTAACCTTGGGAAGCTTGCTGGGCAGACTAGATGGACCATTTTGGTCTTTTTCTGCCATCATTACTATGTTACTGTGTTATTCTCCAGGATGACACCTAGATCCTGTTCCTGGGTGATGACGCCTAATGTGGAACCTTGCATTGTGTAGCTATAATATGGGTTACTCTTCCCTAAGTGCATCATTTTGCACTTATCAATAAAAGTAAAAATCTGAGAATACCAACACTGCATGATGTTAATAAAAATGAAATTGTTCTTACTTTTTTGAGCAGAGAGCCTTATGGTATTATGCTGCAGGGACCAGTGTTTGCATTTCAGCTGTTGTTTTATTGGGAATCTGAGCTGTCTATCCTGGAGCAGTCAGAAAATAAATATCCTGTTTCTGAATTCATCTCCCTTGGAAGTGGAGAGGAGGAGCATGCCAATTGTTAGAGTAGCAAACTGCAAACCAAGATACAAATCCTGCTGTTGGTTCCTTGTGGCTAAAGCCTTTGGTAAATAAACCCCTTAGATTATGAGCACTCTGTACCAGTACTGTACCAGTACTATAAAACAAGGTAAAAGAGACTTTTGTGGAGCCACACAGGTTTTTTTTCTCAGATCTTTGTTTTTATAATCTTACAATTTTATGGGGGGGGGGCACCTCTTGGATTTCCATTTCTGCATACAAGATTATTCCCGTAATGTCAATAGATTAATATGCAGAGTTTAGAAGCTGATGCGAGATAAACAGGATGCACATGCTTGCATAATTTAGAACCTTGAACAGCATGCTGGACAGACTGAATGGACCAGGCAGATCTCATTTATTATAAACTATGTTAGGTTGCATCTGTTCATGCATATGCTCAGAAACAAGGAGTTAGATGGCAAGTTATCCATCTAAATCATAAGTTATTCATTTAAATGTTTAGTTTTGAATATTGATCTCTAGATTACTTTAGGAATTCAAAAAGTCTGTAAAAACCTACTTATGCTCATCCGTGTTAACCAACCATCAGGCATGAAGGCACTCTATATACTGTACTACCTTTAGTTTGTCTTTAAATTTCCTTTTATTTGTATTTTGCACTTCAATTTAATTTCCTAAGAAGTCTCTCATGAAGGACTTTGTCAAATGCTTTCTGGAAATCCAAGTGCACTATATCAACTGCTCACCTTTATCCACATGTTTATTTATGCCCCCCAAAAAATGCAGCAAACTGGTGAGGCAAGACTTCCCTTGTGTTATGAACGCTCCTGCCCACGGGTTTCCCCGCGAGCAGGCACACTCACCTACAGGCTGATCTTCACCCGACGCGGCAGGACGCCGCCGTCGGGCCTCCCCCCCACGCGGCTGGAGCCGCGCTCTGTTTCTCTCCCTTGCGGCCCGGAGGCTGCCCCAGAGCTGCTCCTGCTCCACGGTCGGAGCCGCGGCCCTTCGGCGTCTCCCAAGGGGCTGGGATCACCCTCGATGTTGCCTCCATCTTCACGGCGCTAGGCCGCAAGCCCCGGTGCCATCCGGCGGCTGGAGCCGCCCCCGGGGTTCCCCGCAGCGGCTGGAGCCGCTGCCGACGTCAGGGCCTGTTCCTCAGGCCCTGCCCTGCTTCTTTGGCGTCTGCCACGATTACATTGGTGCAGGCCGCTGTCCGCGGTCCTGCACAGCTTCCTGCTCTCTCCTTAGGCGCCGGCGTGCGCCTCTCTTCAGAATTTAAAGGGCCAGGCACAGGAAGTGTGCTGGCCCCACCTTCAATGGGACTTCCTGTTTCAGCCCTATAAAGGGCTTCGTCAGTCTGTTCTTCGCCTTGCATCGAGGTGACTTCTCTCTGGAGGTTTTTGCACTACGGGTCCACAGTGTGAACTTTCAAATGGGGTACTCTTCTCCCAGGGGTAAACAGACCATCCAGCGTCACCCTTAGCACCCGGGGCCTGGAAAGATTACTTTCACCCCATCTAACAAAGGAGCCTTGCCTGCCCTGGGGAAAAAGAGATTATGTCTACCACTAGCCAGGGGCCCTGCCCCAAAGAGACTATAAATAAGTTTATGGCCTCCACCTGTGCAGGATAGGCAAGCCAGGGTGGGGTTACAATGACATCTCCAAAATTGCAATTTGTGCTGATAGTACAAAGTTGGTGCTTAATTGTGTTGTTGCAGTGCAGGTACTGTCGATCAGTTACCTTTTCTGCTTGAATGAAATATTTACATTTGTGCAAGTAAAAAAAAACATGGAAGAGACACAAACAGTAGAGGATCCAAGGTAAGGGCGAGAGAACACTAGAGAAGTTTGCATTTTCAGCATTCATCTAACACACCTTTTTAACTTTTTTTTGCATCAGGGTATTTTACCAGCTAAAACATAAAATAGAAAGCCCAATTACAATTTACCCGGGTAAACTGGCTGTCAGAAAACTGCCCACTCTCTACCCTGCTAAAAGTATGCAGACACTGCGATTGCATGTATACTTTTAGCCAGACTGCGAGAATATGTTCCCAGAGGCGTGGTTGGTTAGGGCGAGAGGAGGAAAGCACTTGACCACTGTATTTTCATAATTGGAATGGCTCCCCTGTGAGAAGCAGCTAGGGCTGTTCATCTTGGAGAAGAGATGGCTAAAGGGTGATTATGGTAGAGGTCTATAAAATCATGAGTAGAATAGAATGAGTAAAAGTGAATAGGCTATTTACTCTTTCAAAAAATTAAAAAAACTGGGGGACACTCCATGAAGTGAGTAAATAGCGTGTATAAAACAAATCAGAGAAAAATCTTTATTTCAATGCATAATTAGGCTCTGGAATTCATTGCTGGAAGATTTGGTAAAGACAGCTAGTGAAGCTGGGTTTAAAAAAAGGTTTGGACAAGGCCTTAGAGCAGAATTCCATAAACTGCTATTAACCAGATAGACTTGGGGAAAGCTACCGCTTATCCCTGGGCATTAGCAGCATGGGGTCTATGTATGCCAGATACTTGTGACCTGTATTGGCCACTTTTGGAAATAGGATACTGAGGGGTAGATTTTCAAAGGGGTACGCGCATAGGATACGCGCGTACCCCCTGAAAACCTACCCCAAACCCCTCCTGCGCGCGCCGAGCCTATTTTGCATAGGCTCGGCGGCGCGCGCAAGCCCCGGGACGCATGTAAGTCCCGGGGCTTGCATGGAGAGGCGTGCCGGGGGGCGTAGCGAATGCGAACGCATACAAAAGTACGCGTTCGCAGTAAATTATAAAATCTACCCCTGAGCTTATTTTCTTATTTTCCACTGAAATTTCACCCTTAGGGGGAAAAAAAAAATAGGTGCAAAGTCCACAGGTTCTTTGAAGCAGTGGGCAGTTTCCAAGGGAAAGTAAGTGTATATTGTGTTACAGCTTTCTTTAGTTTAAATATTTCAAACTGAACCTACTTTCCTATGTGCCCCAACCCCAAATCTGGGCCTATGCCTCCACTAAAAATGTCCTTTTATCTTAAGTCTAAATTTGAGCACTTAAAACTCTTTGAAAACTAGGTAGAAAATACGGTAGACTTCATACATAGGTGCAACTGGTTTTGTAGATGGTGCTGGGACGGCAATAAAGATAAGAAATACACAGCAGTTAAGTGGATGGCTATAAAATTATATACTAAATATGTTGCCCATACTTACATAAGAAAAGTGGGCATATGCTTTCTGGGTTCTTCTGGAAAAAGAAACATATGTATACACACCCAGAAACTTAGAATGAGCAAAGAGAAAGGAGGGGCCAGCTTCCCAAAGTTTCTTACGTATCACCAGACATATATCATGCAAAACGGTAGACTGGAATGGACGCCACCTGCAGCTATCCAGCTGCCCTCTTCCCTGTCTTCTATTACAAGTGGGTTTCAGCTCTGCTCGTGGCCTGCTGGATCTCACCACTCCTTGCCCACGAGCAGGATGGGCTCTGCTCGCAGCATGCTGGGCCTCCTTCATCTTCTGCCATGAGTGGGATGGGCTCCACACGCAGCCAGCTGGATATCATCGTTCTGTCAGCGGCCTCAGGACGGAGTCGCTCACTGTCACCCCCCCTGACTGTCACCTAGGGCGGACCGCACGTCACCTTAGTACGCCACTGCCTGAGGGCTTTTTTTTCATGAATCAGATGATTCTACCCTTCTCACAAGGAAAGATAGGAGAGAAGTTATGCCAGACTTGCAGGAGCTGACAGGATTCATCAGGGGGTAGTTCTTGTCTCAGTGTTGGTTGTGGCGGGTCAGCTGCAGGAAGGTGGGTGGATGTTGATGGGCTTGGGATGTCACGCCCCAACGAGCACATGCAGACAGTTGGGAAAATAAAATAAGTCAGCACAATAATCCACTTAGTAAAATGGAGAAGTATTCTAGTGGTTAGAGCAGCAGGCTGCAAACCAGTGTTCAAATTCAGCTGATGCTCTTTGTGATCATAAGAACATAAGAAGCACCGTGCTGGGTCAGACCAAGCTCCACAAAGTCCAGCATCCTGCTCTGACAGTGGCCAGTCCAGGTCACAAGTAACCAGCATATCCCCAGTACTTGAATCTGTTTCTTGTATCCCACTCCAGGGGATAAGTGCTGGCTTTTATATGTCCACCTTGCTAATAACTCTTTATAGATATTGCCTTCAAAAACCTGTCTAATCCTCTTTTGAATCCCACTATGTTAGTTGCCTTGACCACGTCCACCAGCAACAGATTCCATAACTTGGCTGTTCACTGAGTGAAAAAAATACTTCTTCCGATGTGTTTCAAATCTGATGGTTGCTAGTTTCATGGAGTGTCCCCTATTCCTAGTGTTGCTTGGAATGGTAAATAACCATTTACCCTTTCCACCCCATTTATTATTTTGAGCAAGTTGCTTCATGCTCCATTGCCTCAGGTACAAACTAAGGGGCTCATTTACTAAGCATGACCTAAGACATCATAAGTTACCAGAGCAAGACTGTATCAGACTAAGCTGACTGATAATTCTGCTTGGGTGGAGAACCAGAGAATTTTTATTTTTGGATAGCAGAATGATGTGCAACAGAATAAGGGAGTAGAAAGAATAAGACGCAATCTAAGAAAGCTTGGCAGTTAAGATTCAGTGCCAACAGGGGCAGAGTCATGCATTTGGGGTGCAGAAATCCAAAGGAGCTGTATGCAATAGGAAAGGGGGGGGGGGGAGTCAGGGCCGTGGATTCACATCTTGAACCCACAGCCCTGGGATTAAGAGTAATTAAGGTATCACCAGAATGCACTGGAAAAAAAAAACCCCAACAGAAAACCCTTATTCTTCAGGAGCTACCAGTAGCCAGTTCATAATAAAAGTTGAAAGGATGAGTCATAGAAATCCACAGCAGAGATAAGTAGGACAAACATACACTTCTACATTACTTCTTCCTGAGGAAGCAATTCAAGATCTTAATCAGGTTCACAAACATCCAAGTATCTTTGTCACATCTCAAGTGGAGTGCTCACATCTCTTCAGCTGTCTCAGCAAATTCTTCTGCAGTTCCCATAGGGATATTGTGGTTCATAAATCCCTCTCCTAGGTTGCCCAGTGCACCCTGTCTGTGATGGCACACACGCTTCCATGGTGTCAGGACTTTGTTGGGATAGTTAAACCAGCAGACCTACCAGGAATCCCTGCTGAATGCTAGATGTTATTTCTCAGTTTCACTGCTGGGAAAAGGGAGAAAAAAAACTACATCCTTGTACTATGAGTTCCAGCTTAAATTACCCCAGTGCACACTCTCCCTAAAGTGCCACTCTCAAACCCATAGTTAGAGACAGATAAGCACCCTGCCATACTCCTCTGAAACAGCACAAGTTACCATTAACTAAAAGGTAGAGATTAAGTGCTCAGATTTAGACTTAAGATAAAAGGACATTTTAGTAGAGTCATAGACCCAGATTTGAGGCCTGGGCACATATGAAAGTAGGTTTAGTTTGAAATACAGGAAGCTGTAACACAACATGGAAGGTATGGGATTGATCACTGCTTTGTTGCATTTCAGCTTTCTGATCTACAAAACCAGAGTTTTCCACTGTCTCCTCTACTGTTGTGCTGCTAATGAATTCTATAGCCTCACAATGCTATGGGTCAGCAAGGCAGCAGCAGTAGTAGTAGTAAGCAAATATCACTTCTGTATTTGTGCCAGAGGTGGATGAGCAAGAGCATTGGATTCCAAGGCATGATGCCTCTAGTTCTTGTCCTGGCACTGACTGGAGGTCCTACCACCACTACCACTTATTTCTATAGTGCTACTAGAGGTATGCACCTCTGTACAAATACCAACAGGAAACCGTCCCTGTTATGCAGAATTCACAATTTAGTCAAGACAAACCTATATGTAATAGTCTATTTGGTTTAAAGCCAAAATAAAAGGGACCACACAGTCCCCAGGGCCAATCTCACTGTCCAAGACTTTTAAATCTACTTTCTATTCAACATCAATGTCAGCCACTGGGGTGCCAGGGTTCCACTAGCAGAGAGGAGGACAAGTCTCCAGGCCCCTAGGTGCATGCCAGGTGGGAATGAGTAGACAGACTCTCAGATTCAATCAGTCTTTCTTCTAATGGTACCCACTCCAGTAAATCTCAGCAGTTGCGTCCTCCAATGCAGAAAAGAGCAGGCCAATGCTGGAAGTGATGTTCAAATAATACGTTCACCGTAACTCATAAACACTTGATCTAAAGCAAACATAGGAAAATCCCAAAATATAAAAATCAAACTATATGGATACAGATGAAACTCCAAATGCCTTAGGGCCCTATTTACTAAGCATTTTTCCTATGAATCCCTTTCTCTCCCTCTCTGACTCTGTGTCAATGTGCTTTCCTGGAAAGACTGAAAATCTCATCTCCAAGAATAGTAGGTAGGAAGGTAGTGGTAAAAAAAAACCAAAATCAAACTTAATACAATCCAAGAATAAAGAAAAAACTTGCCAGCACAGTTCTTACTTTTTCACAACTATAGTCTCCATTTCAACTGGACGCGAGGCAAAGTAGCACTCTATCCCAAACCCTTCAGGCAGGGGATAATAGCCAGGATTGGAATTGGGGCAAATGGTGCCCTGGCTGAAAAAAAGCCCCTCCCCAAGCCTCTCTTCGACCATGGCAGGATGGCATGTGCTGCAGCCACCGGGCCTCTATCTTCAGCCGCAGAGGGGTGGGATCCACCACGGTCCATATACCCTTGCATATAGGACTATACAGCACTTAATTTCTAGTAGAATGGCCTGGAAGGCAGTTCTGCCACTTCTTTAAAAGACTTAAGAAGCAGAGTAGCAGGGGTTCCTCGCCAGTCCCTCCCCTTCAAGTGGCCCTCAGGGAAGAGGACGGGAGGTAGTGAGACTGGAGCAGACATGGCAGAAAACAGCCACTCTGCTCCTTAATCCAGCTGCTTCATTCCTGTTTCCCCCCTCCTCTCCTGTTCTGTATGTGTAACCGCTTTTTTGGAGAATTGTTGCCCCTTAGGGCACACAACAAATTTATATCTTCAGGGTCTGCTCTAGCTAACCCTTCCATCCAGTACTGATTCTCAATCCCTGGGGGGGGGGGGGGGGGGTGGGGAGTCTTTTTGTAGGGGAAAGCTCTCACTTATGTCCCAGACAATGTCCCACACAGAAATCTTCGATCAGCAAATAAAGCACTCCTAACCATCCCTTCAGTTAAAACAGCAAGACTAACCCAAGTGAGGGAAAGGGCCTTATCATTAGCAGGACCCAGAATTTGGAACACAATGCCTCCAGAGATCAGATTACAAAGTGATCTCAAGGCATTTAAGAAAAGTTTAAAAACATGGCTTTTTAAACAGGCATTTTACAAGGAGACGGGAGAATAGAAATTATTCAGGAATAAGCAGATAAGCACCGACATACAGTACTTAGGACGATACAGTGGAGTAGTCTATGAACCCCACATCACAACTAGCATATTGATAACACTATTTACCCGAAAAAGTACTTTCAGTACACTCGGTCATGACCCACTTCTCTAAAAATTATTTTGTCTAATGATATATTGTAACCAAACCTTTGACGGCACTTGTTAGAATGTACTATAGTACACTTTTACCTACATTAAATATGTGCCTACATGTAAACCGTTGCGACGGTATATAACTTAGTGACGGTATAGAAAAGATTTTAAATAAATAAATAAAAGGTTGCCAGTGTGTGGATACTGTATTGGTTCTTCCCATGAGATGAGAGGCTGTAATAACTCAGATAGGACCAGGGCTGGGTGTTAAAATAAAATTTACTGATTAATATTCATAAATTAAAGTTCATTATCCAGAAGTGTGAATTTAGATCTGACTGATAATACAGGTACAATTCTGGGTAGGTAGGTATCCTTTTACCAGACCTCTGGGTAGCCCCATGGTGATGCATGCAGCATACCCAGCGGCTGTGAGGGAATTCTAGTGGAGGGTAGGGATGTGAATCGTGTGCCCGATCGTCTTAACGATCGAAATCGTCTGGCAGGAGAAGAAAATCGTGTTTGGTATGATTTTTTATTTAAAAAATCGGTTTTTCTGATTAGTGCGCACTAACGGGAGTTAGTGCGTGCTAACAGGAAGTTAGCGCGCACTAACCATTGTTAGTGCGCGCTAACATAAAATGATACAATTTGACACTTTTCAGGTCAGTGAAGGTCAGTTTAGGAATGAATATGTATTCCTATTGGCTGCCCTCTTATTTATTCATGTTACCAAGGTTCCCACTGACAATATATGGGGGATGGGAAATGGAAACAGTTGGTAGCTTGACAAAAAAAGTAATGAGATCAGTCAATGTGACTAGAACTTGTGCCCTATCCCTGATACTGGGAGTGTTGTGATCTTCCTGCATGCAGTGCCCTATCCCTGATACCAGGGGTGTTGTGATCTTCCTGCACTCAGTGCCATATCCCTGATACTGGGAGTGTTGTGATCTTCCTGCACACAGTGCCCTATCCCTGATACCGGGGGTGTTGTGATCTTCCTGCACTCAGTGCCATATCCCTGATACTGGGAGTGTTGTGATCTTCCTGCACACAGTGCCCTATCCCTGTTACCGGGAGTGTTGTGATCTTCCTGCACGCAGTGCCCTAACCCTGATACCGGGAGTGTTGTGATCTTCCTGCACGCAGTGCCCTAACCCTGATACCGGGAGTGTTGTGATCTTCCTGCATGCAGTGCCCTAACCCTGATACCGGGAGTGTTGTGATCTTCCTGCATGCAGTGCCCTATCCCTGATACCGGGGGTGTTGTGATCTTCCTGCACTCAGTGCCCTTTCCCTGATACCGGGAGTGTTGTGATCTTCCTGCACGCGGTGCTGTATCCCTGATACCGGGAGTGTTGTGATCTTCCTGCACACAGTGCCCTAACCCTGATACCGGGAGTGTTGTGATCTTCCTGCATGCAGTGCCGTATCCCTGCTCAGTGCAGGAAGATCACAACACCCCCGGTATCAGGGTTAGGGCACTGTGTGCAGGAAGATCACAACACCCCCGGTATCAGGGTTAGGGCACTGCATGCAGGAAGATCACAAAACTCCCGGTATCAGGGATAGGGCACTGCATGCAGGAACATCACAACATTCCCGGTATCAGGGATAGGGCACTGCGTGCAGGAAGATCACAACACTCCCGGTATCAGGGTTAGGGCACTGGGTGCAGGAAGATCACAACACCCCCGGTATCAGGGTTAGGGCACTGCGTGCAGGAAGATCACAAAACTCCCGGTATCAGGGTTAGGGCACTGCGTGCAGAAAGATCACAACACTCCCGGAATCAGGATTAGGGCACTGCGTGCAGGAAGATCACAACACTCCCGGTATCAGGGTTAGGGCACTGTGTGCAGGAAGATCACAACACCCTTGGTATCAGGGATAGGGCACTGTGTGCAGGAAGATCACAACACTCCCGGTATCAGGGATAGGGCTCTGCATGCAGGAAGATCACAAAACTCCCGGTATCAGGGTTAGGGCACTGTGTGCAGGAAGATCACAACACCCCTGGTATCAGGGATAGGGCACTGTGTGCAGGAAGATCACAACACTCCCAGTATCAGGGATAGGGCACTGAGTGCAGGAAGATCACAACACCCCTGGTATCAGGGATAGGGCACTGTGTGCAGGAAGATCACAACACTCCTGGTATCAGGGATAGGGCACAAGTTCTAGTCACATTGACTGATCACATTACTTTTTTTGTCAAGCTACCAACCATTTCCATTTCCCATCCCCCCAACCATCACCTCAGTGGGAACCTTGGTAACATCAATAAATAAGAGGGCAGACAGCCAATAGGAATACATATTCATTCCTAACTGACCTGAAAAGTGTCAATTTGTATCATTTTCTGTTAGTGTGCACTAACTCCCGTTAGTGCGCACTAACCCGATTAACGATTTTTTAACGATAAATCGTTAGAATTCCTATTGTATCGTGTTCTTTAACAATTTATGACGATTTTAAAATTATCGGACGATAATTTTAATCGTTGAAAAACGATTCACATCCCTAGTGGAGGGGTCTCCAATGGTACTGCAAAAATCCTACCTTTGATCTTCTCCTCCGACACCTAGCTTGTCCTGGTTTCTTGGTATGTAGAGATCCAACTGGGGTCTCCTGCTCTAGTTCTTCCTTCCTTAGTAGTTCTCTCATCTTGTATTTACTGATGTTTCTAGGGTCTTTTCTTAGGGAAATGTCTATGGGATCAGGCTACTTCTCTACTCTAAAATCCCAGTGGGGAAGGGGGATCCAAAAAACCCTTCCTACTCTTTTTAAGTCCAAACAAATACTTTAAAACTTAAACTGCCTTCACTATCTCCCACAGCAGGATCCATCACTGGTGCTTGCCTATCTAGAGTTTAGAGCAGGCTCACTGGTCTTTGGTCCCCTGGTGAGAGCCATTTTGCCCCAAAGGGTATCAGGCAAAAAAAATCTATGTCTTTATAAATTAGTAGAAGAAGGGCCTTCTAACAAGGAGTGCATTGGGAGGTGTCACTTCTAAAAGAAACTCCTTTTGGATGACAATGGAAGGCCTCAACAGAGTGTAAAACTGAAACATACTTACTCTTTCCCTGCTTTCACAACCTGAACCCCCTGGTGTATTAACATGGTTGGGCTAAATAGCCTTCAGGTGAGAGGGACTGAGGGGTATGGATGGCTTCTTACAGAATGTATTCTACTATAGGGATAGTGACATCTTGTGGCCAGACTGGAAGGGTCTCCCCCTAAAAAAAACCCAAAAACCATGGTCTGAGGAAGGACCCTTACTCATGAACATTTTGCACAAGAACTAGACAAAAAATACAAATGTAAGAAGATATTAGACCAACTCATCTCTAGGGAGCTATGACCAGCAAAGCAGGAGACCCAGTATCTCACATTAAAACCAAAATACATTAAAGTATATGCATAGCCATTGGGCCCATTAATACTGTAGAATGAATAATAGTTAATTATGATCGAGGGCTAGCACTACCACTGCTGGAAGAATAGGGGTGCTGCCACTACCCAAGAATGAGCTACAATGCTCTCACTATCCTTTGGAATGGAAACAGGGTACACCATACAGGAACCTCTTACCATCCTTGTGGAAAAAGCCATTAGATATTTCCTGCTCAGATCTTGCCAGTAATATTAGTGCTTCCCCGGAAGGGGACACTAATCTAGCTTGAAAACATTAGAACACGTTATTCTCAAACTGAAATCTCTTCTCTCTGAACTCCTTCCCATCACCTATTGAGTGACAGGCTCCTACTTAAAAAATGAGGCACAGGATTTCATTTCATTTTTAGAGTAAATCTCCTGTAAATAAATAAAAAAATTAGTGTGAGAGGTGTCAGACCTCGTTAGGAGACTCCACCTAAAAAGAAAACAATAATTAACCACAAACTTGACATAATAAATCAAACCCCCGAGTTATGAAGTATATCAACTTTATCAAATTTGTGAAAAGAGACTCAACATTTGAATGTAACACATCAATAATGTCAGTAGAAAATGCAGTCAATATGGCATAAAGAACTCTTCACTGAGAATATATCTTTTATTATAAGTCCCTTCACCTAAGGGCTGGCACAGTTCATAACTGTAAAGCATCTTCCTTCTTGACAGAAGAACCGTCTCTGTTGAACATCTGTCCACCCTCTCCAGAGGAGGATAACCTCTTCTTCACCCTCCCATGGAGGGCAAGGAAAAGTCTCTGTAAACAGGAACCACAGCCACAAGTGACTCAGTGGCTGGAACTGCCAAGAGCTGACAGGATGCCCTGCAGCAAAGCAGAAAACAGCACAACAGAGAGAGAAAAGAAACAAGGATCCCTCCAAAATGTAGCAACAGGAACAATCTCTTGGGGTTTTTGTTCTCTTTTTTTAAGTCCTGCATCACCCCACTTCACAGGGAGATCAAGTCTTCACTCGGGGCATCTTCCTTTTTGGAAATTCTTCAGCACTCATAGGGGTAGATTTTATAAATTTGCACGAGCGCGTACTTTTGTTCGCGCACCAGACGCGAACAAATGTACGCTGGATTTTATAAGATACGTGCATATATTATAAAATCCAGGGTCGGCGCATGCAAGGGGGTGCACATTTGTGCAACTTGTGCGTGCCGAGCCCGGCGCGCGCTGCCTGTTCCCTCCGAGGCTGCTTTGAAATCGGAGCGGCCTCGGAGGGAACTTTCTTTCCACCCCCTGCACCTTCCCCTCCCTTCCCCTCCCTAACCCACTCCCCCGGCCCTATCTATACCCCCCCTACCTTTGTTGGCAGATTTACGCCTGCTTTCAGCAGGTGTAAATGTGCGCGCGCCAGCGGGCTGCTGGCGCACCATCACCCAACCCAGGGGCTGGTCCGGAGGCCTCGACCATGCCCCCGGGCCAGCGCCACGCCCCCGGTCCCACCCCGAAATGCCCCTGACCCCGGACACGCCCCGCCCCGCCCCTTTTACGAAGCCCCGGGACTTACACGCGTCCCGGAGTTGTGCGCGCGCCGGCGGCCTATGCAAAATAGGCGCGCCGGCGCGCGAGTGCCCTGCTCGTGTAAATCCGGCCGGATTTACGTGCGCAGGGCTTTTAAAATCCGGCCCTCAGTGCTACAGGCTGGGTTAACAGTCACTCCTTCGGACAGATGGCAGTTAATCAAGTAAGGCCTCTGCTCTCCGCTTCTCAAATGGTAAATTACTGCCTGTTTGAAGGTATTGTGGACAAGCTGCAGATTGGCTTTCTTCCAGTCCAAGGCCCGTTGATAATTAGGGTGCTCCCAAATAGAGATGTGAATCATTTTTTATGTTCGTGTCGTTCTTCGTTTTTCGGCCGCCGTGGAAAATGTCGTTTTATTGCGGTTCGGGGTTTTTTTTTTCGCGAAAAATCGTTTTTTGGGTTAGTGCGCAGGACCTGTAATGATGGGTCAAAAGCATTCCACCCACGTTTGAGTTTTATGGCTGTCTTTTTTTTAAGCTTGCAAATACAGTGGTGAAAATAAAGTGGGGGACCCAGGCACTGAAGCCGAAGGGGAGGCCACGCCACCATCAAAGTGCGCTTGTGCCAGTCCGAGCCTATGCCTCCTGCCACGTGCAGAATATGGGGAGTATAGAGGCTCACAGGCACCCCACGCGCCACGGGGCTTAAGGCAGGCTGCACATGGGGAAGCCACTGCCAGAAGCAGTTCCTCACTATCCTGGAGAAACCACTCATTGGCTACACGGTGCCATCTTTTCAGAGGTACCGAGAATAAGGTAGCTCCGTGCTGCCCTTTCAGATCAGACACGTATGCTTCGCTGCTCTCTCTCTCCAGTTACATACACAGCCCTACACCTGTCTTTTTCCCAGCTCACAGCTCAGGTGTGCTGCCTGGGCCTTAACACAGCTGCGTTGCATCAGCAAAACTAATGGCAGATACTTGTACGACCCCCCCTTTATAAGGTGACTGCCCCTGAGCAGAACATCTTAACCAGTCACCGCCTGGGTGCAAAACTTGAAGAAGTCAAACTAGGCTAAGCAGGAGGAGCTTTCCAAAACTTTAAAAAGAAATATCTCACTTCATGGATATCACGGGGAAGGGGTTATTTACTTATAAGGTGCTACTCTGTCCTTCAGCACAGGACACTATTGGAGCTAAGGCCACCTTTGCCCCCCTCTATTGTGGCAGAGGGCAGACCCCGCAGTTCAAGTAATCATTCTTGTGCCACTGGGCAAACATGGTAGTTGTAATCAGTTCTTAGCCCATTGTTGAGTAAAACTGAAACCCCTGCTGAGCAGAATCATCTGCTCCATAATATTCAAGAGGACCCCAGTTTGCGTAGTAATAAGGAGACTGAAGTACTGACCCATGGGTTTGCGGCCCCTTGCTCACAGGTGGTTTTATAATGAGGCAGGGTGAAGCGACCACTTCAGGTGACAAAATTTCAGAAGTGGCGGCAAGTGTACCCCCCCAAAATCCCCTGCAGTGGCCACCTCACTGTGTCTTCAAAATTCTAACTCCAGCAGGGACCCCACCCCCTGCTGTAAGGAAGACCAACATTGGTGCTGAGAAATGATGTTCTGGTGGGGGCCGGTCCTATTCCCATGCAGCCTGAAGACCCCACAGCTGCAAGCAGCCAGGAGGAAGGACATGCTGACAGGGCTCTCACTCTCTGCCAACCAAGGAGACCCCGTGGTGGCTGGCAGTACAGCAGACTGAGGTGCTGGTGGAGTTGCCACTCTTCGCCAGCAAGTACATTTTGTGGCATAGTCTCTTCACCAACAAGGATAAAACCTTGCGTGGCACCTGAGCTTCAGGTGCTGGAAAGGGTCCCACACCCCCACCAGCAAGGAAACTGCATGGCCACTCTAAGGTAACCTTCCAGCTTAAGTAGGCAGGAGGAAGAAAAAGAGTGTGGGCCAGATTTTAAAAGGGTTATGCACATACGCGCGTAACCCTTTTAAATCCCCCCTGTGCGCACCGAGCCTATTTTGCATAGGCTTGGCGGCGTGCGCGTAAGTCCCGGGGCTTCGCAAGGGGGGCATGTCGGGTGGGCGGCGCGACGTTCGGGGCATTCCGGGGGGGCGTGTTGGGGGCATGGCGCCGGCCCAGGGGCATGGTCAAGGCCTCCGGACCAGCCCCCGGGTCGGGTGATGGCGCACCAGCAGCCCGCTGGCGCGCACAGAGTTACGCCTGCCTCCGGCAGGCATAACTTTAACAACAAAGGTAGGGGGAAGGTTTAGATAGGGCCAGGGGGGTGGGTTAGGTAGGGGAAGGCGCAGAGGGGGGGTAGAAGGAAAGTTCCCTCTGAGGCCGCTCCGATTTCGGAGCGGCCTCGGAGGGAACAGGCAGCACGCGCAGGGCTCGGTGCGCGCAAGTTGCACAAATGTGCACCCCCTTGCGCGCGCCAACCCTGGATTTCATAAGATACGCGCGGCTACGTGCGTATCTTATTAAATCCGGCGTACTTTTGTTCGCGCGCGCGCGTGGATTTATAAAATCTACCTCCTGTGTGTGTAAGTGAGAGGTAAGGAAGAGGAATGAACAAGTGGTAGGATAAGGGGTGAATAACAGAGGGAAAGAAAGAGGTGTGGGTGAGTCAAAAAGGAGGGAAAAGGAAAGTGTGAGTGAGAGGTAAAGGGAGTGAGTGACTTAGAGGGAATGGAAGGGGTTGGAATGGAGATAAGGGGAGGGGGTGACTAAAAAGGGAAGTAAGGGGAGAGGGGATGTGTGAGTGAGTTTGTGAAAGAGAGATCATATACATATGTATGAGAGCGCATGTGTGTTAGTGAGAGAGACAGTGTGTGTGTGTGTATGAAAGAGAGAGAGAAGAAATTTTGCACTCCACTTCCACCACCCACTAATGCATGACAATCTCAGGGTGTCTGGAAATCAATAGTTCCCAGGTATGGAGAGCAGGACATTTTTTTATCCTCCATTTGATTATTGGGTGTTATCTGACGTATTTGCGGTTTATTGGTTGTTGGGAATTTTTAAACATTTTTTTGTTTAATTATCAGATATTATTCTGTTTGTCAGTTGTTTTGAAATATTCTTTTTATTAGTGTGGTTAACTGTTATGATTGATGTTTTATATTTCTTCATTTTGTTTTATGAGGTATGTTTTTATGTTTTTGTTTTTCCATTGTTGCTGCATACATAGTCTGGTTTGTATTTTCCAGTTCACATTTTCTGTAGATTTCTATTTACACTTTATGGTAGGGGTAGCCAACTTTAGTCCTCAGGAGCCACAAACAAGACTGTTTTTTCAGGACATCCACAATGAATATGTTGCACTGGAGGTGGACCCTTGGCCTGGCGCAGGATTGGTACGGCCCTCTGAGGGATCCCAGAGGGCACCTGCTGCCAGGAGGCAGAGCACATGAGGAGACAGAGGCTGACTGGAGCTTCACCAAAGCTTCACCAAAATTCTCCGTCTCCTAACTCCAATACTGATACTCAGTACTGACCTCGGCTTGCCACTGACCACGCTTGGACAGATACCTAGTACTGACCCTTGCTTGCCTCTGACCACGTTTGAACCACTGCCTGGAACTGACCTCTGCTTGCCACTGACTTCGCTTGGACTGATACCTGGAACTGACCTCCGCTTGCTACTGACCACGCTCGGACTGATACCTGGAACTGACCTTTGCTTTGGCTGACCACCCTCAGATGAATACTCTGGCTTTGACCCTTGCGCTCCACTCGGACACTCTCTTTGCTTCTCCTGTGACCACCAGGCCTGCCTGCTTTGACACCACCTGCTGCCTTCTTCGAGCTAGACCACTGGGTGCTGCCTATCCTACCCGGAGCACTTTCAGTTCCTGCCTTGTACCCGTGGTCTCTGGTACTCTTGGTTCCAGTCTAGCTCACCTGTTCACAGACAGCCACGCACCTCCATTCTTGGTGGGCACACCTCTCTGCTACCTCTCCGGGAGACTCTCAGAGGCCCACCTAAGCCCAGGGGGCCCAGTGAACAGGTGAGCTCGAAGAAGGCAGCGGGTGGTGTCAAAGCAGGCAGGCCTGGTGGTCACAGGAGAAGCAAAGAGAGTGTCCGAGTGGAGCGCAAGGGTCAAAGCCAGAGTATTCGTCTGAGGGTGGTCAGCCAAAGCAAAGGTCAGTTCCAGGTATCAGTCCAAACGTGGTCAGAGGCAAGCAAGGGTCAGTACTAGGTATCTGTCCAAGCGTGGTCAGTGGCAAGCCGAGCACAGTACTGAGTATCAGTCCGAGAAGGTACAACCTGGGTAGCGGAACGTGGAACAGGAATCAGGAACAGACGCTGGGACACAGGAGGGACCATTGGAACATAGGAACGCAGGAGCACTGGAACAAGCACGGGAACAAGGAACGCAGGAGCACTGGAACAAGCACGGGAACAAGGAACGCAGGAACACAAGATGGCAACAAGCTTCACACAAGTGTGACGACAAGTTTGCCAAGGCGAGGAACTGAGGGAAGAGCCTCGCCTTATATACTGTGCCTATGTGATTTCATCAGGAGGTGTCCGGGCTGAGGTTCACGCCCTGGACCCTTTAAATGAGGGAGCATGGGCCATGCGCACGCCTAGGGGCGGGGCTGAGGATGCCGAGGATGTGGAGCCCCTGAGGGATCTCCGTTGTGAGGCCTGCGAAGCCGGAGGCGTGCTGCAGCTAGGGAGAATGGAACGGAGCCCGAGGAGGGGAGCCCGAGATGAGCAGGCCCAGTCGTGGCACCAGCGCAGCCGGGATGCACAACAGTACGAGCCCCAAACTAGGGGGAATGCTATTGGGGAACGCCAAAACATGTCAAGATCCTACCTGAGTCCATAGTTCTATCGTTTGCCCACAGCCTTTGGGATGGAGATTTGGTTGGGAGTCTCAAGATCTTGATGTTTCAATCCAAGACTCTCTTTCTAGTCTGTGTGATTCCTCAGAAGCAAAAGTCTAATGTTTCCAGACTTAAAACACAATTCTCCATCTCCTAACTCCAATTCTGTGAGGAGGGGTGGGGAAAAAATCTCCACACTAAAAGGGGGAAAACCCCAAATTGCTCAAATCCCCTAATCCCTGCTTTATAGTATCTTTATTTTGTATTTGGTGAGGGTCTGTAAGTTCTACATATGTGACCATGGTGAGGTATTCTGTTGGCATGTGGTTTCTGTGTAGGGATCTATAGTAGCCTGGCTTGTTCTGTTTTCCTAATAAGAGGTATATTGGTTTTGGTTTTTTTTAATACTTTATTTATAGATTTTTTCAATAAATCACATAAATTATGATTTACAGAATCACAACATACAATGGTTAATAAAGGACTTAATAAACTAAACAGAAATACCTTATTATTATCAACATAACACAAACCATATACCATTTCAAAACAGCCAGGAGAGAGATGCATGATTTATCTGAATTGGGAGTTTAATACTAGAAACATTACTAACAAATTAAAGCTAATACAGTAACCTGCATTATTTTACTTTATTTTAATTTTTAGACACAGAGGATGAAGTTCTTAATTTCCGTGGTTCTAAAAAATTTTTTAAATGCTCGGGTATGAAAAATATAAATACTTCATCTTGCTTTTTAATTAAGCATTTGCAGGGAAATCGCAAAGAAAAAGAAAAACCTGAATCAATCACTTCCTGACGGAATCCCAGAAAGGATTTCCGCCTGACCTGAGTGGATGCTGCTATGTCTGGAAATACTTTAATCACTTTACCTAAGTGATTGATGGGGTATTTACCAAAATACTTTTTCATAACTAAACTAATATCCTTTAAGGATGAGAACGTTACCAACAAAGTACCCCTATCTATCATCTGAGCTGAAGAATCCTCCAAAAAATTTGTCAGATCTCCCTGAAACATTTGATCTGATCTTTGCAACATTTCATTCTTAGATTTAGGTAAAAAAAAAATAACAGTTGGTTACTACCGGAGACTCATCTAATTCAAAGCCAAGGTTTTCGTTTAGAAACTTTTTTAAGGAAATTAATGGAGCTTCCCCAATCATTCTGGGGAAGTTTAAAAATCTTAAATTATAACGCTTGGCATTATTTTCAAGAATTTCAATTCTACGTGCAATATTGTCTCTGTCTTTAACCACTGCTACATGAAAATCCTGATGTTTCTTTTCACTTAATTCAAGTACTTTAATTCTCTCTATCGAATCTTTAATTTGTTTTTGGGTTTGGAAATGTTCTCTTTGGTTCCCAGTACTTAGAGCATCCATCTTGGATTCTAACCCTTTAATATTATTAATCATTCCAGCCATCATCTCCCATAGATTATCTAAAGTAACCACCGCAGGACGGACAATAGGAATTGGGGGTGTCCCGTTGGTCAGATTCTCTTTATAAGAAAGCAGTGGGTCTATTCCTCCTTCTGCTCCCTTGACATCCTCAGCTATCTGTGTTTCCAAACTTTTATCGCGGGTATCAAGATCCCCCGCTTCCAAGCAGGAAAAGATAGAATCAACAGAAGCTTCTCCAGTATTCCAATCTCCATTTCTCTGTGCTGGTGGGAGTCCTGTATTAGGACTAAGGGAGGCCTCCTCTGCAGGCATAGTCAGTCCTCCCTGACTGATTAAGACACCAGACTCCTCGGTTCGTGCCTTCTTGAATGCAGGTGAGGTCATGAATCGAGTGATTTCTGATTGAATAGGAGAGGGTAACGGGAGGGAGGGAAACACCCTCACCTTCCCTTTCCTCTTAGGAGGCATACTTCAATCAACAAACAATCACTTTTCTTCCCTTCTAACTGTATTAGCAATAAGAAAATCACACAACGATGACCCGTTAGAAGTCAGGGAGGAGAAGAAACTTTTACCTTGTGAACTGTCCATCAAGATCAAAAATTCTGGGCAAGATCCAGGCGAGATCCAGGCGAAGCCAGGCAAAGCCTGACATGCCGCGCGCCCCTTAGGCGTGCGCGGCTTAGGCGGCGTGCCGGCGTCTGCTGTGCGCCGCTCATCATCCGATTTTGTAGGGATTCCTGTTCCTTTCCCGGGTCTGCCCACTGACGTCACCGGTCTCTCAGCTGTGCAGAAACGCCGTCGGGTAACAGATACCGCTCGCCCCGGGATTCCTCAGCTGGAAGCAGCAAGTTGGAGACTCCTGCCTGTCCTCCTAGCTCTCTCCGAGGTATATTGTTATTTTAGGGTTTGGTTAATATTTGCAAGGTTGCCTTTTAATAGGTAGGGTTGTTACTGTTTGAGTAGTGATACTTAGTGCTGTTTTGGCATGGGAGGTTTACTATATTTTAAGCCTCCCATGGTATTCTGAGGGCCAAGTCACATCAAAGGTGCTATTCAATAGGCTAATACCATATATATATATATATTTTTTTTTTTTTATTTATTTATTTATTTATTTATTTAAATGAGTTCTTAGCCATCTTTCCAAGGTTCAGGGTGGGATACAATAAAAAATCCATACTAAATCAAACAAGGATAACAAAATAATATTTATTTAAACTTTATAGACTGCAAATCAGAATTTATAAGCGGTTTACAATTAATTACACTCATAAAATAGTAATCAGGAACAAAATATTAATGAATAAAACAATAATTAAGACAGATACACATATTCAAATAAAAGGAAAACAGCTGTGTCATGTCATAACAAAGAAAAATAACAAATCAGCTGTCAGCATTGAAGGCTATGCAAAAGAGGTGAGTCAGATATCTTTTTTGCAGGGTTTTCTGATTGGCACAAAAGCAGTGCTTGTAAATATAATATACATGTTATTTTAAGTTATTTTTTTTTCTCAGAAGATTATAATTTGACTGTCCTTTTTCATGTGAAACCTCCCTTTCTGGGTCAGGGATGTGATTAATATGAAATTTTAAAATAAATGCATATTCATGCAGTTGAGCAAGAAACCTGTGAGGGAGTTGGTTGGACCTTTAGATGACCAAGGGGTTAAAGGGGCTCTTAGGGAAGATAAGGCTATTGCAGAAGACTAATTCTTGGCTTCTGTGTTTACTAATGAAGATGTTGGGGAGATACCAGTTCCGGAGATGGTTTTCAAGGGTGTAGCGTCAGATGAACTGAACCAAATCACTGTGAATCTGGAAGATGTAGTAGGCCAGACTGACAAACTAAAGAGTAGCAAATCACCTAGACCAGATGGTATGCATCCTAGGGTTCTGAAGGAACTAAAAAATGAAATTTCAGATCTATTAGTTAAAATTTGTAACCTATCACTAAAATCATCCATTGTACCTGAAGACTGGAGGGTGGCCAATGTAACACCAATATTTAAAAAGGGTTCCAGGGGCGATCCGGGAAACTATAGAACAGTGAGCCTGACTTCAGTGCCGGGAAAAATAGTGGAAACTATTCTAAAGATCAAAATCACAGACCATATAGAAAGACATGATTTAATAGAATACAGTCAACATGGATTTACCCAAGGCAAGTCTTGCCTCACCAATCTGCTTCATTTTTTTGAAGGGGTTAATAAACATGTAAATCAAGGTGAACCGGTAGATGTAGTATATTTGGATCTTGTTGGAAATAGGATGCTGGGCTTGATGGACCCTTGGTCTGACCCAACATGGCAATTTCTTATGTTCTTATTTAATTGTGTGTGAGGGTTAGGCTGTGGTGGGAGAGGAGAGGAGTTGTCTCAAGGCTGTAAGGTTTGCTTTGGGCACCTAATACCCTTGCACTGGCCTGAGAGAGCCCATCATACACAGACCCAACCACCACCATCACCACCACCATTCACCAATCTCCCACTATCCCCAGGGCAGGTGCTGGGAAAGGGTGGGAGACAGATGGTATGGTTCCTAAGAGTCTGGCAAGGTTGTCAATTTCCTAGGAATTTTATCACTGATGCTTTAATCTGCCACCTCTCTGGGAACCCTGACTTCGCCATCCCCCCTTCTCAGCATTTCAAATCATGAAAGGGCCAGACTCTAAGTAGGAACCCTCTACCTTGGTTTCCTTAGTGATTTGACCTGTGCTGTGCCTTGGGGGGGCGGGGGTGGGGAACCCTTGCCTGAGGTAGCTGATTGCTTTGAGTCTCCGCTGCCCTTGCCCATGCAAGATTGCTATTCATGCAGTTGAGCTCATTGCAAACTTCCATGAGAAACTTGTTGTGGGGCTGGCTGAAAAATATAACTATACCTCAGTGAGATAGAGTTATCTTTTATTTGCATAAAACTGGTGCACATTGACATCTTTCCATGCTGGGTTTTTCTTGATTCTGAATTAATAAACTACGTTGCATAATATCGCATTGTAAAGAGGCCAACTTGTGAAAAAAACATGCAAAATGCTCAAATTTTGCCAGTTTTGAGATGTTTTGTGCATTTTTTCCACACATTAGCTCCTTTTGCAAAACAGTCTTTTCAGTTTGGTGCTTACTCCTTAAGGAGTCCTGTGTGGCTCAGTACTTGTAGAACTCCTTATAAGTGGAGGCCCCTGTAAACTAGGTCAGGTGGTCATGAGATCCTGTATGTATGTTAGAGCCGTATTAGAGAGATTAGGGAGTTCCAGGGAGCAAGGCAAAGAGTAAACATCTTGCCAGGCTAGCCCAAGAACCAGCAACTCGCTATAATCCCAGTCTGTGCTTGTTTAATGCTCCGATGCAGTACTGCTAGCAGAACTTCCTCCTTCCAGGAGCCCTCTTCCCATGTCAGCATCTAAGGTCTGCGAGTAAATATTGTTGCCATGCTGGGCACTGAGAGGGAGTCAGGACCTTAGCTGCAATGCTTTAATATTTCTGGGATGCCCAAATAATTGGAGCCAAGCAGACAGCTCATGGGAGCAGGGACTTCGCCCACAGCTGTGTGTACTCCTGAAATGCCTGTAAATCTGAAATTTAAGCTGCATACTTTGTTCAGAAATGGTGCCCTTATGGAGTAAGGTGTAGTTGGCTGCTTCTGCAGCTGTCTCAGAGCATGAAGTGCATATGTATTTGCTGTGAATTTTCCTGAGGAAAACACTTCTATAGTTTTCCACTTATAACACAGACCTGGGTTAGAATGACAACCTATTCTCTTTTCGATTGTAAAGCTTGTTGCTAATTTACTGTTGATTGTGAACCGAGGTGATGTTATTAACGTGCCGCGGTATATAAAAAACTTCGAAATAAATAAATAAAAATAAATAAATATAGAGTAGTCTGGACTTATTACATAGGATGGGGCTCCTCAGTGGGTGTGAAAAGGTGGACTCTTTGAATCAGTTCTCAATCTTAGTTGCCTGGGGGTTGACCCATCACAGAGAGGTCTGGTCAGCTTTCTCCTGACTCCCAATCTGTGCGCTCTCTCTATTGCCAGTGAATTTTGCAGGTTTGGCAGATTTAACACCTCCGGAAGCCAGGTAACTAAATCTTCAGCTAATTTACTCTCCTTGACCTCCTCAGCTAGGGATGTGAATCGTGTCCTCGATCGTCTTAACGATCGATTTCGGCTGGGAGGGGGAGGGAATCGTATTGTTGCCGTTTGGGGGGTAAAATATCGTGAAAAATCGTGAAAAATCGAAAAATCGAAAAATCGCAAAACCGGCACATTAAAACCCCCTAAAACCCACCCCCGACCCTTTAAATTAAATCCCCCACCCTCCCGAACCCCCCCCCAAATGACTTAAATAACCTGCGGGTCCAGCGGCGGTCCGGAACGGCAGCGGTTCGGAACGGGCTCCTGCTCCTGAATCTTGTTGTCTTCAGCCGGCGCCATTTTCCAAAATGGCGCCGAAAAATGGCGGCGGCCATAGACGAACACGATTGGACAGCAGGAGGTCCTTCCGGACCCCCGCTGGACTTTTGGCAAGTCTCCTGGGGGTCAGGAGGCCCCCCACAAGCTGGCCAAAAGTTCCTGGAGGTCCAGCGGGGGTCAGGGAGCGATTTCCCGCTGCGAATCGTTTTCGTACGGAAAATGGCGCCGGCAGGAGATCGACTGCAGGAGGTCGTTCAGTGAGGGTTCCGGCGCCTCGCTGAACAACCTCCTGCAGTCGATCTCCTGCCGGCGCCATTTTCCGTACGAAAACGATTCGCGGCGGGAAATCGCTCCCTGACCCCCGCTGGACCTCCAGGAACTTTTGGCCAGCTTGTGGGGGGCCTCCTGACCCCCACGAGACTTGCCAAAAGTCCAGCGGGGGTCCGGAAGGACCTCCTGCCGTCCAATCGTGTTCGTCTATGGCCGCCGCCATTTTTCGGCGCCATTTTGGAAAATGGCGCCGGCTGAAGACAACAAGATTCAGGAGCAGGAGCCCGTTCCGGACCGCTGCCGTTCCGGACCGCCGCTGGACCCGCAGGTTATTTAAGTCATTGGGGGGGGGGTTCGGGAGGGTGGGGGATTTAATTTAAAGGGTCGGGGGTGGGTTTTAGGGGGTTTTAGTGTGCCGGCTCACGATTCTAACGATTTATAACGATAAATCGTTAGAATCTCTATTGTATTGTGTTCCATAACGGTTTAAGACGATATTAAAATTATCGGACGATAATTTTAATCGTCCTAAAACGATTCACATCCCTATCCTCAGCCATGCTGACAAAGCACAAATTATTTCGGCGTGATCTGTTTTCTAACTCCTCAATTTTCTCCTCCTGTGCCACGGCCACTGTTTCAAACTTGCCCTCATCCTCTGCCAAAGACTCGCAATTCTCTAGCAATTCTACCCTAAGGCTAAATTCACTAAAAGAGCTTTTCATTTCTGCAATTTGTTCAAAAGTTCCATCTATCTTCCCATTTACCGCTGCTATAGCCACTAATGTTACAGCACTGACCACCGCTTCATCAAATACCGCCGCGGCCATCTTCCTGTCACAGATCGTCACTTTTTCTTTGGCTTTTTTCATTGGTTTTGCCAGCATAACCGATGGGGACTTTGACACATATAACCATCAATGTTCTTGTCTCCTTGCTATCCTATGTGCTGTTCGCAATCCATAGATTCATGAACTCTCTGTGCTTCCAGAATCACGGATGTAGCAGATAAGCTTCCTGATACAGGCGATGGCATCTGGAGTCTGCAAGGAAGCATCCTCTCAGGTTCACCGCATCATGTGACTCCCAGTCTGGTCAGCTTTAATCAGTTTGGGGCTGATTTTATAACAGCATGTGGAAAATATGGGGTAGATTTTCAAAGGTACGCGCGGGCCTACATGTGCGCGCGCGCAACTCGGCGCGCACACATGGACGCCCGATTTTATAACATGTGTGCGCAGGCATGCGCATGTTTTAAAATCGGGAGTCGGTGCGCACAAGGGGGTGCACACTAGTGCATCTTGCGTGCGCCGACACTCGCAGCCTTCCCCCATTCCGTCCCCTATAATCTAACCTTCCCACCCCTTCCCCTAACCTTTCCACCCCCTAGCCCTATTCTAACCACCCTGACCGCTATCTTACCTTTTGCGCCTGCCTCCTAGCAGGCACAAGTTGCATGCGCCAGCAGCCTGCCGGCGCCCGATCCTCCGACCCAGCAGCAAATGGCGGCTGTGCCGGAGGCCTCTAGCCACACCTTGCCCCGGTCTGCCCCTTTTTTTAAAGCCCGGGGACTTAGATGCATCCCGGGGTTTTACGCGTGTTTCCGGGCCTTTATAAAATAGGCCCGGGATGCATAACTCCCTCCACTGGATTTACGCGCGTAGAGCTTTTAAAATCCAGCCCTATATGCATAAGGTACACTTATTTTCCAAATGGACTTATGTTCATAAGTCTGCTTTGAAAACAATCCCATCAAATTAACTTGCACAACATTACAGTTGCTGTTATGTATGCAGAAAATTGTTGGCAAAATTTATGTGCATACTTTTGAAAATCCAAAAGTATGCGAGCAAGCCCAAATCTGTCTCTCAACTCTGCGTCTAGGAGCGCCTCGGCTCAGTCCAAGTAGATTTATGCCTGAATAGAAAGTACACGAGTAAATTTACCCACATGCAGGTTTATAAAAGTAAACAATGTTTTAGCCATGGAAATGCTTCTGAAAATTACCTGCCAGATGTTTCCCTCCTTGGATCACCACAACATTTGCTGGACCACTGACTATTAAGAACCTCTTAACCTGGACAGGTTTAACTCCCTAATCATCCAATTATGTAACATTATCTAGAAATTCTGTTTTCAGTCCTATTGCTTCAATAACAACAACTTGATTTGTTTTTATGGCAGGAATCTTGATGCCCGTGGTGCTTTATAATCAACTGTTTGCAATTGCAGACAACTTGTAAATATTATGCCAGGAGGAATCTCTGTTCTATGATTGGATAGCAAAGCTCATACATCCAAGTGTATGAGTGCATGTTAGGTCCAAACACCGTGAAATAAATTTAAAAAATTGAATTTCAGAATTGCACTAAGGCTTTGTGCCAGCCAATACACCAGAGACGTGACTGTTTTAGTACTACGCTATGTCTTATTGCTTGATTCATGCATGGTGTAGTGGTTTTGTAGCTGTCATACAGAGGTTGCACAACAGCTCGTAACATCTGAGTGTTGTAAGATTTATATTTATTTATGCACATCTCATTTATCCATAGCTTCACAAATTCAATGAAAACTACTGGCGTTTATTTATTTTTTTGGCTTGTTCTGGTACTGATATTTTTAACTTCTGTTTTCTAACAGTGGAGAACAAACCTCTCAGATTTTGCTGGCCATGAGTCCTTCGGAAGTAAATAACCTTAAAGAAGGAATAAATTTCCTGCGGAATAAGAGAGACGGGAAAAGCTACATCCTGTACAAATATGGGGATCTGATGAGAGCCTGCAAGAATACGTGCAAACATCAGGGAGGGCTGTTTATAAAGGATATTGAAGATCTGTCAAACCGGTATTGTGCCAAAATGGCTTTTTAAAATTTTCATCTGCAACTGTTTGACTGTTTAAATGCAATTGCTTGGTGTTTCAGCATGGCTGCATCAAAACAGATAAGAAAATAAACCTCATAGTATACCTGGTTATGTTTTCAAATGGTTAGAGATGAGCAGAATAGTTGTAAGTGGGGTTAAAGGCGGGTTAGGATCACAGTGACTCGGTTTGTATTTTGCTGTGATACAGTGAGTTCTCTGTGACTTGGGGCTTTCATTAACACCTGAATTACGCTGGTCAACCTTTAAGAGGGTGCAGGCCTCAGGTGTGAATAAACCGTAGCGGGGGGGTCCCTGGAACACAGGCATGCATAGGTCCACTCCAAGCTGAGAGGAAATTCCTGTTAGGGATGTGGCTACCAGGGCGGTGTGGAGTCCTCCGAAGTGCAATCACCCCTATTCACCCTCTCCCCTCAACCTCCAGGGAAGATCCTGCTAGGATCCCTAAGAGTCACTGGGGAGAGGATGAATAAGCTTCTGTAGCTCACAAATGAGGTTCAAAAAGCACCAAATACTGCAAGATATTGGCTGCTAAGTCTTGTTACTTTTTTTTGCACTGGTCAAGCATTTATGCAGAGAGGAGGTAGGGTTTCGCTTTTGGAGAGTTGCTAATTTTAGGGAGTGAAAAGTGGCTGAGGATGAAATATTGATGTGAAGGAGACAGACTTTTTTTCATTTTTCCTTTCTTTCAACTGTATTTTTTCTCTGTCTTTCTCCCTTCTTTGGCTCACATCTGTGTTTGAACAAGCAGGAAGTGAGAATTTGTGACTAGGATACTAGCCTGGAATCTCTTAATAGGTCTTATGTTGTGAACCTGCCCGCGCTCCCCTACCTTCATGGCCAGTCGGGCCGCTGACGCTGCTCCCCCCGAACGCGGCCAGTTGGGCCGTTGATGCCTTTCTCTCTGCTCAGCTGTTCACGGCAGTCCGCCGCCGCCGTCCTGCTCCATGGTCCGGAGGCTGTGGCAGTCTTCTGCACTGCGCGGCAGGGCTAAGTCAGCGCCAGGAGCCTTCCCACGTGGCTGGCCCCGCCGCAGCCGCTCCTGCTTCCTCTTGGGGTCCTTGGACGGCAGGGAGCCATCCTCACCGCTGCCGGGGTCTTCAGCCTGCCTTCCATCTTCGCGGCAGGAAGCCGCTCTTCCTGGGTCCTCAACATGGTGGATGCCACTGGCATGCCTGCTCTCTTCTCTCTTCTCCAGCTCTCCCTAGGCGCAGGCGCACGCCTCTCATCTATATTTAAAGGACCAGCCAGGTGTGGTCCCCTGCAAGCTCCAACCCGGGCGTAGTCCTCTTCAGCCCTACAAAAGGGCTCAGCGTTCAGTCCAGCTTTGCCTTCGCAAGGAGTTAGATGCTCCTGGATGTTCCTGTCTTCGCTCCAGGAGTCTTCTCTGTTCCAGCGCTTCTTCAAGGTCTTGTGTTCCTTGTTTCCTGTTGGATCTCATGTCTTGTCCTGATGTCCTTGATCCAGTCTAGATGTCCATCTTCCACTCCTGATGTCCACAGTCAGTCCTGATGTCTGTCTTCCAGTTCCTGATGTCCGTGATCCAGTTCTGATGTCCGTCTCCTGTTCCTGATGTTCGCGATCCAGTTCTGATGTCCGTCTCCGGTTCCTGATGTCCATGATCCAGTCCTGATGTCCGTCTCTTGTTCCTGATGTCCGTGATCCAGTCCAGATGTCCTGAACTCCTGGTTCCTCATCATCACCTTTCCTGACGTGTCATGTCGTGTGGGTGGGTGGGCTGTGTAGGGCGTGCTGTGTCGCAGTCTCAACCTAGCTCTTACCTGATTCCTTGACTACAGAACCTCGCTCCTGACTCCTTGTCTACAGAACCTCGCTCCTGACTCCTTGTCTTCAGTCTTCATCCAAGTACCTACGTCTTCGCCTGAGTCTTCGTCCAAGTACCTACATCTTCGCCTGAGTCTTCGTCTGAATCTCTATGTTCCGGTCTTCATTTGCCCTGACCTCCATCTGACCTGCCGATTCTTGCCATTACCCAGCGGAAAGTCCGAAAGGGCTTGGAACAGTCGGAGGACTTTTCAAAAGACCATCATTGCATTGTTGGTCTTCTCGAAGTGTGCAGGTCCGGTGGAGGGTCAGTACCTTCAGTCATCATTGTCTTCACGTTAGCCTTGTTCCTGCTCTGGATTCCATCGCCTGTCTTCACTCCAGCCTCGCTCCTGTCCATCCCATGCTCGGACATGCCTCGCCTGCCTCGGCAATTCTTCGGAGTTCCTCTGGGGTCGAGCCATGGCCCAAGAACACACAAACCCCTGGAAAGTGGAACCACTCTCCTAGCGCTTCTGTAACATCTTATTTCAATTTTCATTGTTCCAAGATACAGAGGTAGTGGTACCTTACCACCCCCTCCCCAAACACACAGAATTGGCCTAGAAAAAGACAGTAAGACACACAACTCCTTAAAATGCACATGCTGTCATTACACAATTTACTCATATGCATTCCCAAATCTACAACACATTTTTACTTATCTCTACTCAAAAACTTCCAATGAAACACATAGACATGCCTCAGAGACTACCCCTCCACATACACACATTCTACCCTATTCACATTCACCAAACATACATTCCTGTCATGTGCACTCACCTACATGCACACATATCAGTTTTGCATGACTACCTTCCAATCATGAGATATGCATGCACTGCTGAAACGAATGAAACAAATGCACCAATGAATGCACATCCCTAGTTATTCAAAATAAATTACTGGGAAAGACTATTGACAAAAAAAATTGTTAACTTTAATGATGATTTGTTCACATTGGGGTACATTTTCAAAAACAGCGCGTGCGCGTACTTTTGTTCACGCACCACCAAAAGTACGCTGGATTTTATAAGATACCACGTAGCCGTGCGTATCTTATAAAATTGTGATTTGGAGAGAGAGAGAGAGAGAGAGAGAGAGAGAGAGAGAGAGAGAGAGAGAGACACTTGCTATAGTGTCTCTTCCCTAGACAGGTATTTGTATCCCTATGGGAGGCCTACCTAGTAACTCGAGGTGAGGGTTAAGTATTAGTGTAGGGGGTTAGGGGCCACTTTCACATTCAACATGAGACGTACGAACAGAACAGTGGTCTCTTGTGAAGATTTGATGGCCTTCGGAGTGAGGAAACTCACTCCAAGATGAGATTTGGGCAATGTTCTCTCCACTTGCCCAAATCTCATCTGGGAGGCCAGTGACAACTACAAATATTCAGGAAAAAATTATAGAAGCCCACGAATTGCCTATTGATGCTGTGTTGAAAGAGATGCACTTCAAATATATACATCATTGTTATATTGATAATGTTAAGAGATGTAAAATGGGATTAGATGACTCGAATACCTGCCTTAAATGTAAGACTGTACAGAACACACTCGCGTACAATTTTCTGTTGCATCATAAAATGTTTTCTTTCTAGTAGGAATTTACCTTGTTAATTAAAAACAAACAGGATTTAGTATTCTTTCTAGGGTAACTCCTTTTTATTGGGTAATCTCTCTTTGAAGCTCCCGTGTTTAAAGGAAGCATGTATTTAAAACAAAAACTGGCTTTATTGGATTGACAGAGAGAGAGAGAGAGAGAGAGAGAGAGAGAGAAACAGTTACCAAATGTCTCCAATTCAGGGGAAAGGGAGGGGGCAGAAAATGTCTCCCTTTCCCCAAAAATGGAAAAATACAAAACTTACAAAAACTTGAATCAGGGTCTCTTCTCACACTGGGTGCTGCAACTTCCTCTTATGCAGGTTGAATGTGCACAATCCCTCTTGACCACCCTGAGCAGGGGATTTTGCTTGCCAGGGAATGGAACAGGTCAAAAATGTAGAAACCCCAAAAAACTATAAAAGTTTAATATCTCTCTTCTTTCTAGCCCTATTAAAGGAACTAGCAATGTATGTGCCCCTCTTCTCCTATGTCAGACTGGGGGCCTAACACACGGGCCGATACAGTAAGGAGCGGTAGGAAGAGCTACGTTAGTGCCGGGCGCACCCGCATTTGCCGCACGCACAGTCCGGCTCACCTACCGCTCGATACTGTATTTAAGTAGCTTGCAAATGTAAGCCGCATCCAAGAAGCGTCCATGAGGCGTTAGGCCCGCGCAACCCATTTTACTGTATAGAGCGCTATACAGTATCCTGCGTGCGCTGGTACCTGTCATTTGAAATGACATTTGAAATCCCCTCGCGACCTGACACGCAAAGTTAAACTTACTTTTCCCGCAGCCCTCCCCCGCAGACGGACCGCGGCCCCCCCTGCCTCCCGGGGGCAGCCGGTGGCGAAAGCGGCCCCCGCTGCCGGCGAAGATGGATGCCTGCACGGGCCCTCTCCCACGATCGCTCCCGGGCGGCTTCCTTACCAAAGCGCGGCCTCTCCTCCGCAGCTTCTCCGCCCTTCCGCCGTGACGTCCATTCTGGCCCCCAAGCCAGCAAAGCGCACGAACGGGCGATTGAGTTCAGCATGGGATGTAAATTGCTAGCCAGAGCAGCCCTGAAGAAATAAATATATTTGTGTGCCCTTGGAACTAAAAACCTCAGTAAGGGTTACATATAGATAGGCATAGTTTAATGGGACAAAGACTATATGAGTTTAGCCAAGGGAAGTCTTGCCTCACTAATCTGCTACATTTTTTGAGGGCTCAAATAAATAGGTGAATAAAAGTTAGTCAGTTGATACAATGTATCTGGATTTCAAGAAAGCATTTGACAAAGTCCCTCATGAGCGACTTCTTAGGAAATTAAAAAGTAATGGGATAGGTGGCAGTGTCCTATTGTCCTATTTGGAACCGGTTAAAAGACAGAAAACAGAGAGTAGGTCTAAATGGTAAATTTTCACAATGGAGAAAGGTGAATAGTGAAGTGCCCCAGGGATGTGTTCTGGGCTCACTGCTTATTAATATATTTATAAATGACCTGGAAATGGGAATGAGTGAGGAGATCAAATTTGCAGATGTCACAAAATTATTCACAATTGTTAAATCACAAGAGAATTGTGAGAAATTATAAGAGGACCCTGCAAAACTTGGAGACTGGGCATGGAAATGGATAATTAAATTTAATGTAGACAAGCGCAAAGTGATGCACTTAGGAAAGAGTACCCCAAATTATAGCTACACAATGCAAGGTTCCAGGATTTAGGCATCATTGTAGATAATACATTGAAATCTTCTGCACAATGTGCAGCAGGAGCCAAAAAAGCAAATCGAATGCTAGGAATTATTAGGAAAGGAATGGAGAATAAAGCAGAGAATATCATAATGCCTCTGTATTGCTCCATGGTGCAACCTCATCTTGAGTATTGTGTGTAGTTCTGGTCACCACATCTCAAAAAATATATAGCAGAATTAGAAAAGGTAGAGAGAATGGCAACTAAAATAATAAAGGGGATAGAACAATTCCTCTATGAGGAAAGGCTAAAGAGGCTAGGACTTTTCAGCTTGGAGAAGGCAGCTGAGGGGAGATATGATAGAGGTCTATAAAGTAATGAGTGGAATGGAAATAGTAAACATTAATCAGTTGTTTACACTTTCAAAAAGTATAAAGATTAGTGGTCACACTATGAAATTGCTAGGTGATAAACTAATAAGTGAAAACATTTTTTTACTCAAACCATAATTAAGGTCTGGAATTTGTTACAGAGGATGTGGTGAAAGCTATTAGTGTAGCTGTGCTTAGAAAATGTTTGGACAAGTTACTGGAGAAAAAGTTCATAAACCATTATTAAGGTGAAGTTGCAGAAATCCACTTCTTATCCCTGGAATAAGCAGCATGGGATCTATCTGCCCCCTTGAGATCCTGCCAGGTACTTGTGACCTAGATTGGCTAGTGGAAACAGGATACTAGACTTGATGGATCTTTGATCTGACCCAAATCTTATCAAAGGCTTTTTCAAGTTCTAGATTTAAAATCCCACCTTTTTTCTTATTTGCTTAGTTCTTTATTTTTACAAATTTATAGTCTTCACAATCCTACATTCTTGAGAGCAGTAAGAAGAACATATATAGTAACAGGCTAGAAATAAGGACATTAAGATACAAGACATAAAAATATCACAGATTTTGAATAATGAGCACACACATATTGGGGTCTCACTACCTAAGGCTTTCTGTATTAGGGTTAGAATCTTGAACTTAATTCTCTATAAAATTGATTGCCAATGAAGGGACTGCAAAACTGGAGAAATAAGCTCACAAATGCACATTCCTGTCAGTATTCTGGCTCGGTGCTCTTTGAATCCATGTAGCACCACAATATTGAAGCGGATTAAAGTCCCTTTATTGCCATCTTTATGTGTCCTAGTTAATCTATCGCTATCTGAGGGCTCACTTCCTGAACTCCTCAAGAAAGCAGTGATCCAAACTTCTCTTGAAAAGGAACAACTTAGACCTGGCAAATTTCAGTAACTTCAGGCCTATCTCATCTCTCTCTGCTCTCATTCAACTGACTGATTTCAGAGTCCCAACAAATCTTGAACCCCCATCAGTCTGGATTCAGAAAATGTTTAAGTGTTGAATTGTTAATTTTATCTCTCTTTCACTCTTTCAGAAGAGGTCTTGACTCAGTCCATAGCTACATCTTGGTGTCATTAGACTTCACGGCAGCGTTTGTTACCACTGATCACGCCATTCTTATACATCGCTTTCCAGACTGTGGCATTTCCGGAATTGTGCTACAGTGGTTTACCTCTTCTGTGTCTCACTGATTTCAATGTGTCGAATTTAATAAACCCCATATTATGTCCCTCCTAAAAGCAGGCTTCTACAAACTTCATATCCTTAAAAAACTTAAACCCCTCCTCCACACTCAAGACTTCCACACTGCACTACAGACGACCATGCTTTCGAAACTAGACTACTGTAACGCTCTCCTTTTGGACCTCCCATTCTCCACCATTAAACCATTACAAATCCTGCAAAATGCCATGGCGAGGGTCATAACCAATACACACAAAAGGGATCACATCACCCCCATATTAAGAGATCTCCACTGGCTGCCCTTCCCCTTCCGCATTAAATAAAAAACACTCACCGTCCTACACAACTCGCTTTATAAACAAAATCTCCCTTGGCTTGACGAAATGCCATGTTTCCGCTCCTCTGACTGTCCCACTAGAACTTCCCTTGCGGGCACCCTCTATACACCATCCCTTAAAGCTGCACTCCTCACCCTCACCAGAGAAAGAGCCTTTTCTATCGCAGGCCCCTCCCTCTAGAACTCCCTTCCTGCTAACCTCCGCCTGGAACCATCTTTACACAATTTCTAAAAGGCATAAAGACATGGCTCTTCAGGCAAGCCTACCCGGATGAAAACCAAACATAGATAACTACCTCTGAACCGTCCGCTCCCCCTTTCCTCCCCTTCTATCCACTCCTATGACCATATCCGCTCCACATGCCAATAGAGCTCACCTATAGACTATGTATTTATCTGTACAAAGTTTACAGCAGTTTTCCTTAATTGCACATTTATTGTAATGTTTTTAAGTTATTTGGTTACTCTCACCTCTCCTTTCTCTTATGCTTTCTTTCTTTCTCTCCTAGTCCTCTTCATCCCCTCCCCCTCTTCTTCCCTTTTCAGCCTTCTCCCCCTTCCCCCTCCTAGTTCATTGTAATTTTCCTTCTTCCATTGTTGATTGTAAACCGGTGTGATGTTTTCTACGAACATCTGTATAAAAAAGTTCATAAATAAATAAATAAAATAATAATAAGTCCTCTCCATGGGCCAAAGTCATTGCAGGACTGCCTCAAGGTTCAGCATTATCAGCCATACTTTTTAACATGTATCTATCATCTCTGTGCAAATATTAGTCGGGCTGCGTGATGGTTGTAAACTCTATGCAGACGACATCCAATTTTTCATTCACATGCACCCCTCGTGGACTGAAACAGCTGATCTAGTAAATCTGTGTGTATCCACCATCAAGCGATGGCTATTTTTCAATAAACTGTCGCTAAATTTATCAGAAACTCAATGTCTTTTGATTCATCGACATTTGTCAAAAATTCCTCATTTTCATTTTCACTGAACACTTGTATACGCAATCTGAGTATCTTATTTGACCCTTCTTTACCTTTTTGTCCTTTTGTTAAAAACAGAATTAGGACAGGCTTTTTCAAACTTTGTGTGCTTTGTGGCCTTAAACACTTGCTAAAGAAAACAGACATCCAAACAGTGGTACAGGCATCCATCCTACCTTTGGTAGATTACAGCAACTCCACTCTTCTTGGTCTTCCTGCAGCAATGCTTACACCCCTCCAACTACTGCTAAATGACACAGTGCGACTCATCACCGGGATCAATAAGCATGAACACATCACTCCAGTGCTCTCTGAATTACATTGGCTTCCGATTGCAGAACGCATTAAGTATCAAATTGCAATTATCACCTTTAACCTTGTCTCCTCCAATACTTCACCCTGGAGCAATGCTCTTTTACGGCTTTACTGTCTGTCCTGTCAGCTTCGATCCGCACAATGAGGCCTTTTGCTCGTGTCCTCACCACTGCTAGACTTAGCGTTACTAGAGACTATGCTTTCTCTGTGGCCACCCCAGTTATCTGGAACTCTCTTCCCGAAGCTCTACATTTGGCAGACAGCGCTAAGACCTTTAAAAACATGGCTATTCAGACAGACGTTTTATTATGTATGTATGAGTTATATTGTTGCTGTGAATTTTGACTCCGGTATGTATTGTTTTGAAATGTGATGATTGCTTTTATGTAGATTGCCAAGGGTATGGGTGATTAACAAATTCAAATAAAAGATAAAGATTTTTTGGAATGATGTGAAACCTGCTTACTTGGACTGAGAGGGGAACAAAAACGTCCTTCAGTGAAGAGTTCACAACTGTTTGCACTGCTTCTGCTATATCCTTGCAAAACACTGGCCACTGTTGGAAACAGGATGCTGGGCTTGATGGACCCTTGGTCTGACACAGTATGGCATTTTCTTATGTTCTTATGTTCTTCTTCTTCTTATAATTGCTGTAGAGCAGGAGTTGAGAGAACACGTGGCACAATTCATAGTGGCAATACAGTGAATAACTTTGTCTTTAGTTGCTGCTTGAAATATATCCCAGCATCTCTCTATCTCCTCAAGATCTAGATCTGAAAATTCATGTAGAAAGCTGGAGAAATAGGACTTAAACTTGTTCTTACAAGTATCAGTGAAAGACTCACAGTTGGCATTTGTCAGGACTAACATTTCATTTTTAAGTTGTGTTGGATTTTAAGTGCTTTACAGTAAGAAACAGATCATGAGCACTCTTCCCTGCCAGCTGGATCATTTTAGAGATAAAAGATTTTTTTGCATCCTTTATTGGTTTTTTTTATACTTTACAAGATGTTACATTTCCTTTATTTTTCTTCTGCGTGATATAGCTCTTTTTATAGCAGCATTCAAATCTGCTGAATACCAGGATACATGGTTGGTACTGCAACTTGTGATTTTCTGGGGCTACACCGTTGACAGCTTAGTATAGAGTATCATGCCAAATGATGACAGTGGTATTACTGTATAAGTCAGGTAACTTAATTAGCTCAGGAATCCAACAATCTCTTAATTTTTGCAATCTATGTGACCTCATTTTACAAAAATAACAATCTGGGGGGGTTAGATGATATTGTGCAGTAAAGGCAGCTTTATTCTCTTGCTTGTAACAACATGGTGAAACTAAGGCATTGTTGTCAGAGACAGAGAAAAATTAAATCCAAGATGTGACCATGTCGATGGGGATCTCTAATTCATTGGTTAAATTCCAGAGCAACTTGATCCTTAAGTCTCTTATGGTGGTAGAGGAGATTGCTCATTCACTTGAAGGTTAACGATGCCTAGAACAAATAGTCTCAGGATTAATGCAAGATGATATTGATTTCATAACAGATGAAATCATAGAATTAAGTAAACTAGAAAGGGTGTGAGTCAAACAAATACACCACAAAGCAATACTTTAACATCAGGATCTTGGAAGAAGGGTCAATACTGAAATCTACTTGGGTCAAATGCAGAGACTTCTTAAACCCCCTGCTGAGGCTAAGAAATGACAGTGTTTTCTGGGGAACAGAGTTTGTTCAGTGGCACTTGATTGGTGTGGTCTTTATAATGCATAGAACATCAACATGATTGCCTAGCAAGAAATCATAAATTACAGATTTACTTTTGACTAATCTCACATTAATTAATATCAACAAGAGGCTAGGAGCTATTTTATCAGAATTAAAACACATTATCAGTAGAGGTATATTTATTTATTTATTTGTTTGTTTATTTACTTATTTATTTAAAGGTTTTTTATATACCGAGGTATGGCTATGTGCCTTCACCCCAGTTTACATGTACAACAACTAAATTACATTTGACAGTAGACATTTAACATTTCACAGTTTAACATTTAACAGTAACTGAGTCAGCTAAAAAAAGAAAAACTTGTTGCAATAAATCGTAGCATTTTGAACAGGGTCTGTCAGATGTGTCAATGAGGAAAAAAGGACAGTAATAGTGTAAAAAGCAAGAATTATCGGAAAAGTCTTGTTTATAATGACTGGAGTCATAGTTATAGGAGTGATATTATCAACCAGGGGAGGTAAAGGTAAGTCTCGGAGATACATATATTCAATAAATTCGATGTGATCAGTGACTTGATCTGTGAACTTAACCGATACCGTCTTTGAATGTTTGGCTGAGCGGCTGGGCGAGCCTGGATTGGTTTTGATAGGCAAAGATGGCTGGTATCATGTCAAGCATTTGTTACAGATGCACTCACATAAATTTCCATAGCAGCCCTGGCCCAGTATCACCAGGAATTCCTAGAAATCCTGTCTCTGGGACAGCTTCTGAGGCCATAAGTGTTGCAGTCGGACACTGCTGGCGAGGTAGTGGACCCTTGGGCCGGCCTACCTAGGGTGACGGGGTAGGCCGGGAGGCGGAGCCACAGGCAGGAGGTGTTCACCCGGGAACCAGGAACCCCCCCGGGAGGAGCCCGTAGGGCACTGGGACCTCGGGACTTGGAGTAGAGTCTGAAAGTCCAGAGGCAGAGATGGGCTTAGGCCGGAACCAGAGTAAACAGGAAGGATAGGAAGTCCAAGGTACCCGGGAAGCAGGGGACCGGCTGTACAGGGCCGAGGGCCGGCTGAAGACAGGGCAGCGGGCAGCAGCGGAAGCTGTAGCAAAACCGGAGGCTGAAGCAGGCTGTAAACTGAAGCGGAGTCTGTAGCAAACCGGAGCTGAAGCAGGCTGTAGGCTGAAGCGGAGTCTGTAGCAAACCGGAGCTGAAGCAGGCTGTAGGCTGAAGCGGAGTCTGTAGCGAACCGGAGCTGAAGCAGGCTGTGGTCAGGGGCTGGCTGCAGGCTGAAGCGGAGTCGGAAGCAAACTGGGGTCAGAGGCAGGCAGCAGGCTGAAGCGGAGTTGGAAGCAAACCAGGGTCAGAGGCAGGCAGCAGGCTGAAGCGGAGTCGGAAGCAAACCGGGGTCAGAGGCAGGCAGCAGGCTGAAGCGGAGTCGAAAGCAAACCGGAGTCAGAAGCAGGACACGTGGAGATCACCAGGAACGCAACTAAGAACAACTATGGAGTTGTGAACCTCGTTGCAAGGCGATGAGAGAGAGTTTGAGCGCCGGTTATATCGGGGCTTGGGCGTGACGACAGCAGCACGGGCGGGGCCAGGCTTCCGGGAGTTGAGCGCTCAAGACAGGCGTCCTCGCGCGTGCGCGAGACGGAGGAGAAGCAGGCACGTAATGGCGGCCGCCACGTGGAGTGAGAGAAGCCCCCGGGGTCCAGAGCGGGCGGAACGCAGCGATTCCTGAAGCGGAGGTAGGCAGGGTTGAGCCCTAAGCGGGGGGAAGCGGTGGAGACCGCAACAATAAGACTCACTCCAGCTACTGCCCGACACTGCTATTGCTGCATGCCACTGACTGCCGCTGACACTGCCATCCCGACCAGGCCACCACCTCTCTTAGGGGCGCGCATGTGCATTTGCGAACATAATAGACCCCCGTGGCAGGAAACTCAGAGCGGTGCCTACTGATGATGTCAGCCCTATCAGGTTATTTAAACAAAAGCCCCACAGCATCTGCCTAGAGCAGTGAGTGTTGCTCCTGCGCTCCTGTTTGCTCCTGCATTCCTTGCTCCTTGTTCCTGCATTCCTGTCCTCAAGCCTTGCCCAGCCTTCTCGTCTAGACTTGTACTGCCCTGCCTGTCTCGTCCAGTGTTTCTTGTGTGTCTTCATCCATCCTTGGCCTGACTTCCTGATACTGACCTCTTGCCTTGGGCCTGATCACAATTGCCTGCCACCTGAACCTGACCACTTGCTTGGACCTAATCAGAATTGCCTGTCACCTGCGTTTGCCTGCCACTTCCGTTTCTCCTGACTATGTTTGCTTGCCGCTTGCCCCAACCCTTGGCCTGTCCCTTTATCTCCAGCCTGCTGCCTGTCCTGACCCCCAATGTGCCCTTGGATTCTTGCTCTCTATACCACCCTTGTGACCCCCTAAGTCCTGCTGGCCACCCAAACCCAAGGGCTCAAACTATGGGGAAGGCAGCTGCATCAGGGCGCGTTCGTCTGCTGTCAGCGTAGGCCTCGTTAACCTACGAGTCTGTATCAACTATGCCACAGCATAAGGGGCTCACACCCACTCCTGTCATTGCAGGTATCCAACTCAGGTGAGTTTCAACAAATGAAAAATGTGACAATTACTCTTCAGGCCCTCTTCATGTACTCTTTACACCTGTGGCATTTGTGATATGTGTCAAAATGCAATGACTGGAGCAACTTGGAAAGATCCATTTACCAATATTGAATACAGGAAGAAATTTGTGACTGACTGTAATTCCCATCATGTTGTATATTTAATACAATGTAGTTGCCCCTTGCTTTATGTTGGTTGGACGTCTAGGCCAATTAGAATTCGACTAAGAGAACACAAGAGCAGACTTAATACAAGTAACATCGAAGCACCAATTGTGAAGCATTGCTTGTCTGAAAGTCATAACTTTTCCGATTTACAGTGGACTGTTTTAGACATGATTCCATTGAATACTAGAGGAGGAGATGTCCACTCTCTCCTTAATTATAAAGAGCAGAGATGGATCTTTAAACTTTCCTTGGAATCCCTTGGGGCATGAATGATGTCATCGACTGGTCTTCACTCATTTAAAGGGCTGTTTTGCCCTTTAATTATTTCTCCTGTTTTACCCCTTGACGTTTTCTGATTGACTCTTTTTGAATTCACACGCAGATTTAAAAATGTCAGTCTAAAGACGGCGGGTCCACTGCTTTGCCACATAGACGATCGATTCTCCAACTCTGTAAGCCTTTGTTATTTAAATTGTCTGCTTTGGATGTCGGCGTTTGGGCACAAAATTTGTTTTACTCCAACTTTCAGTGTTTAAAGCCCCTGAGGAAGAAGCCTTCGAAACACTAGTGGTGTCGGGCGTTCAGCGGAGCAGAGCTGACCAGCTCTGGGCTCTAGCTTGTGTTTTTGGAAAAGATAAGTGTTCTATTCCATAAGAGTTTCATCATTAAGTTGGAGTTGATGTTATATACCTTTAATGGTTTGAAAATTTAACAAAAAAAATCTTTGTCTTGCTTAAAAATGCTGCAGTTGTGAAACGTAATTGAAAAGGGTTACCCCGTGATTAAAGCTGAATGAGCAGTTGCACTTTTATTAAGTGTATAACAGTAAAACGCTGTGGCAGCGAATGTGTACTATAGCTCATATATGAGGGTGTACCTGATTCAGGATTAAACACTCAGCAATGAGAAAGGGAAAACCTCAGACAAAGCCCCCACAGAATAAAAAATGTTTTAAATTCTTGTAGTACTCAGCCATTTATGCTGCCATATTGGGGAAAAAACCCTTTCTAGTTTATCACATTGCAGAGATCGCTCTGTGCATCATCAGACCTCAATAAGGTTTTCTTTTCAACAAGAAATCTTTTCTTTTATAAATCTCTTGTGATCAAAATGCATTGGTGTAAGGTCCTTAAAAAAGTACTTATCTTTCAAAAAGAAACGCTGACATGGCCATGTTTCACTAATACATGAAAATTAAAACAGTGAATTGATCTCTGGTGTTGGGTTGGACTTGGCTAAAACCTATATAACATACATGAGTAAGGTTAGTGACAACGAGCCCATGCAAAAACTGGAGAAATAACACATAGATGGCTTAGCATGGCTTATTACATTGGCCCCAATGTGTGGTATTAAAATGTTTTGCAGTACTCATTTATAGTTATTATGTAATGCATTTGCTCTGGAGAAAGAACAAATGTAATGAATGAGCAATCTCTTCACTACAGTATGAAGGTGAATAATGAATAATGCTTATAAATCATCTAATGTGCCATATGTTAAAGAGATTTAGCAAAATGAAATGCAGTCAGATATTTAGCATAATCTTGATTCCAGGTCCTTGCTCCTTGCATGAAAAGAACAGCTTAACATTTTTTGGTTTATCATTACATTTTTTGATCAACTTCTTTTCATTTGTATTTAAAATGAAACCAATTGGCTTTACTGCTTTTTGGTGGTGTCATTCCTCTGGGTAGTCCAAGAGTTGTGAGCGTTTCTCAACTAGTGAATTTCTTGGATGCAGGAGCCCAGTTTAAGATACGTCTGTAGAGATTTAGCTTTCAGGATAGGCTTTTTGAAAATGAATAAATGGTTATTTTCATTTTCATTTTCATTTCATTTTATATAGTGCCAATGCATAGCCCAAGGCGGTGAACAAGCTTGAACATACCTAATAAAAAAAAATAACAGAACACCCCCAAAATAAAACAGACACCATTTAGCTGCTTCAAAACAACAGTCAAGGCTTAAAAGCTCCATCATCTCACAGTAAATATGCCATTCACACAGCTCATTACTTGCAATTCATAAGAGAGAAAGTTCCAGAATGTTGGAGCTGTGATCGAGGACTCATGTTCTCTAGTCTCTGACAGCCTAGCCTGACAAATTATTAGAATTTCCAGCAGTTTCCTTTGCGAGAAATGTAATGCCCTCGTAGGATTGTAAATTTGCACAAGGGTCTTTACCCTTGGACAATAATCTACTGCCAATAGTTTGTGCACCAGCATTGCAGTTTCATATAATATCCTAGATGAAGTCTGGAGCCAGCGCAGCTGACACAGCACTGGAGAGATGTGTTCTCTCAGAACATGCAAAAAGCAGCCGCGCTGATGAATTCTGCAACAGTTGTAGAGGAAACCACAGATGGAAAGCTCACCTCTGCGGTAGGCATAGCTCTCCAACAGCCACTGTCAGGGGTTGTTTTCCCTTTCGAGTCACCATTTATTGAGTGATCAGAATGTTTTGAGCTACCTGAATTTTTGCAAATATTTTGACTATAATGATTACATTTTGCCAGCACTGCTTTCTTGTGCTGCAGCATTTCTGGTATGGGTCCCCTAAATCTTAAAAGTAATAATGCATAAAAATGTTTCAGGTGGTATCTTTTATTCACTTCATAATCGACAAGTATAAATAGTTATGTCATCCCCTTTTGTGTGCGTTTGATCATTTGGGGGTTCTTTTTTTACTTTTGCTTCTTTTGTGAATTATAGAGTTACTACTTTACATCTGACACCTGGCTATGTTTTCATGGTTGATATGTATTTTATTTATTTATTTAACACTTTTCTATACCGACCTTCATGAATAAATTCAAATCAAATCGGTTTACATGTAACAAGAGGTAGAACTTAATCAACCTTTTAACAAGAGACGAAAGTTGCATATAACAAGGAGGTAGTAACTTGGGGGGGCTAAGTTAGCCGGAGGCAAAGGACAGCAAAACGGAATAAACTAAATAACGAAACAAAGAAACATAATGAATAAACTAAATAACAAAACTGAATAAACTAAATAACGAAACAAAGAAACATAACGAATAAACTAAATAACAAAACTGAATAAACTAAATAACGAAACAAAGATATGGTCTTGAGAAGTAAGACCAGAGACTGTAAACAGGTTGCTCTTAAGCTGCTGTATGTATTCTGACTCATTCTGATGCGAGGAATGAATTGCTGTCTTGGGATGCATGCAGTAGTTCTAGTAGGCTAAAACAGACCCTGAGTAATGTAATTCTTTTAGTCTAATGGCAATGGCATGTGATTTCCAGTCAGTAAATTGTATAAAGTGCTACTCAAGATTATCTACAAGTATTGCTTAATGTGGTTATTGTTTTTACTGACCCAGAAGTGCAGGGCCTTCTATGCAAGCATAGATTCTTTTCAAGTGTGAATGAAAATTAAAACTGTATATTGAAGTAGTTCATACAGCCAAATCCACCAGCAATAAATGTACCATGTGAACTCGTTTGTCTTACAGCTCTGTTCGTTGTACCAAACATAACTGGAAATTGGATGTGAGTACAATGAAATACATAAACCCGCCGGAAAGCTTTTGCCAGGAAGAATTAGGTAATTAAATTGTCACAGAACTATGTATAGTTATAATTAAGTTCTGGGGCCGGCCTGGTGATCGAGGTGATAAGTGCTGTGCACTGCCATAGAGAAGGGCCCCAGTTCAATCCCCAAGTCGAGTCCTGCTGGTGGCAAGGACAGAGAATCATAGTCATTGCTTAAGGAGGGTGCCTAGGGGACAGACTTAGGGCCCAAGACTGTCACTGCAATGTCCAGACTAGGTATGTGGTGTAGGATGGGGAGAAGATATAAAATAAGGGGGGGGGGGGAAGCCATAGATAGATATGAACGATGGCTCATAGCACCAGATTCCCAGCCCTAGTTTTGAATGAGCTGGAAGTACAAAGGAGAAAGTAAAAAAAAAAAAAGTTATTCTACATTTAAATTTATGGATTGATTATTATACCGATCAGATAGTGCAGACTGTCCTGCCTCCACAGGTATTTTTCTGTTTAGCCACTGATTTCACAATGTCCTTCTTTCACAGAAGCTTTTGTATTGCTGTTTCTAATGTTGTTGTTCATGCTTTTATTCTGCATAATGTTTATTGCTTTCTGTTATTCAGCCAACTGCTGGTCAGTCTGTACGTTCACTGCTTCTATTTTCAGTGCAGCTGGTCAATCCCGACTTGGAAGCAGGGGTTCCTGGGTATTTTACCTTATGTATTAGTCAGCTCTGGTCACCTATATCTGACCTGTTGCGATTCAGCAACTAATCTGGCAAGCCATAGGTGCTGAAATTGGGGGGGGGGGGGGGGAGGGGGAGAGCAGAGGGGTCATGACCCCTAAAAAGATTTTCACCAGAAGCCTCGGTGGCAGGTGGGACAGCACATTATGCCTTTTCCACTGCTGCTGCTTCTCCTGCCTCCAGCGCTCCTGCAATCCCCTCCCTTACCCTTCCTGCTCCTGGAAGATCTTGACCTTGCAGTGCCTCGGGCCACTTCCGCCACTCTGCTGCTGGCACCTGACTAATGTCATTAGGCATCAACAGCTGAGGAGAAGGAAGCAGCTCACATGGCAAGGACTCAATCTTCCAAAAACAAATTATGCTGGGCAGCCAACAAAATCCGTCCCACAGCAGCCAGAGAAGCTCAGACCACCACGGAGCTCATCCCACAGCGACTAAACAAATCCAGGCTGCTGCCGCAGCTGAAAATGAAATCCTGAGAGTGCCTTCCTGTCTGCGTGCATGTATGTGTGAAAGAGAGTGTCTGCCTGTGTGTGTGTGTGTGTCTGTCTATGTGAGTGAGAGTGCCTTCCTGTCTGCCTGCCTGGCTATGTGTAGGTGTGTGAATGTGCCTTTCTGCCTGTTTGCATGTGTGTGTGAGAGAGTGCCTGCCTGTGTGTGTATGTTTATATGTGAGAGAGTGGTTTCCTGCCTTCCTGCACGTGTGTGTGAGAGAGTGGCTGCCTGCATGTGTATGAGAGCGTGCCTACCTGCCTGCATGTGTGAGTGCATCATGCCTGCTTCTGTGAGCGTATACCTGCTGGAGTGCATGAGTGCCTGTCTGTGTGTGTGTGTGTGTGAAAGAGAATATGTGAAGAATGTTCGAGAGAATGAACACGTATAAGTGTGTAAATGTGAGAGAGAGAAAGGATAAAGTTTGTGTGGCTACCCTCCCCCATTCCACAAATGTCTCAGGGTGACTGACCATCAAAATATCCCAGGTATGGAGAGCAGGACATTTTTGAATCTTTACTAGTTTTAATTTTGGGGTTTTATTTGATGTGTCTGCAGTTTTAATATATTTTATTGGTTTTTGGGGAAACAATTATGTGAAGCTTTAATTATTGGATGTTCTATTTGTTGGCTGTTTAGAAATATTTATTCCTTTTATTAATATGATTTTACTATTATGAATAGGCAGAGCTTGGGCACAGCTAGGTTGGACCCCAGTTAAAAAGGCGTTCCACTGCCTGTGGCTAGCCCTGCAGAATAATCCTCATTTTACATGTCTTGATAGCTGTGGCCCAGATTGCTCTGGTTGCTGTTATCTCCAGTTTATCTACAGTAAGATTTTTTTTAACCTGTTAATAAAGTCTGGAGTTGAAGCAGCAGCCTTCTCATTCTTCTAAGTAAAAACTGAGTTAAGCTATCTTTTTAAGTTATGCATTGCAAACATGCAGAGGAGAGAGAGAGAGAATTATAAAAAAGGATTAAATAGTGGGGTTAATAAAGATGCAACATACCAGTGGCTCGCTCAACAGATTCATTCTTGAGGCCTCATCTCTACAGCCAAGCCTCTCCTCATGGCTATGTTTCAGACAATCAGTCAAATGCAGGAGAGGAGTGCAGGCTCCAGACATACTATTCCACTGACCGCTGTGACTTTATAGACAGTACCCAGCTGATCCACAAGACTCTAAGCAGTATCATCTATCAGCTTTCATCCTTATTGTAAGATAATTGCCTTTAAATTTGTTACCAGTGCTACAGACTCATAAGCAGTGCATCATGGCAAACTCTAAGCCTACCAACAGCATTACCTTAATACCTTGTTTCTAGAAACCATAGAGGCTGAAATCCTGCTTCAGCAAATGCAGGAAAGTAGAAGGCCTAAGTGGACTGTGATTGTCTCACACAAGGCCAGAGAAAACTAAGAAACTGTCACAGACTGTATCATGAGAAACTGGACAAAGCCTGGAAAAAGGCTCAGAGTGATGTGTGTAATATTTTGTAACCCTTACTTAGGAAGGTTTAATCCCAAGGGCACACAAACTTATTTTTACTCTTCGAGGCTGCTCCAGCTAGCATTTACTCCCATGCTTAACTCTTAATCCTGGATTGATTCTTTTTATGGGGGAAAGCTCTCACTTATGGCCCAGCCCATGGTGTCTTGCTTTCAGTGTGTGTGTAGACAGTAGGTGCTTCCCATGGGGTGAGATGCTGGGACAAATAAGACAGGAACAGACTTCAGGTGTTAAAATAAAGTGTACTGATTGGTAATAATTAAATAAAAGTCCATTTGTCAATAATGTTGAAGTTACATGAGTAACTTATACATGAGAATATTTCTGTAGGAAGGTGTCCTTTATTCAGGCATCTGGGTAGACCTCCCATGATGATTTTACTTATACAAAGCTCACCCAGCAGCTAACCAGGAATCCTATTGGAGGTGTCTCCAACTTCACAGCAAAAACAGTCCTACCTTACTCCACATCCTTCCTAGACACCCAGCCTGTCCTGGTCCTATGAGTGGAGATCCAATTGTCATATCCCAGTCTTGCTCCTTCATTCTTAGTTGTTGTTACTGTGGACTTCTGTTGGGGAAAAGTCAAAGGGGCATCAGGCTAATCCAGCCCTGCATCCTTGTGGGTAGATGAGTAAAAAATCTCCTCACAAAACAATGTCCAAATACTTACTCACTGAAAAATCTCTCTGTGACTACTGCTCTACTATCACTGGTGCTTGCCCCATCTAGGGTATAGATTTAAGCTCACAGCTCTTTCGTCTTTGTCCTTTGTGCCCAGGGGGAACCTTTTTCAAAGGGTACAAAGTTTAAGCAGGAGTCCCTTCCTGAAAAGTAAGGATACATCTTGGCCATCAAAAATCTCACACAGAAGATCTGACTCTGGTGCTTGCCCTATCTAGGAATTAGAGGAGCTCACAGGTCTTCAGGTCTTTGGGATGAGAGCCCTTTGCCCCAAAGTCACTGCAACTAAATTCAGGACAATTCTCTGGCAGGATGTACATATAGCGAGGCACCTCTTAAAAAATAAAGTTCCTGATGAGGAAGGGAGGTCTCACCAGCCAGTGAAAAAAACTACAGCCTCACTGCTCTGAAAATAAATCAAAATAACTCTATGGAGCTCAAAAATGGCTAGGCTAAATAAATAGGGTTGAGGCATCCAATCCAGACCCTCCAAGATGGGAAGGACAGAGAGGGATAGAAGGATCATGATATTAAAGATTATATACAGGCACATAGTGACATCTAGTGGCCAACCCGTGGAGGTCCCACACTACAAGCACAGCAAGTAAACAATCTGTCAGCCAGCTCAGGTCTCCTTTCAGAAGCTACCAGTTCCTGTCACAAGATTACTCCACTTTCCTAACATGGATCAATTTGGATGAAAGCTTGCAGGAGTGTGATCTTCAGAAAAATATTGATCAGGGACAAGACAGTTTGATCAGAGAAATTATAGCAGAAGTAGAATCTCAAATGGAATGATCAAAAGAAACTGTGACTGTGTTCCAGGTTCTCTAGACGCATCACAAAATCCTCAAAATCAGTGCGCTCAAACCTATCTTTGATAAGCACAGCCAGTACCAGAGTACGCTTCAAAGTGGAAGCTGCACAGGTATGTGCATCTGATAGCAGGAAAGAGGAAGCCTTAAAACTAGAACAGGCTAGAGTGGAACATGAGTAGCAGAATGTTGCTGCCACTAAAGAAAGCAGAGCTGAAAGAGCAGAAGAATGCTGCTGCTGCTGCTGCTGCTGCTGGATGCAAAAAAAAAAAAAAGCTGAGTTTGAAGTTAGATTATGTATTAAGCAATTCTGACAGGTGTTCCGGCTTACTCTCCCAAACCAATGAGGAGATAAGATGTTGAGGCAACGGTCTTCCCATGAAGTAAATAATATTGCTTCAGATAAAGAATCAACTCAATGCACACCCTATCATGGAAGCACTACCACTTGTTCCAAATCCAGTACATTTGCACTAAGATGCATACTACCTCATACCCACTCTCCACTACCCCACATTAAATGGGGTCATGATATGGCTGCAACTTTGTCTCTGCCAAGGATATCTGACACACGCCCTTCACACAGCCAGAGTGCACCTGACCAAACTCACCCTACCTTAGTATTCAAAATGAATATGCCAGGTGATGAACAAAGACATATAAATGACAAGAGATCTAGGCATCATAGGGATAACACATTGAAATCGTCGGTTCAGTGTGCTGCGGCAGTCAAAAAAGCAAACAGAATGTTGGGAATTATTAGGAAGGGAATGGTGAATAAAACGGAAAATATCATAATGCCTCTGAATTGCTCCTTGGTGAGACCGCATCTTGAATACTGTGTACAATTCTGGTCGCCGCATCTCAAAAAAAATATAATTGCCATGGAGAAGGTACATAGAAGGGCTACCAAAATGATAAGGGGAATGGAACAGCTCCCCTAGGAGGAAAGACTAAAGAGGTTAGGACTTTTCAGCTTGGAGAAGAGATGACTGAAGGGGGATATGATAGAGGTGTTTAAAATCATGAGAGGTCTAGAACGGGTAGACGTGAATCGGTTATTTACTCTTTCGGATAATAGAAAGACTAGGGGGCACTCCATGAAGTTAGCATGTGGCACATTTAAAACTAATCGAAGGAAGTTCTTTAAACTCTGGAATTTGTTGCCAGAGAATGTGGTTAGTGCATTTAGTATAGCTGTGTTTAAAAAAGGATTGGATAAGTTCTTGGAGGAGAAGTCCATTACCTGCTATTAAGTTCACTTAGAGAACAGCCACTGCCATTAGCAACGGTAACTTGGAATAGACTTAGTTTTTGGGTACTTGCCAGGTTCTTATGGCCTGGATTGGCCACTGTTGGAGACAGGATGCTGGGCTTGATGGACCCTTGGTCTGACCCAGTATGGCATTTTCTTATGTTCTTAGTAGCCCACAAGTTTTTCATCATACACAGACTGAGGCCATGGGCACATGTCAGATCTTGCTGAATGCATGATTCTTCATGAGCTTGGCAATACAGGGCTCACCAAGTTCAGTGACTGCAAAGAAAAATACAGAGCATTGAAATTTATATTCAAAGGCGTCATCTCAGAACTGAACATTGATCCAAGTGAGGAGATTAACCTGTTACTGAAATGGTTGAGGAACAAATCTTCAGAATGTGTAAAAAGACTAAGTGCATATAAATAATTCCTCAGCGGGCCTGACTCTAATGTGGCAAAGACTTGAACAATACTGTGGTAATCCACAAGCAATTGAAAATGCTCTGTTCAAGAGATCTGAGAACTTTCCAAAAATCTTAAATAAAGTTAATCAAAAGCTGCAAAAGCTTAGAGATCTACTATTGGAACTAGAGGCAACTAAAATGTATCCATATCTTCCAGGCCTCAGCTATCCAGGCACTGCCTATACGGTAAAGACAATCTTAAAGCCTGCAGAAAAAATGGGTATCCCAAGGTTCAAACTATAAAATGAATAATAATGTTGTTTTTCCATCTTTCGCAGTTTTCTCTAGGTTCATCCGAGACTTAGCAGTAATGAGAAATGATCCAAGTTTTAGGCTTAATACATCAGATGTGACTAGCCGAAGCCACCCTTGAGATAAACTGCCATCTAAAAAGTATGATTATGCTTTAAAAACCTGTAGTTGTGCACAAAACAGAACTTCCACTCGTGGCATCTACACTTTCCACTCTTTCTACTGCTACAAATAAGAAGGCAGAAGATCCAGACAGACATTGATACTTGCACAAGAAACTTCAGCCCTGCCCTGACTTGCTTCAATGTGTCTGATCCCAAAGAGGAAAAAAGAGACAAAGGATAATTCTGTGGCCTTCATGAAAAATATATTTTGCAGTGGTCATATAGAGCCAGCTCTACCACTGAAGGAAGGTGAAGAGTGCTGGTATCTTCCTACTTTTGGCGTATGCCATCTTCAGAAACTTGGTCAAATCAGGATTATAGTTGATTCAAGTACTCAGTTTCAAGGAGTTTCTCTGACTGATATGCTTCTTACTGGACCAGACAGCCTTTTAGGAGTGTTAATCCGCTTCAGAAAAGAGTCTGTTGCTGTAACCACTGACATGCAACAAATATTCTACTGTTTTGTGGTCCAAGAAGACAATAGGAATTACTTAAGATTCCTATGATACTGTGACAATAACTTCAGTAATGACATCAAGTGCTATATGAGAATGCATATCTTTGGCATCAGTCCATCACTAGCTGTGGATAACTATGAACTTAGAAGATTAGCAGAATGTTATGTTTAGGGAAGGATGTGAACCCCTGGGCTGAGATGAGCGATGTGTCCACCCACAGGGAGGAGCACTGTGAGCCTCACCGTCAGCAGGCGCAATCTCAGTGGCGTGGCACACAGAAACAGATGAAATTTAATGTGGATAAGTGTAATGTGATGCATATAGGGAAAAATAACCCATGCTATAATTACACGATGTTATGTTCCATATTAGGTGCTACAACCCAAGAAAGAGATCTAGGTGTTATAGTGGATAACACATTGAAATCATCGGTTCAGTGTGCTGCGGCAGTCAAAAAAGCAAACAGAATGTTGGGAATTATTAGAAAGAGAATGGTGAATAAAATGGAAAATATCATAATGCCTCTGTATCGCTCCATGGTGAGACCGCACCTTGAATACTGTGTACAATTCTGGTCGCCGCATCTCAAAAAAGATATAATTGCGATGGAGAAGGTACAGAGAAGGGCTACCAAAATGATAAGGGGAATGGAACAACTCCCCTATGAGGAAAGACTAAAGAGGTTAGGACTTTTCAGCTTGGAGAAGAGACAACTGAGGGGGGAATATGATAGAGGTGTTTAAAATCATGAGAGGTCTAGAACGGGTAGATGTGAATCGGTTATTTACTTTTTCGGATAGTAGAAAGACTAGAGGGCACTCCATGAAGTTAGCATGGGGCACATTTAAAACTAATCGGAGAAAGTTCTTTTTTACCCAACGCACAATTAAACTCTGGAATTTGTTGCCAGAGGATGTGGTTAGTGCAGTTAGTATAGCTGTGTTTAAAAAAGGATTGATAAGTTCTTGGAGGAGAACTCCATTACCTGCTATTAAGTTCACTTAGAGAACAGCCACTGCCATTAGCAGTGGTAACATGGAATAGACTTAGTTTTTGGGTTCTTGCCAGGTTCTTATGCCTGGATTGGCCACTGTTGGAAACAGGATGCTGGGCTTGATGGACCCTTGGTCTGATCCAGTATGGACATTAATAAAATAGGAAGGAAAGTACTGTCCACAGTATTAGCAATAAGAAGCACAGTCCTGGGCAATGGGAATTACCCAGAATGAGACACAGTGGAGAAGATCCAGTAGTGGACCATGGCGCGGGATACGCTGGAGATCCCCTCTGGTGAGAGTAGGCACCTCAGGATACAAATCCGGTAGTGGCCCATGGAGCGGGGTATGCCGAGGAAGTCTGTACAGTAGATGTTGGTAGCAATGCCAAACTCGGACGCAGACCTGTGCAGATGATGAGCAGGAATACTGTAGAGTAGGAATGAAGATGGACTTTCACTGAAGAAGAGCGGTAGTGGCCCAAGGATTGGAGTACGCCGCATAGGCTCCTCAGTGTTGTCCAGAAATGATGATGACTGTAGAAGTACTCACAGTAGGTGGTTCCTGGAGCAAGTTGATCAGCGAAGCAGATCAGTAGCAGATAGGCAGGAAGGACCTCCGAGGAGCGGATAGCCGTGAACGCAGGGGAGCCCTCGAGGAGCGGGTAGTCAGAGTGACTAATTGCCAAAGCTTTAACAGGAACAGGAAGTCCTTGAATGAGCAGAGTACAGCAAGACAGAACTCCTTGCTAACTCGAGGAAGGCAAGGGCTGGCTCCATTAAATACGCTAGTGGGTAGACGTCATTGGGTGGGGATGCCCCCGAGGTTCCCGCCATGACTTATTCAAATAAGGCCCCTGCGTGCGCGCATGCGCACGTGCCTAGGTAACTCAGGTCCAAGATGGCGGCCGGCAGCGCCCACACTGTCCTGGGAATGCCGGAGACTTTGGCGTGAACTGGCAGACACCGCCATTCATCCTAGACTAGATGGAGCGGGGAAAAAAGAGGTGAGCATGAGAGGTCACAGCCGTGTGTGACCGACAGGCATAACACAGAAGAAGGAGAAATAGAGCATGGTAAAAATAACAGAGTGTTTGTTGAAAGGAATTTTTATGTGGACGATGAACTCAAGCATATGCCTACAGAGGAAGAGACCATTGACCTGCTGAAAAGGACACAACAGATGCTAGCTATCGCTAATCTGAGATTGCACAAAATAACTTCCAACAGTGCAAAAGTAAGGAAGGCATTCTCTTTGGAGGACCATGAAAAGGATCTAAAAATCATAGATCTAAGAGTCAACAAGAAGTGCTCATTCACTTTTCAGGTGTAAATCCAGGAAAAACCATAATAACAGATGTGGGATCCTAACAATGGTGAACAGCCTATATGATCCATTTGGATTTGTAATCCCAATCACTATACAAGGGAAATCTTTGCTAAGGTAGCTTTCAGCAGAGACACAAGAATGGGACACCCCACTGCACCTAAGCAAGAAAGGGGAGTGGAAGTCATGGAGAATCTCCCTACAAGCTTTAGATCAGTTCCAGATTCTACCTGTGTTTCCCTCATTTCAGCACAATGCAGCTTATCAGATGCTTCAGCGAAAGCCCAGAGGTCAGTGGCCTACTTGAAGATATTGGATAATGAAAATTAGCCTCAAGTGGGAAATTATCCTTACTAAGGCTAATTTAGCTTCACAGACTAGCTACACCATCCCAACTTAAATTGTGTCGGGCAATGTTAGCAATGGAAATTGCTAAAGTAGTGTCAAAGTAGTGACAATCTGACATGGTTAAATTTTCACTGACAGTAAAGTGTTTTGGGTTACATATCCAATCAAAGCAGGGGTTTTATGTATATGTGAGCAGCAGAGTTGAATGCATCAGAAAATCAACCCAGCCAGAGCAGGTTGCCCCATATTCCCACTGAACTGAACCCTGCTGACCATGCTATAAGGTCCATTTCTGCACTCAATTAACGTAGACAGGGCCAGAGTTTCTTTGGACCTGTGACGAGACAGCACCAAACCTAACAGTCTACTTTAAACTGGTAAATCCTGAACTGGATGCAGAGATCTGGTTACCAATGTTCCAAGTAAAGAAAAAGCCACTATGAACTAGAGATATGCATTGTGTTTTTTTATCGTGTTGGGCTTTGTTTCAGGGCCCCCCGCGGGAAATTTCGTTTTTCCCATGGTTCTTTTTTTTTTTCAGGAGCCCTGATATTCGGGTTAGCGCACACTAACGGGATTTAGAGCACGCTAACCCAAAAAATTCCATTCATTTTTCAGTTCCTCCGAACCATACCGAATTAGGCAATTTCATAGAAATTGCCTAATTTGGGAAAAACAAATGCACATCTCTACTAGGAACACACCACTTCAACAAGTTTTCAAGATGAGCAATGCTTGTTCTGACCACTGTGATGGTTGTAGTCTCAACCATCGTCAATCCCGGACTCTTGGTTCCCCTACCTAGAGACCCAGAGTCTCCAACCATTCTGACTCCTGCCACATTTCTTACCCAAAAGACTGACGAGAGGTGGACAACCCTGGTTTGTAATAATAAAATTTGTTCCTTGTCATTACCATTGCATGGAGCAGTCACCTTGTTTGTCCTTCATAAAAGAATGAGTTTGCTGTGTGAAAGCGGAGTGTTTGTGAGCAGAGACCTAAAGAAGCAAGTGATAATGTGACATCCATCTAAAGGACATTCGACAAGGAGGAGGAAGGGCTACTGTGAAGATAGTCAGGCTGATGCAATCATGAGTGCCCCTTTAACGCGCGCGCCGATTCACATCTCCGAGGTGCCCAATTCTATATGCGAATGGGCTGCCAAGGTGAAAAGGAGGCACTAGGGGAGATTGCATGCCCCTAGCACCTCCTTGGCAGTGGAGCACTTTGCCTTTTGTTCTGTGGAGAAATAAGAAAGAAGAAGAAAAGAGAAAGTGGTTTGCTCACTTTGCAGATGTCTGCACCGGTTGACAGTGGGTGGAATAACCTGCTAGTCCAGGTGATTAAAGTGCTTTGGTGACTGTTCACCTGGTGGGAAGTGACATCAGCGATTAAATGAACAAGGAACTGAGGTGTTTGGCAGTTTTTGCTGATAGATTTGAGGAAGATTTAGAATCTCTCCCTTTACTTCTCTGATGAAGGTGATGAATTATGCACACTCAATTTAAAATCCCCACAACCCAATGAGAAGTTCTGCTTTGAAATTTCATCAAAAAATCCTTGACATGAGCCCGTTGGCAGTTTAGTGTGTTTTGGGGAACTATATTTATGTGTATGAATGTTGTTGGTTAAAAAAGCTCCCTGAAGAAGCTGATGTACAGCAAATCAGTGGCCTCTGTCGGAGTACACTTTGGAACTGCTGTGAATTGTAACTGAATTTGTATTTGTGAGTAATTTGTACTTATGATACATTTTAATTTCTGATGAAACATGTGAGAGTGTTTTAGGTAGACAAGTGTGGATGTCAAGTATGAGTGTGATAGTTTTTTAACATTCTGTTGGCTAGTCAGGATATGTTTGTAATTTTTGGTATTGGTTTTTGTTAAATATTTTTAACAATTATTGTTAAAAAAAAGTATTTGATCACATGTATAATAAAAGTGTTTCTATATTGATTGATTCCCTTGGATTTCAATATAGAGTCTTGCTATACCATACATTCACAGCACTGACTTTCAGGACTCAAACAACCTTTTCAAAAAGCAGCAATGCAAATACTAAACCAGGCCCTGGGACATTAATACGCCACCTACCAAACATTGGTATAGAAAATCAAGTAAATAAATACATATTATGAGTTTTTTAGTAATATTTACTTGTTTAATTTGTTTAAAAATTTTATTATATTTATCATTGTTTTAGTTACAAAGAAACTGTAAACTGTTATGAAGGTAAATACCAAATATCGGTATAGAAAATCAAGTAAATAAATAAATAAATAAATGCTGGGGTAACAGAATAAGCCGGACTGCTATATATTCCTATAGAGAGACTACACGCTAGCAGAAATACTGCACCTCAGTCACACACAGGCAAAACAGAGACTGACTCTTACCTAATAGAGAAATAAAGGACTACAAATTAGAAAAAGAAACATGCAGACAAAACTGAAATAAAAAGCTTGAGAAACCAGACTCGGAACAGTGGAATACCAAAGAAAGAACAAAATAAAAAATGTAAGAAATTCACATTCCTAAAGATGGCATATTCCAACTGCTAAAATCTCAAAATATTTTTTGTTTTACTTTTGTTGTCTGATCTTTATATTTTTCTAATCAGTTGGTCCCAGTCTCTTTTTCCCCACTATTCCCTTGTCAGTCATTTCCTAATTCCTTTTCAGGTCCTCTTCTCATTCTATTTCTTCTCCTACTGTCTTCTTTCCTTCCTCCCCCACACATACACACAGGCTCATGTTTTCTCTCATAGACTCCCTCACACACACAAGCTCTCTCTCACATTCTCTACACACACACAAGCTCTCACTCTAACATGCTCTACCATATACACACACACACACACAAGTTCTCACTCTCACATGCTCTATCACAAACACAAACTCTCACTCTATCATACCCCTTTGCAGGCTCCCATTCTCACACACACACAGATGCACACTCAGACTCTGATTCTTATACAGATGAATACTTAGGCTCCCAGTCTCACCTACAAACACCTACTCAGGTTCCCATTCTCCCACACACACCCATTCAGGCTCCCATTCTAAACCCCCCCCCAAGCTTCCATTCTCACCCACCCACACACGTATACATACACCGAGGCTCCCATTCTCACCCACATACACATAGTCAGGTTCCCATTCTCACCCGCACACACTGGCACAGGGCCTTTTCATTAGATACAGCCAAACTCCCACTTCTGCTGCTGTGAGGATAGGATCCCACGATGGCATTGCTGCTCCAGTCCTCCTCTTCACCGTTGCCGAGTTGGGATCCTATGATGGCCTTGCTTCTGAGGCCCCCTCTACACCATCATGGGGATGAGACCCCCGATGGCATTACGCCAACAGACAGCCCTGGTTGGGTGGGTCTGAGCCCAAAGTGGGTGGGCCGTGGTCCATCCAGGCTCACCCAAGGCTATGCCACTGCTAGGAGTAGGGCTATGTTTTTCACTCCCTCCATGAAGAAAAAGGTTTGCCTCTACTGGTCTTCATACCAGGGAGCACGCAGCAGCCAACATCTTAGAGCTGAAAAAAATATGTAGACAAAAGGGCAAAAACCAAAAGAGCACAGCAAAAATGTCCATGAACTCACTGCAGGTCTTATCCTTTATACCACTAGATGTCACTTTATCGCATCACCCAGGCTTAAAGGTAAAAACACCGTATTACACCATCTACCCCTGAAACAACACAGCCCCTTACCTATATTAGTAGCATATGAACCTGAATTGAGACCTGTGCCACACTGTTAACATGAAATGTAAACATACAGTATAAATAAACATTTTTACTGTACGTAGATTTCAATTTTCGCAAATCCTGCGATATAGACACCATCACACAAGCATGCTCGGATATAGGCAACCATATTGATCTCTCCTCCACCGACAACGCCTTCTCCACCTGGGTTAATTCCACCCTCGGCATCGCCAATAAACACTGCCCTTTAATAACGAAAACTGTAAACCCAAACCGTAGAAATCGAAAACCCTGGTACACGCCTGAGCTCAGGGATCTTAAAACCCATCTCAGAGCTACAGAAAGGTCCTGGCGTAAGCACCAATCCCCCGCAACCAAAACAATATACTACCAACGTATGCATGAATATAGAAAGTCCATACTCCAAACCAAACGAGAATATTACGCCAAAAAAATACATGGTCTGCAACACAATCCCAAGGCCCTCTTCTCCATGGTTGCCGATCTAACCTCGCCCTCCCTCACACAACAACCTGCAATTTCCTCAAAAAATCGGTGCAATGAGCTTGCACAATTTTTTAAAAACAAGGTATCCTCCATCACAGCACAATTCTCTTGCAACAGCTTCAAAATCTGTCTCCCCTCTATAAACTCACCAATCTCCCTTTCCACTTTTGATTCCTCTTCCTCCCTGGAAGTTGAGAACATCCTAAAAAAAATGAAACCCTCTTCACATCCCTCTGAAACTATTCCTTCTAAACTCTTACTATCTATACCCAAAGTGATCGCCAAACCTTTATCAAATATTCTTAACTGTTCCTTAGAGCATGGCACAGTCCCTAATTTTCTCAAGCAAGCAGTAGTGAAACCGCTACTCAAAAAACCCAATCTTGACCCTGCCACCCTATCTAATTACAGACCCGTCTCCAATCTACCCCTCCTAGCTAAAGTCCTGGAAAAACTAGTTAATTCACGCCTATCTGATCACCTAGAACAGAACAATATTCTCCCATCCACCCAACACGGTTTCAGGAAGCATTTAAGTACTGAAACCCTACTGCTCTCCCTACATGATACCCTCATCAGAGGAATCGACTCAGGATCCTCTTACCTGATTGCAATGCTTGACATTTCTGCCGCATTTGATACAGTCAATCACGATGTCCTCCTCAATATCTTGAAGAGTATCGGGATTACTGGCAATGCCCTCACCTGGATTCAATCGTACCTCCAAAATCGCTTCTTTACTGTTTTAGTGGACAACAATGAATCTGACCCCATCAGTCTCCCTCAAGGTGTGCCCCAAGGATCCTCTCTCTCTTCTACCCTCTTTAATATATACATGCTTCCCCTTACCACGCTTCTCACTAACCTTCACATCAAGCATTTCATTTATGCTGACGATGTGCAACTCGTTTTCCCATTCTCTGACTCTCTACAAACTGCGCTACAGAACTGGGAATCCTGTCTCTCCTCTATCAACCAACTCCTCAATGACATGCAGCTAGCTCTAAATCCCAACAAAACTGAACTTCTAATCATATCTAACAGGCATCCGCTCCCAGACATTCCTTTTGCATACTCATCGACCACTTTCCCCCCGCACACTCGCAACTTAGGTGTCCTTATTGACAATCATCTTACCTTTAAACCATTCATTAAATCCATCCTAAAGGAATGCTACTTTAAGCTCCAAACGATAAAAAAACTCAGACCCCTGCTTCATTTCTCCGACTTCCGCACAGTTCTCCAGTCTATCATTTTGTCTAAAATAGACTATTGTAACGCTCTCTTCCTCGGCATCCCTGCAATACATACCAAGCCTTTACAACTTTTGCAAAACGCTGCCGCTAGGATTCTGTCAAACACAAGAAAAAGAGACCATATTACCCCCACACTCATAGAACTACATTGGCTCCCAATAAATTCACGAATTCTGTATAAAGCACTCTCCATCATTCATAAAAGTCTGTTAAATTCCAACCTCAACTGGATCAACCCCCCCCCTCCTCCCCCGCACCTCCAACAGACCCACCCGTACAGCCCTTCAAGGGACCCTTCGTGCCCAACCCATCAAAACTTTCAAACTATCCTCTACTATTAGCAGAGCTTTCTCCCTCGCCAGCCCCACCTTATGGAACTCCCTACCCCATGATATACGCCTAGAGACACATACACCCAAATTCAAAAAAAACTGAAAACCTGGCTTTTCCAGCAAGCCTACTCCATATCCCCCCCCCACCACTTAGAATTTCCCCTCTAGAGAATTCCTCCATAATATATACACTTCGAGCTATGACTATTAATGCATTCGAATTAAGACTAAGAATTTGCCTGCTGTTTTTTGTACTTTGAACTCTCCTATCTGTGTATATAGTTGGTTTACTCATATTGATTTATATTTATATTTATATCTAGTTTACACCCCCCTGTTTAATGTACTCTATTGGTAATATGTAAGGGCCCCGCCCAAAAGTTAATCTTGTTCCGCTGTTATATGTAAGGGCTCTGCCCAAATGTTTTTGTTTTTTGTAAACCGATGCGATGTGTCAACGGATGTCGGTATAAAAGAGACCTTAAATAAATAAAATAAATAAATAAAAATATTGCTGTGCCGTGTAAGTTACCTTGCCAATGGAGGGTGAATCATGAGAAGATGCTTTGTAGCACAGGATTTTGATGCATTGTCACATGATGCTGGCTAAAAATGCTTGATTGTTCATAACTGCTGCATGAAAGGATTGCATTTAAAATCTTGAAATAGTATAATGACAGAAAGTAATACACATATTTTCTGGCCTGGGGCTGTTTGTTCTAGTGATAGAAAGGGAGGAAGATAATTCACTTTCACTTGTTGAACTGAATCCACCAAACCCTTGGGAAGCTGAACCTCAAGTTCTGGAGGAGCTAGCATTTGGAGAAGTACAGGTAAACTGCAGAAGTTGTTATCTTCATGGTGCTCCATTATTTATATATACTGACATTTGATTGAGATATCACACTGGTGGTTTGTATGCAGGTACTTTGCTATCCCCGGAGGGCTTATAATCTAAGCTTTTGTACCTGAAGCAATGGAGAGTAAAGTGACTTGCCCAAGGTCACAAGGAGCGATAGTGGGACTTGAATGCTGGTCTCCTGGTTCATAGCCCACTGCTCTAACCACTAGACTATTCCTCCTCCTAATTATAATTAGAGTTATAATTAGATTTACTAAACTGGAAAGAGAGATTAGCTCTGCAAAGTAAATACCTTTTAGAAGTTTCCAAATGAAGCAGTTTACCTGACTCTCAAGGCAACCACCTGACTCTCAAGTCAACCACCTTATGTGTTTATGGTTTGTTATCTTTTTCTTTTGTTACTGTTTTTATATTTTTTTTGTTCAGTTTTTCATAAAGAGCTTCCAACTAGAGCTAGAGCACTGAAGACAGAGGAAAATGGGCTAAATGGTCTTTATTTGAAAACATCTACTGCATTGCTGTTTACAATTTCATGTAATGAATGTGGGAATTGTTTGTAATGGAGTCTGCATGAAAACAGAAAATTGTTTTATTCCCTGTGAAGGTGTTGGGACAAAAACAATAAGAGAATTCAAGAAAGCATGGGATAAGCACGGAGGATCTCTAGTTGCTAAAGATATGAGGGGGAAAAGCAGAGATCAACTGAGGTCTATAGCATGCACCAGAAAGAAAACTAAGTAGACTAGATAGGTTTACCATCCTTATCCCATATTCTAATTTATGACATAGAATAATTATGTGATTATAAATAAAGTTTAATGATTTCTATTTTAACTGCTCAGGTACTGCTGGTGGGTTGTATATATATATATATATATATATATATATATATATTTTATTTTGAATGGTTTCTGCAATGTTTTTACTCAGTTTGGAGGTCCATTACTAACACAGAGGAAAATATCATGGGATTTACAAAGCTTTGTTACTGAGTTCTGCAGCTAAGTAAACACAGCAGTATTTTCCCCAGTAGAAAAATACCACGGGGAAAAAATACCACAGGTTAGTATCCCCCAAACAAACCTGCACAAGGGTGGTCCAACAGTCTGGGACTGCTATGTTGTAGAAGAGCCCGTGCAGCCCGTAGTACTCCCCCGAAATGAGACAAAACCACCAGGGGTCGTATGAGACCTCCGCCACCCTTTGAGATGGCCCCAGTGCAAGAAATGTAGGAAACAATCCCCATAAAGAGGCACAGCATAGGCACATCCCAAACCCTTTGTCAAAAATTCACCCAGACATTTGGATCCCCCCCCAGTCTCCGGTTTTCCCCCCACTTGGTCATGCCTTTCAAACCGTGGTAGCCCAATGGGGCCTGGACCACCCCCTATGCTCTAGGCCCTGCATTGTCACTGAAAAAACTGGCCACCCAGTTTTGCACTTATAATCCTTAGGTCCCCTTGGGCATAAATACAAAATTGGCTAGCCAGCAACATTTTTTTCAGTTATGGCACAGGGCCTGGAGCCTAGGGAGCACTCCAGGCCCCTCTAGGTCACCAGGCTTTGAATGGTATGACCAAGTGGGAGAGGTCAGGCTCTGGGGGAGGGGTCTGAATAAGTGGAGGGAGGGTTGACAAAGGGGTGCAGCTTGGGAGGGGCTTGCACCATCTGTCTTTTTTTTTTTTTTTTTTTTACATTTCTTGCACTGGGACTTTCACTTAGGGTAGCAAGGTGTGAGATGAGGAGTTCTCTTAAGATCCCTGAGTCTTTTGTCTCTCTTTCGAGGACGGGGTGTGGGGGGACTTTAGGTTGCTCAGGCCCTTTCACTGCCCTAGGAGCATCAGAATATGCGTCAGTGTTCCAGAGCTGCTGGGGAAGTTGTAACTAACTTTTATTAAAATAACATGGTGTAACCCAAACTACTTTTTGGACTGCTAATAGGTCTTGCAATGGTCTAGTGCAGTTAGGGAAATAATTAGGGGAGTACCCATTCATGGACAGCCCTCCCATTGTTGGAGCTTTAATGGATACCCTTGATCCTGAGGTTTTATTAGAGATGTGATTCGTTATTGGCCCGCCACGGGAAAACACAGAGAACAAAAAAAAAAAAACCCAAAACACCCCAACCCTTAAGATTTAATTAATTACAACCCCCCACCCTCCTGACCCCCCCCCTCCCAAATGTACCAAAAGTCCCTGGTGGTCCAGCGGGTGTCCCGGGAGCGATCTCCCACTCTCGGGCCGTCAGCTGCCAGTAAACAAAATGGCGCCAGTGGCCCTTTGCCCTTACCATGTGACAGAGGCTATCGGTGCCATTGGCCGGCCTCTGTCACATAGTAGGAGCAATGGATGGCCGGCGCCATCTTAAAAAAATGGCACCGATAGCCTGTCACATGGTAAGGGCAAAGGGCCATCGGCGCTATTTTGATTAGTGGCAGCCGACGGCCCGAGAGGAGGAGATCGCTCCCGGGACCCCGCTGGACCACCAGGGACTTTCGGTAAGTCTTGGGGGGGGGGGGGGTCGGGAGGGTGGGGATTGCAATTAATTAAATTTGAAGGGTTGGGGTGGGTTTGGGTTTTTTTTTTTTAATGTTTTTTTTTAAATGATAAGAAAACCGCATGAAATTTTGTTGGTTTTCCTATCATTTTGGAGACCCCCCCGAACCGCGACGAAATAGGAAATATCATCTATATTTCCTATTTCGTCGCAAACGAATGCATATCCCTAGGTTTTCTAGCAGAGCTCTGCAATTGGCTCTGGGGCAGTCTAAGTTGAGAATGAGACTGAGAGGTTGTGTTTTCCTAAGTTGGATTTTGGGCCTACCTGGAGCCTCAGAAACCCTCTGAGACCCCTCCAGGATAGGTCAAAGGGGCTTTACTGCTGTACTCTCCACACGAGGTGCAGAGTGGCTGCTCTGGTTCTAATTTTAGGATAATGAACATTCATTTAAAGAAGTCCTGCTGAAGGCCTGGGCCTTTCAAAGCCCAGGGAATAGGAAACACTGGGCTGAAGACTCCCAGTGTTTAAGGAAGATCTGCCCAACAAAGTTGGTGCCCTGTTGAAGCGGATTCTTGCAGTTATTTAAGTTGAGGAAGAAGATTTGTTTTCTAACATCTGGGAGGAAGTGTTTTCTGCCCCTCTTCCTGCCCATCAAGGGGACTGGCAAGAACTGCAGTCCACAAGGATTCCTACCACCAGGGATCCCACCAGAAGATTAATCTACTAACTGTGAGTAAAAGAGCTACAGGCAAGGGAGGACACCCATCTTGGCATCTACAAAGAGCCCTGAGGGACAGAAATATTAGCTTTCTGTATCAAGATAGAATTTTCTGCCATCCAGGATGGGTTGTTTCCTGCTTCTAAAGGGGTCCTAACCCATGGGGGACATACAATTATTTGTAAGTTCTTTGGGGCAGGGATCCTGGCTAGATTTTACTTCTCCTCCTATCGCAAGGTATAGGTCATTCGGACTAGGGATGGAAAGGAGTTCTATCCAGTCCCAGTATGTATGGGCTCCTCAGAGGGTTACTTAAGCTTCCCATAAGGGATGAAGAAAGACAGCATGTCTGCTGATGCTGAGGCATCACCAACTGAGATTCCCCTATTTGGGTCATCTCACTCTGGTGATCCAGCACTGCTGGGAGTTCTCTGCTGTTTGTCAGACCCCCCATCCGAGCCATGACTGGAATGGTGGCTGCTGCTTTTCCCCAAATGGACAGAGTTGGCAATGACCATTTGAACCTGGAATGTTGCATCTTGTGGCGTCCAGACTTACTGCTTTACAGGGAATGTGCTCTGTGCAGGCCATGTCTCATGCTAGCGCACTGGTATGATGATGTCGTGCTCATGTACCTGCGTCATTCTGGCCAATGACGTCACAGATTCACTGACTTTCCCCTCTTTTGGGAAACATTTATTTGCTACTGAATACTTTGACAGAAGCAGAGATTTCAGTGGGAATGGCAGCCATTTTGGTAAAGTTCGATTTATATTAAGAAAGTCTGATTCATCAAACAAGCTGTATTGCGGAAATTCCCACGTTGATTCTGGCTGTCTTCACACCCCTTACTTTATGGCCCACATTGGGTGCCATCTATGAAACCCCTCCTCAAAGTCCTATATGGAGGGGGACATAACGTTTTTGTAAGTTCTTTGGGGAAGGGACACCGGCTAGCTTTTACTTCTCCGCCCATCCCAAAATGTAGGTCCTTTGGACTAGGGGTGGAAAGGAGTCCTATCCAGTCCCAGTACGGGGTGACTAGTAAGCTGTGAAGGAGCTTCCTCTTTCTGCTGTGTGCAGTGTGCTGGGTGCCAAACAAACCACACTTGGACCATATAGGCAGTGTCCAAAATAATGTTTTACTAATATAGTTTTGTTGAATGACACAATTAATATAGTAAATCACACACCACTATCTTTGCAGTTTCTCTTTTAATTACAGACCTTTTCTCCCATATTTGTGCATTAGTCTTTATTAGGCCATGAATCCATCCATACTTCTGGATTAGGTTGTGCAGTGGTCCCTCTGGGCTAGGCTCCCTTGAATGGACAGGAAACCCTGCCCGATGGCACAAAAATAAATCTTGGTACGGAGCTAATGTCTCCATCCCTCAGGGCTCTTTGTGGATGCCAGATGGGTGTTCTCTTTTGAATGTAGATCCTTTACTCACAATATTGATCTTCTGGTGGGATTCCTGGTGAATCAGATGAATCAGACTGCTTAAATTTGTATATAGTCCTGTAAATAGCCCGTTACAGTTTTTAATGCTTTAATTTCTATGCCCCCTGCTCTATGTATAATCCTCCTTGTTTCCCCTCCCTGTTGATTGTAATTTCTGCCTTTAGTTACAATGTGAACCGGTATGATGTATGCATACTAATACTGGTATATAAAAAGTTTCAAATAAATAAATAAGAATCCTTGTAGACTGCAGTTCTTTCCAGTCCCCTTGGTGGACATTTAGAGGTCCAGAAAAACACTTCCTCCCATATGTTGTAAAACAAATCTTCTTCACCAACTTAAATAACTGCAGGAATCCGCTGCAACGGGTCACCACCTTTGTTGGGAAGATCTTCCCTAAAAACTGAGTGTTTTCAGCCCAGAGAACATTCCCCATTCCCTGGGCTTTGGAAAGGCCCAGGCCTTCAGTGGGCTTCTCTAAATAAGAACATAATAACATAAGAAATTGCCAAGCTGGGTCAGACCAAGGGTCCATCAAGCCCAGCATCCTGTTTCCAACAGAGGCCAAACCAGGCCACAAGAACCTGGCAATTACCCAAACACTAAGAAGATCCCATGCTACTGATGCAATTAATAGCAGTGGCTATTCTCTAAGTAAACTTGATTAATAGCCATTAATGGACTTCTCCTCCAAGAACTTATCCAAACCTTCTTTGAACCCAGCTATACTAACTGCACTAACCACATTCTCTGGCAACAAATTCCAGAGCTTTAGTGTGCGTTGAGTGAAAAAGAATTTTCTCCGATTAGTCTTAAATGTGCTACTTGCTAACTTCATGGAATGCCCCCTAGTCCTTCTATTATTCGAAAGTGTAAATAACCAATTAACATCTACTCGTTCAAGATCTCTCATGATCTTAAAGACCTCTATCATATCCCCCCTCTCTTCTCCAAGCTGAACAGCTCTAACCTCTTCAGCCTTTCCTCATAGGGGAGCTGTTCCATCCCCTTTATCATTTTGGTTGCCTTTCTCTGTACCTTCTCCATCACAACTATATCTTTTTTGAGATGCGGCGACCAGAATTGTATACAGTATTCAAGGTGCGGGCTCACCATGGAGCAATATAGAGTCATTATGACTTTTTCCATTTTATTAACCATTCCCTTCCTAATAATTCCTAACATTCTGTTTGTTTTTTTGACTGCTGCAGCACACTGAGCTGTCGATTTTAAAATATTATCCACTATGATGCCTAGATCTTTTTCCTGGGTGGTAGCTCCTACTATGGAACCTAACATCGTGTAACTACAGCAAGGGTTATTTTTCCCTATATGCAACACCTTGCACTTGTCCACATTAAATTTCATCTGCCATTTGGATGCCCAATTTTCCAGTCTTGCAAGGTCCTCCTGTAATGTATCACAATCCGCTTGTGATTTAACTACTCTGAATAATTTTGCATCATCTGCAAATTTGATAACCTCACTTGTCGTGTTCCTTTCCAGATCATTTATATATATATTGAAAAGCACCAGTCCAAGTACAGATCCCTGAGGCACTCTACTGTTTACCCTTTTTCACTGAGAAAATTGACCATTTAATCCTACTCTCTGTTTCTTGTCTTTTAACCAGTTTGTAATCCACGAAAGGACATTGCCTCCTATCCCATGACTTTTTAGTTTTCTTAGAAGTCTCTCATGTCAAACGCCTGAAAATCCAAATACACTACATCTACTGGTTCACCTTTATCCACATGTTTATTAACCCCTTCAAAAAAACGAAGCAGATTTGTTAGGCAAGACTTCCCTTGGGTAAATCCATGTTGACTGTGTTCCATTAAACCATATCTTTCTATATGCTCTTCGATTTTGATCTTGAGAATAGTTTCCACTATTTGTCCCGGCACTGAAGTCAGGCTCACTGATCTATAGTTACCTGGATCGCCACTGGAGACTTTTTAAATATTGGGGTTATATTAGCCAAACTCCAGTCTTCAGGTACAATGAATGATTTTAATGATAGGTTACAAATTTTAACTAATAGATCAGAAATTTCATTTTTTAGTTCCTTCAATACCCTAGGATGCATACCATCCAGTCCAGGTGATTTGCTACTCTTTAGTTTGTCAATCTGGCCTACTACATCTTCCAGGTTTACAGTGATTTTGTTCAGTTCGTCTGACTCATCGCCCCTGAAAACCATCTGGCCTACTTCATCTTCCAGGTTCACAGTGATTTTGTTCAGTTCGTCTGACTCATCGCCCCTGAAAACCATCTGGCCTACTACATCTTCCAGGTTCACAGTGATTTTGTTCAGTTCGTCTGACTCATCGCCCCTGAAAACCTCTGGAACTGGTATCTCCCCAACATCCTCATTAGTAAACACTGAAGCAAAGAATTCATTTAGTTTTTCTGCAATGGCCTTATCTTCTCTAAGAGCCCCTTTAACCCCTCGGTCATCTAATGGTCCAACTGATTCCCTCACAGGTTTCTTGCTTTGGATATATTTAAAAGAGATTTTATTATGAGTTTTTGCCTCTATGGCCAATTTTGTTTCAAATTCTCTCTTTGACTGTCTTATCAATGTTTTACACTTAACTTGACAATGCTTATGTTTTATCCTATTTTCTTCAGATGGATCCTTCTTCCAATTTTTGAAGGATGTTTTTTTTAATCTAAAATAGCCTCTTTCACCTCACCTTTTAACCATGACGGTAATCGTTTGCCTTCCTTCCACCTTTCTTAATGTGTGGAATACATATGGACTGCGCCTCTAGGATTGCATTTTTAAACAATGTCCATACCTGTTGAACACTTTTAACCTTTGCAGCTGCACCTTTCAGTTTATTTCTAACTATTTTCCTCATTTTATCAAAGTTTCCCTTTTGAAAGTTTAGTGTTAGAGCTGCAGATTTACTTATTGTCCGCCTTCCAGTTATTAGTTTAAATTTGATCATGTTATGATCACTGTTGCCAAGTGGCCCCACCACTGTTACCTCTCTCACCAAATCCTGCATTCCACTAAGAATAGCTCCCTCTCTTGTTGGTTCCTGAACCAATTGCTCCATGAAGCAGTCATTTATTACATCCAGGAACTTTATGTCTCTAGCAAGTCCTGATGTTACATTTACCCAGTCAATATTGGGGTAATTGAAATCTCCCATTGTTATTGCACTGCCAGATTGGTTTGCTTCCCTGATTTCTCTTAGCATTTCATCATCTGTCTGACTATTTTGTCCAGGTGGATGCTAGTATACTCCTATCACTTTGCCGACAAGGTAGGGGGGGTTTAGATAGGGCCGGAGGGGGTGGGTTAGGTAGGGGAAGGGAGGGCGAAGGAAAGTTCCCTCCGAGGCCGCTCCGATTTCAGAGCGGCCTCGGAGGGAACGGAGGCAGGCTGCGCGGCTCGGCACGCGCAGGCTGCCGATTTTGGGCAGCCTTGCGCGCGCCGACCCTGGATTTTAATGGATACGTGCGGCTACACGCGTATCTATTGAAATCCCGTGTACTCTTGTTCACGCCTGGTGCGCAAACAAAAGTATGCGTGTGCGCAGATTTATAAAATCTGCCTCCCCGAGAATAGCCACTGCCATTGGCAATGGTAACATGGAATAGACTTAGTTTTTGGGTACTTGCCAGGTTCTTGTGGCCTGGCCACTGTTGGAAACAGGATGCTGGGATTGATGGACCCTTGGTCTGACCCAGTATGGCATTTTCTTATGTTCTTATGTTATTCCTTAGCTGTACAAAACAATAACTACACATGCACATCATAAATAGGTTTCAGTTATTTGTAATTTATTTTATTAGTGGATGAAATGAGACAACTAATCTTATATTTTTAGGACTATAAAGGAGATCTAGTGATTCTACAATATTATTTTTACTCTGAATTTACCGAAAGAAAGAATAAATGATTTCAGTAGATGAAAAAAATAGTGTCCCTCTCGTTAATGCCTATTTATATTTACAGGTTACATATATCACTCATGCATGCATGGATCTCAGATTTGGAGACAAGCGAATTGTGTTTGATCCTTGGATTATTGGACCTGCTTTTGCCCGAGGCTGGTGGTTACTGCATGAGCCACCACATGACTGGCTGGAAAGACTTTGCCACGCTGATCTCATTTACATTAGCCATATGCATTCTGATCATCTCAGGTATCTGTCGCTATAGAAACGATCCCATGTAGTGTCAGTTTGTGACATCACATCCTGTCTTTCACAGGACCCCCACGGAATACATTGGTGCCCTTGTTTCTCTCTCTGGAAATATTGCAAATCAGGACCACTGGTGATCTGGCAACTTTTTACTGGATGCTATAGTGATATATATAGCATTCTAGATACACACATTTTTAGAAAATCACTTACGTTTAGTATTGTAGCTGAAAAACTGAGTGAGAAAGTTTGTAAATGCCTATTTATAAATTTGAACCCTGAAACATAGACTAGTCTATGGTGGAAAAGAAGATTTCACTTTAGTTTAAAAGTTTAAAAGGTTGTAATGACAGAAAGCAAAGGAGCCAGCATCCTGATTTAAGTAAACCAGTGACAGAATATATGGCTAAGAAAAAGGCTTTTTCAATAACATTAAACTTTTTGTTTTACTGTCAGAAATGAAAATCAAATCTGAAAGAATACGGTAAATCAAAATTATTGCACCCTATATTATAACTTATTTAAAAAACATTTTTTTTAGTTCCATGGCTTTAACAAAATAGTCATATATCAATGCTAGCAGGACACTAGCATCATTAACGTAAGAATCTAGAGGCCCGAATTCAAAAGCTATTTAGACGGACAACTCAAAAGTTATCCGTCTAAATAGTAAATGTGGCATATTCAGCCACTTATCAGGCTAAACTATAGTCAGATAATAAGTAAATATCCAGCTATAACTTAGCTGGATAAAAAAGGGACGTTTCAGGGGTGTTCTAGGGAGGGGTCGAATTATTTGGCTAACTTAGCTAAATATTAGGGATGTAAATCGTTTTTTGACGATTTAAAAAATCGTCCGATATATTTTAAATCGTCAAAAATCGTTAGAGGCACCATACGGCCATACGGCCGGTGCCATTTTGCAATACGGCCCGAGTGCAGGAGGTTGCTCCCGGACCCCCACTGGACTTTTGGCAAGTCTTGTGGGGGACAGGAGGCCCCCCCAAGCTGGCCAAAAGTCCCTGGGGGTCCAGCAGGGGTCCGGGAGCGATCTCCTGCGCTCGTGACGTCGGGGGACAGGAACGTGGCCCGAGAGTGGAAGATCACACCAGGACCCCCCACTGGACCCTAGGTAATTTAAAACATTTTGGGGGGGGGGGTTCGGGAGGGTGGGGGATTTATTTTAAAGGGTCGGGGTGGGTTTTAGGGTTGTTTTAGTGTGCCGGTTTTCCCGCCCTCCCCCGATTTACGATTTAAACAATTTTTATAAAAACAAAACCGCGACGATCAGATTCCCTCCCCCCCACCCAGCCAAAATCGATCGTTAAGACGATTGATCACACGATTCACATCTCTACTAAATATTGCATATATCCAGCTAGGTTAGCCAAAAAAACTTCAGACCTGCTCAGAAGCAGGTCTAAAGTTATTGGGCCATGTGTGGCCGGATAACCTGCTGCTTAACCAGATATCTTTAAATGATATCCAGCTAAGAAGCACTGGCATAACAATGAAAAAGCTTTCAAATGTAAGGGCATCCGGAACAATCTCCTCCCTTCACACCCCCCCCCCCCCCCATATTTATTTATTTAGATATTTATCTTATGAAGGCCTTATCAGACTGATCTCTTCTCGGCCCAAAAATGTTTTTTGGGAGCAGAGGTTCCCTGGCCTGGTTTTATTTAACATTTTCACAAGCAGCCTGCTCCCCTCCCTTCCCTTCCCTTCCACCCTCCAGCAAAGAAGAGAAATAGCGCAGATCCCCACTTTCCCACTGACCCTCCCCACCCCCCAGTGCCTTCTTTTTTATTGCCGGGCGCAAGGAACCCTCTGCCCAATCTGAGCACCTCCAGTACTGCTGTAAGACTGGCAGTGCTGGATGCCTAAGCTTACATTAAGCTTCCCACACAGCCTTTACATTACTGACTGTACTGCAATTTAAATATGCCAATATTCACATTGTATGTGGATGATTGTACAGATCTGGGCACCCAAGTGGAACATGAGATCTGTGGTTTGAGTGCATCTGGGTACTTTCATGAGCTATTCTCTTCAATATGTACACGCTGGAAGAGAGCAGAGGCAGAGAATATGATGCAGACATTTAAATCATTGAAAGGTATTAATTCACAAACCTTTTCCACTAGAAAGGGAATGATAAAACTAGGGGTCATGATGTGAAACTGCAAAGGGGTAGACTCGGAAACAATATCAGGAAGTTTGTTTTTTTTTTAAAGAAAGTGTGGTGGATGCCTGGAATGCCTTTCCAGAGGAAGTAGTACTGACAAAAACGGTAATAGAATAAAAACAAGTGGATAAGCACACAGAAATGTGACATTATATTGAAACTGTCTTTCAGTTCTTGCCCACTTTTTGGCAGGTGATCACTGCAAATTAACATGATAAACCTCCAACCTGCAAATTTCTGCAAGAAAATATATCTGTGTCTGTGCCTGCATGTTTATTTATCGATCTGTTTGTTTACATTTTTTTATGTTCCATCCAATCCAGGACATGCAGGTCTGGGTGGATTCTATTCAAAATATATAAATATCAAAGTTAAAACAAAAAAAAAAAAACCCCACAAAGTAAATATTCATCATGAATATCTGAGCACACAGGGCTAGATTTTAAAACCTATGGGGCAGATTTTAAAAGCCCTACGTGCGTAAATCCCGGAGGATTTACGCGCGTACAGGGGTTACACGCGCAGAGCCTATTTTTAAAAGGCCCAGCGGTGCGTATAAAGCCCTGGGACGCATGTAAGTCCCGGGGCTTTATAAAAGGGCTGGGGATGGGGCAGGGCCAGAGGCCTCCGCACAGCTGCTGGGCTGGGGATCGTGCGCCGACAGTCGGCCGGCACGCGCAACTTACTACAGCCCCAGGGCTGTAGTAAGTTTTAAAACAAAAACAAGAAATCATCAAAGGTAGGGGGAAAGGGCGGGGGAGGTAGGGGAAGGGAAGGGAAAGTGGAGGGGGAAAGGAAAATTCCCTCCGAGGCCGCTCCGATTTCGGCTCGCACAGGAGCAGTTACGCGCATAAATCCTGAGGATTTACGTGCGTAACCCTTTTAAAATTTGCCCCACAGTGCTTTGTAAAAGCCTCACACCATTGTACTCTACACTTTCATCATGAAAGAACAATTATCGAAATATTCTAGAGGTAACCAAAAACTCCTGGTTGCATAAATCTTCACAGCCTTTGTCATAGCAAACCCAAATTAGCTCTTCTTCAGAAAATTGCCTTAATGACGTCCATAATAAGTTAAATATAGCCTGCCTGGGTCCAGTAGCTGAGCTGATCCAGATACTCCTGGATGAAGAATCGAGCTGTTTCTGTTGCATGAAATGAATTTTGAAGTAAAGGTTAAAACATGCCGACCAAGGAGCTGCCAAAAGAACTCCGGGATTACCTTATTCTAAGACACGGATTGGGGGAAGGTTATAAGAAAATTTCAGTGCGTTTGGATATCCCTTGGGGCACTGTGAGGTCCATCATTGTAAAGTGAAAACACTGGCTCACCTTTATCCAAACGTTTATTCACGCCTTCAAAAAAATATAGCAGATCGGTCAGGTAAGGCTTTCCTTGGCTAAATCCATGTTGGCTTTGTCTCTTTAAACTTGTGGAATATTTCTATAATTGTTCTTTCATGATGAATGTCAGGGGCAATGGAATTCATTTTTGGTTGGGGGGGGCAGCCAAGCTCTGCCCCCAACTCCACCCCCCTGTTTTCACTGACAATTTATTACGTTATGTTTACAGTTAATCATTCTCTCTTACGTACATTTTTTGCATAAATCATAGAGTATAATTATTTATTTCCCAGACCAACCAATAAAATACTTGATATCAGACAACCAAAGATAACGGTAAAGAAGAAAACGAAAACCCAGCATTACAGCTAGAAGTATCAATACTAAGCGAATATTCTGTACTATATGTGGAGAGAGAAAAGATCATTAAGGCCCAAGAGAAGTAATCAAAGATCAAGAAAACATGGCTTAAAGATACAGGAGCTGGCCTAATTCTTTAGGCACCACTTGCCTGATTAAAAAGAAACAGAATGATGGCAGAAAAATACTCTATGGCCTATCTGATCTGCCCATCCACAATCTACCATTCCCTATCACTTCCTCAGAGATCCCTTGTGTATGTCCCATGCTTTCTTGAATTCAGATACTGTCATTGTGTCTCATTCACCACCCTCTCTGTAACAATACTTACTTAGATTACTCCTCAGTCTACCCCCTTTCACCCGACACCCTCATCCCATGACCCCTTGTTGCAGAGCCTCCTTTCCATTGAGAGGCCTGACTCCTGTGCATTGATACCTAAGAGGAACTTAACTCTCTACCATAGTTCCACTAGCCTGCCTTCCTCTAGGGTGTACCTATTTACTAAGCTCACCCCGATATGCTGCATATATGTATTTACACCATACAAGCTTCAGAAAAAAGCAGTTTGGCCAATGTATATTTTAAGAAGATCACTAGCCGTAAATTTGAGAGATTGAGACCATACCCAACATACTCTGGCATGTAAGTAAAGTTCATTCTTATCATGTTATGGTCAACACAAACGCAATATATAAATATATGTAAATATATATATTCTCCATCCAGAGATACCCACCTACCCTACTTCTAAACAATGGGTGTAGAGCATTTCCCCTGAACAACTCACCATACCAAACTCCCTCAGGGACCCTTCCACTTGAATAATCTCCTTGAAATCTGACATCACTAGTAACACCTAGGCAAGACACTCTCTTGGTGAGTTCTGTCAAGTAGAAAAGCCCTGAAAAAACTGCCACATTCTCTAGAACATCAAAACATCTTCCAATTGGGAGGTGCAGACTGGAAAACAGCACAAGCTGGACTACTACAGATCCCTACACAGAAAATGCAGACTCATCTCAATCACAAATACAAAATGACCCTTCCCAAATACAAAATAAGTGATCACAAATTAGAAAAAAATATGCAGACAAAGCTTGAAATAATAACCTCAATACAACATTGGAGCCCTAGAAACAGAAATGCTTTTCCTCCTGTATTAAGCTGGTACCCCAGTCATTGTTCTTGTGGGCAGTGGGGGCTCTTATATTACATAACACCCCTCCTCCACAAGAATAATGCTGAGGACTCAGCAGTCTCAAACAATGCGAACTCAACAGCCCCAATATAATACCCAGCCCTCTCCACAAAATAAAGCCTCAATGGCACCAATAAGAATATTCTGCAGAAAAACGATGAGGCCTGTCTTCTCTCCCTTCAGCTCCCTCCTCCTCTTTCCTCCCTTCTCTTCACTCTTCAGCGCCCCATCTCTCTCCCAGTCCCTGCCTTTTCTTTTCACCCCCTCCTCTCTCCCTCCACCCCCACCCCCTTATGTTCTTTCTTTCTAGCCCTCTTCTCCCCCACCCCACCCTTAATTTCTTCCCCAGCCCTAAATCCTCTCTCCCCCCAGCACCTGCTCTCACTTCAGCTCCCTCCCCCAACCTCTCACTTAGCCTCCTCCTCCTCGCTTCCCTCATCCCCTCCGTTTGCTCTCTTCCTCTGCCTCCAGCCTCACTCCCCTGCTCCCACCCCACCCCCCTCCTCTTGCTCCTCTCTCCTCCTGCCTCAGCCCCCTGCTCTCTATCTCTCCTCGTCATCCTCTGCCCCGACATCCAGCTCACCTCTGTGCATCTCCAGTCTGGAGTAGGCAGGGGGGGGTGGGGGAAGGATAGTTGATGGGTCACAGCCACGTAGGTGTACTGGCAGCAGATGAGACTCCTGGGGTTTTGTAGATGTGCTGCGGCAGGCCGCAGTGGCAGCACTCAGCAGGTCCGCCGTGTGGTAATCTTCCCCTTCTGAGCAGCTTGCTTGTGGCGGAGGTTACGAGTCTTGTGAATTCCGTCATGAGGACGTTGTTCAGAGTGGGGAGGAGCACAGGGAAGCAGAAAGGGCAGGGCCAAGGTTGGGGGGGGAGCCGTTGCCTGGTGTCTTCCGACTGGTGCAGCAATCAAGAGCTGCTGGTTGGTTTTTTTTACATAGAAGAAGCCCTGCCCAAAGTCGGGGAGGGGGCCATGACTCTTGTGGCCCCCTCCCCATTCCGACGCCTATGACAAACGTGTAGAGTGCATTGTGTAGTCGGTGAAACAAACTCCTACTTTAATGCATTTTAATTTCTATTTTTTAGACAGCAGAGTGAAAAATGAACAAGGGCATGAAGACTTGCAAAGCACAGTGGGGGTCCATATTCGGAGGCATTTAGCCGGATATCTGACACTTATCTGGCTTTAACTTTAGCTGAGTATCTCATTATCTAGTTTCAATTTAGCTGGGTGATATAGGGACATCCTGGGGCATTTCTGGAAGGAGTTATCTGGATAAGTTATGCAGCTAACTCTTACTATCAGTTAGCCGAATAATCTATCTGGTTAACTCTGATCACACCAAAGAGCTGACCTAAGGTTATCCAGCTAACTGTGCGTTCTGGCCAGTGACTGAATATGTCTGTGTATGCGTATATTTGTTTATTTATATGTATACATACACACACGTATAGGAAATAGTCTCTGTGGAGCCACCCAGCTGAATATCGCCAGCGCTAGCCTCAGAAACGGAGGTAGAATTCAGACCATGGCGATTTCTGTTTCATTCCCTCTCTTTATATCTTACTCCCCAGTTACCCCACACTAAAGAAACTTGCAGAGAAAAGACCGGATGTCCCAATCTATGTTGGAAAAACTGAAAGGCCAGTGTTTTGGTACCTTCAGCAAAGTGGTGTAAAGCTAACAAACATTAATGTTGTTCCATTTGGAGTTTGGCAACAGGTCAGATATTCAAATATATTTAACAAAATTCATCCAGAGGCTTCAAGCTGATACTTCTCTGACTAATATATCTTTTACCTTTACTTTTTCTTATTTGGGGTCCCAGGCATTTTCATTTCAACAGCCTCTTCTCCTTATTGCTTACAATTTATGCTAAGAAAACCTTATTAACTTTTGGTAACTCTTTTGCTAGAAATCTGCTTGCTAAGACCTGTATTCTGCAAAATTCCCAAACTGCATAATTGATTGATTGAAAATCTGGAGATATTCAGCCTGCAGCATTTTTTTTTGTTCAGGTGCATAAAAGGTCTTCTGGATAACATGGGAGATATTTGGCTCTGTCCCATGGAGATTTTGTCCTGTGAGCTTGAGGGTGTTACACCTCCAGATTGTGAAGAATACAGGTCTTAATGTCTTTTTATTTTACATCTGTCCTGTTGCAATATTTAAAAGTTGGGTGAACAGAGAATGACGTTTGACTTTTTATGTAATTCTAGGTGGACAAATTCCTCAGATTTATGATACTGATGGATGGGATTCATCCTGAAATGGATACTTGTATCATTGTGGAATATAAAGGTACTTTCAGTGCCCAGTTTGTTTTCTGCCAGCGAACATGTCCATTTGTGAAGGTGTTTGCACTTATCTTGCTAGATCCAAGCTAGCATAACTATTCACCTCTGTAGTTAACATTCTCTAATCCTGTAGTAGCAGTCCCATTTCCAAGGATCTATTTAATAGGTCGTTCCACCACTAGTCTTTACATGGTTGTTGATTACTAAATCGGGGCATACAGATGAAGATTTGGGCAGGTAGAGAGGGTAAGTGAGGAGGAGGGTTATTAATTTTCTATAAGAAGTTATATGAAATTGATGGAAATCCTTTGAACTTTGAGGGATTGGAGGCTCTGTTAGTGAAGGGGTGGGATATTGAAATTGGATTACTATATGCTCCTCCAGCTTTATCAGCAGCAAAAAGATTAAAGATTTTTGATGCATTGGCAAGTTTATTAATTAATAAGCAAAACATTATTTTAGTGGGGGATTTTAATATTCAGGCAGATAATGGTAATTCACCAGTAGAAGCCCAATTATTAGATTTGATGAAGGCATTAGAAATTAAGCAAATGATACAAGGTCTTACTCATCGTGGGGGCCCACACAATAGATTTATTACTATATTTGGAGGAAATGCGCAGAAAGCAAATAGTAATAGACTTAAGGAGGATTGTAGTTTTGTGATCAGATCATAGTGCAGTTACAGAGAAGTTTCAAGTGAAGGGTGGAAAAACAAGTTTTAATATGAGAGAGAAGAAAATTCATTCCAAAGTGGAGATTGCTGAATTTAATCAAGAATACGATAAAGCAGCTAGCAATAAGGATTATCATAGTTTGAATGTGGAAGAGTTAACAAGTGGTTGGTTTGCATCTGTGAAGAAAATTTATGATAACCTGAAAAGTTTATAATGGTGACTCGAGGAAAACAGAAATTACCTTGGTATTGTTCGGAGATGAGTACAATGAAAAAAGATGTACGTAGATCATAGAGGAACTGGAGGAAATATAATGTTGACGAGGATAAGAGAGTTATAAGATGAATCCTGATGATTATAAGAAAGAGGCTATCAAGGAAAGGAAGAATTTTTATTCTGAGATTAATAACAATTAATCTATCACGATAATTGTTTATGATGGTTAAGTCTATGACATGGAAACCTAAATATAATCATATGGAAGAGGTAGACTATAATGCTTTGGTAGATTACTTTGTACAGAAGATCTTATTAATTCAACAAAGTTAACCATGGGTTGCTGCTTAGGGTATAGAGGAAAGTATAGGGGAGTAGGTGTGACAGAGTGGTCAGAATTTAGGTTGATGAAAGATGAGGATGTGGTGCAGATTATTAAAACAAATTGAAAACAATATATTCTCCAATGGATCCAGTGCCATTTTGGATTGTTAGTGAATTGTCGATGGAAATGTATGGTATTATCCTCCAAATTATTTAAAAATCTCTAACTGAAGGTATAGTTCTGGGGCCCTTAAAGGAAACAGTGGTTTGTTCCATTATGAAACATACTTCATTTTCACAGGTAGAGATGTCTAACCTCGCCCAATTTCAAATTTACCTATTATTGGGAAGATTTTGGAAAAATGGATTTGCTTTGCATTTAGACAAATGTTTAGAGGATAATAAGATATTAGTTGACTACCAACTGGGGTTTAGGAAATATGGAGGGATGGAACCTTTGTTGGTGGGTGTACTTGATTTTCTACATAGAAACATAGAAATGATGACAGAAAAGGACCAAACGGTCCATCCAGTCTACCTAGCAAGCTCACTTTCCTAATGGTTTCTCGGACCATCAAGGTTTGGGCCCTTGTTGATTACTTGTTTGAGTTCAATTTCCTGTTATCCTCTGCTGTCGAAGCAGAGATCAATGCTGGGATTATCTCAATAGTAAGCATCATGGTTATTGGTTATGGATAGCAACTGCTGCACCAGCAAGTCACCCCCATGTTTGTTTGTTTTCCCAGACTGTCCCCTATGTTATTTGTTTTCCCAGACTATACAGTTCACAATTAGTTGGCTTCTGTCTGTCTGTCTCTCAATTTTTTTGTTTTTATCTTTTCCCACTGCCATAGAAGCAGGGAGCTATGATTGAGTTTCCTCAACACTCAACAGTATGAAGTTTTGAAGGATTAAGGTATTAACCGCAACATCAGCAAGCTACCCCCATGCCTCTTTACTTCATTCCCATCTTCTAGCCCTTTAGGGATCCACAGTGTTTATCTCATGCCCTTTTGAAATCCTTCACTGTCTTCATCTTCACCTCCTCTTCCAGAAGGGCATTCTAGGTATTTACAACATTGAATCTGAGTCATCCTCCCAGGAGTTTCATTTCATGACCCCTAGTTCTTATTCCTTTCCAACAGAAGAGGTTTGTTTTTAACTGTGTATCATTTATATCTGTCAAGTATTTGAAGGTCTGTATCATGTCTCCCCTGCACCTCCTCTCCTCCAGGTTATACATATGTAGGTCTTTCAACCTCTCCTCCTAAGTCATTAGATGGAGACCTCCCACCATTCTGGTCACCTTTCTCTGGAATGTCTCCATCCTATCTTTGTCTCTTTTGAGATACGGTCTCCAGAAATGAACACAGTACTCTAGATCAGGTCTCACCAAGGACCTGTACTAGATATTCCTCTTTCTATGCAGCCCAGCATTCTTCTGGCTTTAGCTATCGCCTTGTCACATTGCTTCTCCATCTTCAGATTGCTAGACACTATCACCCCCAAGGTCCCTCTCTTGCTCCGTGCACATCAGCCCTTCACCCCACCAACCCATACAGTTCTTTTGGGTTACCGCATCCCAGATGCATGACTCTGCACTTCTTGGCATTGAATCTCAGTTGCCATGTTTTGTGTGGGGGTTAGGAGTTTGGCCTTTTTGGCAGTTGGCAGGCCACGTCAGAGAGCTAAAATCTATCGCCATGTCTAACTGTCTTTTCCTTGGGCCTACGCTTAGTGCAGAGAAAATGTCATGCTCCGACCGCAGCGGGCTTAGCAAGTAAAAATAGCCTTCCTCTAACAGGAAATCAGTCTGCAGTAAACATATCTAGTGCAAGCTTTTTGCAGCCCCAGAACAGTTCATGACCTACTTGCATTTATGTGGTTTTTACACCTAGATAGCTCAATACAATTGCCTCACGACCAGCTAGTGACCTCCCCCCTCCCTGCCTGCAGACTGACCGCTTGCACCTACTGACCACTTGCGCCTACTTAGTAAAAGGTCAGCACAAACATTTATGGTGGAAAACATTGTAGCAGAAAAATATGTGACGTATGTAACATATGCAATGTTATGAGATCATTTTACAATAAAAGGGCAGGCTTCCCAGAAGCCGGGAGCACGCTTCACCATGAATACTGTCTGAGGTGTCTTCATTGCTGTTGCTACAGTTTTGGACCACTCCTTGAGCTTCCTTAAATCATATCTTATTCTCTCCATACCTTCCATGAGCGACTTTGCGGAAGGGATAGAAAGTAAAGTTGTCTATTTGTGGATGATACTAAGATCTGCAACAGAGTGGACACGCCGGAAGTAGTAGAGAAAATGAGATGTGATTTAAGGAAGCATGAAGAGTGGTCAAAGATATGGCAACTGGGATTTAATTCACCAATATAAAGGAAACTTTGATATTATTTCAATCCTTTATTCATACTTGCCTATTATAAACAATTTTTTCATATGTATTAAATAATATACCACCAAATTATTAAAACCCCTAATTAGCCCCCACATTCACACTCGCCATTCATACTATATTAAAATACATACCCAATACCCAACAATATAGGATCCTAATCGTTTCGCTCTCTGAGAGCTTCCTCAGGGGTTAATGCAGATCTTGCAATACAATGATTACAACTTCAGAATAACCTTATTACATTATTGACAATACAGGAATGTCATATTTTTTTATATTGTCCATATCACTTCTAGTATTTCTTGTCTTATGACATCACTATTGTTGTCAACTGCTTCACCATGTAATCTTCCCAGATTATAATCAATGTTCTTCTTGTCTCCACATACCGATTTTCATCCCAATATTTTCTACAAAACATAATAAAATGTTATCCTCTCTCTCATTTTTCTCCCTTTCCCTACATAAAGATGTATAACTTTACCTACTTGATCTCACTGTTTTTTATCCAGCATTCCCTATTTTCAGATGTTTGTCAAGATATCATGCATTTCAACCTGTCCAAAGCTCCACTGGTTCCTATTTATAATTAAATCAAAATTTAATACATTACTCTATACCTTTTTCCAACATATCTTTAATATTGCTCCTCCCGGATCATTATGAATATATGATAATTACCTGTGCAATGCGATATGTTCCATTATTCCCCAACTAATGATTAAATGCACCTTCGTTGATTGTGTTTTAAAACACACTAGAACCCAAAGACAAAGCATCAAAGCAATGTCACAATATCTTTTCTCACCCAGTTTTTTAACTGCTCTAACTCATACATTCTCTCCAAACCACATGGCCCCCATCTCTCCTTATCCCCAACTACTATTATTCACGCTGCTCCTACTTATTGCGATACCAATCCCCCAACCATCCATTTATCATACATTTAACCACCCCTGATCTTAATGTATACTGTTATTTCACTTTCATACCAACATAGTCTCCTAATACTTTCACACGGCTTTACTATAACCCCGACTTTATTATTCACAGCTGCAAAACTTTTAACACTGCCTCACTAGTGCAGCTTCAACCCCAATCCGCATGCGTATTACTTCTCCTACCAACCTATATAAGAACATAAGAACATAAGAAAATGCCATACTGGCTCAGACCAAGGGTCCATCAAGCCCAGCATCCTGTTTCCAACAGTGGCCAATCCAGGCCATAAGAACCTGGCAAGTACCCAAAAACTAAGTCTATTCCATGTAACCATTGCTAATGGCAGTGGCTATTCTCTAAGTGAACTTAATAGCAGGTAATGGACTTCTCCTCCAAGAACTTATCCAATCCTTTTTTAAACACAGCTATACTAACTGCACGAACCACATTCTCTGGCAACAAATTCCAGAGTTTAATTGTGCGTTGAGTAAAAAAGAACTTTCTCCGATTAGTTTTAAATGTGCCCCATGCTAACTTCATGGAGTGCCCCCTAGTCTTTCTACTATATATACAAGACCTCATACACTACCTCCCATATCTCAAAAGAACAAATTTTTTCACCAACTATTCATTTCAGTACACCCACTAACTGAAATACGCCAACTTTTCTTCGCGTCTTTGATATAACTTGACCATGCATGCATATTACTTCTCGGCGTCTACACATAGAATATTCTCACCCATCTCTTCAAACCATGGTTTTCATACCCATTTAAATATAAGCCAAAAAGCTGTCCAAATCATTATATACTATCTCCCATCTCTCCAAAAAGTTTTAGCTCACCCACTTCGTCTTCATTCCATTACGCCAACTGACTAGCTTCATCAGCTTTTCTTCCTGTCTCTGCTACAACTTTTACCACGCCATGCATGCGTGTTACAATCTCCCCGTTCCTCCCCACTATATATATAACAGACTCTATATCTCAACATGCCTCACTTCCTAAAATGTTTCCCAATCAAGCCACAAATCACAAAATCACAAAACCTCCAATGCTCTATCCTGACCCACAAAACATCCATACAATTCTTATGATATAACCTTACTGCTCTTGTCTTCCAATAGAGTGTGCTATAAAGATATTACACATTTCCAACCACTCCGTTGATCAAGTCCTAGAACTTTTCACTGTTTCATCTATCACAGTCATCACAATATTGCCTGCCACTCTTTTTAAGGGAACCAATGTGTCCCATTCATAAATAAATCTCTGTTCTCTCATCAACAATTTCTTGGTGATGTCACCCCCCTCATTTATTAAATTCTTGATACAATACTGTACATCTCAAGTCCTGTTCTGTGTGGGACATTTGTGTCCAATGTTGCACTAATGACACCTGTTCTTTTTTCTGTTCTAATTCAGCTTAAATGCTCTCTAATCCTCACACTCACCATTCTTTTTGTGTGGTCTATATATATATGGCCACATGGGCATATTATGGCATATACTACTTGTTTACTTTTACAATTGTAATAGCTATTTAATCTATAATCTTGATTTTTCTTTGGATGTTTAAACACTCCTCCTTTCAATACATGTAGGCAGATGGAGCATTGTCCACAACTCTCCTGCTCCTTATTAATATTCTCAGGCTCCTCCCTTATTGTATATACTGATCTAATCAATAAATCTCTTAAAGATCTATTTTTTTGTATTACGAATACTGGTGGCTCTTGATACAGTGAATCTCCCTCCAAGAGATGCCAATGTTTAGATATAATGATTTTAATATTGTTCATGTTACTAGAAAAAGGAATCGAACATACCAATCTATTAAACTTGGTTTTATTCCCTGTTAACAACAAATTGTTACGGTCAGCGTATAACACCCTTTATAAGCCTTCCTAATGACCTGTTTGGTGTAACCTCTCTTTTTAAACCTGATATTCATCTCTTTAGATAGTTCCTTACATTCTTCTACAGTGGAGCATGACCTTCTTAATCTCAAATATTGTGCTACTGGAATATTGTTTTTCAATTGACAAGGGTGAAAACTCTCGACATGAAGTGTGGTATTTTTATCTGTACTTTTCCTGTAGATAGTAGTACCAACCTGTTCCTCTTTCTTGCTAATCATAATTTCCAAAAATGGGACTTTATTTCTGTTATATGAAAATTCAAACTTCAGGTTACTGTCTGTAAAGTCTGTACAGGTCTGTACAGGTTACTGTCCCTGTAAAGCCTATTGATAATTTTGTTCCTCTTTAGTTATGTGTTACCTGTAAAGCCTGTTGCTAATTTTGTTCTATGTAAACCGATGAGATGTTCCCAACATTCATCGGTATATAAAAGCCATTAAATAAATAAATATAGTATTCACCCACTCTATGGATTCCTTCAAATGCTGTTCTGTACCTGACCATATAACGAAAATATCGTCAATAAATCTCTTCCACACTACTATATTGTTGAAAAATCTAGAAGGGTATATATATGTTTCTTCAAATATCCCTACGTACAGGCATGCTATTACCGGGGCCATGGGAGACCCCATGGGGATGCCTTTCACCTGCTGATATAAGTGATCTTCAAATTTGAAGTAACTTCTAGTTACACAATTGGAGGTATTTAAATTATCAGTTAAGAAAAGCCAACTGTGACCATAATTCCATGATTTCAAAACATAACCCGGTTTGGTGCAAATATCTTTCCACTATCTCTAAGGCACTATGTTGTGGTATATTTGTGTACATTGCCTGAATATCAGCAGTCACAAAAAATATTCATCATCTGTTGAGTTTGAAAAATATCATCTAACATTAGTATTAAATGCGATGAATCCCTGTGTACGAAGATATTTGTATACATAAGGTTGCAGTAAATAATCAATGTACTGAGAAATCGGCTCAAATATTGACCCCCCTCTCGGATACTATTGGACATCCCGGGGAGCCTCCAGTGACTTATATATTTTTGGCACAAAATAAATAACAGAAATAATTGGGTGCTCTTGGAAAAGAAAGTGATACAATTTGTTATTGATCAATTTTCTATCCAATGCTGATTTAAGTAATGACTGTACCTGTTGTTGTAGCTCATCTGACAGATCGCTATCTAGTATTAGATAATGTTCCTGAATATTAAGTTGATGATAAGCTTCTTCATTATATTTATTGCGGTCCATCACTACCACCCCACCCCCTTTAACCGCATTTTTTACAATGAGATCTTGATTCTGCCTCAATTCCTGTACTGCTTTCCATTCACTCTTAGATAAATTGTATTTAATGAATGACTGATGGGACTCCATGACCTTTATATCTCTCAAAACTAACTGTTCAAAGACTTGAAAAAAGGGATCATCCCCTTCAGGAGGTATCCAATTGGACTTTTTTACAAACCTTTTATACTGTTGTTGATTCTCTGTTTCACCAAAAAACATTTTTAACTTAATTCTCCTGAAAAATGTATACAATCCTAATTGGGTTGAAAATGGATCATATACTTTACTAGGAATATATGACATGCCTTTATTCAATACTTTCATAATAGTTTGAGATAGCACCTGAGAGGAAAGATTAAAAACTGAGTTTTCTGTTTTTTGTTCTACTTCACCGCGCGATAATCTTTCTTCCGTAATATTCCTGAATGATACATCCGGCCCCCTCTGTATTGGTCCTTCTGCTGTGATATTAAAAAATGACCATTATCATTCCCCCCCCCCCCCCTTCATTTGTGCTAATATTGGGTCCCGCAAATGTCACATTATTCTTTTTTCTTGGGTTTCTATCTGTGTTTTCTTCCTCAGTGGATTCCTCTGATGATGAAGAAAATATATTTCTTGGCTTCTTCCTCTCTGTTTAACCAAGGGAATACATACCCCTTGGTATAGTCCAACTGGTCACTATGGAATTTGTTAAACTTAATTTTCTTAACTGATAATTTAAATTCCTCCAATTGTGTTTGGTAGGAACTGAACTTGGAGTTCAGTCAACAAACGTCCCCTTCCCATGCTGGCAATTTGACAGCAAAATGGAGAGAGAAACAAATTGCAGACCTCCCCTTCCCATGCAGGTCCTCAGTCTGACCTTTAGTTCTCCTTGTTCTCAACTTTTGCAAGAAAACATCTCCTGCTAAGATTTGTGCAGCGTTCACATTTATTAACGGACTCACAAATCTTTTCATAACAGATTCTGTGCCTTAACAGCTCACAAGTTTGCTTCGGTTGTGATTCCCTCTCTAGCGCTCCCACTCTGAGATCCCTTACTACCGATTGCACAACACTCTCTGCTTGTTCAGCAAGCACAGGGTTGGCAGAAAGAAGCAATGAGTCGCCCAGTGTGGGTGAATCCTCCAGATGAGCTGTATTTACTTACACGGTTAACTGTGGCACACAAGGCTGCGAAAATAAATTACTGTAGTGCATTGACCTCTGGGTGGTATCAGCTCATATCAAGGACCCAAGGGCAGGGTTCACTGTGCTTCTTCATGGGTGAAGAGGTGCAGGTATAAAGGGTTTGGCAGATGGAACAAACACATGAATTGACAGACTGCCATATCTATTTCAGGATGCAATGATAAACAGTTTATTGGATAGGAAGGATGATAGTAAGGAGGATTTGCTAGAGATAAGGGTTTTACAGTTCCAGTAAGGCAAACTGGCACGTCCCAGTTAGTTCATATCATAAATTCCATAACTGAGGCAGGCCACACGATTCTTGCTGTTGCCAAGCTCCTTGGCTTTTCGTATAAATGTCTGCAATGCCAGCGCACACAAGTTATTTTTTCACAGACCCATAAACAAAAATAATCTTGCTCTCCATAATTACTGTGCTCCCACCCCTTCCTCCTTTTCCTTTTTAAATTCCGCTTCGGACCCCTACTTCTACCTTTCTTGATTGGTTGCCCTGCTGCTCTTCCTCCCCCACTGAGCAATTTGAAACCTCTTTACCCTCTATTGCTCCTCCCTTTACCACCCACTCTCCCCCCCCCCCCTCCAGTTATATGGCCTATCTTCCTTTTCTCTGATTCCCATTCTTTAACAGGAATATCAAACATATGGTGCTTGGGAAGATCTGCCCCATGAGGCATGGTCTTTGTAGCTGACTATGCAAGACAGGGGTTGTGCAGTGCCTGGAGGTTTCTGCCTCTTCCCATCTGTCCAAAGTCTGCAACAGCAACCAGCAAGGTGAAGACCCCAAGCTCCCTCCCCCACAGCCACAGCCAGTAATACCATAGAAAGTATTGAGAGGGGGGCCGGGGGGGGGGGGGAGTCAGGAAAGAGATGCTCAGAAGAGAAAAAAGGAGGCGAGAGAGAGAATGGAAAACTTGAGTTTAAGAACCAGTGGGAGGCAATTTGACAGCAAAATGGAGAGAGAAATGAAGGCAGATAGATGGAGGAAAGAATTAAACATGAAGTGCAGGAGACAGGTTGGAGAGCAGCAATGCATGCAGTGAAGCAGGCAGATTAGGGCAGGGTGAAAACCAGGGAGGCTGCAGCCTGGCTTGGGGCAGGTGGAGGGGGGGCTTGCTGTAAAAAAATATGGAATAAGTTAAGTGTGTGGGCAAGAACAAAAGGTGGCAACGAGAAAGTGGAAATAGAAAATAACTAAAGAAAGTCAAAAAGCATGCAAGGGGATTAGATCATGGTTCTATTTATGCTTGAAAGGAACTTTACTGCATGTAAAGATGGCGCCAAAGCAAAAGGTTGAGCACGAATATAAAACATTCCACAGCTGGATGGATGAATATTTATTAAATTGAGTTTGATGGCTTGGCAATTTGCGTAGTTTGCAGTTCTTCTGCTGCTCTTATGAAAGTTTATAACATACGACACTGTGTCATACTGCAGAAATCTAAGTATTCCAGGGATTCTGCATCTTGTCCTCGGGACCCCACAGTCAGTTGGATTTTCAGGATATTCACAATGAGATAAATTTGCATTTACTAGGTTATAGTGGAGGGAGAAGATGGCATTGTTGGAGTCGTGGACCCTTGGGCCGATCGGAGCCAGAGGAAGAGCTGCTGTAGGTGGTTGCAGCAGCGACCCCGACCGGGAGGCGGCAAAGACAGACTGGTGGCTGGCCGAGGGTGGAACTCTGGGAGCCCTATGCGACCAAGAGCTCTGGCGAGGAAGGAGGTGATGATGGTGCTGGCACTGTGTTGAGAGGACCTTCGCCCTGGAAGCCGATCCTCCCCCGAGAGGAGCTCATAGGAGTTCGGCTGCTGGGACTTAGGAGATTCACCCTGGAAGCCGGAGTCCCCCCAGGAGGAGCCCGTAGGGACCCGGCCGCTGGGACTTAGGAGGACCCGCGAGGGCCGAGTCTGATGAAGACCAAGTGCCGAAGAGTTGTCGCTCGCCAGTCCAGAGTCAGGAACCAATGGATCACCGAAAGCCAGTCCGGGGTCTAGAGCCGAAGAGTCAACGTAAGCCGGTCCGGGGTCAGAAGCCAGAGAGTCGTCGTAAGCCAGTCCAGAGTCGAGAGCCAGGGAACGTCGTAAGCCAATCCGGGATCAGGAAGCACAAAGAACAAGAGGACAAGAGAACGCAGCAACTGGAAGCAGGAAATACCTGGGAACCTCGTTGCAAGGCAAGGTCTGGTTCCAGCTGCAGGGCTTAAGTACCCTGCAGCGTCTGACGTCATCGGGGGCGTCCCTGTAAGTTTCCCGCGCTGGTCCCTTTAAATATCGAAGTGAGACGCGCGCGCGCGTCTAGGGGGCGGAGCCTACCGCCGCGAGACGCCGGCTGCTTCGGCGTGGCAGGGAAGCAGAAGCCGAAGGAGCTGCAGGCCCGGGCGAGGTGGGGAGATGCCGGGCCTGCGGCGGCAGAGGTCCCTGGAGGCCTGGGGAGCACGGAGCTCGTCTGGCCTCCCGATGAGGTAGGAGGAGATTCCGGGGTCGGCCCGGAATCGCAACAGGCATTGGATTGCATAAGGGATTTTATATGTGCATCAACCCGAATTGGATGAATCTCACCTCGGCAACCTGGATGAACCACTTTGGTCTTTATCTGCCGTCATTTACTATCAGGCCGATTCAGAAAAACGCGCGGGAGAGCCGGCGAGCGCCCGCTCTCCCGGCGCACGCACAGGCCACTCTCCTGGGCGATTCAGGAGGGTGGCCTATGCAAATTAGGGCCCGCGGTAAAAGGAGACACTAGGGACACTAGCGCGTCCTTAGCGCCTCCTTTTTGACAGGAGCGACAGCTGTCAGCAGGTTTGACAGCCGATGCTCAGTTTTGCCGGCATCTGTTCTCAAACCCTCTGACAGCCACGGGTTCGGAAAACGGTCGCCAGCATAATTGAGTGTCCATCTTCTGACCCGCAGGCCGCGGGCCGATTTTTACTTTTTTTTTTACTTTTGGGGCCTCCGACTTAATATCGCCATGATATTAAGTTGGAGGGTGCACAGAAAAGCAGTGTGGTAGGAGCATGTGACAGGCTGGCCCCTGTCACATGCTCCTACCATGTGACAGGGGCCAGCCAATGGCACGGATACCCTGTCACATGGTAAGGGCAAAGGGCCATCAGCGCCATTTTTATTAGTGGCAGCCGACGGCCCGAGAGCGGGAGATCGCTCCCGGCGCCCCCACTGGACCACCAGGTGATTTTAAAACATTTTGGGGGGGTTTGGGAGGTTTAAAGGGTCGGGGTGGGGTGGGGTTTTTTTTATCGGGCCATTGGTGCCATTTTTATTAGTGGCGGCCAATGGCCCGAGAGTGGGCGATCGGTCCCGGGGCTTCCACTGGACCACCAGGTGATTTTAAAACATTTTGGGGGGGGTTTGGGAGGGTGGGGGAAGGTAAGGGATTCATTTTAAAGGGTCAAGGTGGGTTTAGGGGTTGTTTTGATGTGCCGATTTTCCCGCCCTCTCCCCAAATAACTCCCATTAGTGGACACAAACCCGATTAACGATTTTTCACAATAAATCAGGGGAATTTCTATTGTATCGCACTCTTTAATGATTTTTGACGATTTAAAAAATATCGGACAATATTTTAAATCGTCAAAAAATGATTCACATCCCTAAACTGTACAGTCTGGGAAAACAGATAACATAGGGGACAGTCTGGGAAAACAAACAAACATGGGGGTGACTTTCAATATTGCTGGGTAGCCATTTAGACAGATAACCTTTCAGCTCTCCATCTAAATAGCTGTTGAATATCATCTTCTCCTATTTTATATTCCACTCACTGGTGTATCGGAAGTCAGTGTAAGCTATGAGATTAGGTGTAATATGCTTGTTGCACTGGAGATGAGACACACAGCAGAATTCAAGAGGAGTTGTAAGGGTTGTAAAGGAAACATCTGGAAGACCTAGATAGAGACTGTTACAATAATTAATTAGCGGAAAAACTGAAGCTTGTACAATAGTATGTAAATCTGGCTCACACAAAATGCGCTTCAATACGGAGGCAACTCGTAGTTTGTAAAAACCAGCTTTGATGACAGTTTTAATATGAGGATGAAATGAGAGATTAGAATCTATCCAAACATCCAAACTTTTAACACAGTCTTTGATTGGGAATGAGAAAGAGTCAATGATAATAAATTAGTGTTGAAGAATAGGGTGAGGTCTGTGAATTGAAAGAAATTCTGTTTTAGACATGTTGAGAGATAGTTTATTGTAATGAAGCCAAGTATGAGAGTAGGCAGGCATACAGATAGGAAGATGTTCAAGAGTATCTTGCCAAGTTGTGCACATATAAATCCCAAACTGCGTGTCATCAGCATGTCATCAGCATATTTTTTTATAACAATCACTGAGACTAGCCAGGATTTTACAAATGGGAGCCAGATAATTATTGAATAGCACTGATGACAGTGCAAACTCCTGAGGAATGCCAGTTTTGATTGATTATGAATATTCATTCTTAATCTTGATTAATAGGGAGTGATTATTAAAACCCGCACAAAACCAAAAAGCATCCAAAACATAAAATAGAGAGGATCATAACATAATTTAAAAAAACTAAAACTAGTAAAACTATAGTAACACCTTTAAAACTGCAAAAGATCCAATAAGTTTAAAAGTAAGAATACTGAAAGCAAAGCATCTCTTAAATAATAGAGCCATCATACACTTGTTCAAACATATTAAAAGATAATTAAAACTTATTAAAAATATAATTAAAGAAGAATCTCTACATATGTTTGTAAATATCAATAAATCCTTTTATACAAACATTTCATTTTTGCATAGGCCATAAAATACTCAACACAGTGGACTGCACTAGACCTAATGGCGGCAGACTCCCCGAAAATGTTGATCTGATGATGAGTGACTTTGCTGGTGGCGCATCTGGATTTCCCATGACATTCAGTGGTGGAAAGTTTACAGGTATTTAACCTTTAAAAAGGTTATTTGACTAAATTTGTGTTTGTGTGTGTGTATGTTTATCTGTTATTTTATAACAAGTTGCATGCTTCCACTGAAAAATGGATCTTCGGTGGTAGGCACAGGATTACAATGAAACTTCTGGGAATTGCATATAGGAGTTAAGGTTTGCATACGATCCCTAGCATGAACATATTTGCCATATTTTAAAAGGATATAAATAGAGTTGACCATCCAGGGCCCTATCCTGCCATGGTAGTCCCGCACCCTGCAACTTGTCACAGAACCTATAAAAAGGCAGCTTTGCAAATATTATACTGCTCCCTAAAACAACAAAATACCAATTACTGAAAAAACAAAATAAGCTGGACTGCTATGGATCCTTCACAGAAACTACATACATGCTAACAGATTATCTCACCTTGGCCACACATGCTGAATACAGAGAGACCCTTACCAAATTCAGAATAAGTGACACACATTAGAACTAGAAATGTACAGACAAAAATTGAAATGGAAACCCCAAGAAGCCAGTCCCTTCATGCAGTGCAACACTGGAGAAATAGAAACAGAAACGCATTTCCTCCTATATTGAGTAAAATACAAAGATATAACAAATTTTCATATTCCCAAAGTTGACATATTAGAGACACTAAACCAAACATAAAATACATTTTTTCCTACCTTTCTTATTTGGACATTTTGTGTCATCACATAACACCCACCTCATATAAGAACTAGCAACTCTACCCATTCTACGCCCGGGCGGCGAGCCTTTTTATTGGCACGTCTGCTCTTGTTTTGAGCAGAATTTCCCTAGAAATTAACTGTAAGAGTGTCCCTTCCACATACACACACCCTCATACAGGCTCCCTCACTCTCTGGCACACACACAGAGAGGGAGCCTCATATAGGCTCCCTCTCTGAAACCCACAGTCAAGCATCCCGCGCACTCCCCCTCTTACCAAGCAAGCTGTCTCTCGCACTCCCCCACACCCCTTCTCCTCTCTCACACACACATTCTCTCTCACCGGCATCCCCCTCCCCTCATATAGGCTCCCTCTCTCTGAAACCCACACTCAAGCATCCTCCCACCCACCCTCTCTTACCTCCCATGCTCTCTCTCACACCCTCCCCACCCCCCTCTCACCAACCATGCTCTCTGTCACCCCCCTCACTCAACACACACTCTCTCTCACCGGCATCCCCCCCCCATGCTCTCTCTCACACCCGCCTGCTCTCTCTCACCTCCCCTCCCCGACGCACATTCTCTCTCACCGGCATGCCGCGGGACTAGCGCCATTCGCGGCGAAGATGAAGGCCTGGCGCGCCATTCGTAGCGAAGATGAAGGCCCGGCGAGCTGTTCACGGCACACGGGGGCCTTCCATTTTTGCCTTCAGCAGAAAATAGCAGCGGAGACCCCGGCATGCCGCAAACGGAGCGCGTCCCGCAGCACACGCTCCGTTCGCAGCGAAGATGAAGGCCTGGGTGCATCGATCGCGGCACACGGGGGCCTTCCCTTTTTGCCACGAACAGCGCGCCAGGCCTTCATCCTCGTTGTGAATGGAGAGTGTGCAGGACGCTCTCCATTCGCGGCATGCCAGGGTCTCCTCTGCTATATTCTGCCTTTCCCGCAATGGCCGCTGTCCTTCGTACCTGTTGTAGCTGGTGTTGTCATATGGCCTCTGTACGGCGTGTTTGAGCCATTATAGTGCCATCTATCGGCGGGCTGCAGAACATCCTCGAGCACTGACGGACACATTACCAAGCCCGATATATTATGGATAGTGAATAGATCCTCGGCTTCCCCCTACGCACAATAATAGAACAAGTGCATTTCGACCCCAACATTTTTTTATTTATTTATTTTTACATAACACATCACTCCCAAAAAACACAAAAGAACAATGGGAGCTCAGTGCTCCCAATGTAACACCTTTCACTCCCCCCAACACAATATTATCCCTCTATTTCCCCCTACCTTCTGCCCACCACCAGCGTCTCCTGATCACCTCTCCCACAGGACCCCTACCCAAATTGCCCAGAATTCCCTCTCTCTCGCAATCCCTCCTACTTAACATGCCCCTTTCTCTCTCTCTCATTCCCTCCTGCTTAGCATGCTCTCCCCCCCACACCCCCACACCCCCACACATCCTCTGCCCATCATCAGTGTTTCCTTGACCCTTTCTTCTCTTCCTCTTCTCTGCTCAGACTGCAGCACAGCTAGTGTATATAGGCCTTAAGCCTGAATGTGTATTTCCTGATTCTGCTGGCAACATATTTCACCACCATGTGCTTTGGCAAAGCTCATTGCCGGAAGAAGGCAACACCCCAGAGACGGTACCTGATTGGACTATAAAGCTACGTTCATAATTGGATATTAGAAGAAATTAATACACCCAGGATGTGCATCAATGTATTTCTATTGGACAATGAAAAAAGTTTAAAAGTCTCAACCCGAGCAGTCCAGAGCTGAGAAGCAAGCTTGATGCCCAGTTGCCACTGACCTGCGTCTCCAGAGAAACAACGACTTCCTCTTTCCTTGTTCCTCTTTCTAAATTGTCTATATTGTCTTTGTATTGCTATCAATAAATTTGCCTTTTAGATCATAAAGCTGTCTGAAGGTGCTTTCCGAATACCCGCAGAAAACACTAGTTATTCAGCTAAGTGACTTATTTGGCTATTTAGCGGCCACTGTACATGAGCAGATATGCAGCAACTGTTAGATAGCCAGATAAGTCCTACTTATCCGGCTATCTTCTGGTTGAATATTGAGTCCAACATCTAATAAACTTTCTTTATGATTTCAGAGAATTGGAAGGCTCAGTTCATTAAAACAGAAAGAAAAAAACTCCTTAACTACAAGGCACAACTTGTAAAAGATCTGAAACCCAAGATCTTCTGTCCATTTGCTGGATACTTCATTGAGGCCCATCCATCAGACAAGTATGCTTAGATTTAGTGGTGATTACATCTTTATATGAAATTCACTCACCAATACTATGTTGTTAAAATGTTATTGTTATAACACAAATGCACACTTAACTGGATATTATTGAATATCCCACTATCAGGCCGATACAGTACAGTGCGCTCCGGTGGAGTGCACTGTTAGCCCGTGTTTGGCCGCGTGTTTTCGATGCACTATTTTTACCCCTTATACAGTAAGGGTTAATAGCATGTCGAAAATTCACGGCCAACCCTCCCGAAACTGTTAGCCCACGTTTGGCCGCGTGTTTTCGATGCGCTATTTTTACCCCTTATACAGTAAGGGTTAATAGCATGTCGAAAATTCACGGCCAACCCTCCCGAAACTGTTAGCCCACGTTTGGCCGCGCGTTTTCGATGCGCTATTTTTACCCCTTCCATTTTCGCCTTTTATAGCACATCGAAAAGGCGCAGCCAACCCCCCCCCCCCCCCCCCCCCCGAAACTAATAGCGCCCGCAACATACAAATGTATGTTGATGGCCCTATTAGTTATTCCCGAGTGATACAGAAAGTAAAATGTGCAGCCAAGCCACACATTTTACTTTCAGAAATTAACGCCTGCCCAAAGGCTGGCGTTAATTTTGGCCGGCACCAGGAAAGTCCATTTTCGCGTGCGATCCCGTTAGAAAATGACTCCCTAAATTGTCAATATTTTTAATTTATGCGTGTAATGCTAAACTATCACTAATATACATATTTTCAATATTTTGTATACCCTGGACTTTAGAAGACAAAGCATTGACAGAGGATTCTAACTCAAAAATCTTTTTACTATGTTCCTCAATTGATAATCTATTAATATTAACCAGAGAAGAGAGATGGGTATTAACCTGAGATACATTAGAGTCCAATTTCACTAACATCCTCCACAAATGGCTCAGTGTGACATTGGATGGTTCTTCAATATCCATTTGAAGCCTTACTATGTCCACAGGGAGACTCCCACTGGATATCTTCCCTAGATGTATAGCTGGATGGGTAGTTGCAGGAGAATTCACCAAAGAAGACTGAAACATATCCCCACTCAAATTAGCAGGTTCAGATCCAGGGGAAGACTCCACAGTTGTAATACCTGAGGGTAGGGGAGGTATAGGGCCATTGCCAGGACTCAAGGATATACTCAAAGTGCCCCCTATGCAGTCCTCCTGGGGCAATATAGCTAGTCTGCTAATGTGAGCATCCATTGGGCCAATGTTTCCAAGGGGAGCAGGATAGGAGATAATAATCTTGGCCTTAAGAACATAAGAACATAAGAAATTGCCATGCTGGGTCAGACCAAGGGTTCATCAAGCCCAGCATCCTGTTTCCAACCCCCGCTGAACGACCTCCTGCAGTCGATCTCCTGCCGGCGCTATTTTCCGTACGGAAAACGATTCGCGGCAAGAAATCGCTTCCTGAACCCCGCTGGACTCCCAGAAACTTTTGGCCAGCTTGGGGGGGCCTCCTGACCCCCACAAGACTTGCCAAAAGTCCAGCGGGGGTCCGGAACGACCTCCTGCGTCGAATCGTTTTTGTCTATGGCCGCCGCCATTTTGCGGCGGCCATTTTGCAAAATGGCGCCGGCTGAAGACAACAGGATTCAATTGAGGGGGCCGTTCCGGACCGCCGCCGTTCTGGACCACCGCTGGATCCCCAGGTAATTTAAAGCATTTGGGGAGGTTCGGGAGGGTGGGGGATTTAATTTAAAGGGTCGGGGGTGGGTTTTAGGGGGTCGGCTCATGATTTTAACGATTTTCACGATAGTTTACACACCCAAACGGCAACAATACGATTCCCTCCCCCTCCCAGCCGAAATCGATCGTTAAGACGATCGAGGACACGATTCACATCTCTAGTTATTATAGCCAGCCCTGAGCTGATACATGTGCATGCACAACTGTGGAGTAATTAAAGTTGAAAGACAGAGAGACTAAAGAGAACAGAAAAGAGAAAGAGAAAGGAAAAGACTATAACAAAGGTATAAAACCTTACCTGAATACAACCAGAAGAAGGAACATTGGACCTAATAAAAAAAAGAGAAGAAAAGAACACACAAAGAATCAATTTTCTTTTAATGAGAAGAATCAGTATATAGAACATTAACGTTAATATAAAAAAAAAGATTTGACTGTAGTAATCTGACAAATAGACGAGAGTGAAGCAATGTGAATATTTTCTTTTGTAATTTCTTGTTTGGTTATACTTTAGAATCTGATATAGGAAAAAGATTTATGGAGAGAATTGTTGTTTACAATGTTTAATAATTTTAGGAAACAGTATGTTTTCTTTTAAGAAGTCCCGCTGTCGCTCCTTGTGACCTTGGGCAAGTCACTTTACCCTCCATTGCCTCAGGTACAAACTGAGATTGATGAATCCTGCGAAAACAGGGTGTGGGGGGCGAAGGGAGGGGTGGGCCTGTGAAAGCCAGCAGCCTTCGCACCCCCGCAGTGTCTTCACTGCCGGCTTTCACACCGAATAGCACCACCGTGGAAGGTGGTGCTATTCAGCGTGCTATTGGCGATGATAAGGTTACTAACCTTATTGCCGCCAGCGAAGACATCGTCGAGTCCGCCCCCTCACCGCCCCGACTCCTCCCATTGCCGTCCGGACTCTGCCCTGACTCCACCCCCAGCATGCTATCGCACGCGAAAAGGGCCTTTTCGCATGCAATAGAGGCTTATCGCATACGATAAGCCTTTGAAAATAAACCCCTTAGATTATAAGCCCTCTGGGGATAGGAAAATTCCTACAGTACCTGAATGTAATCCACTTTGAAGTGCTGTGAAAAGTGGAATATATATAAAATAAATAAATAAATAGAGAAGGGTTTTCAATTAAAAAAAAATAAAAAATATATAATTTAGTTATATTTATCCTTGCCTCCCCTCTTTACTGTCAAGAAACTTAACTGGGTGGGTGGTAGCAACTAGAATCCCTACGCACCCCATTCTGAAAAGAGACCCAGTAAGGAGGAAGACCTTAATTGGTACCCCTGTGGGACAAAACCTGAGAGCTCGCTGCCCTGTCCATATTACACGACTACAATACTGATACCATCAACCTCGGTCATGATAGCAATCTTCAAACCTGCAGGGGCAGCGGTTTATATTTGTTTGAGTTGTGACCTGGTTAATTGATTAAGGGTAATATGTGTCACATCGGTAAGTCACCCCCCTTGATTATTTGTATACCTTTACTTCCTCTTGTGCTATTTATTTACAGTTCGCACTGGCACGTCACCCCCATGTTTGCTTCTTTTCCCAGACTGCCCCCCCGACTATATAGTTCATGTTTTGGTTTTCTGCTGTCAGATTTTTTAACTGTATGAAGGATCCTGCCTCCAATGTGCCTCTTTCCTCATTTTACTTCTCACACCTCTAGGGATCCGCAGTGTTTATCCCATTCCCTATTTACCCGTTCCACCCTATTGATGAATATATCCTCTCTGTTGTCTGTTTTCCAAGCTAAAGAGCCCTAATCTGTTTAGTCTTTCTCCATCCATAAGGGAGCTTTTTCATCCTCTTATTTTGGTCACCCTTCTGCCACAAATGAATCTCCACTCAGAAGTTTGATGTTTCTAAGGACTTGTACTGTATTTAGAGGCTGAAATGTTAATAAAAAGTAGAAAAAACTGTCCACTTCCTTATTGTTCCACCAGTACCAGCAGATGGAGGCAGAAAACAAAGGTTATGCTAACATCACCTTATATCAGGTATCTTGAGGCCTGCAGCCCTCCAGGATTTTCTGTCTCCAGCAGATGGTAGAGGTGGAAAGCCTGCAGCCTGGCCTTTTGAAGATTTGTTGCTCCTGGGGGGGGGGTTGCCATGGCGGTTCCTAATTGGGTCTAGATGAGCAGGTGGGGGGGGGTTGGGTTGGTGGTCCTCCTTTAGTTTAGTTTTATTCTGTGGAGGGAATTTGAAAGCCAGACGAGCCTGGTTCCCGCTCACCACATCTCATTCTCCTGGTCAGGAAGGAAGCTGTAGAGATGAAGAACCCACATTGCTTTCAGTCAGGGGAGTATTGAATTTCTTTTTTTTTTTGCTTTCTCATAAGCCTTTCTTGGGTTTCTTCTGCCTGGAGCATTAAAGGCTTGAAGCAAATGTGTATATCGGGCTCCTGGTTATTTATTGAGTGCTAAGAGGCAGCGTTAAGGGCAGATGAAGGAAGGTGGGCTGAGCATCTTTTCTTCTTCAGGATTTGTGGCGCAGGAGTTTGGTTGGGCCTTATGGTGGCTGCTGCAAGCATTTGAAATGCTGTGCTCTGTGTGGGAATGGGTGTTTGCCAGGGCTGTCTGAGAGCAGAAAGCTGATCTTCTGTGGCAGGGGGGAATCCTCCCCCATTGAAAGTATGCCCAGGATGTAATCCAGATTTCCATCTTTTCTCTGTCCCAGGCAGTCTTTCTAGGGGAAGGGATCCTGCAGCTGTGAGAGGATCAGCCATTTTACCTCTCAGCACTAGCAGCATCAATGCTAAAAGTGAGTCCTTTCCTGATCCTCTGGTCATCTCCTCTGTGTGTATGTGTGAGGAGGGGAAAGATGCAGTTAGACAATAGGAGGAGGAAGGTCTGATACAGAGGGCCTTGGATTGGATTTCTCAGTCCTCTAGTTCATTTTCACTGAAATTTTGTGCTGTTGATGCATGAGGCATTTTGTTTAAGACAGGTAACCTTTTTTGGGGGAGGGGGGCAATACCTAGTCTGCTTCCATCAGTGCAAGTTTCCAGTCTTCCAGGCCCTTCTAAAAGATCAAGTATGGATCCAGAGAAGAATCCAGATGTGGAGTATGTGTTTTTGGAGGTAGATTCTCTGGGAGATTCCCTATAGGTTGGAAATTGGCAGACTGTGCTCTGGAGGGGCAATCCTCTGGAAAAGGGAGTGTTACATTCAGCAGCTCATGGGATGGCCCCATGAGCCGCCTCACTGAACCCCAACATGGCTGGACCCATCCTGCGGTTAGCACACAGCCTCCTGCTCTGAATGCCTCCCAGCGCAGCCTGAGGCGCTACCAGCCAATGACTCTGCTGCCGTTCCATAGTTGCATGTGCATATGCACACATTGCATAGGCCCTGCAGTGGGAAACACTGATCAATGCCATCTTATGATGTCAGGCTCACCGTCCTACTTACGCAAGGGTCTCGTAATACTATCTCACCTCAACAATGGGTTTCCTGCCTTAGCAGTGTATGCTGCCTTTGAATTCTTGGCTCCTGTGTCCTGCGTTCCTGATTCTTCATCCTGCCTTGCCTCATGCAGCCTTGCTTCTCCAGCCTTACCTCAACCAACTTTGTAGTGTCCAGCCTTGTCTCATCCAACCTTCCTTGCTCACCCTTGGCTTGTATTACCTGTCTCATGCACTGTCTTCTGAGTATTCTCGTCCACCCTTGACCTGACTTCTGGATCTGACTTTTTGCCTGGACCTGACCATGATTTCCCTACCACCTGAACTTGACCACTTGCCTGGACCTGATCATCCTTGTCTGTGACCTGCATCGACCTTAGCCTGTCTCAAATTCATTAGCCGCTGCCTTCGCTAACCTTGGCATGCCGTTGAACCTTTGCTCTAGTCACTGCCCTAGGGACCAATCTAAGACCTGATGGCCGCCAGAATCCAAAGGCTCAACCTGCGGGGGAGATGGCTGGTACAAGTAAAGCTCCATTCTATTGAGCAGGTCTAACTTAGGCAGATAAGTTCCATCTAAGGCTGAAAATCACTACTTATCCGACTAAGCAGCGACACCAGATTCGCCCATTGCTTGCCCATTGACTTATCCAAATATTCAGCAGCCCACTACATAGCTGGATAAGTCCTACTTATATGGCTATTGAGCGCCGTATGCACTAATGCACTTTGAATATCGGGCTCAAGGATTTTTACTCCTGGAGTATAATTGCTGACTGATCAGGGATTCCATTTCCCAGATGGAATCTACTCAGAAATTCCATGGAAATGTAGTCCATGGTACTGGTAAGCTTGTTCCTGTTACGGTCCCGGGCCATGCCCCAGTCCCTCCACCTACCTCGGGGATGGCCCGGGCCGTTTCGAGGCCTTCTCGGGCCTGCACTGCCTCCTGCGCATCTCTCCCTCATCGGGAGAGATGCCATCGATCTGCCGCTGCAGGCCCCGCCCCCTAGACGCGCGCATACAGGGAGGAGTCCTTCTTAAAGGGGCCAGCATGGGAAAACTCAAGTCCTGCCTCGGATGATGTTAGACACTATCAGGGTATTTAAACCCTGCTTCTGGACATCTTCAGTGCCTTGCAACGAGGTTCACTCAGTCCCCTGAGTTACTAGTTGCTACTTTGGATCCTCTCATCTACTTCTGGCTTCCGACCCGGCTTCGGCCATTGATTTCGTCTTCGCTTCCGCCCCTGGTTTTGGTTTAGGCTTCTGACTTCTGGCTTCTGACCCAGCTCCTTCCAACGACCCTGTTTCCAGCTTCCGCCCCTGGCTTTGACTTCGGAACTCTGTCTTCTGGCTTCTGACTCAGCTTCGTTCCTGGACTCCGACTTCTGCTTCCTCCACTGCAGCAGGTATCGGGTTGTTGCTGGCCCAGGGGATTCTCCTTAGTCCCAGCGGCTCGGGCTCTCATGGGCTCCTCCCGGGGGAGCCGCAGGCTTCCGAGGGTGAAGACTCTTCCAGCCCCCTGGGTCCTGCCATCCTCATCGACCATCTCTTTGGCCACTGCCTGGATCCTTGGTCACATAGGGTCCCACCTAAGTCCAAGAAGTCCGTGTTCCTATGGGCTCCTCCTGGGGGGATCTCGGACTTCCAGTGGCGAAGTCTTCTCCGGAGTCTCTTCAGTGCCGCCTCCCGGCTGCGACACTCACTGTGGGTTGGGTCCCCACAGTGTAACATCTGCAGTCTCAGCCGGCCCAAGAGTCCACGACCATAACAGTTCCCCTGAAATGCAGGCAGCTTCTCCCTTTACTCTCCCTACTGCATAGTGTTGCAAAGTATGAAAAGACCTTGCTAAGAACAGGGGATCATGCTGAATCCCCATACAGCCTCTAGATTATTTTGATTTCTTCCTTCTCTCTCTCCACCCCAAAAACACTACAGCTTCCCTCATTATTGCTCTCCTGGATAACTCTTTATTCTTATCTCAATGTCCTGTTACCTCCCCTGCTGGCAGAGCACTCATGCTGTGAATGCAGAGGAGTGCACAGGACTGTACCATTCCCTGGGTGAGGTTGTGGATTTACCTTAAATTTAGGCAAAGGTGCCGTAAATATATATGTGCCTTCTTTTTAAAATCTGAAATTAAAAAATGTACATCATGTATAAGGGTGTGATCCAGTGGCAAAGTGTATCAGATTGTGATCACAGTAAAAATGATGAAAATGAAATAAAAATAATAAAAATCCCTTATGCAACTGGGAACCTTGCCAGTTTTCACCCAAGTTCTAGGTTTCTTATTGTTATGAGCAGATATAACATGATGTTCCCCTCCCTTTAGAAAACCATAGATTAGGGTAAAGATTTATGGTTGCCATTGTAAATCGTAATATTTCAGTCTGTTTCTGTTGATAATCGTTGAACTTCCCAGTTTAAAGTGACTATGGCTTGATGATCATTACGGCCTTTGCACTATGCTTTGGATTCTGTAGTTATAACAGATGCACCTTGGCCTGTTGTCCTTAATACCGTTCAACCGTTTATTCTTTCCTATCTCTTCCTTCTTATCCAAGTTCTGCTACCCTTGTTATTTGTAACTGCTCCTTCGATCACCACAGTTCTAGTTGATGTATTTAATGCACTCCCGTTTCATGTAAACCAGCAAGATATGTGCTCATGATTGCCGGTATATAAAAACCTTAAATAAATAAATAAATAATAACAGCATACATTTGGTAATTTAGGTACATCAAGGAAACAAATCTTAAGAACGATCCAGATGAACTCAACAAACTTATTAGAACTAATTCAGATATATCAACATGGACCCCAAAACCTGGAGCCACACTGGATCTGGCTAGAATACTAAAAGACCCTTCTGACAGGTAAGTTTATATGTATATATGTATATATATATATATATATATATATATATATATATATATATATATATATTGTTCATAATGGAGAAGTGAAAAAATGCCTTGAATTTTAGTGATTACAAATATCTATTAAATTATACTAAAGACCTTTTTCCAAAAGTGTCCCCTTATTTATTGGGAGTGGGCCTTGTGAATTAAACATCAGTCATTTGACAGAGAAGCAAACTGGACCTCAGAATGACTTTGAAGAGAACGCATTCACTGCCTTCAAGGAAGACTTATTGCTTAATCAGGTGAGAGTGATTACCAGGCTGGATATTAAGACTTAAGATCCAAGATAGCTACCAGCTGTTCTCCTTAGAAATGAAACTTCTAGCAGACACATCCAGTTTGTATTGATAGTACCTGGAATGCAGTGCTATTGACTTGTCCCCTTTTCAACTGACGAACTGAGTGGTCTGATTATCACACATTCGGCAACAGTAGGAGCTACACTTTCAAAGCAGAAAAAGTGACAACTTACTGTGGTCTAAACCTTAAAATCAGCTACAGTACCTGAAAGCTGGAGGGTGGCCAGTGTAACACAGTTTTTAGAAAGGGCTCCAGGGATGATCCTGAGAAGCTATAGACCATTGAGCCTGGCTTTGGTGCTGAGCCAAATAATTGAAGCCATTTTTAAGAATAGAATTATTTGGCATATGGTTAGACTTGACATAATGGGGAAGAGCCAAAATGGATTTAGCATAGAGAAGTCATGTCTTACCAATTTATTAGATTTTTTTTTAAGATGTTAGGGCAAGCTGATTGATAGTGTATCTGGATGTTCACAAGGCATTTGACAAGGTCCCTCATGAAAGACTGTTGAGGAAATTAAAAAGTCACAGGATAGGAGGCAGCATTGAATTGTGGATTGGTAACTGGTTAAAAGATAGGAAACAGAGTTGTAATAAATGGTCAGTTTCCCAATGGAGAGAGATGAGTAGTGGAGTGCTTGGAGGTGTGCACTGAGACTGGTGCTGTTTAACATTTATATAAATGACCTGGATAAAGGAACAACTAGTGAGATGATCAGATTTGCAAATGACACAAAATTATTCAAGGTTATTAAAAACACAAGTTGACTGGTGAGGAGCTACAGAAGGACCTTGCTAGACAAGGGAACTATTATACGTGCCGTCTGCGGCAGACCCGCGGCACAGGCCCCCTCACCTTTCTACAGTGACTCCAGCCTCTGGTTCCTCCTCGCTGGTGGCGGGGGGGGGCCGTCAGCTCCATCCTCGGGCCTCCCCCGATGCCTCCATTCCAGCCACAGTCCCCGGCATTCCTGGTCCTGCTACTACTTCTCGTCGGGCCTCTCCGCGTGGCCTGCGGAGAGACGCTGCTACTCGCGCCACACCCCTCCCTAGGCACACGCGCACGTAACATTGATCCTTAAGTAGGGACCATGGTGGGAACCTAGCTGCAACCCCGGATGATGACGTCAACTCAGCTACAGTAAAGCTCAGGCTCCGCTCCCTAGCATTGCCTTTGCAACAGGTTTCCTCGTTTGTTCGAGTACTCGTTGCCTCCCAGAGATTTGTCTCAACCCTGCATTCATGTTCCTGGTTCCTGTCTCCTTGTCCCTACCTTGCATCATTCCTCAGATTGACTACACGGACTTTGACTTTGCTTCGCCTGACTTCATCATTGACTCTCTCCAAGTTCGGACCTCCACTTCGCCCGATGACGCTACTGCCTATCTCCAGACCCAGACCTCCGCTTCGCCCAACTATGCTTCAGCCTATCTCCAGACCCAAACCTCTGTTTCACCTGACTACACTACTGCCTTTCTCCAGACCCAGACCTTTGCTTTGCCTACTACGCTACTGCCTGTCTCCAGACCCAGACCTCCACTTTGCCCGACTACGCTATTGCCTATCTCCAGACCTAGACCTCTGCTTTGCTTGACTACGCTTAGACTATCTCCGTGATCAGACCTCTGCCTTGCCAGAATACGCTCTTGACTATCTCCGTGATCAAACCTCAGCCTTACTTGCCACTGCTTTTGGATTGCCGCTAGCCCTGACTCAAGCCTGCCCTTGGACACCTCTTCAGCTTACTCACTGGATGTGGTTTCTTCAGGCTTTGACCTGCTTTTGCTCGAGCACCCTCTGTCTGCTCCGTTCCATTGGCACCCGAGTTTCCAGGACATTACCCAGTCCAGAGTAAGACTGTACCATCTCTCACCTGCTGTCTCTGTGCTGAACCAACTCTTACTTCGACTATACACAGAGGCCCACCTAAGTCCTGCCGGCCCCGGTACCCAAAGGCTCAACCCGTGGGGAACGAGGGATGGTATAGGTGAAGCTCCAGTGGCCTCTGTCTATCAGACCACTCTGCCTGCCGATGGTGGGGACCCATAGGTCCTTACCTATGGGTTGCATCAACCCCACCTCGGACCAAGGGGTCCACTTCCGACACAACAGGTTGCAAAGTCCATGGAGTCAGTGGAGCCGCATGCCCTCCAGGCCATCCTAGGCCTGGCATCCAAGGTACAAGAACAGCAGCAGTTTCTTGAGGCATTGGCCTCTTCCATTGACCGTCTCCATGCCTGGCTTGATGCCCTCACCAGTAATCCGGTTTCTATGCTGGCTCCTCCTCATCCACAGCCATCTCCATCGATGCCTCGAGCCCTGTTGGCCCTACCAGCGCCCCCATGCTTTAATGGTGACTCCAGACTCTGCAGAGAGTTTATCAACCAATGCTATATGCAATTCACTCTGCAGCCCTCCATCTTCCAGGATGAATTGACCAAAGTCACCTTCATCCTATCTCATCTTGAAGGGAAGGTGCTGGCTTGGGCTTCACCCCTATGGGAACGATCGGACTCCCTCCTAAGGGAGTTATCTCAGTTCATGGTTGTGTTTCAATGGACCTTTGATGATCCTGGGTGGCATGCCGTGGCAAGCACCAGTTTGTTACATCTTCGTCAAGGTCAAAGAAGTCTCTTCGACTATACCATTGAGTTCCGGACTTTGGCTTATGAGCTCGCCTGGCAGGAAGACTGCCTATGAGCTATTTACCTGGATGGACTTTCCTCACAGCTGAAGAATGAGCTGGCTGCAAGGGACCTCCCTTCTTCTCTCGAGGACCTTATAGACTTGACAGGGCGAATTGACCACCATCTCCAAGAGCGTCACCGGGAGAGTCAGATGCCCAAGAATCCCTCTTGGGTTCGATCCCATTCATCACCGACCACTAGCCCTGCCTCGAGTAGGGTCTCTACTATGGCCAAGATGAAAGAGCCCATGCAGTTGGGTCATGGGCGGCTGACACCAGAAAAGCGCCTCCGGCGGAGACAAACCAGTCTATGTTATCTTGTTGCCTTCATTAGATATTCGCAAGAACTTCAAGTTTCATTACATTGCATTGTTAGAGATATGTTTCGCTGTAAGAAATAAGTACCCCCCGCATATTTCCTTTTCGTTATCTGTAAACCGATGTGACATCATTGATCTAATGGTATATAAAAATGTATAAATAATTAAATACATGTATGTATTGTGGAGCACCTGGACACCATCTACAGACCTGTCCTGTCCATCCGGGAAATTTCCCGGCCTAAATTCAGTAGGGGTCTTGAACTTGGGTGCAACTTCTCCAGCCCCTCAATTGTCTGTACCGGTCACCCTGATCTGGGACTCCTGGTCCTTTCCAGTTCTTGGATTCTGGAGCAGGAGATAATTTCATTCTCAAGGATCTTGTTCAGCTCCTGGGTATAAAGACCCATCCTCTAGAGACCTCCTTGTGCATAGCATCTATTTATGGAGATCCGTTATTCCGTGGAATCTTCCTCACTACAGAACCAGTTCAACTGCACACTGGTGCCTGCATACAGAAGAACTTGAACTGTTAATATTGGAGAAATCCATCCATCCGGTAGTCCTAGGACTCCACTGGCTTCAAAGGCACTCTCCCCAATTTAATTGGGGTTTGTTGCAACTGGTGGAGTGGGGCCATGCCTGCACCAGTTCTGTCTTCAGAAAGTGGTACCGCCACTCATGGTCCCTCTGGCTGCCACTTCTTCAGGTATACCCGCTCCTTACGTGGATTTCGAAGATGTGTTTTCCAAACAAAAAGTAGACCTTCTTCCACCTCTTCGGAGGTTTGATTGTCCCATTGACCTCCTTCCTGGGACCATGCCTTCCCGAGGATGCACCTATCCTCTGTCTCTGCCTGAGACAAAGGCTATGAAGGAGTACATCCAAGAAAACCTTGCAAAGGGATTTATCCGTCCCTCAACCTCTCCTGCTGGGGCAGGATACTTTTTTGTGACCAAGAAGGATGGTCGTTTATTGACTATTGCATTTACTGACTATTGCGGCCGTTTATTGACTATTGCGGCCTAAGCTCTATCACCCGCAAAGACAAGTACCCTCTGCCGCTGATCTTGGAACTATTTGATCACCTACATGGAGCATCTACATTCACAAATTTAGACTTACGCAGAGCATATAACTTGGTACGGATCCGTCCCGACGACATTTGGAAGACTGCCTTTAACACCCAGGATGGGCATTATGAATACCTGGTGATGCCTTTCGGCCTCTGTAATGTGCCCGCAGTTTTCCAATGAGTGATGAATGAAATTTTCAGAGATTTGCTGTATATCAAGGAAGTGACATACTTGGATGATATCCTTGTCTTTTCTAAGGATTTGACCAAACACCACACCGATGTCCGTACTGTCCTCCAAAGCCTTTGTGAGAATCACTTATTTGCAAAACTGAATAAATACTTATTCGAGAAATCCAGTCTGCCTTTCCTCGGATACATAATCTCCCAACTAGGATTTTCTATGGACCCTGCCAAGTTGAAAGGAATCCGGGATTGGCCGCAACCCGTGGGTCTTAAAACCCTCCAGTGCTTCCTGGGATTTCTAATTTACTATCGCCATTTCATCCCACACTATTCCACTTTGGCTGCTCCTCTGACAGCATTGACTCGTAATTGCCAAGATACTCGAAATTGGACTACGGAAGCCATTGCAGCCTTCCACCACCTCAAGAAGGCCTTCCAGGCGGGGTCTTGCCTTCATCACTGAGACCTGAACCATCCTTTTCAAGTGTAAGTGGACGCCTCTGCAAATGGAGCTGGGGCGGTCCTGAGTCAACGCACTGTTTCTCGGTTCTACAGTCCCATGTTCGTTCTATTCCTGCAAGTTCTTATCCGTGGAACAGAACTACAGTATTGGAGATCGCGAGTTACTTGCCATAAAATTAGCCCTTGAAGAATGGCTCCCGTGGCTAGAGGGTGCGCATCATAAGTTTATTGTGTTCACCGACCATAAGAACCTGGAACATTTGAGCCATGCCCAGCTTCTCAACTCCCATCAGGCCCGATGGGCCCTGTTCTTTTCCAGGTTCAATTTTGAGCTTTGCTACCATCCAGCTGAGAAAAACCTCCGGGCAGATGCCCTATCATGCTCCTTCAAGCTTGAAGACACCCCAAAAGAACCCGGTCACATAATAGACCCAGCTTGTATTTGTCTGTCTGCTACTCACCCAGTTCCTGCTGGGAAGACTGTCGTGCCCCAACGACTCCGAGAAAGAGTCCTCTGCTGGGCACATGATTCTAAGTTTGCTGGTCACCCAGGGCAAGCACAAACCTTGGCGCTGCTCCAGCGGTTCTTCTGGTGGCCTACTATGGTCTCTGTTGCTAAAGCATACATCAAATCCTGTAACACTTGTGCACAGCAAAAGCCACCAGTCGGTCGACCATGGGGTCTTCTGCAACCACTTCCAGCTCCCGAGAAACCGTGGACCCACCTGTTTACGGATTTCATCCACAGACTTGCCTCCATCTAAGGGTCATACTGTTATATGGGTAGCCATAGACCGATTTTCAAAAATGGCCCATTTCGTCCCTCTATCGGGCCTACCATCTGCTCCGGAACTGGCACGCCTATTCTTCCGTAACATCTTCAGATTGCATGGCCTACCCAAGGACATTGTCTCTGATAGAGATCCACAGTTTGTTGATAGATATTGGCGTGCTCTTTGCCGAATGTTCGGTAATAACATCAGTTTAACAACTGCTTATCACCCCCAAGCCAACAGACAAGCCAAGCGAATGAATCACTCTTTAAAAGCCTTCCTGCGTGCTTACATCAATGACCACCAAGTCAATTGGTCTGAACTTCTCCCTTCGGCGGAGTTTTCTCACATCTCCCACATTGCCACTGCTACAGTCTCGTCACCATTCTCCATCGTCTATGGAAAGCAACCACGACCACCACTGCCCATACCTTTGTCAATACCATCCCCTGCGGCGCAAGCTACTGTGGATGCCCTCAAGGCTTTATGGGAACAGACAAATCACTTACATCAAGATGCTTCCTGGGCCAAGAGAACTGCTGACAGTCACCGACGCTCAGCTCCTGAATTCCTTCCTGGCCAGAAAGTCTATTTAAGTACTTGGTATATCCGACTCAGAATACCTTCTCAAAGGTTCGCTCCAAGGTATATTGGACCTTTTACGGTCACCTGATGCATTGGACCAGTTAAATATCAACTTCGGCTTCCATATGTCCTATGTATTTGTCAATAAAAATATTTCAATAATTAAAAAAAAAAATATCAACTTCGGCTGCCTCCTACGCTGGGAATACATAATACATTTCACGTATCTCTTTTAAAACCTGTGGTGTTGTCCTGGCCTTCCCAAAAGGCTCCTGAACCACCTCCATGAGTGGCTGAGACTGATATGACTTACAAGGTACATGAAGTCCTTGATGTTCGGCGTAGGGGTCGCCAGTGGGAATACCTCCTTTCTTGGGACGGTTATGGACCTGAAGAAAATTCTTGGGAGCCAGCTCAGAACATCCTGGACAAAACCCTCCTCCTGAACTTTCATTGTGCCCATCCGGGCAAACCCCAACCTCCAAGAGGGGGGCGTAAAGGGAAGGGGTACTGTTACGAGTGCCGTCCACAGCAGACCCATGGCACAGGCCCCCTCACCTTTCTACAGTGACTCCAGCCTCTGATTCCTCCTCTCTGGCAGCGGTGGGCCATCAGCTCCATCCTCAGGCCTCCCCCAGTGCCTCCGGTCCAGCCACAGTCCCCGGCATTCCCAGTCCTGCTACTACTTCTCGTCGGGCCACTCCGCTTGGCATGAGGAGAGATGCTGCTACTTGCACCGCGCCCCTCCCTAGGCTTGCACACCATTGATCCTTAAGTAGGGACCATGGAGGGAACCTAGCTGTGGCCCCAGATGATGACATCAACTCAGCTACAGTATTTAAGCTCAGGCTCCGCTCCCTAGCGTTGCCTTTGCAACAGGTCTCCTCGTTTGTTCGAGTACTCGTTGCCTCTCAGAGATTCGTCTCAACCCTGCGTTCCTGTTCCTCGTGTTCCTGGTTCCTGTCTCCTCATCCCTACCTTGTATCATTCTTTGGATTGACTACACGGATTGACTTTGCTTCACCTTACTTCGCCATTGACTCTCTCCAAGCCCGGACCTCCGCTTCACCTGACTACGCTACAGCCTATCTCCGGACCCAGACCTCTGCTTCACCTGACTACACTACTGCCTATCTCCGGACCCAGACCTCTGCTTCGCCGGACTATGCTACTGCCTATCTCCAGACCCAGACCTCTGCTTCGCCTGACTACACTACTGCCTATCTCCAGACCCAGACCTCTGCTTCGTTTGACTATGCCTTAGACTATCTCCGTGATCAGACCTCTGCCTTGCCAGACTACACTCTTGATGATCTCCGTGATCAGACCTCAGCCTTACTTGCCACTGCCTTTGGATTGCCGCCAGCCCTGACTCAAGTCTGCCCTTGGATGCCTCTTCAGCTTACTCCTTGGACATGGTTTCTTCAGGCTTTGGCCTGCTTTTGCTCGAGCATCCTCTGTCTGCCTCCATTTCATTGGCGCCCGAGTTTCCAGGTCATTACCCAGTCCAGAGTAAGACTGTACCATCTCTCACCTGCTGTTTCTGGGCTGAACCAACTCTTACTTCGACTACACACAGAGGCCCACCTAAGTCCTGCCAGCCCTGGTACCCCAAGGGTCAACCCACGGGGAACGAGGGCTGGTATAGGTGAAGCTCCAGCGGCCTCTGTCTATCAGCCCACTCCACCTGCCAATGGTGGGGACCCATAGGTCTTTACCTACGGGTTGGGTCAACCCCACCTCGGCCCAAGCGTCCACCTCCGATGCAACAGGAACTAAGCATTTAAGTGGCAGATAATATTTAATGTGGGAAAATGCAAAGTGATGCACATAGGGAAAAATAATCCTCACTATAGGTATACAAAGCTAGGTTCCATATTAGGAATCACCATCCATGAAAATCTTGGAGTCATTGTGGACAATACCTTGAAATACTCAGCTCGGTATGCAGCAGGAGGGATATGTTGTCATCAGAAACAAAATACATTTCCTATTTCATTTTCAAAACAAAATGAAAGAAAAACAAAAAATTTACTTTTGCTTTTCGTTCATTATGTTTTGAATTTGCCACTGCCACCAGTGTTAAAAAAACAAGAAAAACCCACAAAACATCAGTTCTGGTCTGGGTCCTTCCTCCCACCCACTAATCCCACTTAAAGAAAAGCCCTTCCCTGTCAGCCCCAAGACTCCTTCTAAGCTCTTCCACCCCAGTTCTTACCCCATCTAGGGTCGGTAGGGCTTCCGGTGGCAGGAATGATCATCACCAGTTTCTCCTGCCCCTCAGCTCTAACTTTTCAAAACGCCCACAGATCACTCTGAGGCTGGCGCCATTATGTTGCACTGGGAGCCAGTAACAAGAAATAGATCTGCCCTTTGAGATTTGCTGGGTACTTCCTAGTGACCCGGACTGGCCACTATTGGAGGAGACTGGATGCTGGGCTTGATGGACCTTTGAGCTGACCCAGCATGGCACTTCTTATGTTTTTATATACTGTCCAGTCAAGTGGATGTGTTTTTCTTGATGGACAGTAAATCTTATTTAAAAACAGCATAGTCTGTCTGCCTCTAATAATATTTAGAATGTAATCCACTTTGAAGTGCCAAAATGTATAATGTAATATAAAAAAATAAATAGGACTTGCAAATCCATTAGGATTTTTATTTGAAAATCCAAGCAGAATTTTGACCTGATTTGGTTTTGACAAGTCTAAATAGGTATGATATTTGATTTTATGTGCACTTAAGGACATTCTTAAGGTTGCAAAAGTACTCTCTAGTTCACGTACAATGGAATGGGTATTAACATAAGCCCTAAGATTATGATTTTAGGCATTAAGTTAATCCATTGGGTTTTTGGTGGTATATTTGTAGCATTCTGAGTTCTGAAACTTTCCACTATAATTTAGTGGAATGGTGAGCAAAGAGGTGATTGTGGAACTGTTATCAGTGACAGATGTAAGGTACCTGTACATTTTAATTGGGGTGTTGTGTGTTTATTTTTAGGGATGTAGAGTTGGGTGGATCAACCCTGGTGTTGCAATTTAAATCATAGTAAATGAACTGAACTTGGGAACATTGGAAGAGGCCTGGCTCTTTTGCGTATAACAGGGGTTACACACGCGGCTGGGCCTCTTCTAAAATGTGCACAGTGAATGCAAGGCCCAGCTGCGTGCGTAACCTTCCAGATTCACAGTGATTTGGTTCAGTTCATCTCACTCCTCACCCTTGAAAACCATCTCCGGAACTGGTATCTCCCCAACATCCTCATTAGTAAACACAGAAGCAAAGAATTAATTTAGTCTTTCTGCAATGGCCTTATCTTCCCAACTCCCTCATAGGTTTGTTGATTCGGATATATTTTAAAAGGTTTTATTATGAGTTTTTGCCTCTGAGGCCAACTTCATTTCAAATTCTCTCTTTGCCTGTCTTTTCACTGTTTTACACTTAACTTGACAATGCTTATGCTTTTTCCTATTTTCTTCAGATGGATCCTATTTCCAATTTTTGAAGGATGTCTTTTTGGCTAAAATAGCCTCTTTCACCTCACCTTTTAACCATGCCGGTAATCATTCTGCCTTCCTTCCACCTTTCTTAATGCGTGGAATACATCTGGACTTCACTTCTAAGATTTTATTTTTAAACAATGCCCATGCTTGTACACTTTTAACCTTTCCAGCTGCACCTTTCAGTTTTTTTCTAACTCTTTTCTGTAGTTATCAAAGTTTCCCTTTTGAAAATTTTGTGTTAGAGCTGTAGATTTACATATTGTCCACCTTCAAATCATTAGTTCAAATTTGATCATGCTATGATCACTGTTGCCAAGTGGCCCCACCACCGTTACCTCTCTCACCAAATCTTGCATTCCACTAAAGAATTAAATCTAAAATAGCTCCCTTTCTCATTGGTTCCTGAAACAATTGCTCCATGAAGCAGTTGTTTATTCCATCCAGGAACTTTATGTCTCTCGCATATCCTGATGTTACATTTACCCAGTCAATATTGGGGTAATTGAAATCTCCCATTATTAATGCACTGCCAAATTGGTTAGCTTCCCTGGTTTCTCTTAGCATTTCATCTTCCGTCTGATCATTTTGGCCAGGTGGACAGTAGTATACTCCTATCACTATACTCTTACCCAACATACATGGGATTTCTACCCATATAGATTCTACTGAGTGTTTAGTCTCTTATATGATCTTTATCCTGTTAAACTCTATGCTCTACAACAAAGAAATAATGTGTGGCAAACTATTTACTGGTCAATATCATTTACAATGAATTTTTAGTAAGTGCATACAATCACAAATATGTCACAGGGTTTTGTATTGGATATATATTTATAAAACAATGGTACACACAAGGCCCCCAACACGGCCGTGTTTCATGTCAGGGGATGCGTCATGGGGACCACAACTTCTAAGAGTCTATAAAAACAACAAAGAGATAAAATAAATACTGAGCAGGTAAGCGAACTCAGTCACAAAGCAACAAATATTTATACAAGGGAAGACCAGGGAGGAAAATACTGAACAAGAAGGACAGAGGAGGGGGGGGGGGGAGGAAAAGAGGGAGGGGGAAGGGGGAAAGGGGAGAGATTGGAGGGAGGGGGAAAGGGGGAAAGGGGGAAAGGGGGATGAAAAGAAAAGTAGGAAAAAATATATATAAAGATATATAAAAATGGTGACGTGAATGAAGGGCAATTCAGTGCGAGGAAATGTAGATGGATTGTATGCAGTTGAGAAGAATGTCGGGCTTGCGGGCCAGTGAATCTGAAAAGAAGAGGGATTGGTAAGGGCTGAACAACTCAAGGCTGTGCTCAAAACAAGGAGATGTGAAGAAAGTACCTGAGAAAGTTTAAGGATGGTACATGAAACTGTTGTGGGAATTGCTTGCTTAGCCTTAGCTACAGGTTGGGCGAACCCACACGCAGAGAACTAAATCAGTCAGAGTTGTGCACTACAAAACAGATGAAATGATGTGAAAAGATCGCTTCCAAAACAACAAACGGCAACAATTTGCAACAAATTGTCAACTGAACAAAAAGCTTGAGAAGAAGGGAAACGGAAAAGCCGGTTCTTAAAAGGTGAAACACAGTCATGCTCACCTTAGAGGCATCAACCGGGACCTTTATCACAAGAAGTATATATTAAAGTTTGAAGGCATAAACGCTAAAATAAAAGCAAAAATGGAAATTAGAAAGTTAAGCCGTAACAAAAAATAAAAGATGGTAAAAGAACTCAGAGAAAAAACGGACAAACTGACCTCACTGTAGACCCTGATGTAGCACTGTCCCATTGGTTATCCTCCTTCCACCAAGTCTCTGTGATGCCAGTTATGTTAATCTCATCATTTGCTGCTATACACGCTAACACTCCTATCTTACTGCTTAGACTTCTGGCATTGGCAGACAGACATTTCAAAGTGTGCTTTTTGTTTGTATTAACAACCTGCTTTTCAGTTGTTAGGGATAATTTGGAATTCTTTAGCTCAGGTGATTTTTTTACATATAGGCACATGGACTATGTTTGCTTTTATTGGAATCTCTCTGTTCGGATGCACTAACTCTACTTTTCATTAGTATCCTTCAAAGATACCTTCCTCCAAACCATGCACTGCTGAGTGACTGTCAGCTTTACCCCTTGTTCTAGTTTAAAAGCTGCTCTATCTCCTTTTTAAAAGTTAGCGCCAGCAGCCTGGTTCCATTTTGCTTAAGGTGGAGCCCGTCTTTTCGGAAAAATCTCCCCTTCCCCAAAATGTTACCCATTTCCTAACAAACCTAAAACTCTCTTCCCTGCACCATCGTCTCATCCATGAATTGAGACTCCGGAGCTCTGCCTGCCTCTGGGACCTGTGCATGGAACAGGGACCATTTCAGAGAATGCCACCTTGGAGGTTCTGGATTTCAGCTTTCTACCTAAGAGCCTAAATTTGGCTTCCAGAACCTCCCTCCCACATTTTCCTATGTCGTTGGTGCCCACATGTACCACGACAGCCAGCTCCTCCCCATCACTGTCTATAATCCTATCTAGGTGACGCATGAGGTCTGCCACCTTCGCACCAGGCATGCAAGTTACCAGGTCCCATTTGTCTATGGGGAAAAGGGCATTCCTAGAGGCAGGTGGGAAGAGAGGGTGTCAGGTGTGACTGTACATTTGGAGATTTGATATTTAAATCTCTGTGCATACTTTTCCCCATGGACCCAACCAAGGTAAATAACTGGTGTAGAGTTTGTGGCTACATTTGTACCTGCAGATTTTTCAGGTTCAATTTTCAAAGTGATGCTCCATAAGGAGTTTGGCTTTGAAATCGAGCTTTTAGGCCCCATGGGTAAAGAGTACCACCCAGATTTTGAGAATTGCTTTCTAAGTGCACAGATAGTCATTTATGAAGCTCTGGGTATGTTCTTTCTATAACTATTGTCATCACTCAGTAGCGCAGCAATGTGCAGTGACTTTGTGTCATTGTGAACCAAGGCTGATCTTGAATGTAGATTTCCGGGGTGAATGCGTAAGATATGAATTGCCCAGTAATCTCATCAGCCCATAGGTTTATTGTTTATTCTTTGTAGTCTGAGATTTCAGTAATGATAATCGGGTTTTCTTTTAAAGGACTTTTAATGTAATGATTTATAAATCGTCTTTCTTAACAATGTTACAACAAAGCAATGTGCCCTTTGAACATTTATACAGTGTGTCCCATAGAACAGTGTTTATAAACCAGTGTGCATTGGCGCACAGATGTGCATTCAGTCCTGATCAGGTGTGCCATGAAAAAGTCGCCACTGCCCAATGCCCAGATCCAGGCCAGTACCTGGGCTCTGCTCTTAGCATCTCGCAGCAACAAGAGACTCCAGTGATGGCTCTTAAAAGTGTAGAAATTCCTTCCTTAGAGCCTATGTAATCATACGCGCCATTCCTAGCTTTAGCATGAACCCTGGAGTGTGGTAATTAATGGGCAACATGCAGGGCACAGATAGCTAGGTCCTGTTTTGAGTAGCGCACATAGAGGTAGTTCGTAAATAAGTACGTGCGTGCAACCGGCACGAACAAAAGTACGCCGGATTTTATAAGATACGCGCGTAGCCGTGCGTATCTTATAAAATCCGGGGTCGGCGCGCGCAAGGCTGCACAAAATCGGAGCGGCCTTGGAGGGAACTTTCTGTGTCCCCCCACCTTCCTCTCCCTTCCCCTATCTACCCCACCCCCCAGCCCTACCTAAATCTCCCCCTACCTTTGTTGTGCAAGTTGAAGCAGGCGTAACTTGTGCGTGCCACCTCGGCATCCCCCGGCACAGGCTGCGGTGCCAGGGGACTCGGGCCCGCCCTCCCGGCCCGCCCCTGAACCTTCGCCATGCCCCTGCACCCGCCCCGGACCACCCCGACCCCAGACACGCCCCCTCTCACCCCTTTTACGAAGCCCCAGGGCTTTGCACGTGCCGGCGGCCTATGCAAAATCTAGCCCACGTTGCACACACCACCACCTTCTTTTTCCCTCTCCTGAGCCCCCTGCTATGAGTCCTTCCAGCCACTGTGACTTTAGGTTTAATGAATTATCTGAGGTTACACACAAATCCTTCATTCCTGTTCATATCCCAGATCAGTCCAGACTCCTGGGTTTTGCCTCCTTACCAGCAGATAGAGACAGGGAAGAAAAGCTTTACTGACACTGCTACTTAATCTAGTATGCCACCTGCAGTCCATCAGTATTTCTCTGCCTCTAGCAGATGGTAGAGGTAAAAAACCTGGAGTCTAGAATGTTTAAAAATAATAATAATAATATATTAATCAGAAAAAAAGAAGAGGAAAGGATATTCCAGTTAATCCTCCCAGGGGATGTTGTCGGGTTGCTAGTTGGACCACCCCCCTGGTTCAGGCAGCCGAGCAGGGGGTTGTTGACCTTTTGTGCAGGCTTGTGAGAGAACCCATGAGGGACTCTGAAAACTGATGGTCTAGTTCCTTTGATGTCCTGGCTGATTCTCCAGTTCAGCACTGACCTCTACAGTGCTTCAGTCAGGGAAGTATATCGGCTACCTTTGTTTTGTTTACTAAAGTTTAAAAAAATAAAAGAAAAAGAAGCAAGGGAGCAGGAATCGGCTATCTCTGCCAAGGCAGGAAAGGTCCGGTGAGTCAGTACTTGTCACATCGGTAAGGCCATAAGCAGGGCGCAGGCAAGTGGCACATGCAGCAGACTTAATGACACAGGCTAAGAGTAGCTGCTCGTGTGAGAAGCCACTTCCGCATCTTACCTTAGTGGGGCCGTGTGCGATGTGTTTCCAGAGGTGAAGCCACCTCAGAGGAGAATGGAGGAGCTCTGGTGGGCAGACGATCAATGTGGTCAGTGGGAGCAAGCCAGGGGACCATGTGTGTGAGTGCGGGAATGGCGGTCATTTTGAGTTCAGCTGCAACTGCAGGGGATGCCCTAGACGATTCTCCTCTGGCGTTATCCCCAGCTGTGCAGAGTGTTGCAGGGTTTCAGAGGACTCTGAAGATGTGGATGCAGATAGTCTGCAGGAGGGTGGTTCAGTGGACTCGTAAGATTTTTCAATGGAGTTCAAATTGCTCCTCATAAGGCCTTTCTAACCAGGAAGGCTGCCGGGAGAAAGCAGTCTGGTCTGCAAACTAGCACAAGACCATCAAAAAGGCAAAAAGCTGACTCAAGAAAGGGGTCCAATCCATAAGTATCTGGTGGATTCTAGGCCTAGCAGGGCAGCAGTATAAATACAGAGAGACCTCGGAAGACTCCGACAGAATAGATGATCTCGCAGATGATGCTCCAGATCAGGCTCCAGAAAGAGATTTGGCACAGGATCTATCGGATATTGATCAAGTGCTGGTGGTAGAGGGAGATGACATGAGTTGTCCATCTATGTAGAAAGGAGAAGTTTTGGCCCTTGATTCCACATGTCTTGTCGGAGCTGGGAATTAAGCTGCCACAGGAGGAATCTGATCATGAGGGGATGGATCCCGTCATAGATGGATTGCGTGGTCTGGCGAAGGCTTTTCCATTCCATAAGTCAGTGAAAAAGCAGGTGATCAGAGAGTGGGATACACCAGAGACTGGTCCAAAGGAGTGCCGAGCAATGGCAAAGTTGTACCTCCTTCTGAAGGTACAACTTAGTTTTTGGGTACTTGCCAGGTTCTTATGGCCTGGATTGGGTTTTTGGGTACTTGCCAGGTTCTTATGGCCTGGATTGGCCACTGTTGGAAACAGGATGCTGGGCTTGATGGACCCTTGGTCTGACCCAGTATGGCATTTTCTTATGTTCTTATGTTCTTAGGATGCTCTTGAGCTTTTAACGCTTCCAAAGATGGACGCTTCGGTCTCTGCGGTAACTAAGAAAACCACCATCTCAGTAGTGGGATCCACAGTGCTGAAAGATGCACAGGACCAGAAATTTGGAAATCCAATTCAATAGGATTTTTGAGGTTTTGGCATTAGGCATTCAAGCTGCAGTGTGCAGCAGTTTTATGCAGAGAGCATGCTTTTGTTGGGTGCAGTGTTTTCAGAAGAAGAGTACAAGTTCCTTGCCTCAGCGAAACAGGCCAAGTGCCTGGAGGTGGTGTGGCCTATGTGGTGGAAGCATTATATGATTAAATCTTCCAGAATTATGATGTCAGCAGTTTCAGCCAGAAGAATTCTGTGGTTGAGGAATTGGTCAATGGATGTCTGGTTGAAGTCTCAGCTGGGTGCTCTTTCCTTCAAGGTGAAACTGATGTTTGGAGAGGACTTAGAGCAGCTGGTGAAACACCTAGGAGAGTCTAAGGGGTTCAAGTTGCCCAAGGGTAAGCTAAAGAGCATCAAACAAAATTTTTCTATTTGTTCCCGCTTTAGGGATAGCAGGAGATATTGCCAGAACCAAGAACTTACCGATGCACACAGGCCACACTCGGGTAATGCGCAGTTCTTTTGGGGCAGGCAGAAGCCCGCTCAGAACAAAGAGGAAATTAATCCTTGTAATGAAATAAGACCAGTCCACTCTTCCTCCAGCTGGCCCTATTTTACAAAGAATGGACCAAAATCACAATAGACTAGTGGGTGCTGGAAGAGATAAGAGATGGTTATATAATTAGAATTTGTCAGCAGCTTCGAGAGGCATATTTCATCTCTCCATGCACATCCCTTACCAAGTGGGTGGCGTTTTGTGACATGGTGGATCACTTGCGGTGCCTGGTGGCCATAATACCGGTTCCTCAAAAGGAGCACGAAAACGGAAGATATTCCATTTACTTCATGGTACTAAAAAAGGAAGGATCTTTCTGACCAAGTTTGGATTTAAAGAAGGTCGATGTGGCCCTCCGAGGGCCATGGTTTCGAATGGAAACTCTTCATTTGATCATGACAGCAGTCTGAAAGAAGAATTCCTGGTGTCCTTAGATATAACCGAGGCATAACTGCACATATCTTTTCGACCAGAGTCGAATCATAAAGTCATAAAGTCGAATCATAAAATTCGACCAGAGTCGAATCATAAAATCATAAAGTCATAAAGTCATAAAGTCATAAAGTCATAAAGGAATCATAAAGTTCATAATATTTATGATTCCAGGAGAACACTTTCAGTTTCGGGCCCTTCCGTTTGGACTGGGAATGGCGCCATGTACATTCATCAAGGTAATGGTGGTAGTGGCAGCAGCTCATCATAAGGAAGGTATTCTGGTGCATCTCTATCTGGTCAACTGGCTTATTTGGGCGAAATTGGAAACCTTATATCAGCAGGTGGGTTCTGAGCATGTTGCATTCTCTGGGCTGGGTGGTGAACCTAGCAAAGAGTAACCACTTTCCCTCCCAACCTTTGGAGTATCTGGGAGCTTATTTCAACAGCAGGATTGGCAAGATATTTCTCTCAGTAGGCAGAATAAAGAAACGAAAGACCTAAATTTGCCATTTGTTGTGACTCTCAATACCCCGGGTTTGGAATTATTTGCAAGTCCTGGGGTCTATGGCGTCTTTGATGGTTCTAGTTCCTTGGATGTTAGTACATATGTGGCCTTTTCAAAAGGCACTCCTCTCCTAGTAAACCCTTTATTGAAGGAGCTTCAGATTCAGATACCCCTCAAGGGGCAGTCCAGGGCCAGTCTTTCAGGGTACCTTTCTTGACCCAGATTAGCATGAGGAGTGAGGTTGGAGATCCCGGAATTGGTGATAGTAATCACCTATGGCAGCCTGGGGGGTTAGAGAGCAGTTTGTTAGGGACAGACAATTTAGGGGTGTTGAAAGCATCTTGGTCTATCAAGAGGGCAGTTCGACTGGCGTTGCTTTCATTTCAGCCACAGCTGCTAGGCTGAACAGTACACATCTTGTCAGACAATACAATGATTGTGGCTTATATCAACAGTCAGGGGGGCCTCTGGGCCAAGCTGTGGCATCAATCCGAGGCCCAGGTCCTGGCCAATGCCGAGGCCCAGGAATTGGGTTCTGGCCTCCAGGTCAGGCCCCCGGTATCAGGAACGGGTCTGGTTGAGGTTCGTATCAAGGTGGCGGGACCCAGCCTCCACTCCAGGCCACAGAATCAGGCCTGGGCTTGGGCCCTGGCCTCAGGATACAGTTTTCATTAGATATCTAATGGATCAGGTAAGCTCATTTTAATTTTTCTGGGGTCTCAACTGAGACCCTGGAATCAGCTCAGGACTAGGCCAAGACCCCGGCATGGTGCTCAGGCCTAGGTCATGGCCCCTGCTTTGGACCTTGGCCTATCCTCCAGGTGAGGCCCTGGCTTTGGGCCTAGGCTCCGGCACCAGTGTCATGCACAAGTGTAGTTTGCATTCCTTGCTTTTTGTCTTGGCCTGTGTCCTAGGCAGTGGCGTACCTAAAGTATTTGGCACCCAGGGTAGATACGTCTTTTGCACCCCACTCCCCCAATATATAATTTTAAAATTTCCTAAACATTGATAAAATATTTCAAAACAGCAGACACATCAAATAATACCCAATAATTAAAACTAATAAGGATTTTAAAATGTTCCTGCTCTCCATATCTGTCATCCTAAGATTGTTGTAGACTGGGGACCACATACACACACACACACACACACACACACACATAGTTTGCTCCCTGTCTCTCATAACACACATACATGCTTGGTGAGACACACAAACTTTCTCTGAACCTCTCTCACACTTCCTCTGTGTCTTTCACACACACCTAGACATGCTTCCTCCATCTCTCTCTCGCACATACACACTGTTCCTCTGTCTCTCTCACATGCTAACACACATGCACATTCTTCCTCTCTCTCTCTCTCTCTCTGTCATGCATGCACACATACAGATAAAAACTGAACTGGAAACCACAAGCCAGATTCTATATGCAGTGCAACAATGAAAAAGCAGAAAATCACTATTCCTCAAAACAATACAATCATGAAATATAAATCAATCAGAATAGTAAAACCATACTGAAAAATATACATTTCAAAACAGTTGATGAATAGAATAATATTCAATAATTAGAAGCTCTGGTGCAAATTTTTAAAACTTTTCCTAAACATCGATAAAATATTTCAGAACAGCAGACATCAAATAACACCCAGTAATTAAACTCATAAGGATTTTAAAAATCCCCTACTCTCCATACCTGTCACCCTGAGATTGTCATGAATTGGAGGTACACACACAGAGACACAAACAAAATATGCTCCCTTTCTCTCACACACACATACACCCTTGGTGAGAGAGATAGGGAGCTTGAGTATATGTGTGTGTATGTGTGAGACAGACACGTTTCCTCCATCTCTCTCTCGCACACCTACACACGCACCCGCTTCCTCTGTATCTTTCACACATGATTCCTGTCTCACACACACGCACACACACACATGCTTCCTCTCTCTTATCCCAACCCCACCAACCCCAGCCCCAAACACAAGCATCCATGCACACACACACAGGCACCCTCTCACACATAAGCACCCACAGGTACCCTCTCATATATATACACAGGCACACACACACTCTTATTTATACTCACCTTCACATATACACACTCACACACATACCCTCATACACATACACACACCCTCTTAAACACACACCCCTCTCATACACTGGCACTTACTCTCACAGGGCCAATCTCTTGCTTCTTCGGCCACTGGCTGCACAGCAGGGCCTCTTCTTCTGCTGCTGACTCCAGAAAACACGGCGGCACCACAGGGCCTCTTCTTCTGCTGCTGACCTCTTCTTTCGCAGGCACTCCCTTTTGCTGGTGGGGAGTGGAAACCCCGCTAGCACGTCACTGCTCTGCACCACCATGGGACCTTCCTGCTGGTGGTAATGGTACCCCTCCCCCTGTTGTTACCTGGGGGTGGAACCCCCCCCCCCCCCTTAGTGTGCCTCTGGTCCTAGGTGAGGCTCCAGCCTTGGGCCTAGCTGTAGGCCTGATGCATTCATTTAAAATGAATAAGATTTGTTCATTCGAGTGGACTGTAGGGAGATAGCTCATGTTTTACTACTGAATCACCAAATATGAATCATAATAGCCAAGAAATGTACAAGCCAGTATACTAAAAGGCCAAGACACTTTCTCAGTGGAAAAAGAAGAAACCTTGCTCTGATGAGAACTTTACACTGACGGATACTTTATCTTGATCTACCTGTTTTTAAGTGTCTGTATAAATAAAAAAGAAGACAGAAGGACAATACCAGCTAAGCCCCTAAGCAGGAGTCATGGATTGGCCAAGGCAGAATCCAGAGGTCAGAAAGATCCCCACTTTTGGAAAAGATGGGGGCAGTCGGAGACAGAGAAAAATACTCTGGCATAACAGCTTGGCATACAGTTGTGGCAGTTCTCCCCCAAAGAAATGGAGAGGGGGGAAAAGACCTGCAGCATGGCAGGACCCCCGCAAAGAAATTGGGAGAGAGGAAAATACCTGAAATGCGGCAAAGACCCTCCACCCACCACGTGATTATGCATGAGCTTATGCATATTTATCAGCTGGAAAGTATAAGACAGGAGGGCAAAGCTGGAGAAGGGAGTGACCCTGAAACCAACAAAACTCTAAAGATGAACCCTAGGAGTAGACCCTAAGAGAAAACCCTGAGACCCTAGCAAAAAGAATTGAACCTGTGGTAAAGGCAAAAGGGGAGCCAGCAAACCAGCAGTCCCTGCTATCGAGGAGGGAGAAGACTAGATATGGCCAGGAGACTGGAGAGAGGAGATGACTGCTCAGGTTCACAGAGTGAGACAGAGTCTGAGACCGTGAGGGGTGAGAGCAAGCCCAGACAGCCCGGCAAGTACCAGAGCTAGAAGCAAGCCTCCTTCCAAAACAGCATGACTGCTCTGCCAGTACCAAGCCCAGGAAGCAAGCTTCTCCTCTGCCCATATTCTCCAGACCACTAGCCAGCATCTGCGTCAGAGGTAAACAGAGAGGTAAACAGAGAGGTATCACTTACCAGGGGTAAGTAAGTTAGCCATAAATATTAAAATATTAAGCAGGCTAAAGTTTATGGCATGTTTGTGACCACCCTTGGTACAGAACTTAGCTTAGGGAAAACTGATGCTTAGTGGCCAGGTTGTTAGAGACAGGAATTGTTATTTTCTAAATACTAAATATTGCCAAATCTAATAAATAAAAGTCTATTTCTGAGGAGAACATGTTGTCTTTTTCCTGACTTAGGATCTGAAGTAAGGTGGGAGGGCAGCTGGAAACGTCTTGTAGCAGACAGGTCCCTGCACCCCTAAATGTGCACACAGGACCCCTGATTCATTTCCGGGCACCCCAAATGAAACAAATTGGCCTTATTCATCATGTTTTGCGCATTCATTTTAAACCAATGCATATATCTATTTTTTTTCTGTGCTAATGAAACCGTCAAAGAGGCCAGATGAAATATTAATGCTGAATAAATTGGTCCCAACCTTAAAATTGGTCCTTTGCCCATTCAATTTCAATTTATCAAATTGAAAACATTTAGGGAAAAGACTAACAAAAGAATAATTATCTAAATTCATAGGAAATAGCAATTCAACATTGTCCATATAGGTTTAATATTTAACATCATATTTTCTTATAATTTAAACCAGAAGAGTCATGTAAAAGAGAAATAATATTTCACAATATTTTCAAGTTTCTTTACTCACAACACTCCTTGACCTTCTCCTGGCATGCTCTACTTTTCAAACTAATCTTTTTTCTTTCTTTAATTTCCACTGTATAACAAGGAATTAATTTGACAATATGTTGTTTTTAAAGGGGGCAATAGAATCTAAAATCCCTGTGTAATTTAATTATTCCACACTGTGACCATAGAATCTAAGTTACCTTCCATGTGCATGGGGACTTGTATGTTTATCCATATAAGAGGAGGACCAAACACTCACGCTTAATAGTAAAAAATCATGATTAACTTGGAAAGATATCACAGAATAGTCAGACCAGGACACCGCATAGAAGATTAAATCATTGACACAGACCATATTTGAGAGTTCAGTTGAATAAAACTGGTTCATATGTAAATTGTATTAAATATCTAAATATGTATACCCTAGAGCAGTGGTTCTCAACCTTTCTAATGCCGTGACCCCGCAATACAGTTCCTCATGTTGCGGTGACCCCTCGCCCCGTCCTCGCCCCGTGAGGGTGGGGTGAGGGCGGGGCTTTGGTCATATGGGGGCGGGGTTATGGATGGGGTTGGATTTTAGTGCACACTTATCATTTAATTATGACATTTATAATGTGAATGTAACTCAACTCACCATAGGTTCTCACATGCATGGCACACTGACCCATGATCGTCACGGGGCTAGATGTAAAAGTACAGTTTGTATCCACAGGAACCCCCCTGACCCACAATAATGGATGTAAAGCAGAATTATGACATTCCCCATACAACTCACCCTACAAAAAAGATATTCTGGTTCTAGTGACATCTCAGTAACAGCAACTCAAACTCCTTCTATTTCCAGGCTCAATAGGCCTACTTATGAAAAGACAGCAGTTTACCACCAATGCATGTCCTCTGAGAAAACACAACAAATAAGACCGATACAAACGCTTACATGCTAGCAAAATATCTCATCTCGGTAACAGACACAGAACCGACCTAACATACTCCCAGGATCTGTAGTAATGCACATAAACTAATCCGCACACAGTTACACCTGTATTATGGAATATACTCAAACAGGAGCAACCCTATCTATGAAAAGGCAACACTACAAATATTAAATCAGGTCCTAAAAACCAATACACCTCTTATTAGGAAAACAGAACTAGCAAGCAGCTATATAACCCCACACAGAAATAATTGTAAAACTATACTAATAAGCAGAATAAATGTTTCAAAACAGCTATGAACATCCAACAATTAAAAACTCATAAAAACTATTAAACATTCTCCAAACACCAATAAAATATTTCAAAAAAGCAGACATCACACAATTAAAATGGCAGTCAAGAAAAATAAACTTAAAAAGCCATCTTTACTTACCCCCTCCAGCAGCTCTCCTACTCCCCTTCCCTGCAGGCCGTGGCACTCACCAGAAGCAGCAGTAGAAGCTAAGCTCTATACTTATGGTCCTCTTCCTTAGTGCCCATGTCTCTCACACACACACACACCATACCAGTCATGCCCCCATGACCAGTTTCTGTCTCTCACACACCAATCATCTCCCAAACAGTCTTTGGCACACACACACCAGTCACCTTCCTGAACAGTTTCTCTCATGCCATACACACACACACACACACACACACAGGCTTCCCACTCCCGTGTTCTACTTACATATACGGGCTTCTCACTCTCATAATCACTTTCTCACACACACACACACACACCAGTCACCTTCCTGAACAGTTTCTCTCATGCCATACACACACACACACACAGGCTTCCCACTCCCGTGTTCTACTTACATATATGGGCTTCTCACTTTCATAATCACTTTCTCTGTCTCTCTCTCTCTCACACACACACACACACACACACTCACTCACTCACTCACCAGTCTCTCACTCCCATGCTTGTTCTCTCCACGTGCACAGGCTTCTCATTCCCTGAATCACATTCTCTCATATTCACACACACACACCAGTCTTTTTCTCTCACACGCACCATCACCTTACCAAGCAGTCTCTCTCTCTCATGCATGCACACTCACCCAGGTTTCTCACTCCCATGCTTTCTTTCACCCCCACAACACCAGGCTTCTTACGCCCATGCTTTCTCACTTACCCAGACTTCTCACTTCCATGCTTTTTCTCTCTCTCACACACACACATCAGTCACCTCCCTGACTAATGTCTCACACTCTCACATACACATCAGTCATCTCCCTGAGCAATCACTTTCATTGTCTCTCACACACACACACACACATCAGCTCTCTGACCAGTCAATCACCCAGGCTGGCTGGCTGCTTCTCTCTCTTTCTCTCACTCACTTTCTTCCCCCCCCCCCCCCCCGAGCACAAATGGGAGCTGCAGCAGCCTCCGCTGGCCAAGAAAGAAGAATCCCATCGGCCGCGGGAGACTCATGCTGCTGTCTCCTTTCTCCATTACCGGCTGCTTCTATTGCTCGAGGACCGATGCTGCAGCCGCTGCTGCTACTTTTTTGCGCGGCGCAGCGCAGCTCTCTCTCCTTCCCACGCACCGCGATTCACTTCCTGTTCCGGGTCACGGGAGGGGGGGGCAGGCGCAGGAAGAAGAAAAGGCCCCAGCCACGGGTGCACAGCTTCTTCTAGCGCCGCTGCCGTTCCCGCTGGGCTTGAACGTGCTGACAGCCCGGCGGCAACGGCAGCGGGAGAGACCGGGAGCGAGCGACACAAGGCGACCCCTGTGTTTTGGGCGTTCGACCCCCGCCGGGGTCGCGACCCATAGGTTGAGAACCGCTGCCCTAGAGGAAAGGCAAGATATGGAAGATATGATAGAGACATTCAAATATCTCAAAGATTTCCATGCACAGGAGGTGAGTCTTTTTCAATGGAAAGGAGGTTCTAGAATGAGGGGAGTCATGAGATAAGATGAAAAGGAGAAGGCTGAGGAGTAATCTTAGGAAATATTTGTTTACAGAGAGGGTGGCAGAATTGTGGAACAGCCTTTCAATGGAAATGGTGGAGACAAAAACAGTATCCAAATTCAAGAAAACATGGGTTAAATGCAGAGGATCTCTAGAGAGTTGATGTGAATTATGGTGCTGGATTGGTTGGACGAATGGGCAGACTGGATGGGCCATGTGGTCTTTTTCTCCCATCATGTTTCTATATTCCCGTTAGACTTTGGAAAGCCAGGACACACAATATCTTGAGCAAGAAATCAAGTCAGAAATCAGACCCCTTGACTCCCTTATATCATCGATCGTTATTCTCCTAGTTGATTTTATACTTTGTTTCTCATTTTATCAGATAATCTGTTGTACTGTAAAGAGCTTTGCTGAGTTATTGTTATCTGTAAACCGAGGTGATGTGCCACACGTGCCGCGGTATATAAAAAAACCGTTAATTAAATAAATAAATAGATACATAAATAAATAAATAAGTCAGATCATCAAATTGTAAATTAAAATCTCCGAAAATCATTAAAGGATAATCCACACTGACTTGTAATATAAATTCTGCAAGATTCCCAAACTCCATGGAGGAAGAATTAGGAGGGTAATGAAAAACTAAAAGAAGAAACAGAGCTAAACAGTTGGCATCTGAGTGGTTTACTCCACCTCCCCCGACCCAGTTGATGTCACTGGTGGGCCATCCAGAGGCAAAAATTCTGAGAAGAAGAAAACTGGGGGGCAGGAAGCAAGACCCAGAGTCCTGGAGAGACACTGGAACAGGCTGGTGATCCTTCTCACTGGCAATGCTGCTGGGTGGTGGCAGGTGACATTGCTTGATTTAAATCCAATTAAGAGTTTTAGTTTTTGATTCACTGATGTTTTGGCCTGAAGGGTCCAAATAGCCAGGATTATATGTGTTTGTAATGTAGCAGCTGTTAAAAAAAAAGAAAAAAAAAGAAAAGAAAGATTCACCTGAAAAAAAAATACTAATCAATCACTTCTAAAAATATCTGGGCTGTTTAGGTAGCAATAGACACTCCATTTGTGTTCTGAACTGAAATCTCCTGGATGGACACCTCTTAGACAAATATATTTACTCCTGCCTTGAATGGCTGCCATAGCCATTGCAATTCTATTTGAGGAGGTGCTTTTTCTGTGGGAGAGGGAAAATCATTTCTTTATATTATATTTTCAGTTACCCTTCTCTTTGTTCTAGCTATTTGACTTTTCAGTTTTCACACATTCCATTATGTTTCAAAAAGCACTGTTATGACTGGGCAGTGGTAAAGCAGGAAGTGGACCCTTGGGCCGGCCTGCAGGTACTACACAGAGCAGGCTGGGAGGTGGAGTCAGTGCTTGGCAAGGATACCTGGAGCCTGGAATCCCCCCGGGAGGGGCCCGTAGGGACCCAGGCCCTGGGGACTGGAGCAGTTCAAGGTAGTCCAGAGAGGGTACGTCCGAGGGTGGTCTGGAGAGAGGTCAGAAGGTTCAGAGATAGCTGCCGGTGGAGAGGCAGATGGCTGGCTGGCAGGCAGGTCTCAGAAGAAGGCGGGGTCCGAACCGGCAGCGGGTAGGAGGCTAGGCCGCGAAGCAGACCAGAGTCACAGCAGGCGGCGGGTAGCAGAGAAGGCCGCGAGGCAACCCGGGATCAGGAGTGGCAGCTGGCTGGCACAGGAGTCCGTGGCAAACCAGGGTCAGGACAGGCGACTGGCTAGCATAGAAGTCCGTTAGGCAACCGGGATCAAGGCGGGCAGCAGGCTAGCGAGAAGTCCGTTGGGCAAACCGGGATCAAGGCAGGCAGCAGGCTAGCGAGAAGTCCGTTAGGCAAACCGGGATCAGGAACCAGGAGACAACGAGAGTCAGCAAGTAAGGACAGGAACAGGAAGCAACTAGTCAGCAGGAAACCTCGTTGCAAGGCGTCTAGTGGGAGACTGGACGCCGGTTAAATCTGGAGCGGGGCGTGACGTCAGCAGGCGAGGCGGAGCCGGGCTTCCGGGTGCTGTGCGCTTAAGAGAACCCTCCTCGCGCACGCGCGCGAGGCCAGGCAAGGGTAGGCCTGTAATGGCGTCTTCCTCATGGGAACTCCTCGGGCGGAGGCCCTGTCGAGCCTGGATTCAAGCAGATTCCTGAAAGTGCTGAAGAGACGGTAAGCGGGCCTGACCCCGAACATGAGAGGGGCGGTCGGGACCGCAACAGGCCTTTTCTCAGGCACTCCCCTAGAGGTTTATCCTTCTTTTCTACCTCTTTCTCAGTCTGGTCTTGTTTTAGGAGTGCCTCAGTGCTGGAGGAGTGTCCCAGGAATGTTTTCTTAAATTATTAATAATGATAACAAAGGGTGCTGTATCAGCTTGAGCAGACCCCAGGAGTCCTCTTGATAAGACATTGGCAGCACATTCCTTGGTTGGCTACCTCTTCTTTTCCTGCTCCTCCTTCAAACATCCCCTTTTGCTTTATCCATTCTGTGCATTCGTTGGTTTTTGGGTTGGGTTTTTTTATGATCAGCCCTGAATACAACAGCATCATAATTTCTACTGCTGTCTTAATAGTTCCTGCCTTTCCTATATGTGAACAAGACTCTGTAATACTTTCCTGCTGAAACTGCTGCTTTGGGGGCCTTAGAATTGTTTGAATTATGTTAATAATTTACTGGTTTCTACCTAGAGACTGAGGTGGGACTTTTCCTAGCTTTGCTTCAGTGCTTCCTTTGTTACCTCTAACCTTCATACAATGCGTTACTACTTAAACAGTTGCAATCCTCACACTTTTTGTTCTAGCTCCTGCATTTTTTGTAAATGAAGAAGGCTCTAATAATTTCTTGCTAAAACTACTCCTTTGGGGCTTCATAATTGTTTGAATTGTTTTGTTTTATTTTTAATAATTTACTGATGTGGCCAGTATAACGAGCAGGGCGTCCTGATAAAAAAAAGGTTGGGAACCACTGCTCCATGCCATCTGATTGACCATGTAATTAAAGAATCCCTACAAGCTATCAGGACATCCTGCCCAATATACTGGGTCAGACTGGGCCAGACTGGGTCACTTTGTGGCAGTACATCATCACGTTCCGTCCCCCAACTTCCTCTCCACCACCTCTCCCCAGCATAATCATCTTCACGTCTTCCCCTCAAGCTCTGGCGTCATCCCCATCCCTTCCCTCCCATCCCCCAGGCATCATGTCCTGCCTCCCTACCTTTGGGCGTCAACACTTATCCTACCCCCCCCCCCCCCCACTTCTGGGTTCCCTAGCATAGCCACCTTCCCTTCCCTTTTCCCTGTGGCACTACCCTTCTCCTCTCCGTGCAACAAAATGAATCAGGTAAGCAGAGCTCCTTACCTCCTGCTGCTGCCTCCGCCTCCTCCTCTGCCCGCTTCCAGCTGAATTCAGAATCACACAGCGGACCTCGCCATCTCAAGAGCCCTTCCAGCTCCACGCAGTCCAACTTCAGCGGGAAGCCAGCAAAAGAGGAGGGAGCAGCCTAAGGTCACTGAGTCCCGGCCATTGTTCAGGGGACATGGAGAAAAAGTTAGAGAGGAAGACTTTCCTGCCAGCAATGGCAGCAGCTGTGACCCTATTCCCATCTTCTCTCTGCAGGGGGACCAAAATTTTGCGGCACACTTGAGGGTCCCCCATGGCGCACTGCTCGGGAACCTCTGGCGTAGCGAACGGCAGGTGAATTGAACTTGCTCTTAAAGTACCCTGCCCTCTCTGTGGCTGCACAGGCAGTCCTGTGATTTGCTCCCCAGTAATCTCAGACCACTTGGCCGGTGTGATTTCAGACTTCTCCAACTTTATTTACATAAAAAAGAAAACACAGGAAAGAATAAGTCTTAACAGCTTCTGTTTTAAACAGAGAACTGTTAATACAGAAAATTATAGAGCAATCTGCTTAAGCATTCGCTATATTAACTTCCACTTGCTCCCATAGAAAAATTAGGGTAGTTTCAGCTTGTGGCTGAATTCTCTTCCTTTGGAACAGATTGTTTACTTTCCCCTCCTGTTAAGGTTTTATTTGGCATACCAGTTTCTATCAAGGGTCCTGCTGTTACTTCAGGGATACTGGGGGTAGATATAGATAGCACTCCATTTTAATTACACATCTGGAGTCAGGCAACTGCTTCCTCAAACCTCAGAAGGAATGCTGCAAGGAGGTTCTCTTTCTGACGCTCACCAGGAGCCTTAGATTTTCCATCTCTGATCTTTCAAGATTGGGAAGGCTCCATACTAGTTGCTTTACGCCTGCTTTTGCTTCCCTTCTCTCTCTTCACTCTCTGGACCCCCATTTTATCTTTGTACCATTCAGGACGTGCTTCCTTCTGTTTCCACCCTGCTCCTCCTTCCTGCTAGGCGAGATTACCCTAATGTACTTTGGGTTCTACCACTAGGGATCTTCACCACACATAGGATCTCCTTTGCCACTATGAAGGGGCTTCTGGCATAGGGGTCTCTTATACTGTTATGCAGGGGCTACATTGATTTCTACTTAAACTCGTTGAGGCTTTATTTACTTAGCTGTGATTCTGTGCTTCCTTGGTTATTGCTAGCTAGCAAGTCCCTCAACATCTACCAAATGTATTTCTTCCTTTTTTTTTTTTTAGACTCTTTTGGGGTTGGATGGGCAGGGGGAGAGGCTCTTTCTATAATCTTTGTTATTTGGACAAAGTGGCCGCTGCCCACTTTTCTGTTAAATAAAAGACTCTGAGCTCCATATTCAGTGTCATTTGTTGCCATTTGAATATGTGTGTTGCTCTCGGGGGTGGATCCCTGTCCTGTGGCAGTACAGGGACTGGCCACAGGGGGCGGAGCACTGGAGGAGACAAAGGCAGTGTAGGTCTTCACCACTGGAAGCCCGAAGTCCCCCCAGGAGGAGCCCGTAGGGACCGGGGCCACTGGGAATTAGGTGGGCCTCGCAGGTTCTCCTGGGAGAGTCAGAGTCCGGCATGCCCGCAGACACTGGGAGAGCGCTATCAGGTTCGAAGCTGGAAACAGGTTGGAAGAGAGCGAACCAGAATAGAGTTGGTGAGGACAAGGCTAGGGACAGAACCAGAATCAAGCAAGGTCAAGTGAGCAGGGTCAAAGTCCAAGAATCAGTCCGAGGAGTGGTCAACGAAGCAAGGATCAAGATCCAGAGGACAGGCAAGGTCGAAGAGCAGGCTGAGGTCTTGGGCAGGCAGCAGGCAGGCAGGCAAGTCAGAAACAGGCTGAGTTCATTGGCAGGCAGGCAGGTCAGGAAAAGCAGAGGTCTTTGGCAGGCGGCAGGCAGGCAGGCAGGTCAGGAACAAGCTGAGGTCTTTACCAGAAAGTCAGTCCAAGGTAAGACCAGGGAGACGAACAACGAACACAGGAACAAGCAGGGGAAGGAGGCAGGTACAAGCAGGAACGGAACTGGAACAGAAGGATCCTGGAACGAGACTAGGAACAAGCAGGCAGGAACACGAGCAAAGGCAATCTCAGGAACAAACCGACCCGATTGCCAAGGCAAGGAAGTGCGACCAGGAACTTCCTTATAACATGAGTTCAATCAGGGTGTGCCGCGGAACTAGGCCCCGCCCTGGAACCTACATCAGGGCGGCTGGTCCGCGCACGCGCGTAGGGGCATGGCTAGCTGCTGAGACGCCGAGGCCCGGCGTGAGGCCTGGCGTGCGACTGAAGGCCCGGCGACTGCCGCCGCAGGACGCTGGGGCCTAGCTGGACTTGCAAGAGCCGCAAGGGAGACAGGACCGGGACCCGCTGTGTGACCCCGAAGGTGAGCGGTCCTGTGCGCGAGATGACCGCGGGTGGGGCGCGTAACAATGTGACTGCATTCACCCCCAGGACCTAGCTGACTAACTTTTTACATGGAGAAAAAGTTATCCAGATAAATTGGGGGTATTCTGGGGCGGAGTCAGTTATCCAGCTAATGTAACCAGTTTACTTTAGAACTGCATAAAAGCAGTCCCCTCTTTACATTCACAGTTCGTTGCTTCTTGGAAAATATATCACTGCAACTTAACATCCAATCACTCCTCCAGATAAGTGGTTTTTATTTGCATAGATATACAAAAGTTGTGCACAGAGAAATATTTCCACAAAAATATAACCTATGATTATAAATGCTTGCTGTCATCCAGACTTAAGGCATAAAACAGATGTGTAGGCAACGGCTAGAAATATGATGTTCATACTTAAGATGTTTTGTTTCTTATTTGGTTCTTATTTAAATATAATAATTCACAAGCATAAACTCCTGTGCGTGCGTGCTACCTGGTGCACACACATGGACATGTGATTTTACAACATGCGCGCGCCAGCACGCACCAATTATAAAATGCCAGGTCAGCGCACAAGGGGGGTAGAGTTAAGTAATTACACGCAGCAATGCATTAGGGCCTTCCCCATTTCCCTCCAATTAAGGAGCAGACTAGGAGGGAACTTCCCAACCCCCTAGCCTAACCTCCCTTCCCCTTCTCCTATCCTGCCCTCCCCCTATCCCTATCCTAACTAGCCTGATTTTTAATATCTCACCTTTTGCTCCTGCCTCAGAGTAGAAGCAAGTTGCGCGCCAGCACCCTGCCAGCGTGCGATCTCCTGGCACAGCGGCAAATGACCACTGTGCCAGGTGCCTATAGCTCCACCCCGCCCCACCCAACCCCCACCCCCCGGACCGCTCCTTTTTTCAAGTCTCGGGGGTTTACGCGCGTGGCCAGGCCATTTGAAAATTGGCCCGGCGCGTGTAAGGCCCGGCCATGCACGTAAACCTCGGGCTTTTGCGCAAACCGGGGTTTGAATATCTACCCCATTCTGTTTGCGTTTTGACTGCTGCAGCACACTGAGCCCATGATTTTAATTCATTGTCCACTATGACACCCAAATCTTTTTCCTGGGTGGTAACACCTAATATGGAACCTAACATCATGTAATTACTATGGGGCCAATGCAGTAAAAGTCATGTTGAAAGCGGGCACTCAGTCAGTGCCCGTTCTCTTAATGCACCCCAGATGCCCCCAAGGCAGTCACGTTAGCAAGGAGTCGAGACCCTAGCGCATCCTTGCTAATGTGAACACAATCGGTTTTCGTGACTGCCATACGCCGGTCACGAAAACCGATGCCGAGTTTATCGGCATCGGTTTTCCTTACCAGCGGACAGCCATGAAAACTGACGCCTATAGACCTGGCATCGGTTTTCGTGACCGGCATACGGCAGTAAGGAAAACCGACGCCGAGTTTATCGGCGTCGGTTTTTATGATGGGTCCGACATGATGGGTTTTTTCTGCTTTTCTGTACTTTTTTTTGATGCACACATCTATTAACGCCTGCTCCAGGCAGGCGTCAATAGATGACAGATAAATGTGATGAGTGCTATTAGATTCACTCCACATTGGACGCGCGTTGAATATACACTAATCCCTTTATTGCATTAGGGGATTGATTAGTGCCTATTCTACCCACGTCTGACTGCAAGTTAACAGTGCGCTCGGCTGAGCACACCGTATTGCATCGGCCCCAATGTGGGTTACTTGTTCTTATGTGCATCACTTTGCACTTGTCCACATTAAATTCCATCTGAAATTTGTATACCCAATTTTCCAGTCTCACACGGTCCTCCTGCAATTTATAACAATCCACTTCTGATTTAAGAACTCTAAATAATTTGTGTCATCAGCAAATTTGATCACCTCACTTGTGGTTACCCTATCTAGATCATTTATAAATATATTAAAATGCACCAGTCCAAGTACAGATATTGGAGGCATTCTACTGTTTACCTTTCTTCACAGTGAAAACTGCCCAATTAATACTATTCTCTTTTCAGATCTTTTAGCAAGTTTAATAATCCACAAAAGGGCATTGCCTCTTATCCCATGAATTTTAAATTTCTTACGAGTCTCTCATGGGAGACTTTTTCAAATGCTTTCTGAAAATCCAAATACACTAAATTTACTAACTCACCTTTATCCACATGTTTATTGAACCCTTCAAAAAAATGTAGCAGATTTGTGAGGCAAGACTTTTGGGTATATCCAAACTGGCTGTGCTCAATTAAATCATGTCTATCTATATGTTCTGTAATTTTGTTCATTAGAATAGCTTTGATAATTTTTCCCAGCACTGAAGTCAGGCTCACTGTCTATAGTTTCCCAGATCAACCCTGGAGCCCTTTTTATATATTGGGTTACACTGGCCACCCTCCAGTCTTCAGGTACAATGGATGATTTTAATGATAGGTTACAAATTACTACTAATAGATCTGAAATTTCATTTTTTAGTTCCTTAAAAAATCATGGGGTGTATAGCATATGCTCCTGGTGTTTTGCTACTCTTCAGTTTGTTAATTTGGTCTACTACATCTTCCAGGTTCAATGTAATTTGGTTCAATTCATCTAAATTATCACCCTTGAAAACCATTTCCAGAACAGTATCTCCCCAAAACCCTCATTAATAAACACTGAAGTAAAGAATTAGTTTAGTATTTCCAGCAATGGCCTTATCTTCCCTAAGTGCCCTTTGACCCCTCAATCATCTAACGGTCCAACTGATTTCATCACAGGCTTCCTGCTTCAAATATATTTTGAAAAGTTTTTATTACGAGTTTATGCCTGCACAGCCAGCTTCTTTTCAAATTTTCTCTTAACCTGTCATCAGTGTTTTACATTTAATTTGCCAATGCTTATGCGTTTTCCTATTTTCTTCAGATGGATCCTTCTTTCAATTTTTGAAAGATGTTCTTTCGGCTAAAATAGCCTCTTTAACATCACCTTTTAACCATGCCTGCACTCGTTAGCCTTCCTTCCACCGTTTTTCAATGTGAGGAATATCTCTTTATAATTAGATACAAATTTAGTCAAAGATCTGTATAAGACTGCAGTGAGTGGTAAGGTGCTATTGGTGGGAGATTTTAGTTTGACATGTTAACTGGAGCATCACATAAGCATTGTCAAGTTAAGTGTAAACATTGATAAGACAGGTGAAGAGAGAATTTGAAATGAAGTTGGCCATAGAGGCAAAAACTCATAATAAATACTTTTTAAAATATATCCAAAGCAAGAAACCTGTGAGGGAGTTGGTTGGACCATTAGATGACCAAGGGTTAAAGGGGCTCTTAGGGAAGATAAGGCCATTGCAGAAAGACTAAATGAATTCTTTGCTTCCGTGTTTACTAATGAGGATGATGGGGAGCTACGAGTTCCGGAGATGGTTTTTGGGGTGATGAGTCAGACAAACTGAACGAAATCACTGTGAACTTGGAAGAAGTAGTAGGCCAGATTGGACAAACTAAAGAGTAGCAAATCACCTGGACCAGATGTATGCATCCTAGGGTACTGAAGGAACTAAAAAATGAAATTTCTGATCTATTAGTTAAAATTTGTAACCTATCATTAAAATCATCCATTGTACCTGAAGACTGGAGGGTGGCCAATGTAACCCCAATATTTAAAAAATGCTCCAGGGGCAATCCAGGTAACTATAGACCAGTGAGCCTGACTTCAGTGCCGGGAAAAAATAGTGGAAACTATTCTCAAGATCAAAATCATAGAGCATATAGAAAGACATGATTTAATGGAACACAGTCAACATGGATTTACCCAAGGGAAGTCTTGCCTCACAAATCTACTTCATTTTTTTGAAGGGGTTAATAAACATGTAGATAAAGGTGAACCAGTAGATGTAGTGTATTTGGATTTTCAGAAGGCGTTTGACAAAGTCCCTCATGAGAGGCTTCCACGAAAACTAAAAAGTCATGGGATAGGAGGCGATGTCCTTTCATGGATTACAAACTGGTTAAAAGACAGGAAACAGAGAGTAGGATTAAATGGTCAATTTTCTCAGTTTAATAGGGTAAACAGTGGAGTGCCTCAGGGATCTATACTTGGACTGGTGCTTTTCAATATATATATATATAAATGATCTGGAAAGGAATACGATGAGTGAAGTAATCAAATTTGCGGATGATACAAAAGTATTCAGAGTAGTTAAATCACAAGCGGAATGTGATACATTACAGGAGGACCTTGCAAGACTGAAAGATTGGGCATCCAAATGGCAGATGAAATTTAATGTGGACAAGTGCAAGGTGTTGCATATAGGGAAATATAACCCTTGCTATAGTTACACAATGTTAGGTTCCATATTAGGAGCTACCACACAGGAAAAAGATCTAGGCATCATAGTGGATAATACTTTAAAATCATCGGCTCAGTGTGCTGCAGCAGTCAAAAAAGCAAACAGAATGTTAGGAATTTTTAGGAAGGGAATGGTTAATAAAACGGAAAATGTCATAATGCCTCTATATCGCTCCATGGTGAGACCGCACCTTGAATACTGTGAACAATTCTGGTCGCCGCATCTCAAAAAAGATATAGTTGCGATGGAGAAGGTACAGAGAAGGGCAACCAAAATGATAAAGGGTATGGAACAGACCCCCTATGAGGAAAGGCTGAAGAGGTTAGGGCTGTTCAGCTTGGAGAAGATATGGCTGAGGGGGGATATGATAGAGGTCTTTAAGAAATTGAGAGGTCTTGAGCGAGTAGATGTGAATCGGTTATTTACACTTTTGAATAATAGAAGGACTAGGGGGCATTCTATGAAGTTAGCAAGTAGCACATTTAAGACTAATTGGAGAAAATTATTTTTCACTGAACGCACAATAAATCTCTGGAATTTATTGCCAGAGGATGTGGTTAGTGCAGTTAGTGTAGCTGGGTTCAAAAAGGGTTTGGATAAGTTCTTGGAGGAGAAGTCCATTAACGGCTATTAGTCAAGTTTATTTATTTATTTAAAAAAAATTTCTATAACGTCGTTAAGTTAAATACCATCACAACGGTTTACAGAAGGGCACGATAAAGAGAAATATGGGTGGTATAGATTACAAATTACTCATGTGCCATCATAGTACGGTAACAATGTAAAATAATAAACTAGGTGTGTAAATTAAACCTGATTGTTAGGAACAAATTAGGCAGTTTGATTTCAACAATAATATGCTTCTGTAGGTTACTAAAAATTTCTAGCTTGGTGCATCCTTATCGCTCAACTATTTTTCTCCTTTTCTTTATCTTTATAAAATGCTTGTTTAAAAAGCCAGGTTTTCAGATTAGTTTTGAATAATTTCAGATTTGTCTGTAGTCTTATTTTGAGTGGCATTGGTATTCCAGAGTACAGGACCAGCCAGTGGACAGTGTTCTTTCCCTTACTTAGGGAATAGCCACTGCTATTAATTGCATCAGTAGCATGGGATCTTCTTAGTGTTTGGGTAATTGCCAGGTTCTTATGGCCTGGTTTGTTGGAAACAGGATGCTGGGCTTTATGAACCCTTGGTCTGACCCAGCATGGCAATTTCTTATGTTCTTATGAAACAGAGTGATCTCTAGATTCTCTTCAAAGGGCTTTTCTCAGACAAATGTTCATAGAACCCACAAGAGATTGAGCAATACTGGACCTGATATTTTCAAATGGAGAATATGTTTTCTAATTTTTAAGCAAATATTAATAATAGCTCTTGTGATCGTCAGAAAAAAGAACAAAGGCGGAGATTGGTCACATGAAAGATGGAGGTGTTCTTTCAGAGGGCTTATTGTAAGGGCCTGGCCCCCTGAAGCCTGTAAGGCTTTCAACGACTTAAAAGAGGCCTTCCTACTGGACACCTGCTTGCACCATCCTGATCCGCTGCGTCCTTTCATTGTCGAAGTGGACGCCTCCAGCGTAGCCATGGGAGCAGTCCTTTCCCAGTACTCCAGTACTGGGCATCTTCTACCATGCTCCTATTTTTCAAAAAAATTCACTCCTGCCGAGAGCAACTATGGAATAGGCGATAAAGAACTATTAGCCATCAAATTAGCTTTCGAGGAGTGGAGACAGTGGCTGGAAGGAGCCCGTCACCCGGTCACTATCTATACCGACCATAAGAATTTGGAGTTCCTTAGTCAGGCCCAGCGACTCAACCCCAGACAGGCTCGCTGGTCCTTATTCTTCAGTCGATTCGACTTCTTACTCAAATACCGGCCAGCCTCGAAAAATGTGCGGGCAGATGCCTTATCCCGCAACACTATCCTGGAGGAGAAGGAGGATCCTCCCCAATATATCATCGATCCAGCCAAAATCAACCTAGCCAGCACCACCGTCTCCGCACAGGGAAGAGTAGAGGTTCCCCGAAGGGATCGCAGAAAGGTTCTGGAATGGGCCCACAACTCCTTCACAGGAGGTCACGCCAGCAGAAACAGGACTCTTGACCTTCTGAACCGCTATTACTGGTTGCCCTGGATGCGGCAAGATGTGCGATTATACGTTGACTCCTGCCCAGTATGTGCCAGACAGAAGCCAATCAGCGGTCGGCCCTGGGGTCTCTTACAGCCACTTCCTATACCCACCGAACCGTGGACCCACATCGCCACGGTCTTCATGGTTGACCTACCCCCCTCGGAGGGTAACACCGTGATCTGGGTCACCGTAGATCATTTCTCTAAAATGGTCCACTTGGTACCCTTACCCAAACTCCCATCGGCACCTGAGCTGGCCCTCCTCTTCACGCAACACATCTTTCGGGCCCACGGTCTTCCCCAGAGTATAGTGTCCGATCGGGGCCCGCAATTCACGGCTCGGTATTGGCGGGCCCTCTGCAGGAAGTACGGGGTATAGTTAAACTTGTCCACAGCGTTTCATCCACAAAGCGTTTCATCCACTCCAGCGTTTCATCTTATGACATTATAGTTCACTTGTTGTTTGTTCCTATGCTTCTCTGCTCTCCTTATGGTTTTTTGTACCCCTTACCCTTCCCCTGTTACTTGTAATTTCCATTGCTTTTGTTCCATGTAAACCGAGGTGATGTTTCGACTAACATCGGTATAGAAGACTTTTAAATAAATAGATAGATAGATAAATAAATAAATAAATAAAATAAAAAGCAACGGACAGACCGAGCGAATGAATCGGACAATCTCCCTTCCAGTTGGTTTTCGGTCGGCATCTCAGACCACCTGTGCCACTTCCTGTCGCTGTCCCCTCGCCTGCAGCACAGACATCGGCCCTTCAACTTCACCAACTTTGGAAGGTTATCCAGCAACGACTCTCAAGCGCCGCTGACAAAGCGCGAAGGGTCGCGGATCGCCACCGACGTCCGGCACCAGTTTTTCTGCCCAGGACCAAAGTCTGGTTGAGCACCAAGAACCTCCACCTGCCCGCACCGTCTCGGAAGTTAGCATCCAGATTCTGTGGTCCCTTCCAGGTGGCAGAACGGATTGGCTTGGTGTCCTATAGACTCCGTCTTCCTTCCTCTTTTCGCATCCACAACATGTTTCACGTATCCCTGTTGAAGCCCGTGGTAATCTCCTGCTTCCATCATCCAACTCCAGATGTGGCAACGGTCTCCACGAAAGAAGAACCCACTTTTCAAGTACGGGAAGTATTGGACGTTCGCTTTCATAACCGTCGCTGGGAATACCTCTTGGCTTGGGAAGGATGCGGACCCGAGGAGAACACTTGGGAACCTGCTCGGAATATACTGGACAAGTCCTTGCTGACCCAGTTTCATCACGATAACCCTGGAAAACCCGGACCCCTGCTGAGGGGGCGTAAAAGGGGGGTACTGTTGCGGTACCGGTCGCGCTCCTCGCGACCGGCCCCTTACCTCGCTTCGGCTCTGGTCCCGGGGAGCAGCCTGGCCCGCAATTTCACCGCTGCGGCCTAGCCCGCGGCGCTCCCATGAGGGAGACGCCATCGGGAGATGCAGGCCCCGCCTCTAGGGCTCGCGCGCGCGCGCAGAGGGAAGCCTTTTAAAGGGCCTCTGGCGCGAAAAACCGGACCCGCCCCTGGAGTGACGTCAGACGCCGAGGGGGGATTTAACTCGGCGTCTGACTCCTTTCAAGTGCCTTGCAACGCGTCGCTCTCTGAGTATCAAGTTGCTGTTCCTGCCTGCCTGTTCCAGCGTTCCTGATCCTGCCTGCCTGTTCCAGTGTTCCTGATCCCGCCTGCCTGTTCCTGTGTTCCTCTGCTTGCCCGCCTGATCTGGTAATCCTGACTCCAGTCCGTCTCATCGCATCTGACTTCTGCTGCCTGTCCTGACCTCGGTCCGTCTCATCGCCTCTGACTTCTTCTGCTGCCTGTCCTGACCTTGGTCCGCCTCATCGCCTCTGACTTCTGTGGCCTGTCCTGATCCTGGTCCGCTTCGGGTCTTCATCTGCGTTAGCTGTTCTCCTAAGTCCCAGCGGTCCGGGTCCCTACAGGCTCCTCCTGCGGGGACCACGGGCTTCCAGGGCGAAGCCACCTAAGTCCTAGCGACCCGGGCTCCAACAGCTCCTCTGGGGGGATCACGGGTTTCCAGGTGAAGATTCGACTCCAGCTGTGCATGTCTGCCTCCCGACCGTCTCTCTTCGCCAGTCGGCCCAAGGATCCACTTCCGGACCACAACAGCTGTGTTTACAGAATTATTGTTTTTTTTTACTCCGGCTGGTATATGGAGCCGTTGCAACGCGATAAAATATGGAGCCGTTACAGCGAGATCAAAATGGAAACCGACAAGTGATTCTGCTGTTTTGCTCACCTGTTTAGGCTGTGAGCCAGTTTACTGTCATTTTTTATTCAAATATTTTGAGATCGCTTGAACCCCGAGGTTGCTGCTTGCTGCTTTCGCCTCAGTGTTTTCAGAATTACTGTTTTTTTTTTCTCTGGCTGGTATATGGAGCCATTGCAGCGCGATCAAATATGGAGCTGTTACAGCGCAATCAAAATGGAAACCGACAAGCGATTCTGCTGTTTTGCTCACCTGTTTAGGCTGTGAGACAGTTTACTGTCGTTTTTTATTCAAATATTTTGAGATCGCTTGAACCCCGAGATTGCTGCCTGCTGCCTTCACCTCAGTGGATATTATGTGGGTGGAGTCGTTGCGACGGGACATCATGTGATACATCTTTTTAACTCTTGGTTGTCCTGTGAGGAGGTACAATGAAGATTTTCATCTAAATTCATCAAATCTGTTTTGCACTGCTGGTTATTGGATATCTCATGTTGAATGCACTGGTCACAGCTCCTGGCTGATCTTTTGGAATTTTCTCATTTTGAATTTTCATACTGAGTACTTACAGTACCCTGCTGGTCATTTGGAATTTTCTCTTTTTGAATTCTCATAGTAAGTACTTACAACACTTGACTGATCATTTGGAATTTTCTCATTTGAATTCTCATACTAAGTACTTACAGGGTACTGGTCAATTGGAATGTTCTCATTTTGAAGTCCCATTCTAAGTACGCTGGTTACAGCACCCTGCTGGTCATTTGGAACTTTCTCTTTTTGAAGTCTTATACTAAGTAAACTGGTTACAACACCCTTCTGGTCATTGGAATGTTCTCAATTTGAATTCTCATAATAAGTACTCTGGTTATAGCACTCTGCTAGTCATTTTGAATTTTTCATTTTGAGGCAATTTTTACTAAGACTGATAATTTGGAATTTTATTTCTCATATATCTCACACTGCACTCCTTGGCTGTTTCCTTGTCGTTTGGGAAAGGGGGATATGAGACAGAGGAGTGTGCATAAAAGTGCGGTCTGCAGGTCTCAAGATGGCAGATACCTCTGTAGGCGCTAAGGTTCTTGACTCATTGTCATCTGATGCTCTTCTTCAAATATCTCAAAGTGTAATGGCAGCCTTAGACCTTCGCTTAACTAAAATACAGACCTCTATGGACGACATTAAATTAGCGTTGGAAGGGCAAATGAAAAGGTTGGATGAAACAGAACATGTTTTATCTGACCATGGAGATAGGCTGATTGAGTCTGAACGCAGTGTGGAAACGTTGCAATCTACTCAACGAGAATTGCTTTCTAAAATTGAGGACTTGGAAGACAGAGATCGGAGAAATAATATTCGTATTATTGGGGTCCCTGAAACAGTAAAAGACAGTGGATTGTTTGATTTTGTGGAATCTTGGTTACCGAAACAACTGAGTTTAGAGTTTCCTAAATCTCAGATGATCTGCGAACGGGTGCATCGAATTGGAACATTGCAAGAAGGAGCGAAAAGACCAAGACCAATATTAGCAAAAATATTGAACTGGACGTATAAGACCCAGATTATTCGAGCTTCTAAGCAGATGTCTATAGAATTTCAAGGTCATAAGATACTCCTATTCAACGATTTTTCAACGGGACTATGGCACAAGGAAAGATTATGTCTCCGGCGTGTACTGAGTTGCATAAGCGTGGTATCAAATTTGGTCTACTTTATCCAGCCAAGCTGCATGTTTTCCATGATAACAAAGTTCTCTTTTTTACCTCTAGAGATGAGCTGACAGGTTTATAGCTACCTTACCACCTTACCAGCAGTTGGAGGAGAATATTGGTTCATAATGGGGGAGACATGCATTAGTTGGTTACTGTTGTGGAATGTTTTGTTCATAATTTTATTTAATTTGGTTTCAAAAGACCTTGAAAGACCGTGCTGCTCCATAATGTTCTATTAATGCTGCATGTTTAGTCTATTATTGATGTTCGGGAGGAGGGAGGCATGGGGGGCCTAGAGGGGAGCCTCTCTCTCTATTGTTTTTTTGTGGGAGAAATGGCTCTGAGCCTCTTGGGGCAGGTGATGGTGATGTGGAATATGTGGGTATGTATGTTGTTATGTCTGTGGTATGATTGGTTTGATTGGTGTGTGGTTATGCTGTCTGATTTGTTGATATTGGAGAGGGGGGGGGAGCCCTGGGGGACATCCTTTATATTAAGGCAGTTATTTATGGTTCTATGTTGTTGGTGGATATTTCAATATGACCCCGATGGCTTAGGCTGGGAAGTCCCGGGATTTTTTTTACAATTAAGTTGCCTTATCCTTTTGGAGATGTTTTTTAAGAACCTAAGGATATGGCAACAGTAAAATGCACATCTCTAAACGTAGATGGCATACACTCCCCTCTTAAAAGAAAGAAATTTCTTATGTTATATGCACTGGGTCACATATTGTGTTTCTTCAGGAGACTCACCTGTCGGTGGAAGAACATAACAAATTGAAAAGAGAATGGGTAGGGCAATGTTTTTTTCTCTTCATATTCATCTCGAAAACGAGGGGTGGCTATATTGATCCATAAACAACTGCCTTTTCAATCTGAAAAGATATGGCAGGATCCTGAAGGTCGTTATGTCATAGTTAAAGGATTGTGCAATCAGCAAAGAGTGGCACTTTGTAATGTATACGCACCTAATTTTTATCAACATACATTTTTTACCCGTCTTCTGAGAATTCTTGTTGAACTTTCTGATTGTGCACTTCTGTTAGGTGGGGATTTTAATATGGTAGTCAACAAGTTGGAGGATTGCAAACCACCTAAACCTGTATTACCTGGTGACATTAACAAAGGCTCTAATTTTCTTTGCAATGAATTGCATTTAATAGATATCTGGAGAGCGTTGCACCCTGGGGAACAGGACTTCACGTTTTTCTCTCATCCTCATGGGTCTTATTCCCATTTAGATTATTTTTTAATATCGGAGTTCCTGTTCCCCAGGGTGTCAGCTGCTACCATAGGTACGTTTGCCCTATCGGATCATACTCCGATATCAATTACAATATTATTTGGTCATAATCCAAAACCCCAATATTCTTGGCGTATGTCTCCAGGATTATTCTTGGATAAAGAGTTCTCTCGTTTCCTTACTGATCGTTGGGAAGAATATATGCTTATGAATAATACTACTGATGTTGCACCCCAGGTCTTATGGGAGGCTGGAAAGGTAGTTATGCGAGGACATATCATAGCCTATGTTGCTATTCAAAATAAGAAGCATAACGCGGCAATTCTTAAACTGATTGGGGAATTGAAACAAGCACAGTTTAGACATATTAAGGCAATGTCGGAATCTAGTAAACGTGAAGTAAATGAACTGAGGGAAAGTTTGCAAGCGCTTTTGTTTCAACGGGCATCCAAGTCTATGAAATATTACAAATATCAATTATATAGATTCGGTAATCGCCCCAGTAAACTGGCTAGTCTGATCAGAACACGTGGCCCCAAATCATTTATTACTAGTATTAAAGATAATAATGGGACTAGTCAGACAACTTTAGTTGCTATTGCAGATCGTTTCTTGGAGTATTATAGTGAACTTTATAGAAAGAAACATAGCCATCTTTCATCTAGGGAGTCTTTCTCCTCTAATCTTCCTTGGCCACAACTTACTGAGTCTCAGCTCCTTGCGTTAAACAAGCCTATACTGATTCTGAAATTCATGCCATTATACATGGTCTTAAGTTGGGTACAGTTGCTGGCCCAGATGGCTTTGGGCCTGAATTCTATAAAGATTTTGAAATTCCACATTTTACCTGTATTAAAGTCATACTTTAATAGTTTAGTTCAGGGGAGCCTCAATTACTCCTAGTGAAAATCAATCTACTATTGTGTTACTCCCCAAACCTGGGAAGGATTTACAAGAAGTGGGCTCATATAGGCCTATCTCTCTTATAAATGGGGATTTAAAAAATTCTGGCAGCTTTGCTGGCAGCTAGATTGAGTCTCCTTTTGCCCTCAGTTATCCATGGTGATCAAACAGGCTTTATTAAAGGGCGCCAAGGTGTTAAAAATGTAAGACAGTTGATTGACTTTTAAATTTTCACCCTAAGGCAGAGGCCCTGGTGTTGAGTTTAGATGCAGAAAAGGCCTTTGATTCTCTTTCATGGGATTATCTGTTTTGGTCATTGCAATCTTATGGTATATCAGGCCCCTTTTTATCTTGGTTAGGGTGCCCTGTATGCTAGTCCTAGTGCAAGGTTACTTATTAATGGTACCCTTTCTGAATCCTTTCCTATTTTATGTGGGGTACGTCAAGGGTGTCCTTTGTCTCCCTTCTATTTGTTTTGGCCTTGGAACCCCTGGCTATTAAGTTGCGCTTAGAGGATGGGTTTTAGCGGTATCAGTGTTGGTCGTCAACAAATGAAATTAGCAATGTTCGCAGATAATATCTTGCTGTTTGTGGGTAAACCTAGGACCGTATACCTGTCATTATTCAGTGTTTAAGATTTTTCAATCTATTTCAGGCCTTACCATTAACTTTTCTAAATCGGAAGCACTTGCCCTTGATCCTGGAGTGCAAAGTCAGTGGCCTGGATTATTCCTTTTAAGTGGGGCTCTGAATAAAATGAAATATCTGGGGGTTTGGATTTCTCGAGACCCTCTGGATTTATATGAACTTAATATAAAAACCACACTGATAGAATTGGATGCCCAACTAAAGGCTTGGCACTCATTACCTCTTTCTCTCTTTGGTAGATGCGCTCTTCTTAAAATGGTCATTATGCCTAAGTTACTTTATAAATTACATATGTTGCCTTGTTGGCTAACTAGCAAGGATGTAAGGTGGTTGCAATCTTCCTTCCAAAAATGTATTTGGGTTGGGAAAAAAGCGAGGTTACGATATCAGTTGTTGATGTCCCAACGGGGGGAAAGAGGCCTTGGCTTGGCAGGATATTAGGTTTGTACAATGTGGCATGCCAACTCCGTTATGTAGGAGAGTGGTGATGATGGACTGGTTATTAACATGGTTGCACCTTGGTCACCTTTGTACCTGATCCAAGCAAGTCCGAAGGTTTACCGGACCTTACATATCCCTCGTAGTTTGGTGCAACCTTGCCGTCAGGCTTGGCACTGGATGCGGTCCTGTGGAGGCTTGTCTGGTCTCACTTCTCTTTTAATGCCATTAATGGGTAATTTTGATTTTTCACCAAGTCTAGAGAACTATCATCTTTTGATGCCTGGTTACAGAAAGGTTTAGCATTTAATTTTCATTTTTATGTTACTGACTCACCAGTAGTACGGGACTTTGCACCATTGGCCAGAGACTATAATCTTCCCGCAAAGCATTTTTTTGCATATTTACAGTCCCATCACTATCTTCAATCCTTTCATTGGACTGTTGAGAATTATACAAGGGAGTCAACTTTTGCACAGCATATTTTTGATAGGATTTTAATGGGTAACTCCATCAAAGGATGGTGTGAATTTGGCAGAACATATCGCTCAATATCACATATAGATTCATTAGCTCAATACTGGACTGAAGCGTTGAGTATGGATGCTCTTGGAGTTGATTGAAAATATCTGGTTTGTTATATGACCTGACCATTACAATGGGAACTTTGAGGGGGCAGTTGATGTCTTATGTGTTTTTAAATGGTGAGCAATTGAATTTGAAGGATTCATCCCCAGGGTGGGGGGGGGGGGGATGGTTGTGTGTTACTGTGTGCGTGGTTGTCTGGGTTGTGAATGTGTATTGGGCTAAGAATTAGAATTTTCTTTGTTTCTTTTGTTCTTATAAATTCTAAAAAGAAGGTACAAGGGGAGTTGTTCGAGCTTGTTTTGGTAATGTATATAGTTATTATTTGCTCCTTGAAAGTATTTTTATTTGTACCTATGATGTTTTAATAAAAATGATTTTGACAAAAAAAAAAAAAAGGCAGAGGTGGAATTGTAAAACAGATGTGAAAAGGAAGATGTATAGAGGGTGACCAGGAAAAGGCAGAAACACTAAATAGTTTTGTTCAGCATTCCCTGAAGAAGAGATAGGAGAAGCTCCATTTGCAGACTAGAGAAATTCCATACAACTAGCAAAACTGAAAGTGGAAAAGATAATTTGGCCAGATAGGATACATCCTAGGATATCACTGCTCAGCTCCTCATTACCTCTCTTCTCTTCTCCCTATGTTCCTATGTGTAAACTCTGTTCATTGGGAAGTTGCTCTTTCTGTGCTCTCCACCTCCATCACCAACTCTTGGCTCCGAGCTCTCCATCTTGCTCTGCCACTTGCATACAGTAGATTTCCTGAGTTGAGGCATCATGCTCCATCACCAGGCCTCCAGTAGCTGAAAGCAATCCACTCTGAAGTGGCTGAAAGGTGGAATATAAATCATTTAAATAAATAATATTTCAAATCTAGTTTAAGAACTCATTTTTTGAGGCTGCTTTTAAATCCTAAACACTTCTCTACAATAAATACGCTTTCCACAGTCTCTTGTTTGCATGTATTTTTGTCTTGACTTGATTGTAAGCTCTACAGAGAAGGGACTGTCTCTTTTTTTATTGGCCGGCCTCTGTCACATGGTAAGAGCAATGGATGGCTGGTGCCATCTTAAAAAATGGCGCGGGCCATCCATTACTCTACCATGTGACAGGGGTCGACCAATGGCACCGGTAGCCCCTGTTATATGGTAAGGGCAAAGGGCTACCGGTGCCATTTTGATTACTGGCAGCCGATGGCCTAAGACCGGGAGATCGCTCCTGGGACCCCCGCTGGACCACCAGGGACTTTTGGCAGGTCTTCGGGGGGGGGGGGGGGTCAGGAAGGTTGGGGAGTTGTAGTTAATTAAATTTGAAGGGTTGGGGTGGGTTTTGTTTTTTTTTTGTTTTCCCAAAATTGGACAAAAAATGTTTTCTGATCCGGGGAGTGGACCGAAATGGCCTGCCCTGAACCCAAAAACAAACACCAACGAAAAAAAAAATGTATGCACACCCCTATGTGGATTGCAAGTTGGTTAAAAGACAGGAAACAGAGAGTAGGATTAAATGGTCAGTTTTCACAATAGAATAGAATTTGAAACTAAGATTAAGACACAAGGCATCCCCTGAAGAAGACTGGCAACAGTCGAAACATGGCCCATGTCGGGACAGTTTTGAATTAGCATCTACAGTGGGGCTAAGTATACATACTTCAGGATGGAATGATACTACAAAAATCCACAGTGATTATGATAGTGATAGTTTTGAATTAAAATTTATAGGGCGGTTAAATACATAAATCTTAGGATTGAATGGCATTAAAATATAATGTTATTAGTGACATTGAGTTATAAAATTATAAATTTTAGGATTTAGTATATAATAGCCTTTTTTGGTTTTGGGTTAAAAAATAAAAAAATAAAATTAAAAATTTTTAAGTAAATTGAATAAAATATTATGAGTAAATGAGGAACAATATCAAATGATTACAAACAGAGTGCTTGACAAACTGCTAAAATTGCCTGCGGCCCATTGCGTGGCGAGAGGCGGTGGATTAAACTACAGTTGCACTATTACTGATGGTGTTGTTCCTGTTAATCTGAAAAAATAAAAATAAAAATAGAATAGATTGAATATATCCTCTCTGTTTAGATTAATTTAATGTTTCTGATTTTACATTGTTGCTCTGCATGTAGAATCTGGCTTTTTGTGGGTTCAATTCAGTTCTTCTCAGCACGTTTCTGTTTATACTTTTTGATCTCTTCATTTTGTATTTGGTGAGGGTCTGTCTGGGTTCTGCATATGTGACTGAGGTGAGGCGGTGGGGGCATATTAGTTTTAAAAAATATAGATTGCAGGAGGGAGCTGGGCTTTATTTGATGGGCCGGGATAGAGACTGAATGAATCGGGGGGGGGGGGGGGGGGGGGGCAGCATAGTAAGTGTTCATACAGAGCAGCAAAAAACTTAGCACCCGCTCTGAGGGTACCTTTAGTGTACATTACAGGAACAGATTGGCCGATCAGGGGATCGGGCATCCCCCAGTGAGCTGGTTGCTCTGATCACATGATTTTTGCAGCTTCCTGCCCTAAAAAGAAACCTGTAGGACCGCGGCAGATCCCATCCTGTTGTAGCCTGATGCAGGGTCCTGCACCGCCACAACCCAATGAGAGGCCCTGCACAGTCGCAACCCGAAGAGAGGCCCTGCAAGGTCGTGGCTCGAAGAGAGGCCCAACACAGCCGCAGCCAAGGCCCTCCCCTCCCCACCTTGTAGGAGCTGCGGGTAGCAGTGGCCTTCTTCCACCTCCCTTCCAACATTGAGGAGCAGCGATACCATCCCACAGCGGACAAAGGGAAGGCCAGAAGAATGGGGGAGGCCTGAAAGTTATATATGTGAATGCTTGTGCGTATGAGAGAGATTGCATGTGTGAGTGTGTGTGTGTGTGTGTGTGTGTGTGCAAGAGAGTCTGCATGTGTATGAAAATGCAACAGAGCCTGTGTATATGTGATATATTATGTATGATTGACAGAGTGAGAGTGCCTGAGACTATGTGTTTTTGTGTGTGTGTGTGTGAGAGAGTTAAAGAGCCTGTGTATGTGATTGCGCATATGTGAGTGAAAGAGAGACTGTGTGTATGACAGCATGTGTGTTTGTTGGGGAGGAGGAGAGAGGTAAAGATTGTGAGGCCTATTCCAATCTGTGGGTGATTGGAAATAAAAAGATCCCAGGTATGGAAAGTTGGAAATTCTTAATCCTATTATTTTAAATTTTGAGGTGTTATTTCATATATTTACTGTTTTAAATATTTGATGTTTGGGAAATAGTAGAAAAAACTTCTTATTTTAATTATTGGATGTTTGATGGCTTTTGCCTACTTGACATATTTATTCTTTTTTTAGTATGGTTTTAATATTATGAATGATGTCTTTATATCTCTTGACTTTATTGCTTATTGTTTTATGAGGAATGATGCTTTTCTTTTTCCATTGTTGCAATGCACAATATTCAGGCTTACTGGGTTTTCCAGATCATGTGCGTGAGCAAGAGTCAGTGAGCCAGTGAACATGTATGTGAATGAGAGAGAACGAACACACCAATGAGCATTTGTGTGAGCAAAAGGACTATTTAAAGCAGTGAGCATGTTTGTGAGCCAGTCAGCATGTACATGAGAGAAAATATAAGGGAGTATGTATGAGAATGAGCATATATGTTAGAAAGTGTGTATATATATATATATATATATATATATATATATATATACATAAAAGAGAGGAGAAAGTTTGTGATTACTCCTATCCCTGACTAATCCATGACAACCTGAGTATGACAGGAATTTTAAGTTCTAAGGTATGAAGAGCAAGGGATTGTTTTTAGTCTTAGTTTGAATTATTGGGTGTTAATTGATGCATCTGCTGTTTTGAAATATTTTATTGATTGGAAAATTAAAACAAAAAAACAATGTTTTATATTATATATATATATTTTTTTTAATTTATATCTGTTATTTATTTATTTTAAATATTTTTATTAGGTTTTTCACAAGGTACATCAGAAACTGTCAAAAAGTAGAAAGGTAATATGATTCAGATCTATACCACACAACAAACTCAGAACCAAGAACAGAGGATCGCTTCATTATCCTTCCCTCCTCCCAACCTATCAGTGTCCCAACCTCTACCCTCCCAGAAGTCAGTAAGAACTTGCTGCTTCTCTCTTCTGGGAATCAATCTCTCTGGTGACCCCAAAACTTGGTTATTTGGGCTGTATGATAAGGAGTCATATATTACCCATAAGAGTCAAAAGTTGTTTTCTAGATAAAGCAGGCCTGATAGCTAAGAATTGTCCAAGTTAAATCCTTATTTAAGAGCAGATGTATATTTTGTATTTGTGCCCTTCTCAGGCCGAGTTTCGCCCCACCAGGGTCTGCCTCAGAGGCTGTATATAGGTGATCACTAAATGAACCAGAAAATTTAACTTAAGAGCGCCAAAATTCACACACTCTTTTGGTACAAATATAACGATGCAGTAATTAAATCTCCGCTCTTGTTATTCAGCCCCTGAGGCAGGCCCTGGTGGGGCAAAACTCGGCCTGAGTTGGGCACAAGTACAGAATATACGTCTGCTCTTAAATAAAGATTTAACTTGGACATTCCTTGGTGTCCTAAATCCACATATGCCTAAACGGCTTTCTTAGACAACCTAACCTCCTGTTTTATTGGTCTGATAGCTAAGAAGGCATAATAACATAAGAACATAAGAACATGCCATACTGGGTCAGACCAAGAATCCATCAAACCCAGTATCCTGTTTCCAACAGTGGCCAATCCAAGTCACAAGTACCTGGCAAGTACCCAAACATTAGATAGATCACAGCTACTATTGCTTATTAATTACCAACATAGCAGTTTATGGATTTATCCTCTAGGAACTTTTCCAAACCTTTTTTAAACTCAGTTACACTAACTGCTGTAACCTCATCTTCTGGCAATGAATTCCAGAGCTTAACTATGCGCTGAGTGAAAAAGAATTCTTCGATTGTTTTAATTGAGCTACTTGCAAACTTCATAGAGTGCCCTCAGGTCCTTCTATTATCTGAGAGAGTAAATAACCGATTTACATTAACTTGTTCAAGTCCTTTCATGATTTTGTAGATTTCTATCATATCCCCCTCAGTTGTCTCTTCTTCAAACTGAACAGCCCTAACTTCTTCAGCCTTTCCTCATAGGGCAGCCATTCCATGCCACTTATCATTTTGGTCGATCTTCTCTGCACTTTCTCCAGTAGAGCTATATCCTTTTTGAGATGCGGTAACCAGAACTGCAAACAATATTCAAGGTGTGGTCTCACCATGAAGTGATACAGAGGAATTTTGACATCGTCCATTTTATTTTCCATTCCCTTCTTAATAATTCCTAACATTCTGTTTGCTATTTTGTTTGCCACAACACACTGGGCTGACTATTTCAATGTATTATCCACTATGACGCCGCCTAGATCTCTTTCCTGGGTGGTAACTCCTAAGATAGAACCTAACATTATGTAACAACAGCAAGGGTTATTTTTCCCTATATGTATCACTTTGCACTTGTCCACGTTAAATTTCATCTGCCATTTGGAAGCCCAATCTTAGAGACTTGGAAGATCATCCTGCAATTCATCACAATTCGCTTGAGATTTAACTACTCTGCATAATTTTGTGTCATCCACAAATCTGATCACCTCACTCTTAGTACCCCTTTCCAGATCATTTATAAATATGTTAAAAAGCACCAGTCCAAGTACAGATCCCTGAGGCACTCCACTATTAAATATTTCAAAAGAGCAGAAACATCAAATTACACCCAATAATTACAACTAATAACAATTTTAAAAATCTCCTGCTCTCCATACCTGGGATCTTTTGATTTCCAGTCACCCTGAGATTGGGGGAAGTAGGGCTGTACAAATTTTATCTTCCCTCTCACACACACGCACAATAATACATTCATTCTCTCACACATACACAGGCTCCTTCTCCCTCACAGATACATTATGTATGTGTGTATGCATGCCTGTGAGAGCCTATATGTGATACATAGGCTCTCACAGGCACACAAACATTCACAAACACACACATACAAGTACACAGACACATATATGCTCACATAAATACATAGGCTCTCACACAGATACACACATACATAGGCTCTCATACAGATACACACAAACTCACATAGGTTCTCATGCAGACATGCACATAGGCTCTCACACACACATTTGTGCTTACCTAGACACATAGCTCTCACTCAGACACAAACACATAGGCTCTAACACATACATATATGTGCTCACACAGACACACACAAACACATACATAGGATCTCACACAGACCCACACAGATGCTCTCACAGACACTCATAGGCTCTCACACACACACATACAAGCTCACACAAATATATATCTTACCTCCTATTTTCATCAGGCCATGGTGGGATGAGCTGTAGCGGTTTCAGTGGGAAGATTAGAAGAGAGGATAAGGGGTGACAGAATTGAGACTGCTGGATTGAGGGGGAGAAAGGGTGTTTTAAACTACCATGGTTGGGGGTGGGTAGGGTGAGAATTACAGTGAGAATTACAATGTGGCAAAATGATTGGGAGGGGATGAGTGCAGAGGGAGACTGCGACTGCTGGGGAGATGAGTTGGGGGGAGAATGAGACGGGTGGGGAGGGACATAGGGTAGGATAGAGCTGGCAAGGGGGTGGAGGGACGGGGAGAATGAGACTGCTAGGGATGGAGTGGGGAATAGGGATACTGCTAGGGATGATTATGGTGGGATGGGGTGGGGGGAGAAGGATAGGAAGATTGCTGGGGAGAGAGTTGGGGAGGGAGTTGGGTTGGGTGGAGAGTGTGTGGGATTGGGGGGGGAGTGAGACTGCTGGAGAAGAAAATGGATTGGGAGGGAGGGCAACCGCTGGGGATGGCCAGTGGAAGAATTAGGTGGCAACCTAGAGTGCTACAGTCCTTGGGGCAGCAATGACCTCTCCTCCTCCCCTCCTGTGCTGGCAGGAAGGAGGTATCATCACTTCTACACCAGAAGGAGCAAAAGGCAGCAGGATTGGCCCATGCGTCTGGAGCAAGAGCAATGGCTCAAGAGGCCTGAAAGAGCATGAAGCAGCAAGGTCGGTCTGCAGGGCTTTGCGTAGTCAGAAGTAGCAGGGTTGGGCCTGTACGCTTGAGGGGTAGATTTTTCAAAAAGCATTTACTCGAGCCAAAACTGGTTTTTGCCTCGAGTAATATACTTTACTCAAGTAAGTGGGCTTTTCAAAAATTGCTACAATATATGCCATTGAATTGTCCATAGGATTTACTCAAGTAAGTGCACTTTACTCGAGTAAATAGCTTTTGAAAATTGCTACGATAGTATGTCACATTTACATGCGTAACTCCTTTGAAAATGACCCCCTGAGAGTAGAAAGCAGCAGCATTGGTCTTAAAAGTTAGAAGAAGCCAGAGGCAGCAACACTGGCATTGGCCTGGGTGCCAGAAGGAGGAAGACCAGGAGGCAGATCAGCATTGGCCCCATGGCCCAAATAAAGAGAGGGGTCATGAGGATTGAAGAAAGACGTTGCTGCTCCTGCCCCTTGCTTGTGCTTCCAGAGGGAGACTGAGCATGTGTGGTCTAAGCATGTGTGTTGCAGCAAGATTGAGCATGTGTTCTGAGCATGAGTGTGCAAGAGAGAGGAGAAAGTTTGTGTGCAAACAAACCCCTTCTTCCCCTGCTAATCCAGAAAAGCTCAGGACATCAAAAGTTCCCAGGAATGGAGATGGACTTTTTAAATCCTTATTAGTTTAATTATTGGATGTTATTGCTGTGTCTGCTGTTTTGAAATGTTTTATTGGCGTTTGGAAAATTTCTAAAACTATATGTCTTTTTACATTATTTTGTTCTAGTTGTCAGCTGTTTTGAAATATTCTTTTCTGAGTGTGGTTTTACTATTACTGATAGTTTTATAGTTTTCTATTTTATTGTTTGATGTTTTTATACGGTATGGTGGTGATTCTGTTTGCATATGGAATCTAGCTTGCAGCTCCAGTTTAGTTTTTTGTCTGCACATTTGTATTGGTGCTTTATTTTCTCTTTATTCTGTATTGTTCTGCATGTGTGACTGAGGTGAGGTATTCAGCTAATGTGTAGTTTCTGTGTAGTATAGCAGCCTGGCTTATCCTGTTTTCCTAATGAGGTGAATTGGTGTTTTAGGACCTGGTGTAATATTTGCAGTGTTGCCTTTTCATAAGTATATTGTAACAGTTAGTGCTGTTTTGGTATGAGAAGTTTAGTATATTATGATTGTAATTCACTTTACTTGTGGCTTTCTGAGGGCCAAGCCCACACGCAACACATTTTACAATAGGCCTAATACCATATGGGTTCCAAGGGTCTTTTTGGTTTTTTATGCAGGGTTTTCTGGTTGGCATCACAGCTGTGCATGTAAATATAATATCCATATTGCAAGTGATATATTTAACTCAATTATAATGTGTTCTTTTTCACATAAAATCTGTTATTATAAATGCGTTATTTTTTAAATTGTGTGTGAGGTGGGCTGGAGGAGGGCAGGCTCATGGCTGTAAGGTTTGCTTAGGGTGCCTAATTTCCTTCCACTTGCCCCCAGAGGTGGCTGACGCCTGGGGAGGGAGATAAATGAGGTGGTTGGTGAGTTTTCAAGAAAAGAAACATTTGTAAAAAAAAAGAATTCCATAATAGTGTTAACAAATACAATACAATAAAATTACAGGTTTAAGAAAGGACGGTAGCAATTCCCAGGTTTTGGTGCTGGTCCATATTGCATCTAGTCAGATTACATTGCTGCCCAGGGTGGGATAAAGCATATTTTGTTATAAATGCTGTTTCTCCAGGTTTGTTTGTTTTTTATTTGTTTTGCTTTCTTAGTAGAAGATGAGTGTAGTTTTGGAATAGAAATGGTATTGTGTTAGATTATTTTCTGCTGATGTTTTTAGACATTTTCGGCCCAATTTTCAAAGGCCTGCACACATAAAAACCGAGATTTACGCACATGGCCGGGCCTTGCCGCGCTGTGCGCATTTTCAAAGAGTCCCAGCCACGCGCATAAACCCCGGTATGCGCACAAATGCCGGGCCTCTTCAAAGGGTGGGCTGGGGGCGGGGTCTGGGTGGGGAGGGGCGGGCCAGGTCAGCACCATTGTACGGTGTCACGGGGAAGCGTGCACTGGCAGCCGGCCGGCTCGCTTAACTTGCCTCTGCCCCTGAGGAGCAGTAAGTAAAAGATTAAAAAATTTGGGGTAGCTAGGTAGGCATTAGGGCAGTGGTTCTCAACCCTGTCCTGGGGACCCCACTAGGCAGTCGGGTTTTCATGATATCCACAATGAATATGCATGAGAGAAAATTTGCATGCTATGGAGGCAGTGTTTTGAAAATCTACCCCTTTATGCCTATTATACTCATATTCTTGTTGTAAACCATGTTGGGAGCAGAGGGAGCAAGATTGTTGGTGACTCTGGCGTTGAGGGGGGAGTTGGAAGTGAAAAGGGAGCGAGAGTGAGAGTGAATCCCCAATAAATGTCACTACCAGCCACTGCCCTGTATTGCAGGCCAATTAGAATGTGGGTGGCTGCATTTTGCACTAATTGAAGCTTTGGAATGTCTTTCAGTGGTAATCCCACATGAAATGCTTTATAATTATCCAGTCGAACAGTAATTAGAGAATGGAGAATCCTAGCAATGTCAATCAGGTCAAGAAGAGGGAGAAACTGGCAAAATCTCCTAAAATAGGCAAAACCTCTCTTAGCATTGAGCATAATTTGTGCTTCCATATTAAGTTCAGACTAGAATGACATCTCAACTGGACCACATGTTTTCAGGGGCAGAGCCATCCCATCCAAGACTGGAGAATATTCATGTCCTGAGCGTTTAGTTTTATATATCTTTGGGGGTTTCTCTTTTTTTTTTTGTGGGATTTTATTTGCATCCAATCTACAATGGCCCTCAGACACTGATCAATCTGTTCACTGCTTCTGTATTGCCCATGACCTAAAACAGTGTAGAGTTGCAGATCATCTGCAGAGAAATGGTGCCGTACCCCAGATTTGTGAATGCATTCTCCCAAAGATTGCATATAAATATCAAGTAGCATAGGGACGAGGACGGAGCCATGAGGCACTTTGCAGTTGAATTGTTGCAGGGTTTGGCAAGTGATAAAAAAAAATTTTTATGACATTCACATTCGTGGGCCAGTTGATATATTCTGTTGCTAGACCTTTTTTTCAATATCTATGGTACTGAGATCATCTTGTTGATTATTATTATTTGATCTTGGCCACATATTTTGCTTCACACTCCTTTTGCATAATTTTATGTTGTTGGGTATGAGGTATTTTCTCATAATCTCTTTAACTATTTTTTTTTTTTTTTGGCTAAAGTAAATTTGAGCCAAACTTTCGTTCCAAAGTTGATTTCTTCAAATGCATTACTGTGTCGGGGCATACGTATAGCTGTAAGCACTTATTCACAGTTCTACCACACGCGCTGCATTTTCATTGAACTTTCATTCCCTCTGTCTCTTGTCACATTAGCAGTAGCATAATTGAGCCTCCACTGGAACTGCAGTCTTCAAGAAATCCTTGGGACTTGACACTTACTTGACTGCCATCAATGCATCAGTTGATGATGAAATATTTCTCTACCCTTCATGGACTGAAGAGTACTTCACTTGGGCTGGATTTAAGGGTTACAATCTTGTATACAGGTATGTTTAGTGAAGTGTCCTTAACGTTTGTCAGGATTTTAAATGTATTTAACTTTTATCTGTTAACAGTATTAAACGTTCAATTGTATTTAACAAAGGAAATGCCCCGTTTCCTGCAACACTCTGTTGCTGTAAACCGAGGTGATATGCAAATCGAACATCGGTATAATAAAAACAACAAATAAATAAATAATAGACTGCCCAAGGTAATCATACAGTACAATGATAAGTAATTACTTGTTTTTTTATTTTTTTGGTCATAGACAGGAATGGCCCCAGACTTCTGCCAAAAAAAAATGCACCCTTGACAGAATGAGGGTGTGCTTTGGTTAATTGAAAGCATTAGATGAATGGGAAAACCAGGTTCAGATCTAATTGACAGCAGGAAGGAGATGCATGTGAGCCCCTTAAGTTTTCACTTTCATCTACTGATAGAGCACACACTGAAGGTCATTTTCAAAAGGATTTGCACACATAAAGTATGTGTAAATGCACTTTAGCTATGTAAGTGGTCTTTTGAAAATTGCTACCATATAGCCATTGAATTGTCCATAGGATATTCATGTGCTGCTGCACCATATGGTGAATGAAAATGGCTTTTGAAATTGCTCCAATAGTATTTTACGGTTACACAAGTAACTCCTTTGAAAATTACTTCCGGAGTGAGTTAAAGTGCAGCAGGAAGAGAATGGAGCTGTGTAATAAATTCGCAGTTCTTTTTAACCCTTCCATCACACGGGTGGAGACATGCTGACTGAGAGGAATGGTCACAGCATTACAGATCCTTTCGCTGCTAGACCACTGGTTCAGATCCCAGCCAAGGTGGCCTATGTGAAATGAGATGGCTTTCTCAGCTAGCTCCAGGGTCCATAGCAGAAATGTTCACATCATGGCTACTCTCATAATTCTTTGCTACCATGACTTGTCTTGTAACAAGAATATTGTGAGAGAGAGAAAAGATCACAAATAGAACCCAAATAGAGCAAGAGAAATGAGAGATGGGAAGAAGAGGGAAAACAAAGACAGAGTGAAATATCAGCAGATAGAGAGTAAGAATTGTAAAAACTAAACCAAAAACACAAATATGATAGGAAAAAGAGTAATTATAATGCAGAATAATATTTTATTCTTAATTTAGACATAAACTTTGGGAACATGTTAATTATATCAGTGCTTTTAAGGGGCAAGTTTCAAAACAGACCACCCAGGTGCAAAGTCCATGCATACTTTCCCTTTCAAAATTGCTCATGCATACATGGGCCTGCGGACTTTGTACCTGCTTTTTTTGTGTGAGATAAATTTGACTGGAAATAGCGCACTTATATTTGAAAATGCAATGCAGGCCTGCTGTTTTCTAATCCTCTTCCCCATCATCTGTGTCTCTATACCAAGTAAAGGAACTTATTTAAGATCTCTGCCTTCTCTGACTGTTAATCCTAGCTTCTCCTTACTAATCTTTACAGTTCCCCCTTTGGGTGTAACACCTCTCCTTCACAGTTGTCGCCTCTTGATTGCTTGTGCTGTTTTTTTTTTTTTTCTTTTACTCTAGGTCCTTGCTCCTCTCTCTTATCTGCCTCCCTTTGCTTTTCCTGAAATTCCACCTGTCTTTTTACCCTCCTGGGTTTTTCGTCTATTTTCTGAATATTTTTCCTCTTACAATTCCCGCTACAGCCTTACAGCAGCATATGGCCTGTTTTCCCTCTTCCCTTTGCTGATTTACTTTGCACAGAGTGGGACACCGGAAAACCTTTATTTCTCTTGATTAAAAAAAAACCCAGAAAATAACTAAAGGAAAGAAAGTGTCCCCTCCTCCCAGCCATCAAAATGTGCAAATACAAAAGGTTCCATGCCCCCTGCCCCACCGCTCCAACACCTTCTTATCCTATCCATGAGTCTTCAGTAGGCAGTGATCATTCCTCAGTCTCTCCTGCCCCTGTTTCTCCAGATTTCTCAGTTAACCTGAGGCCAGCGTCATTGTGTTTGTACGGTAGAGTTGACCGCTGGCCATTTTGAAAACCCAGAGCTCTAGGGTTAGGAGAAACTGGGGATTGCCTTTTCCCCATGTTAGACCCATGAATAGGGAGGAAGGGGTTGGAGGGATGGGGAAGTCAGAGAACTTTATATTCACTGGTTTTGCAGGTGGGAGGGAGGGGCTTTTTGGGTTTTTTTAATTAAAGGCAGCAGCCTCAAAACCAAACAAAATCTTCATCCATTTTTCTTTCGTTTCATTTTGAAAAAGAAACAGGAAATTTCATTAAAATGCCCTGTTTCTGTTTCAGCAAAAGCGCATCCTTAACAACAGAGATTTATTGCTTTCTCTATATTTTTATTGCTGATCATCATTCCACTATGTACTTCCAGTCCTAGACTTCTGATAAGTCTTTCTCAATTCTATCACTTGTAATCTTGAAGTCAGCTGCCCTAAAGTCCAGGAGCCTTTTTCCAATATTGTCGAAATCTGACTCTAATACTGAATAGCACTTTACTGTGATTGCTAGACCTTAAGTTTTTCCTCCACAATGAGGTCAGTGATTCTGTCTCCGTGTATCAGTACCAAATCCAGTGTAGCGTTCCCATGAGCAGGCTCCTCATGTAGTTGCCCAAGGAATACCCATGCAAGGCATCCAGGATTTCTCCACTCCTATCTGAGGCTGCAGCGGGCAAGACACAAGTCTAACGCTAATTTAGGTGCTCAGATTTAGTTTTCAGAGGGGTTGATTTAAATGCCTAACTCCAAAGTTAGACACCTAAACCTTTGAAAAATTGAACCCCATAGACTGATAACAGTATTGGTCTTGACAATACATTTCCCTCTCTACTGAATACCCCTGAAGTAAACTACAGAACATGTTATTGCTTGAGCTTGCCTGTAAAAATATGTGCATGAGTCAAATGAATGGGAAAGTTTTCAAGAGCTGAAGAAAATAGTACATTTCTGGAATGATATATTTATAAAGACATTGAGAGGATGAAAGCAGTACTTTAATATCAATAAGCCTGAAGTCTTCTCAAGTCTTATTTGTAAAGGTGGGCCAAAACTCCAAAGATTATTAAATGATTTTCAAAGTGGTACAGAACTAGTACCCAAACCCTAAATCTGGGCTTCCCAAACCTATCTTAATGACACCATAGCTGGTTAGGCTTTTGGGATATCCACAATGAATATGCAGGAGATGAATCAGCATAGACTGGGTCTCCAATGTGTGCAAATGTATCATGCATTTTCATTCTGGATATTCCAAAATCCTGACTGACTAGGGTTAGTGGGGCAGGTTTGGGAAGCCATGCTCTAAACAGAGAGGCTTAATGATCTCAAAATGTACTCACTAAAGGAAAGAAATGAAAGGGGGAGATAAGATAAAAATGTTGAGGTCTATAGTAAGCGATATGGTGAGCAGGAAGTTACGAGTAACTTTAGCCAGGATATTCAGCGACACTTACCAGGGTGAGTCTGCCACTGAATATACCCACCCATATGTATCCAGGATAAGTCTGCCACTGAATATACCCATCCAAATGTATCCAGGGTAAGTCTATCACTGTATATACCCATCCAAATATATCCAGGCTAAGCCTGCCACTGTATATACCCACCCATATGTATCCAGGATAAGTCTGCCACTGAATATACCCACCCAACTGTAACCAGGGTAAGTCTGCCACTGAATATATCTGCCCAAATTATCCAGGGTAAGCCTGCCACTGAATATACCCACCCAAATTGCCCCTGAATATACCCACCCAAATTGCCGCTTGGCAATAGTGATCATAATATGATCAAATTTGAATTAATGACTGGAAGGGGGACAGTAAGCAAATCCATGGCTCTCATGGTAAACTTTCAAAAGGAAACTTTGATAAAATGAGAAAAATAGTTAGAAAAAAAACTGAAAGGAACAGCTACAAAGTAAAAAGTGTGCAAGAGGGTGTGGTCATTGTTAAAAAATACCATCCTAGAAGCATAGTCCAGATGTATTCCACACATTAAGAAAGGTGGAAAGAAGGCAAAATGATTACCGGCATGGTTAAAAGGGGAGGTGAAAGAAGCTATTTCAGCCAAAAGATCTTCATTCAAAAATTGGAAGAAGGATCCAACAGAAGAAAATAGGATAATGCATAAACGTTGGCAAGTTAAATATAAGACATTGATAAGACAGGCTAAGAGAGAATTTGAAAAGAAGTTGGCTGTAGAGGCAAAAACTCACAGTAAAAATTTTTTAAAATATATCCAAAGCAGAAAGCCTGTGAGGGAGTCAGTTGGACCATTAGATGATCAAGGGGTTAAAGGGGCACTTTGCTTCGGTGATTACTGAAGAGGATGTTTGGGAGGTACCCATACTGGAGAAGGTTTTCATGGGTAATGATTCAGATGGACTGAACCAAATCACGGTGAACCTAGAAGATGTGGTAGACCTGATTGACTTACTGAAGAGTAGGAAATCACCTGGACCAGATGGTATACACCCCAGAGTTCTGAAGGAACTAAAAAATGAAATTTCAGACCTATTAGTAAAAATTTGTAATCTATTGTTAAAATCATCCATTGTACCTGAAGACTGGAGGATAGCTAATGTAACCCCAATATTTAAAAAGGGCTCCAGGGGTGATCCGGGAAACTACAGACCGGTTAGCCTGACTTCAGTACCAGGAAAAATAGTGGAAAGTGTTCTAAATATCAAAATCACAGAACATATAGAAAGACATGGTTTAATGGAACAAAGTCAGCATGACTTTACCCAAGGCAAGTCTTGGCTCACAAATCTGCTTCACTTTTTTGAAGGAGTTAATAAACATGTGGATAAAGGTGAACCTGTAGATGTAGTGTACTTGGATTTTCAGAAGGCATTTGACAAAGTTCCTCATGAGAGGCTTCTAGGAAAAGTAAAAAGTCATGGGATAGGTGGCGATGTCCTTTCGTGGATTACATACTGGCTAAAAGACAGGAAACAGAAAGTAGGATTAAATGGACAATTTTCTCAGTGGAAGGGAGTGGGCAGTGGAGTGCCTCAGGAATCTGTATTGGGACCCTTACTTTTCAATATATTTATAAATGACCTGGAAACAAATACGAGTGAGGTAATCAAATTTGCAGATGATACAAAATTGTTCAGAGTAGTTAAATCACAAGCAGATTGTGATAAATTGCAGCAAGACCTTGTGAGACTGGAAAATTGGGCATCAAAATGGCAGATGATGGATAAGTGCAAGGTGATGCATATAGGGAAAAATAACCCATGCCATAGTTACACAATGTTAGGTTCCATATTAGGTGCTACTACCCAAAAAAGAGATCTAGGTGTCATAGTGGATAACACATTGAAATCGTCGGTTCAGTGTGCTGCGGCAGTCAAAAAAGCAAACAGAATGTTAGGAATTATTAGTGAGGGAATTGTGAATAAAATGGAAAATATCATAATGCCTCTGTATCGCTCAATGGTGAGACCGCACCTTGAATACTGTGTTTAATTCTGGTTGCCGCATCTCAAAAAAGATATAATTGTGATGGAGAAGATACAGAGAAGGGCTACCAAAATGATAATCTCAAAACTTTTAAGAAAAATTTAAAAACATGGCTCTTTAAAAAAGCCTTCACTAAAGAGTGTGGAGGGTAGAGAATGAATGTACAGAGTAATGCAGATGAGAATGAATTTACTCAATCCTACTTTTAAGAAGTAATATCTCAAAGAGATAGTAACTCAATAATATACCTGGACTTGACCAACATTACTCAAATAATGATTTTATTTATGAAATTGTAACCGAACTTTATTGGCACCTGTTAGAATGTACGATATCCTAGATTTACTAACCTTAGTCTATGTGCCTATTTGTAAACCGTTGCGATGGTATATAACTTAGCGACGGTATAGAAAAGTTTTTAAATAAATAAATAAGGGGAATGGAACAGCTCCCCTATGAGGAAAGACTAAAGAAGTTAGGACTTTTCAGCTTGGAGAAGAGATGGCTGAGGGGGATATGATAGAGGTGTTTAAAATCATGAGAGTTCTAGAAAAGGTAGATGTGAATCAGGTATTTACATTTTCAGATAATAGAAAGACTAGGGGGCACTCCATGAAGTTAGCATGTAGCACATTTAAAACTAATCGGAGAAAGTTTTTTTTCATTCAATGCACAAATAAACTCTGGAATTTGTTGCCAGAGGATGTGGTTAGTGCAGTTAGTATAGCTGTGTTTAAAAAAGGATTGGATAAGTTCTTGGAGGAGAAGTCCATTACCTGCTATTAATTAAGTTGACTTAGAAATTAGCCACTGCTATTACTAGCAAAGTTAACATGGAATAGACTTAGTTTTTGGGTACTTGCCAGGTTCTTATGGCCTGGATTGGCCACTGTTGGAAACAGGATGCTGGGCTTGATGGACCCTTGGTCTGACCCCAAGTAGCAGGCTTATCCAGGGTAAGCCTGCCACTTACCTGACATACCCTTTTGAATATCAACTTTGTTAAATATTTTTGCAAGTTTTAATGAATTACAAGAAAGTAGCATTTTCTGTAGGGAAAACTCTTTCAAGAACAATGGATCAAGGTTCGGTGGGAGGAAGTAGGGTAAAATAATGGAGTGGGGTCTGAGTGTTGGTTTAGATATGGAAGCTCATATGCTCATCTGCCCAGAATGCTAGGATGCCAAAAAGGAAAGGTGCCACAGCCAGCTTGCTCGGAGCAGCAGTACAGCTGCTTTGAGCTCCCCTAGAGATGTGATGGGGTCAGCTAATATGGAGCAGCAGTAGGATCTTGGAATTCTCTCAAGCAGGGCTTAAATTATAGTACAATATTGGAATCATCCCCCAGCCTCCCACCAAAATCCTCATCCAGATCCTGCAAAGCTCGTTTCTCGTGCCCAATGCACTGTTGCCCATGATACGAGGGGGGGGGGGGGGGGGGGGGGGGGGGGGGCAGAGACATTGTTTTCAAGCACATGGTGCAAGGAGCTTAATGCACTGTGTCTGGAATGGACAGTCCTCTCTCCAATCCATGGAACCAGCACCCTCCCTCAGGCTATGGGAGGGTCTAATTACCATTTCTGTATAGAAAAGTTTATTTTACAATGGAGGGGGATCCTCATGGCAATCTCGCTCTCAGACTTGGGGGGGGGGGTCTCATGGCAGTCTCTTTCACTATCTCAGACTGGGGTCTCATGGCAGCTTCTCTCATGCTGGATCTTCCTGTGGCAGACTCCCTTTCTCTATCTTCTCCCACCCCTTTCCCTGTTGGGGGAGAGGCTGTTTGCCTGTCACCCTTCTCTAAATGAATGCAATACAGAAACTTGAAGCCAACTTTTTTAAACAGGTACCAAGACAGCCTGGCATATGTGGCTCTGTAATTGCGCCTTCTGTATAGAATAGGTACAGAGCCCAACTGCCACCCAGTCATATCCCAGGTGCTGGAAATACGGGTGAACTTTCAACTCGTGAAGAGCAGCATCTGCAACTGATATGGGGCAGGGCCAAAATCAGGCCTGTGCCTCTTTAAGACAGGGCAGCCCACAGATTGTTGAGTCAAGGTTTGAAATTATTTATTGAAACTCAGTTCCAGACAGCTCTCTTAGGTATACTTATTGGAGCGAGGGGTACCAGGATGCCCAGCATGAGAAGCAGATTGTCTTGCCTTCATACCCCAGCCAAGGGGAAATAGATAAAGAGCAATCTAATGCAGTCAATCAAGCTCGTACGGCTGGGAGATAATTTTAGTGCCGTTGTTACTAGTAAGGGCAGGAAAGACTGATAACTACTTCAAGAGCAGTATAGGCATTCAAGTCAACACTTACATGACGTTTTAATATATAAGACACAGTACTCACCATGCCTGGCCTTCTATTCTTGCTTTTTATAGATGATAGAAACTGATGATGATTTCAACCCATTGAAAGATGGATTTGACTATTTGGTTGACTTTCTTGACCTATCCTTTCCAAAAGAAAGACCTAGCCGTGAACATCCTTATGAAGAAGTAAGTAGCGATGATAAATAGATTATGTGTAACCTATAAGATCTATAAATGAACTTAAATAACAAGAAAATTATTGTGATAACAAGGGGAAAAAAGCCCAAACTATAGAAATATTTGCTGATGGAATCAAGTTGGAACAAATAAAAGAATATAAACATCTATTTAGTTGCATCATAGGACATGAAGACTGTTCAACAGAATTAAAAAAAAAAAAAAAGAATGAACAATGCAAAAAAATGGCTTTTGGGACTGCCATGAGATTTTAAGGGGGGAACTTGTATTTCAAGTTACAGAAAAGGTTATGGAGTGCATGCATCTTAGCAGCAGGATATGGAAATGAAACCTGGACTTGCAGCACTCAACTTTCAAATTGTCTGTATTGGGACAATGTCCACTGATACTTTTTACCCATAGACTTTGCACTGGTTTCAAAGCAAACATTACAAGTGTACTTTCACTTTAAAAATTGCCTGGATTCAAAGTACCTGGAGACATTTGCAGCTGCATTCTCTGGAGGTACATTTTTCATGGACAATTAAACGCCTGGATTTGAAAAAGCAGTCTATGTACTTTCTTCTTCTCCCCTGACCTGAGCACACTTTTGGGAATGCCTCCTGTAAATGCACTCTAAAGCGTGCATTTGCTACTCTTAGCTACATTCAGGCCGATGCAGTAAAAACTGCAGGAGAGCGGGCACTCCGTGTTGAGTGCCTGCTCTCCCAATGCGTGCCCAGCCACCTCTCCTGGGGGTGCAATTCTTTATTTAAATGAGGGGGTCGCGCTAATAAAGAGGTGCTAGGATAATAGCGCGTCCCTGGTGCCTCCTTATTAGCATAGAGATGGCTGTCAGCGGGCCCCAACAACTGATACTATATTTTACCAGCGTCGGTTTCCAAACCCGCTGACAGCCACGGGTTAGGAAAATGGACCCCTGTAAAATTGAGCATCCGTTTTTCTAACCCACTGATCGGCGGGCAGATTTTTTTTATTTTTGGTTCCTCCAACTTAATATTGCTAGGATATTAAGCCAGAGGGTGTACCATCATTACAGAATACACATCTAACAAAAGTAAGAGACTACATGTCAGGGGTGCGCATTTGTTTCCTACGTATTTGTAATCCACAACATATAGGGCCATATTTGTTGTATTCGTGGGGAAGTGAAATGTATCGTGATTCCCCACGAATACAACGAATCTTCGCCGAATTATTCGGCCATCTAAAGAGGTGATTTTAAACCAACCTCCCACCCTCCTGACCCCCCCCCCCCACCAAGACTTACCAAAACTCCCTGGTGGTCCAGCAGGGGGTCCGGGAGCCATCTACTGCACTCACACCCTCAGCTGCCGGTATTCAAAATGGCGCCGATAGCCTTTGACCTTCTATGTCACAGGGGTTACCGGTGCCATTGGTCAGCCCCTGTCACATGGTAGGAGCAATGGATGGCCGGCGCCTACCATGTGACAGGGGCTGACCAATGGCACCGGTAGCCCCTGTGACATAGAAGGTCAAAGGCTATTGGCGCCATTTTGAATACTGGCAGCCGAGGGTGTGAGTGCAGGAGATGGCTCCCACACCCTCAGCTGGACCACCAGGGAGTTTTGGTAAGTCTTGTGGGGTTCAGGAGGGTGGGGGTTGTACTTAATTCAATTTTAGCCGAGAAACGAATAAGAATTAACGCATGTACGTATCAGGGGCCCCCTTTGCCGAATGCAATGTATCTGCCCCCCAACAAATACGAATCCCGAATGCGATATATGGCGTCCCTCTGCACATCCTTACTGTATGTTCTCCATAGTAGGCCCTATACTATGGAGCTCACTACCTGAGTCTCTATGACTAACTGCAGAAACAAAGAAATTCAAATGTGGCCTAAAAACATGGTTATTTCAAAATGCCTACAACCTAACGTAGACTTTTCTGAACCCAGTACTTCCACCTACATGGACAAATTTCAATAAGAACTTATCTTTTCATCTCAATCCCTCTTCACTTTCCATCCCTCCCAAATATTTAAAACTGAAACTTATTCTTTCTCTCGTCAACTTAATATCCCTCTGCTACCTAATGTTAAAAGTTGATACCTCATTCCTGCATAATCTTTTCACCCCCATCACATTAATGAACAGTTCTAAAATGAATGTTTTATGAACACATCCAGTGAAAGCATTTGTCAATCTATAATATGTATGTCGTGTTGTAAACCGTCGTGATCTTCATTTGAAACGAAGGTATATAAAATGGCTAAATAAAAAAAAATTAGTAATAATTGTGTATGTGTTATGTAATCTGCTTTAACCATTGAGGAAGTAGCAGAACAGAAGTTTGAATAAATAAAAATAAAATAAATAAATCTCCCTGATATCAACAATGCAAACTTGAGCGGTCTGACACCTTTTCCCTCCCCAGGGTCTGCAGTGCCATGTGTTCAGCAGCAGGTGAGAAAGTATCAGGGTTAGGGTGCAGGAAACTGTGGGCAAACCACAGTTTGGATTGAAAAAAACTGTCGCCTTCTACCTGGAGTAGACCAAATCCCATAGGAGGTACATCCAACTTCTTGTTACTTTTGACCCTAACATGCCTGGTATTGCAGGAACCAAAAGAACACTTTCTAATTGAATAGCAGATTGCACCTCCTTCTATGCTCAGGAGGATCTGACTCTAGAAAGGCATGTCAAGGCTCATAATGTTAGAGCCATAAGACATTGCCTTCATTGAGATTTGTAAAGCTGCGATGTGGAGCGCATTCCATACTTTTAATTCCCATTATTGTTTAAATATCGATTCCTGGCATGACAATAGGTTTGTTCAGTCTATCCTCCGGGGTTTATTTGAGGTGAAGAATACAACTCCATTCCCCCTTGGGCCCCGTTATATCTTTCTGGATTGTCTAACATATTTGGAGCCCCTGTTCTGGTGTCCGAGCCTGGAAGGCAGGGGTCCTGGGACCAACTCCTCTTTCTTTTCTGTCCCGCAGGCCCGGGGGTGTCAGGTTTTTTCGGAAGAAGGAGAAAAACTACTCCAAAGCCAAAGGTTTGTGGGATGACTCTTTCTCTCATGGAAAGATCTCTCTTCACTTTCATTGTGAGGGATGGAGGGCCAACAAAATACTCTGGCTTCTCGAGCTCGCTGTCCAAACAAAGCTTTACTGGAACAATTATTCAAAAGCAAATTGTGACACTTAACACACCAGTTCTTAGCACAACAGGTTATCACATTTCTCCAACTTACCTTCTGTGCAAGTTTTTCTCAGTATTTGGACCACAGAATGAACTCACCCTCCAGTGCATGGAAAAGCTTCCCAGGTGAACAGGGGACTCTTAAGTTGGATGAAAAATCCCCTTCCAAAACTATTGTAGGCAAACAGGGCTTAAACCCTGTATGACTCCCCCTTGTACCTCTTCTCCCCATGGTGAAGACTCAGATGAGGATCTCCAGATGTAACAAAAAGTTCTAACTCATAGTTCTCTTTTTCCAGATGACACGGGACCTTTCAGATGAAAGGTCCAAGCAGCAGGGAACAATCAGGTCTTCTGGTTTTCCTTACGTTAGGGCAGAAAGGGTGGTAGCAAACCTCCCCCCCCCCCCCCCTGAAAAAGGCAAAAAGGCAAAAACTGGAACTCTGCTGCAGTGAGTCACCCCGCTCTATTCACAGGTTTGGGATGGAAAGCAAGCGAATCTTCTCTACTCCCAGCTTTTTCAATAAAAAGGACTCCCCAAAAGTCCCTTACCACAGGCCAAATACAAAGGATCTCACAGAAAACTTTCAAAAGCAAGTCCAATGTCCCTTAAGCAAACCCTGGGACACGCCTCCCTGAACAGGCTGTGTACCAGCAAGGCAAGTAACCCCTTTCCTATTCAGTGCAGAATCCAAGCCATGGGACCTAGCACAGCAAGAATAGGAAGAAAATCACCTCCTTCTTTGCCACACTTATCTATGACGCAACCTCCTTTTATACCAGCAGGGGGCTAGGTATTCCCACAGGCTCCGTGGAGGTGCACCCTCCCTCTATTTCCTACTACTAGCTGAAAGGGTGCAGGAACTAGGGCCAATTATTGGTGATTCCAAAGGGTCACCACGTGTTGTTAAAAAAAAAAAAAAACTAGTAGGATGTTTGTCCAACAAGAAATGTTACATCTGTTGGCATTCATGCTATTTTGAACTGATTTATTAATTTATATTCCACTTTTCCAAAATATATATTTTATTCAAAGCAGATTACAGAATTGAAAGCATTTAGAACAAGAAGTATATGTTATGCATGCCGGCCATGGCAGACCCACGGCCCGGCCCCCTCACCTCTCTCAGACAAATCCAGTGCCTGGTTCCTCATCCCTGGCAGCGGTGAGCCGCCGGCTCCGTCCTCGGGCCGCCCTCGGTGCCTCAGTCTCAGCTGCAGATCCCTGTGCTCTGTGGAGAGACACCACCGTCCAGCGCCGCTCCCCTCCCTAGGCGTGCGTGCGTGCACCTTTGAGTCTTATGAAGGGCCCGAAGTGGGAACTTGGCCACGGCCCCGGATGATGATATCAGCAGAGCTCCGGTACTTAAGGCAGAGCTCCGCTCCTAAGAATTGCCTTTGCAACAGGTCTCCACGCTGGTTGTGTACTCGTTGCCTCCTGGTGATTCTCCTTGTTCCTGGTTCCTGTTCTTTATTGACTCCTGTTCCTGGTTCCCTTGTTCCTGCATTCCTGATTCCTAACCTACCTTTGGATTACCTTCTCAGACACGACCTCCGCATTGCCTGACCATGCCGTTGACTCTCTTCAAGCCCGGACCTCTGCATTGCCTGACCACACCGTTGACTCTCTCCAAGCCCGGACCTCTGCATTGCCTGACTATGCTATCGACTCACTCCAAGCCTGGACTCTGCATTGCCTGACCACGCCGTTGATTCTCTCCTCGTCCAGACCTCAGCCTCGTCTTGCCACTGCTCCCAGATTGCCGTTGGCCCTGACTCCAGCTTGCCCTACGATGCTTCTTCAGTTTACGTCCTGGACTTGGCCTATTCAGGCTTCGACCTGTTCTTGCTTGGGCGCCCCCTGTCTGACTTTGGTTCTATTGAGTCTGGGTCTCCGGGACTCCACCTCATCCAGTACAGACTTCTTCATTCCACTGTTGCCACTGGGCTGACCCCTCGATCCTTCCATCGACGATGACTTACGGAGGCCCACCTAAGTCCAGCCGGCCCCGGTACCCAAAGGCTCAACCCGCGGGGAAAGAGGGCTGGTATTGGTAAAGCACCAGCTGGCCTCCGACCATCAGCCCACTATGCCTGCCAATGGTGGGGACCTGTAGGAACCCTCCTACGGGTAGCATCAACCCCACCTTGACCCAAGGGTCCACTTTTGGTGCAACAGGTTGCAAAGGCCATGGACTTGGCAGAGCCGTGTGCCCTCCAGGCTATTCCTAGCCTGGCTTCAAAGGTACAAGAACAGCAACAGTTTCTCGAGGCACTGGCCTCCTCCCTTGAGCATCTACATGCCCGGCTTGATGCCCAATCCGGTAATTGAATTCCAGTACTGGCTACCTCTCACCATCACCTGTCTCCCTCCACTCCTAGAGCCTTGCTGGCCCTACCAGCTCCACCTCATTTTAACGGTGACTCCAAACTCTGCAGAGGGTTCATCAACCAATGCTACATGCAGTTTGCTCTGCTGCCCTCCATCTTTCAAGATGAATTCACGAAAATCACCTTTATCTTGTCTAGTCTAGAAGGGAAGGCGTTGGCTTGGGCTTCACCCTCATGGGAGTGATCGGATTCACTCCTACAGGAACTACATGTAGCTTACAACTTGGTGCGTATCCGCCCCGATGACATCTGGAAAACAGCTTTCAACATCAGAGACAGGCATTACAAATTTCTGGTGATGCCCTTTGGCCTCTGTAATGCTCTCGCAGTATTTCAATGAATGAATAATGAAAACTTCAGAGATCTGTAATATGTTAAGGTTGTGGCATACCTTGATGACATCCTTGTTTTCTCCAAGGATCTGGCTGTACACCGCACCGATGTCCAAACAGTTCTTCAGCATCTCCAAGAAAACCATCTATTCAAGAAATTGGATAACTGCCTGTTTGAAAAGTCCACTCTGCCCTTTCTTGGGTACATAATTTCACAAGGATTCTCTATGGACTCTGAAAAACTCAAAGGAATCCATGATTGGCCACAGCCCGTGGGTCTTAAAGCTTTACAACAATTTCTAGAATTCACAAATTATTACCGCCATTTCATTCCTCATTACTCAACACTGGCGGATCCTCTGACTGCATTGACCCAAAAGGGCCAAGATACCCGGAACTGGACCTCGGAAGCCATTACAGCCTTTCACTGCCTCAAAGAGGCCTTCCTAGCTGGATCTTGTCTTCACCACCCAGACCCAAACCATCCCTTCCAGGTTGAGGTGGACGCCTCCACTATTGGGGCTGGGGCAGTCTTGAGCCAACATTCTGCTTCTGGTTCCCTAGTCCCGTGCTGATTCTACTCTCGTAGGTTCTTTTCAGCGGAACACAACTACTGCAATGGAGATCGCGAATTACTTGCCATCAAATTGGCTCTAGAAGAATGGCGCCCGTGGCTAGAGGACTCTCAACATAAATTCACCATATTCACAAATCACAAGAATCTGGAACACATGAGCCATGCCCAGCATCTTAACACCCGTCAAGCTCGTTGGGACCTGTTTTTTTTCTAGGTTCAACTTTGAAGTTCGCTATCGTCCAGCTGAGAAAAATCTTCGGGCAGATGCCCTATCACGTTCCCTTGAACCAGAAGATACTCCTGAAGTACCCAGTCACATTATTGACCCAGCTTGTATTTGTTAGTCTGTGACTCACCCAGTTCCGACTGGAAAGACTGTTGTGTCCCTTCAACTCCATGAAAGAGTCCTCCGGTGGGCATATGACTCTAAGTTCACAGGTCACCCAGGGCAAGTGTGAACTCTAGCATTGCTCCAGCAGTTCTTCTGGTGGCCCACTATGGTCTCTGATGCTAAAGCGTACGTCGATTCCTGCAATATTTGCACTTAACAGAAAGCCCCGGTCGGTCGACTGTGGAGTTTGCTCCAGCCACTTCCAGCTCCCGAAGAATCGTGGACACATTTCTCCACGGATTTCATCGTGGACTTACCGCCATCGAAGGGTCACATGGTTATATGGGTTACCATAGATAGATTTTCCAAAATGGCCCATTTTGTTCCACTACCAGGCCTACCATCTGCTCCCGAATTGGCACACCTGTTCTTTCTCCATATATTTCGACTACACGGTTTGCCCAAGAACATTGTCTCTGACAGAGGTCCACAAATTGTTGCCCAATACTGGCGCATCCTTTGTAATAAATTTGGCATCAACATCAGTTTACCAACAGCGTACCATCCTCAAGCCAATGGACAAGTTGAGTGAATGAACCGCTCTTTAAAATCATTCCTCCACGCCTATATAAATGACCGTCAAGATAACTGGTCTAAACTCCTTCCTTGGGCGGAGTTTTCCCTCAACTCCCATATTGCCGCTGCTACAGGTATGTTGCCTTTTTCTATCTTTTATGGGAAGCAACCATGACCACGATCTGCTGCACAAGCTACTGCTGATGCCCTCAAGGCACTCTGGAATCAGACGAATCTTCGCTTATGCCAAATTGCATCCCAGGCCAAGAAGTCTGCGGACATCTATCGATGCTTGGCCTCTGAATTCCTTCCTGGCCAGAAAGTCTGTTTGAGCACTCAGTATATTTGGCTTAAGATACCTTCCCAAAGGTTTGCACCAAGGTACATTGGACCTTTTCTAATCATTCATCTTGTTGGACCAGTTACATACCAGCTTTGGTTGCACCAACATTGGGAATCCATAATATTTTTCACGTATCGCTTCTGAAGCCAGTAGTCCTATCCTGGCCTTCACGGAAAGTCCCTGAACCATCTCCATTGGTTGCGGAGACCGACACTACCTACAAGGTTCATGAAGTCCTTGATGTTCGCCGTAGGGGCCGCCAGTGGGAATGCCTCCTTTCCTGGGAGGGTTACGGCCCCGAAGAGAATTCGTGGGAACTAGCTCGTAACATCCTGGATAAGGACCTCCTCCTTTGATTTCATAATGCCCATCAGGGCAAACCCAGACCTCCAAGGGGGGGCATAAGGGGGGGGGGTACGATTATGCATGCTGGCTGCCGCAGACCCGTGGCCTGGCCCCCTCACCTCTCTCAGACAAATCAAGTGCCTGGTTCCTCGTCCCTGGCGGTGGTGGGCCGCCAGCTCCATTTTCAGGCCGCCCCTGGTGCCTCAGTCTCAGGTGCATATCCCTGTGCTCTGCTTTGGGCCTCTCCGTGTGGCCCATGGAGAGATGCCGCTGTACCTAGGCCGCCCTCCCTAAGCACGTGCACGCGCACCTTTGAGTCTTATGAAAGGCCCGAGGTGGGAACTTGGCCGCAACCCCGGATGATGATGTCAGCGGAGCTCTGGTACTCAAGGCCGGGTTCTGCTCCTAAGGATTGCCTTTGCAACAGGTCTCCATGCTGGTCGTGTACTCGTTGCCTCCTGGTGATTCTCATTGTTCCTGGTTCCTGTACTTCGTTGACTCCTGTTCTTGGTTCCCTTGTTCCTGCGTTCTTGATTCCTAACCTACCTTTGGATTGCCTTCTTGGAAACAACCTCCAAATTGCCTGACCATGCCGTTGACTCTCTCCAAGCCCAGACCTCTGCATTGCTTGACCACGCCGTTGACTCTTTCCAAGCCCGGACCTCTGCATTGCCTGAGTATGCTGGTGACTCTCTCCAAGCCCGGACCTCTGCATTGCCTGACTACACTATTGACTCTCTCCAAGCCCAGATGTCTGCATTGCCTGACTATGCTATTGGCTCTCTCCAAGCCCAGACCTCTGCATTACCTGACTACATCTTTGACTCTCACCTCATCCAGCCACTGCCTTTGACTCTCACCTCATCCAGCCACTGCTCCCAGATTGCCACTGGCCCTGACTCCAGCTTGCCCTATGACTCTTCTTCAGTCTATGTCCTGGACTTGGCCTATTAAGGCTTCGGCCTGTTCTTGCTCGGGTGCCCCCTGTCTGACTTTGGTTCTATTGGTGCCCGGGTCTCCGGGACTCCGCTTCATCCAGTACAGACTTCTTCATTCCACTGTTGTTGCCTCTGGGCTGACCCCTCGATCCTTCCATTGACAACGACATACAGAGGCCCACCTAAGTCCATCCAGCCCCAGTACCCAAAGGCTCAACTCAAGGGGAACGAGGGCTGGTATTGGTGAAGTGCCAACCGGCCTCCATCCGTCAGCCCACTTCACCTGCCGATGGTGGGGACCCGTAGGAACCCTCCTACGGGTAGCATCAACCCTACCTCGGCCCAAGGGTCCACCTCCAGTGCGACAGGGTATAATAAAAATCCCTTAAATAATATATCGTACACATAGAATGGGACCCTGTAGGGATAAGCCAGTCATCCTAAAAGGAGTGTGCAATGGAACCAAACTCTGCAGGCCTGAGCAACGCATGATGGAAGTCCAGCCACGTATGGCCCCTGCAGTTTTAATGCCTTTGAGAGCTACACTGAGGAAAAGAAGCTGCTATTGTTCTTCATACTGCGCATTTGTCTTCACCAGGACTGAAGCAGGAACCAGGAAACACAGGAATATGGCCTGGCAACAATATATCTCAGAGCTAACTCTGAATGGACTGTTGGGACCAGAAAAGTTATGTCAGGCTAGAAATACTTATATACAACCCTCTATTTGTGACACACCTAATGCTAGTCCAATAGGGAGCCTTCGGAGTCAGATCTCCCTAACTTTACATCGCTTAGTATTTTCTGCAGGGTTCTTGGTGATTCAGAGTCCCTGTGGCTCTACTGCAGGATCCCCTGGCCTTGAACACCGAGGCCCTGATACTTGCTTATTAGCAGTTGACACAGGTAATTTGGAATCATTCATATTTGTCTGCTCTTTATTTAAATCCACCTGTGTTACTTCAGCCTTTTCCACATCTCTGTCGAGATATTTTGACTTCCCTATTTTGCCAGTATCCTTAGAAAGTATCTCACTGTAAACCATGCACTCCTGAGTTACTGTCAGTCGCCCCCCCCCCCCCCCCCATGACCTTGTTTAAAAATTGCTCTATCTCCTTATTAAATGTTAACACCAGCAGCCGCATTCCATCTTGGCTAAAGTGTAGCCCATCCCATCAGAATAGGCTCCCTCTTCCATAAAATGTTCCCCAGTTACTTATAAATAAATAGCCCTCTCCCCTGAACTATCATCTCTTCCACACATTGAGACTCTGGTGCTATGATTGCTTCTGGGATCCTGTGCATGGGACAGGGAGCATTTCTGAGTGTTGCAAATGTGGACCCTTGATCCGAGATGAGGTTTGACACTACCTGAAGGAAGGAGCCTTGCAGGATCTTGTCATCAGTTTGCGGAGCTGGTCAGCGTGGGAACCCAACAGGACCTTCACCAATACCGGCCCTCATTCCCCACAGGTTGAGCCCTTGGGTAACAGGGCTGGCTGGACTTAGGAGCAGGTCTCCAGAGAAGATTGGGTCCATGAAGGGTGCTGGCAAAAACCAAATGAGAGGTTCAAGGGTCAGGACTGGCAGTGGTCCAGTGAATCCCAAAAACGAACCAGGAGTCAGGACAGGCGACAATCCAGTGAAGTCCAGGAATCAGGGCAGGCAGCAATCCAACAAAGTCCAGTAACATACCAGGAGTCAGGGCAGGCAACAATTCAATGGAGTCCAAAACAATCCATGCTAAGGCCAGAGAAGTAATCCAGAAGGGGACAGCATCAGGCAACTCGCTACTCACAAGGAGCTTGACCTGTTGCTGAGGCAAGGCACTAAAAGCAGGAGTAAGGTTAAATAGGCAGAAGGCTGACGTCAACAGAGGGAGTCGTGGGAACTTTTCTCACTGTGGCCCCTTTAAGATCTGTGGAGAGGCACATGCACGTGCCTATGGAGTCACTGGTGGGGCTTGGCATCAACAGCGAGAGCAGCGGTTCTGGGCCATGAGGGAGTTCATCGATGGCAATGGCACTCTACCACTGCAAGAGGGGTCAGGGCTGAGCCAGGGCAGTGCTGGGTAAGTGCAACTGGCTGCAGAACACCGCATCCAGCACACGCAACACTGAGAATACAACTCTGGGAGTTTTGGATCTCAATTTCCTACCTAAAAGCCTAAATTTACCTTCCTCCTGCACCTTCCTATGTCTTTGGTACTTACATCTACCAAGACAGCCAGCTGCTCCCCAGCAATCTCTAAAATCCTATCTAGGTGATGCATGAGGTCCACAACCTTCACACCAGGCAGACAGCCTAACAAGCAATCCTCATGCCCACCAACCAACCAACCGGTTATCTACATTTCTAGTGATTAAATCGCCAACTGCAACAGCAGTCCTAACCTGGGCACACATTCCTGGATACACATCCATCATGCAAGAGGATAATGCATAACCGGAAGGCTTGTTTCTTGTACAGGATCACTTCCTGTTACAGCAAGTTTAAGCTGTCTTTCCAGATAACCTTACTCCTCCAAAGCAGCACAAGAGCTGCCAGGTGGAGATGGGAACAGTCTACTATATTCCTGAAGGTAGTCCAGATATACCTTTCTGCCTTCCAGGTCTGCTACTCCAGAGATCGGACTCGTTTTGTGAGAACCAGGAGCTCTTTGCTCTGAATGCACAAATACAACTTCATGCCAACAGGTAAATAATCTTACCATTTGGCACTCAGTGCAAAAGATTGGCTAGCCCCCATCCTGCTCCTGGACTGCTGCCTGAATCTTAATGGGGAGCTGTTTAAGCTGTTCAAGGAATGGGGTTTCTTATTCAATTTAAAATCCCTTAATTTATTAGGTGTATATTTTGCTAGTTTGTCAATGATCTGTATTAGAACTACAGTTTGTCAGTTGTTAAGGTCAAGGTTAATTACTAATTTGTTATTGTAAATCCCTAACTGACTCTGAATGTAAAAAAAAAAAAAAAAAAATTCCCTCCTTACCTTCTGATTGGGGTAACTGTCTATACATCAAAAAAGTGTGATGTGAGTGGGAAAATCAAACACTGATCCCTACTCCAACAAGAAAAAGCTGTCATATGTTCCCACAGCAAAACAATACTTTTGTATCCAAGCATACTATTAATTAAATCCAGCAAACATTTTCTTTTGCAATAAATTTGTATCCAGGTGTAACCAGATAAAATATATATGTATGTATTTTTTTATCCTAGGTTGAGGTTGGTGCCCTAGTGCCTCTTTGATTCTCTGTGCCTATGGGGAGCTGGGGTGTTGTGGTCCGGGTGTGGAGGAATGCTGGAACAGCTGCCCCAATTATTTTCTCTTTGTTTTTCTTTCTCTCCTGCTGCTGCCCCATCAACTGTTGAGGCAGCAATGGCAGGAATCTGAGAGTCAGGCTGGTGGTGAGCAAAGCAACAATGGGAGCATGGCCATTCTGCTCCTGAGGCTTGCCGGCTTCTGTGGGAAGACCCTGTGATGTAGCACACTGGGCTTGAACATGGCCAGAAACCTAGAAATAGGGGCCAGATTGAGTAGCACTAAGGCTGCTACCATGGGCAGAGAAGAGAGAGCAATAAAGAGGGGGGAATACTCAGGGAAGTTCCTATTACTGCAGCCAAGGTCCAAGAGGGATCCTGCGGGAGAAAGTTGGTTCCACACCCAAACCAGCCTGGGCTGAAAATAAAGCCTGGGACCAGCACTCCTAAAGGAGCCTTATATGAAGACACTTTTTCAGCATGAACTGTACTGAAGCTAGCTTGAGCCAGTATGGGGACAGTGGCTTCAGTTTGGGGCAGAGATAACAGTTGGTCAGAAGACTGCTGAGAACTTAAAAAGACAGAAATACTGTGGAACAACTGCTGCTTCTTAAATATTTACATTTCAAAGAGAAACTGTGGAGGGATTGTGGGAAGGCAGTGTCTTATTTCCACATGTCTTATGTTTTTCTTTTAACTTGTCAAAATCTGTTTTATACGTTAAAGTTTAATGAATGTTTTATATGGAAACTGGTTAGGAATTTTGGTAGGTGGTCTATAATTTTTAAATAAGTAAATAAATAAACATGTGGTGGGATTGTGACATTGTATCCATGTTCTGACTACAGCTAATAACTTGATCCAATAACTTGAAGAAAATAGGATAAAGCATAAGCGTTGGCAAGTTAAATGTAAGACTTTGATAAGGCAGGCTAAGAGAGAATTTGAAAAGAAGTTGGCTGTAGAGGCAAAAACTTACAGTAAAAACCTTTTTAAATATATCCAAAGCAGAAAGCCTGTGAGGGAGTCAGTTGGACCGTTAGATGATCGAGGGGTTAAAGGGGCACTTAGAGAAGATAAGGCCATTGCGGAAAGATTAAATGATTTCTTTGCTTCGGTGTTTACTGAAGAGGATGTTGGGGAGGTACCCATACCAGAGAAGGTTTTCATGGGTGATGATTCAGATGGACTGAACCAAATCACTGTGAACCTAGAAAATGTGGTAGGCCTGATTGACAAACTGAAGAGTAGTAAATCACCTGGACCGAATGGTATGCACCCCAGGGTTCTGAAGGAACACAAAAATGAAATTTCAGATCTATTAGTAAAAATTTGTAACCTATCATTAAAATCATCCATTGTACCTGAACACTGGAGGGTGGCTAATGTAACCCCAATATTTAAAAAGGGCTCCAGGGGCGATCCGTGAAACTACAGACCAGTTAGCCTGACTTCAGTGCCAGAAAAAATAGTGGAAAGTGTTCTAAACATCAAAATCACAGAACATTGAGAAAGACATGGTTTATGGAACAAAGTCAGCATGGATTTACCCAAGGGAAGTCTTGCCTAACAAATCTGCTTCATTTTTTTGAAGGGGTTAATAAACATGTGGATAAAGGTGAACCAGTACATGTAGTGTATTTGGATTTTCAGAAGGCATTTGACAAAGTTCCTCATGAGGCTTCTAGGAAAAGTAAAAAGTCATGGGATAGGTGGCGATGTCCTTTTGTGGATTACAAACTGGCTAAAAACAGGAAACAGAGAGTAGGATTAAATGGACAATTTTCTCAGTGGAGGGGAGTGGACAGTAAAGTGCCTCAGGGATCTGTACTGGGACCTATGCTTTTCAATATATCTATAAATGATCTTGAAAGGAATATGACGAGTGAGGTATTCAAATTTGCAGATGATACAAAATTATTCAGAGTAGTTAATTCAGAAGCGGATTGTGATAAATTGTAGGAAGTCCTTGTGAGACTGGAAAATTGGGCATCCAAATGGCAGATGAAATTTAATGTGGATAAGTGCAAGTTGATGCATATAGGGAAAAATAACCCATACTATAGTTACAAGATGTTAGGTTCCATATTAGGAGCTACCACCCAAGAAAGAGATCTAGACGTCATAGTGGATAAACATTGAAATTGTCGGTTCAGTGTGCTGCGGCAGTCAAAAAAGCAAACAGAATGTTGGGAATTATTAGAAAGGGAATGGTGAATAAAACAGAAAATGTCATAATGCCTCTGTATCGCTCCATGGTGAGACCGCACCTTGAATACTGTGTACAATTCTGGTCGCTGCATCTCAAAAAAGATATAGTTGTGATGGAGAAGGTACAGAGAAGGGCAACCAAAATGATAAAGGGGATGGAACAGCTCCCCTATGAGGAAAGACTAAAGAGGTTAGGACTGTTGAGCTTGGAGAAGAGACGGCTGAGGGGGGATATGATAGAAGTGTTTAAAATCATGAAAGGTCTAGAATGGGTAAATGTGAATTGGTTATTTACTCTTTCAGATAATAGAAGTACTAGGAGCACTCCAGAACTTAGCATGTGGCAGATTTAAAACTAATCGGAGAAAGTTCTTTTTCACTCAATGCACAATTAAACTCTGGAATTTGTTGCCAGGAGATGTGGTTAGTGCAGTTAGTGTAGCTGGGTTTAAAAAAGGATTAGACAAGTTCTTGGAGGATAAGTCCATTACTTACTATTAATTAAGTTGACTTAGAAAATCGCCACTGCTATTACTAGCATCAGTAGCATGGGATAGACATAGTTTTTGGGTACTTGCCAGGTTCTTCTGGCCTGGATTGGCCACTGTTGGAAACAGGATGCTGGGCTTGTTGGACCCTTGGTTTGACCCAGTATGGCATGTTCTGATGTTCTTAAATCTTGTTTTTCCTGCCACACTCTACTTGCTGGGGAGGTGGGAGAGGGGTGTGTGCACTGCTAAGATGAAAATCTTTATTTCCCATCTTGGTGCAGTCAGATAAACTATAACGTTTTATTGGAAAATGGCCCCAAGGTTGGACTACTGGAAGTCAGTTGGGGTCAGAATAGCTACCAAAGAAAAGATTACTCATCTGCTTTGTGATATTCCAGAAAGACATGAGCAAGTCTGGGGACCATACTGGGCCTGATATAGATCTGCTAGCTCTTAGCAGTCCTCAGAGCATTTTGTTGAAATTCTTCTGTGACATTCTAGATCAATGTTTTGCTACCTTGCAAAGTCATTTATCATTTCACATTAGGGCTGTAACACTAGCATTAAAGCTCTAATGTCATGTTAAATAGTGTAACATGTTAGTATGCAATTGTGATATTTACTATGCAAGTAAGAGGAGTTTGGGCAGAGTTAATGATAATGAGCAGCTCCTAACATCAAATACAATAGAGTAACATACAGCAACGCATGTTTTAACAGCAGAAATAGCTACAACTTCTTTCTGTGAAAGAGAGAGAGAGAACCTCTATAGAGAACAATATGTCACTCAACTATTTATACTACTGTAAGAGGGGTACAAATAGTACAAGAGGAGTTGGTAGAGAGTGCAACAAGCACATTGTACAAGAGGAGTTGGTAGAGAGTGCAACAAGCACATTGTACATTGTACAAGTGCATTGTACAATCAACTCAACTCCCCTTGTACCTTTCATCAATTGAAATGGCATAAAATCTTCAGTGATGTGTTCTTTGCTGTTCATACCTCCTACTGTGTACGTAAAACCATCCCCCCCCCAAACCAACTCCACCCTCCCAAAGCCCACTCTGAGTTAAAAGTGCCCCCTCTTACAGTGTTATAAATAGTTGAGTGACATATTGGTCTCTACAGAGATGTATTCCCTCTCTCTCTCTCTCTCTCTCTCTCCCCCTCTCTACATCCCTGCCCAAATAGCATGTGTGATAAAAAATCTTTTCCCTGTAACACACCTGCAGTGTGTTCTTCAAACTTTACTTTTCTCTGGCCTGTAATGCCCTGCTACTCGACATCCCGCCACATACTCTTAGATCTCTACAACTCTTACAAAAAGCATCTGACAGACTGTTAACTGGCACAAGGAAATTTGAACAAATAACACCTATATTAAGTTCACTACATTGACGCCCTATTATATCAAGAATCCAATTTAAAGTCCTGTGTTTATTACATAAATACCTGAACAATGACAAAACAGAATGGCTGAATGGTATTATTCATCTATATACTCCTCAAAGAAATCTAAGATCCTCTAATAAAGGTTTCCTTGAAATATCGTCAATTCAAACAGCTCACCTCAATGAAGTTAGAGAGAGAGCCATATCGATTGCAGGACCAAAACTCTGGAACTCAATTCCTACAGCGCTAAGAACACAAGCAGACTTCCTGGCATTTAGAAAACAATTAAGAACTTGATTGTTCAAGAAGTCTTTTAAAGGTTATATTTGATATCAAAGATGAAAATATATGGGAGGATGATATGAAGGCATTTAGTGTTTTTTCTTATTTTGTTTATATTAACCAAATTCTTATGTATCATTTTATAATTATTTATAGTGTTACAATAATTTTGTATTTATATATTTCCTTTTAATTTTTTATTCATTTTATAGATGCTAAATTTGTAAACCGTCATGATTGTCCTTCAGAATGATGGTATATAAAAGTTTTTAAATAAATTTAATAAATAGCACAGGTACGATAAATGTATTGTGCCTTGCGGAAATTACCAATGCAAGAGCAGGGCAATTAGCCTAACCATGCCCACTTTTTGTTGCGCTGGAGGTGGACCCTTGGCTTGGTGCAGGATTGGTACGGCCCTCTGGTCAGACCCAGAGAGCGCCTGCCTCCAGGAGGCAGAGCACACGAGGAGACAGAGGCTAACTGGAGCTTCACCAATAACAGTCCGGGGTTTCCGCAGGTTGACCCCTTGGGTACCCGGACCGCCTGGACTTAGGTGGCCTTTGGTGGTCTCCCAGAGAGGTAGCGGAGGGGTGTGCCCACCACGAGCAAGGGTGCATGGCTGATGCAGAGAGGATGGACTAGACCCGAACTGGAAGCTCCAGAGACCTCAGGGAGGCAACAGTTCAGGAAGGTTCTCTGGGTGAGACAGGCAGCGCCTGTGGGTCTAGCCAAGTGGAAGCCGCGGTTGGTTTCCAAGCAGGTTGGTCTAATGGTCACAGTAGGCCAGAAGAGTGTCCAAGTGAAGCGCAAGGGTCAGAGCCAGAGTATCAGTCCAGGAGAAGTCAGCCAAAGCAGGGGTCAAATACCAGAATCAGTCCAGGCGTCGTCAAGGCAAGCGAGGGTCGGTTCCAGGCAACAGACAAGAGAATAGTCAGGCAGGCAGTGGTCAGTTCTAGGCAGCAGACAAGAGAGAGTGGTCAGGCAGGAAGTGGTCAGTTCCAGGCAGCAGGCAAGAGAATGGTCAGGCAGGCAATGTTCGGTTTGAGGCAACAGGCAAGAGAGTGGTCAGGCAGGCAGTGGTCGGTTCCAGACAGCATGCAAGAGAATGGTCAGGCAGGCCGAGGTCAGTACCAAAGGTCAGTCCGAAGAGGTACTACCTGAGAAGGATACAGGAACACACGGAGCCACTGGGGACTGAAGACACAGGAACACGGAGACAATGGAACAGGAGATGCTGGAACAGGAGACGCTGGAACAGGAGACACTTGAAACACAAAAGCAAACTAGCACACCAATGGTGTCAACCCGATTGCCAAGGCGAGGTCCTGGGGACAGGGCCTCACCTTAAATAGTAAGTCTACATGACATCATTGGGAGGCACCCCCTGCAAGTTTTCCCACCTTGGGCCCTTTAAAGGGCTGCACATCAGCCGCGTGCGCGCCTAGGGGCGTGGCCGAGGACACAGAAGACGCGGAGCCCCGATGGGAGCTCCGCCGTGAGGTCTGCAAGGAGGATGGTGAGCGGAGAGCCCGAGGACACCATGAACTGGCTGCGGCAGCAAGGGAGGGGTGCCCGGAGCTGGTTAAAGGAAGCGTGAGGTGAGCTGGCCCAGCCGCTGTGCCAACGCGGCCGGGACGCACAACACTTTTTTATCGCAGGCATTACTTTTGCTATATTTATAGCATTTTTATAAATCTAGCAGTTAATTTTTCTTTTTCTCTTTGAGCATTTTCCTTTTGCTTATTCACAGCTATGTTTCTGCTATGTGAGCCTTTAAAATAAACACTGTGGAGGTATTGAAACTTAATTGACTGTGAATGAGTGATTTATACCTCAGAGAATGAGGCTAATATTCAAGCCATAGCTAGATAACTTGCAAATTAAATTCAGCTAAATGGGAAGATTTGAATATCCGGAGATAAACAGAAGCAACCTTGCACATAAACAAGTCCACAAAGTCAAAAGTGCAAGTAGAAGAATAAGGTTCCATTCAAGAATATAAGATACTTTATTAATCCAAAGTTCATAAATCTCTTACTTAATACGGCAACTCCATACAGTTAGCAGCTGTAGCTGTAAGCTGTAGCTTCCATGATTAAACGTCATTGGTCAGCCCTGTCTTTGAACACCCTAATGCATGGCCCCCCACGGTTCACTTTTAAACGGGCTGCGAACCTACGAGACCGACTGGTGCACACTGCCTTGCCCGTGCAGTCACCACCTCGGCTGGATGGACATCACCAGCCCTGCGGCCACTGCACGATGTGTAAACACACATCGCCCCGATCCACATTCATACACCCATTGACTGGACAGATTTTTAAACTCAATTTCCAATCGAATTGCTGTACCAAGGGGGTTATCTATGTCATTTGGTGCCCCTGTTCATTATTATACGTGGGCAAGACTACCCGGATGGTTAAAACACGTATCATAGAACATTGCTCCAATATAAGATTATCCAGAGTTGATGAGCCTCTGGTGTCTCACTGGCTTGATATGGCACATTCCATCGATGCTCTTTCCTTCTCGGTATTGGAGGTGATCTCTCCCCCCTTGCGGGGAGGGGATTTTGCTAGCATGCTGGGTCGGAAGGAGCAACGATGGATATACACCCTTCAAACAGTTGCCCCTTCTGGTCTAAATAAAGATATCGAGTGGTATCAGTTTTATTAACATTCTGATCGGAGGCTTGTCCTCCAGGTGTCAGTCCACCAATCACAGCATCTCGCGATAGTTTCCTTTCGCGCCTTTTTTGATCATTTAAATGTCTGTAACATTGAGGGCGATTGCGCTCCTGTGAAACCTTAAGAGGTATGTATACACTTGTTTATATACACTATATGGCAGTTTTGTGTTCCGTTCTTTATTACTTTATATTATATTTCAGACGTGAATAAACGTTCTGTTGGTCCCTCCCGATGCAGCCTCCGCGAAACACGGGACCGTGTCGGGGGACTTTCTACTTCTTCTTGCTGCTAACTGTATGGAGTTGCCGTATTAAGTAAGAGATTTATGAACTTTGGATTAATAAAGTATCTTATATTCTTGAATGGAACCTTATTCTTCTACTTGCACTTTTGACTTTGAAGATTTGAATATCCCCAATACTTATCTGTCTAACTTGTAGCTGAGTAGATGGCCAAATAATTAAGGGGCATTCCAAGCAGGTTTAAGTTAGCCAAATAACTTATCTAGCTAACTCCGATATTTGGAGTTAGCCGAATAATTGATTAAGCTAATTCAACATGTGGTTGCTAGCATGTCTAAAGTTAAGTGGCGCTGCTATAAACAAACAAACAAACAATCCTACCTCAAAGGCCTAGCAGCTTGCATGACATCCTCCCCCAAGGTATGACAGTGAGCCCTGCTGGACTGAGCATCTCCACCCTCTTCCCCAAATGGCTCTAAAAGGATTACAACAAGTACATAGGAAATGGTCCAGTGCAGTCTGCTCCTCTCAGCTCTGGCCACTTCCCAGTTCCGCAGATTTTTAGTTCATAGACCTCTCCTTGGACCTTTCTATCCCAACCCTAACCCTCACATTTACAAGGCTACTCTTCAGCTTGTATTGCAGTTTGCTGCTACCATCATCTGGGCCCCAGTGCTTTCTGCATTGCTATGTGAGCAATGCTGGAAGCAATAACCTACCAACATTGCTGTTCACAGGTACTTGAGATCAGTTTAAGATGGATTGTTTTTGGACATATTTTTCTGGTGGTTTATGTTGTAAAGCAGCACAAAGAAGAGGCACAGTGCCAACCACAGGAGGAAAACCTGTCAGAGAACAGTGATGGTGTCATATAAATAATAAAATGCATAGATGAAAAATTTTATTTATTTTATTTATTTATTTAATTTTATATACCGACAGCCGTTTGCACATCGTGCCGGTTTACAAGTAACTTACAACCATAAGATATATAGGCAGAAGCCTTTACAAATAACAGTATGTAACATAAATGCAGTAACAGAGCAAGAAACTAATGCAGAAACAGAGCAAGAAACTAAATAACTTAGGGAGGGAGGGGTAGGGGTAGTCATGACAAAGGGGGGGGGGGGGGGGGGAGGGTGAGGACAGACACATGGGGATAAGATATGTACAAGGGATTCAAGCAATAAATTGATATGTATAATGGTTTTATACAAAGTTGTATAGACGTGAAAACAAAAGTCATTGGGGTGAGGTGGTAAGTGTGACTTGTACTAAGTAACATGTTTTAAAAGCAGGAAGTTAAGTGAGAGGTTTGTAATTCCTTAATTAGATTGAGGGGTAGGTGTGGGGTGTAGGTCATGATGGGGGGTGTTAGTGAGAGAAGATGAACGGGTAGGGTTATTGGAAGGTGAGGAAGCTGATTGGGGGTAAGCTTGGCGGAAGAGCCAGGTTTTGAGTTTCTTTTTGAAAGTGGATGTGGAGGTTTCGGTACGAAGGTCAAGAGGCATAGAGTTCCAAAGGGAGGGGCCTGCGATTTTAATAAGATTAATATTACTAAGGTTTAAGGTTTATAATTATTTATATACCGTTATCTCAGCGATAGCCTTCACAGCGGTTTACATTTCAATAAATATGCAGTAAAGAAATTACAATCAATTATAAAAGATAAAAACAGCTAAAAATTAAAAGAGGGAAAATATTAAAACATATTAGCTGTTAAAGAATAAGACCATAAATATTAAAACCAATAAAATACTAAAAATATAAGTATACATTTCCAGCATTAGTAAAAAGTTAAAATGACGTAACCTATGGGTGTTAAAACTTAAACACATGTCTGTTTCTCATTTTCCTTATATGCCGCATTAAACAACCATGTTTTGAGTTCTGCTTTAAATCTACTTTTTTCTTGCTGCATTCTTAATTGAACTGGGAGTGAATTCCAGAGTTTTGATCCTGCAATTGACAGCGCTCTCTCTCTCCAACTTGACTGAGATGAGCTGATTTGATTGTGGGAATTGATAAAAGTCCTTTATTAGCCGATCTTAAATTTCTTTGTGGAGCGTGCAGTTGCAATGCTGCATTCAGCCATTCTGTTCTTTCCCCATAGATTATATTGTGTATTATACAGGCAGCTTTATAAAGTATTCTAGAATGTATCGGTAGCCAATGTAATGCTATCAATGTTGGGGTGATGTGATCAAACCTCTTTTTTTCCTAATAAGTGTATCAATTGTAAAGAATATATAATCTAAAAAATCATCATATATTTTTCAAAAAAAGCTCTTAAACCCTGAAATATAGGCATGTTTGGATTTTAGAACTATTTTTATATATTTTGCTGTTTTTAGGGCTATATATTCTTTACAATTGATATACTTATTAAGTATTTATACTATTAAGGAGATCATTTTCTAAGCTACATGCAGGGGAGAGATGTTATAGGATGGAGTTGGAGTGAAGTCGGCACTTTTTGATTTTAAAAAGTAGGTGTGTAAGTATAATCGAATGTGAGTGCATATTCAGCCAGTTACACGAGTATTTGTAAACCAAACTTACATGCACAAGTTCACTTTGGCAATACTTGGGAAGGTCTGCACGTGCACTGTACAAGCAGACTGTGCCCCTATACAGACTGTTTGTAAATTGCCCTCCCTGTATTCATTTATCTTATTTTACATCTGTACGGTTTGATTGTTATTTGTCACCACCACTCCTCTCTGATAGTTCTTGGCAGAGAACAACTTAGTTTTGTTTGGGGATTGTTTATATTTTTAGGGGGCAGGAGCATTGGGCTCAGCAATTTCCTCTTGATTTTTCCAGCTTCCAGCTCATTCAGAACCAAGGCTAGAATCTGGTACCATGAACCTTCATTGCAACTACCTATAGATTTTTTTCCCCCTATTTCATATCCCCTTCCCAATTTATCCTAGCAAACGTCCTTGGCTGGGGGCCATGCACCAAGGTTCCTTCCAGACTTCTGCAGACTTGGGCTCTAAATCTTATCGCTAGGTGTCACCATTGTGCGATGACTGGGATTCCCTTCCACCCCCAGGAGCTGTGAACTAGATCACCAAATTTGATTTGTATTTGACAAACCCATATCGCTTGGTATGATTCAATGATGAGGTCAGTGATATGTTGTTTTCAGACATAGATGTTTTGTTTATTTCTGTTCTTATTTTGTAACAGATCAGGAGCCGGGTCAGTGTCATACGCCATGTGGTCAAGCATGGCTTACTCTGGGATGACCTGTACATAGGCTTTCAAACACGACTCCAGCGGGATCCTGATACATACCACCATCAGTGAGTCTTCTTTATCACATTTTTCCACATTTAGTGCAGGCTTCAAAAGTTAGGACTGTTCCTTCATTTTGTGTTTTATGCTTTCTAATTTATGAAATGGAGCAAGGAATTATGTACAAGTAGTCTACACCTTTCTGCCTGCCCATCCATCTGAGGGCAAAGTAACTCTCCAAAGAAGAGCTGGAAAGTCACCAAATTTGGGATGCTAGATGTAAATAGGATTATTTTGGATGAGATTAAAAACCAGCAACACTGGGTCAGTATTTTTGGACTATTGAGCCTCCACAAAATTCCCATGGCTGTACTGAGAGAGCCAGATCGAGGCAGTGGAATGTTGGTGAGCACGTCCTGTCTGTCTCTGCCTGTCTTGCTCTGTGCCAGACACTTGGCCCTGTCTGTCTCTGTCTGCCTGTCTTGCTCTGTGCCAGACACTTGGCCCTGTCTGTCTCTGTCTGCCTGTCTTGCTCTGTGCCAGACACTTGGCCCTGTCTGTCTCTGTCTGCCTGTCTTGCTCTGGGCCAGACACTCGGCCCTGTCTGTCTCTGTCTGCCTGTCTTGCTCTGTGACACTTGGCCCTGTCTGTCTCTGTCTGCCTGTCTTGCTCTGGGCCAGACACTTGGCCCTGTATGTCTCTGTCTGCCTGTCTTGCTCTGTGCCAGACACTTGGCCCTGTCTGTCTCTGTCTGCCTGTCTTGCTCTGGGCCAGACACTTGGCCCTGTCTGTCTCTGTCTGCCTGTCTTGCTCTGGGCCAGACACTTGGCCCAGAGCAAGACAGGCAGACCGAGACAGACAGGGAAGAAAATGAAGCAGCTGATGAAAGATGGCTTCAAAAAGTGTCATTGGGCCTACCCCAAGGATGTGCAGAGTATTTATGAACATTTTATTTAAAACAGAATCAAAAGTTTGAATTAATCCAAGTATACCACATCCAGTACTCATTCCAATTTAATTTTTTTTCACACACTCAGAAGAAAGCCATTGGATTCAAGATACTCACTGGCCTTTTCTTACCTAGTACTGAGGTCAGATTAACTGGCTTGTAGTTACCAACATGCTCCTTATTTCCACTTATATGAAGAAGGATGACATCATCTGGCTTTCCTCAGTCCTCTGGGAACCACTTCTTTCTCCAAAGAATAGCTGAACAGAATTGTCAGTAGACCTGTTTGAACATTTGTGAACTCCCTTAATATCCTAGCATGAATCCATCTGGTCCCATTGCCTTGTCTGCTAGTTACATGAAATCTTCTCTTCTACAAATGGAGTGTAAGCTACCATGCTATTATGTGTACCCCTGCAAACAATCAGTGGTCCATTTCTATTCTCACCTTTGGTAAACACTGAACATAAGTATTAGTTTAAAATTTCTGCTTATTTCTTGTCATGTTTCACACAGTCCGCCTTTTCACCTCTGTCTTCCAGTTCTGCCTCTGCTCTTCTTCCTTTTACTCACAAATCTGAAAGGTTTTATCATCTTAGCTATTTTCCTCTGTTTATACATTTCTTGTCCTCACTAGCTTGTCTGCTTCCTCTGCAACTTTTACAGATTCTCTTTCCTCTTTCTGCTATCACTTGCACCTTTTGTATGCTAATCTTTTGCCCTTATCTTTTCAGCAACAATATTGAACTCTTCTCTCTGTGAATTTCATGTACTTCCCTAACATAAAAGTTTATTGCCCAAACATATAATGGCTCCTTTTAGTTTAGCCCTCTGTTCTTCTGCCTCTCCTGAATCATCTCACCCTGCTAGTGCATTCCTAAGATATTCCCTCCATCTTGGCAAAGTTGATACTCTTGAAGTTCAGGATTCTGACCTTTGTGCGGCCCACACGGTCTGATCATGTGAACACCTACATGAACATTAGAAACTCTTTCCCCATTTGCAACACTGGTCCAGTATTGTATCCCCTCTTTGTGAGTGGCGTTACCCTTTATTATCCGTATTATGAGCACTTGTGCTAATAGCTTTCCAGATATTTCTCCTTTCCTTTTCTTCACTCTGTATATCCTCACACCTGTCATCTTTAGCCACTTCGTTGTTTAGATTTTCAGTAGCTTTGTGAGACACCCACTTTTATCTATTTTTCCACATACATTATTTATTGGAGGTTGATAGTCTGATTCAACCAGCTTCCATCTTCTGTTCAAACACCCCCCCCCCCCCCCCCCCCCCCCCAATCTAATATAAACTCTTGTCAAGGATTGATCAGAATGCTTCTCATTTGACAAGCAGACATGAGTCAACTATAATATGTGAGTGACAGCATCAAAACAGACCTCAGAGCTCAGTAAAGGTCATACTGAGTATGCAGGGAACTCCCCACATACAGCCTCACGAGCCCTCAGTCTTTCTTCATTCAAGTTACTGCATGGACATTTTCTCAGACTCTCTTAAATTTTATTTCCCTTCTGGCCTTGTTATTAGTCTTGTTTTCTGCCTGAAATCGCATTGGTGATTTGTTTCCTTTTCCACTATTGCTGCCTCGTTAGCCCCTCAACAGGTCTTTTCAGTTTAAATAAATAAAGGTTAAGGAGAAATCAAAAGGCCAAGAAGCCTGCAGGTTGTAGGCTTAAGGTCTGTGTTTGTGGGTGCTGTATGCTTATCAAAGACATCCGTTTTATCTGCTATTACTGCCTGGACCCAGATCACGATGCTTCCAACTGTTATGGCTGTGGCCAGAAATCTGTGAGGGTACAGCCGTGCTGTGCCTGGAAGATGCGGGTCCAGTGTCTGTGTTACAGGCTGCTTTGAGTTGATTCGACATTGCAATGAATGCAGAGTCTGAGATGTGCTGGATAGGGCACGCAGGTGTTCCAGGGAGCCACTTGTCATATTATTTTATGAACACTAAAACAAAGTATCTCGCAAAGCGGAAGCAGAGCTAGTAATTGCCCTGTAATAAAGCAGTCAGCAGCATGTCATTGAACAGAGTGCTGACTGTGACCTCTTCTGAAATAAGCCGATGCCATGACATCAGTCCCAATTGTTTGGCTGAGAGATGGTCTGTGCACTATTCCATTCTAATCCTAGAACAGCGCCTCCAGTTCTGACATGAAAAGTCATGTCTCACTATCATTTTACTTTGTAGGTTCTGGAATCACTTTCAAATCAAGCTACCTCTGACTCCACCTAACTGGAAATCTTTTGTGGTGAAGAAGAAATCACAAGCACAACAGAAGTTGCCTTCATAAGCCTCCGGAGCTCCCCGTAGAATTTGTTATAAACCAGTTGAAGTCTTCTCCTTGCAGTCTTGTCCCATTTGTTAAGCCAAAGTGGGGGTGATCTCTCTTAATGACAAGAAAACAGGAGAATTTGTATGGTACATATTTTTATTAACTAAAGAGTTTCACTCAATTAGTAATGAGATACAAAAGTAACATTTGCATAATGCAGAGAAAAGCAATTACACACAGCATGTATCAATTAAATAAAAGATACAAAACTATCACAAGCTAACAAGTGAAACATAACAAAACAAATCCCAGGCCTGATACAAATGAAACATATAATCAAGTAGTCTCCCTTAGGAATGTGAGATGCTCACTAATATGAAGCTAGTACTTGTATTCATCTCCTTTCAATAGTTATCAAACTGCCAGGGTATAAGAGTTGAGTCCCAAACAAGGCCCTGTTTCACCTAAATTGGCTTCCTGAGGGGGAACCCTTGGAGAAAAACAATCACATTATCTGTGAAGCAAACATACAAGGAGAAATGAACCAGAAGAAATAGACATGGGGAGAACTCATTACAAAAGAAGTGACATGATCATTTAAAAACTAAAAAAAATGGTAACTTACAGAGGTTAAGATGACACAAAATCAAGGCAGCAGAGGGGCTCAGTAGATGTTATCAATCAGGCCGATACAGTATTTAGTATCAGCCCGCATGCAAATGAGGGCCCGCGGTAAAAAGAGGCGCTAGGGACACTATCGCATCCCTAGCGCCTCTTTTTTGACAGGAGTGGCGGCTGTCAGCGAGTTTGACAGCCGACGCTAAATTTTGCTGGCGTCAGTTCTCAAACCCGCTGACAGCCACGGGTTCGGAAACCAGATGCTGGCAAAATTGAGCATCCAGTTTTCAACCGCGAGCCGCGGGCCGATTGTTCTGTTCGTACGTCTCACTCTGAATGTAAAAGTGGCCCCTAACCCCTACACTACTACCTAAACTTCACCTTGAGTTACTAGCTGGGCCTCCTATAGTAGCATAAATAGCTGCTTACTATGGTGCCACCCCCAAAGGTGCTCACTCTCTCTCTCCCTCCCTCTCTCCCCTAAAAATGCTCAAAATGGAATTTGTGGAAAAAAATCACAAATTACAATATCGCACAGCTTAACGCAATTGGTGTTATGGCTTCACAAAACCATTCCACTGTTTTGGAAATCCTGCCTCAGACTCCTCCCCTTTAAAAAATTTGCATCACTATGGTGCACATTTTTGCGCATGTTAAGGCATTTTTCACATGCGAAAACGCCATAACGCGATTTGATAAATGACCCTGATAGTTCTAAGCAGCTCTGCCAGTGGGCCAGCATTCAGCATGGTTTCTCCCCCCATCTGACACCCACCTCTGCCTACTTCATGCATTATTTAAAGTAGACTCAGCCTTTGGCAGGTGGTGCCTCATTTTGGTTCCTGCTGCGGAGAATACGAGAGGAAGGCTTTGGGGGCCGATGCAATTATGTGCATTAAAAGCGGGCACACTGTATTGCATCGGCTCCTTTGCTTGGTAAGTGGCTGTGATTTTTTTCCCCTGGTTAGTGGTTTGTTTTTTGCTTTCCCGGCTGGATATCTTAGTTAGTCCTGCCTGGGCATGCACTAGCAATTGATGTGCTGCACTGTGCACTCGTAAGGCTGTTTGCATGCCATTGTCCCAGTTTCTGTTTTCATGAAGGTTTTTTATGCCATGTTTTTTATTTTCTCAGCTGATGTTTTATGGTATTATGTTTTTCTATTTTTTTTTTTTGGAGGAGAGTATGAAATGTGTGTGTGGTTTCCACCTTTCATACAGGCCGACACAGTACAGTGCGCTCCGGTGGAGCGCACTGTTAACCCGTGTTTGGACGTGCGTTTTCGACGTGCTAGCTTTACTCTTTATTCAGTCGAAAATGCGTGTCCAACCCCCCCCGAAACTAATAGCGCCCGCAACATGCAAATGCATGTTGATGGCCCTATTAGTTATTCCCACGCAATTCAGTATGTAAAATGTGCAGCCAAGCCGCACATTTTACTTTCAGAAATTAGCGCCTACCCAAAGGTAGGCGCTAATTTCTTCCAGCACCGGGAAAGTGCACAGAAAAGTAGTAAAAACTGCTTTTCTGTACACCCTCAGACTTAATATCATGGCGATATTAAGTCGGAGGTCCCAAAAGTTAAAAATAATTTTTAAAAAATGTTTTTAAATATACTCTTGTGAAGATCTGATGTCCTTCAGAGTGAGGAAACTCACACAAAGATAAGATTTGTACAATATTCTCTCACTCTAGCTTGATGTTACCTTTAATCTGCTGGTAGAATTGATCATTGAATCTGAAAAATTCTGTTTTAATGCCGAAGAAGCTAGCACTGTGATAAAAGCACTAAATCCTAATGGAATACTCTCTGAGATGAGTGTCTCGTGAATTAGCTGTAGCACTGCATCCTGTAACCAGAAACCAGGTGTCATCAATATCCTGAAATTCTAGTAACTTCAAAATGAAATCAGAGGACTCTCTAATGTAGGATCTGCCTTTAGGGACCATAGAACACAGAAAGAAATCCACATATTTGGATAAAGGCTCTAATACAGATCCTATTCCTGAAACTATGGGAAGACCAGTTGGGGCCCTAAGCGACTTGTGAATTTTGGGAACCAAATAGAAAATCGGAGTACTGGGAAAGGATTCATTCAGAAAATTGTACTGTTTATGGTTGACATATTTCTTGGATATGCTCATTCTTCCTGTAGCATGTCAATCATCGTACTTTCCTGGCTGGATATCTTAGTTAATCCTGCCTGGGCATGCACTAGTAATTGATGTGCTGCACTGTGCACTTATAAGGCTGTTTGCATGCCATTGTCCCAGTTTCTGTTTTCATGAAGGCTTTTTTTATGCCATGTTTTTTATTTTCTCACATGATGCTTTTTGTGAATATTTTGTCTATTCTATTTTGGGGAAGAGTGTGAACTGTGTGTGTGTGTGTGGTTTTCCACCTTTCGTAGACAGCATCTACTCAGCACCTCTGTGTTCTTCTGGTGCTGCCTTAATTTTGTGTCATCTTAACCTCTTAACCATTTTTTTCATTTTTAAATGATCATTTCACTTCTTTTGTAATGAGTTCTCCCCATATCCATTTCTTCTGGTTCATTTCTCCTTGTATGTTTGCTTCACAGATAATGTGATTGTTTTTCTCCAAGGGTTCCCCCTCAGGAAGCCAATTTCAGTGAAACAGGGCCTTGTTCAGGGCTCAACTCTGATACCCTGGCAGTTTGATAACTATTGAAAGGAGATGAATACAAGTTCTAGCTTCATAATAGTGAGCATCTCACATTCCTAAGGGAGACTATTTGATTATATGTTTTATTTGTATCAAGCCTGGGATTTGTTTTGTTATGTTTCACTTGTACTAAGCTTGTGATACTTTTGTATCTTCTATTTAATTGATACATGCTGTGTGTAATTGCTTTTCAGTGCATTATACAAGTGTTACTTTTGTATCTCATTATACTAATTGAGTGAAACGTGATGTGTGCTAGTTTTTGCTTCAGAAACCAGCCTATTTATTTTATGAAATAGCATGTTTGCAGTCAATAAAGACTATTTTTTTTATCATTGCACACTCCATATTCAATTGGTACATTAGTGCTTCTTTTCCCTTGGGGAATGTTTTTGCTATATTGTGCAAGCACTTTATATATTGGTTGCTCACCCAAGCACAACTCTTACTCCCAATCCCCCCACTCCACCCAGAATTACCAAAAACCCCTAAGGCTGCTGGGAGAGGTATGAAATACAACACTGTATACATTGAGTTGCACTATAGAAATGATAAGCAGTAGTAATAATATTAGCAATTACAATTAATATATTGTTTTATTTGAAAATGTTTGTGGTGACTTTATATCAGGAATAAGAAGTAAAAGTCAATAAACATAGGACAATAGAAATGTATTTATGAGCAATTATATAGTGAGACTTATTACTTAATGGTACAGGTAACATTTAGATGCCAGCCTGCTGTTGTATGGCAGCAGTGCTATGTGCTGCCATACAACAGATCTGGGCATGGCTCCCAGTGTGCTGGAAGTACAAAGGAACAGATGAAATAACCAGCCCGAAACAAACAAACAACTTTTATATGTTAGATGCATTTTGCAAATTCTTCAAGCCGATCCTGTTTCAGTGTCTTTATAAGATCTTCTCCAAATATTACTTATAAAAGAAGAAAAAGATTTTCAGACATGTTGATACAAAGTCTGTTTGTATCAACTGAGAAATTGTTCTAATTATTCGAAAAGCAAACTGAGGGCCTAAGCATGTTTCCTAAAGCCTTAGAATATTACGCCCTGAAACAGGCATCCCTGTGGTGAATGGACAACATGTAGGCTTGCACATTCAAGGGGCAATTTGCAGTAACCTGTTGAGGTGCCAAATGCATGGTGCTTTGGTACCAGCAGACCTTGTAGGCAGGTTTCAAAGAGAAACCACCCATATAGTTTTCTTTGAAAATTCGTCTACACGGTTACATGGGCACAAACGTTCCTGTGTACTCTATACCTGCTTTTTCTATGGGCAAAAGGAACAGAGGGAAAGGCATGTGCGTGGATTTAAAAATTCAGTTCCATGCTTGTTCTTTACTCCCCCATCCTAAACACAACCCTGGGGACACCCCTTTTCAATGTGGCTCAAAGTGGGCGTGCAGTGAGCCCTGCTTATACTTTTATACTCATTCTGAGGGGAATGGGGTTTCCATCAGGGCAATTCACTTGGGTACCCAGCTTTGAAAACTGTCCTCTTGCTTTATTATTTTCTAGAAGGCATGCACCCACAAGCATTTTAAAATTAAACAGCATATAGGAAATGGGAGGTAAATGGATTTTTTTTTCCAATTTCTGAAACTCTATAAGATCTTTTGAAAATGTTTTCTTTATAATTTATTTCTTTGTTTCTTTTATGTAACATTGATCAGTCTAAACCAGTGGTTCTCAACCTTTTTTTGGCCAGGAGACACCTAAAAGATGGTTCTCAACGCGTGACCCACTGAACATGTGACCATCATGGGGCTAAATGTAAACATACACTCTGCATCCACAGGAACCCACATTGATCCCCAACAATGGGTGCAGAGCAGATCTAGGGCATTACCTGTACAACTCACCAAACAAGAAAAGATATTCTGGTTCTGATGACATGTCAGTAAAAGCAAAACAAACTCCCTTTACTACCAGGCACAATAACCTTCCTTATGAAAAGACAGTCATTTACCACTAATGCATATCCTATTGAGAAAACACAATAAATAAATAAGATTGATACAAATGTCTACATGCTAGTTAAATACCTCACCTCACTCACATACCCTGAACTGACCTTCACCAAGTTCAGAAAGACCACAGATTATAAATATGGACACAGAACCTGGAATGGAAAACTAAAAAAAAAGCCACTCTGCATTAGGTGCAAACCTGGAGAAATGGAAAGAGAAATATAGCACCTAACACAGTCCCAGGATCTGCAATAATGCACACAAACTAACCCACACAAAGTTATATCTGTATTATGAAACACACACAAACAGTAATAACCCTGTCTATGAAAATACAACACTACAAATATTTAACCAGGCCCTAAAGACTAATACACCTCCTATTTGGAAAACAGAATAAGCCAAGTGGCTATAGATCTCCACACAGAAATAATTGTAATGTTGCAAAACAGCTGATGAACAAAATAACATCCAACAATTAAAAACTCATAAATATTATAAAATGGCCAAATATCAATAAAATATTTCAAAACAGCAGACATCACAATATATACAATAATTAAAATGGCAGTCAATCAAGAAAAATAAACTTAAAAAACCACCTTTACTTACCTTCTCCAGCAACTCTCCTACTCCTTTCCCTTGTAGGCCAAAAGCAAACACCAGAAGCAGCAGCGGCTGCTGAAGCTCTGTCGTCAGGGTCCTCTTCCTTAAGGCCCACAACCAGTCTCTTTCTCACATACACCAGTCACCTCCCTGACCAGTCTCTCTCACACACACACACACACACACACACACACATACCAGTCACCTCCCTGATCAGTCTGTCTCTCATACACACCAGTCTCTCTGACCATTCTCTCTCTTATTCACACACATGCTCTCTCGCTTACATACAAGCTCTCAATCACACACAAATGCTTTCGCTCTCATTCTAACACATACACAAGCTCTCACTCAAGCACCCAGGCTCCCATTCTACCACACACACAAGCTCTCACTCAAGCACTCAAGCACCCATGGTCCCATTCTACCACACACACAAACACACACACCCAGGCTCCCATTCACACATTCTCAAACACCCACATCCAGGCTCCCATTCTCACACACACAAACACAAACACTCACACCCAGGCTCCCATTCACACATGCATGCACCAGGCCTCACTGCCAAACCTCTTCTTCCTTTACCATAGGGATGGGCTTTACTCCAGCAGGCCTTCTTTTTTGCCACAACAGGGATGAGCTCCAGTGGCAGCCTTGCTTCGTGGGGTCAGGCTTCCTCTTCACCACCATGGGGATGAGCTCCCATGGTGTCATTGCTTCACAGGGTTGGCTTCTTTGCTATGGGAAACCCTTCTTCCTGCCCCACTGGCCAATCGGAGGTTTCCTTCCTTCTTCCTACTCCCACTGGCAGGAATAAGGGAGGAGGTTTCCGATTGGCCTGTGGGGGCAGGAAGAAGGGAAGAGGCTTTCCATTGGCCAGCAGGGACAGGAAGAAAGGAGGCTTGCCATTAGCTCACACTGGCAGGAGGAAAAAGGGAGAAGGGAAGCACAACCAGGGCAGTGGGACACCTGGAGCTGCAACACACCTGCCAGTGCTTGGCAACACACTGGTTGAGAATCGCTGGTCTAATGGATTCATGAAATGAAATTGTTAAGCTGTAATGTTGAAAAAATATATTAGAAAAGGAATGAGCAGCATGTCTGATTAATTTGTAGAGGTGAAATGAAATGAGTCTCCTGGAAACTCTTTAAGCCTTTAATTGAAAAATGTGTTTAATTGAAAACTGTTTACATATTTTTAGAAAAATGGATTGTGCAATAATTTGAATGTTTAAATTCCTGACATGTTGATTTGGGAAAGCTTTTGAGATATTGTCAAATGTTTTGCATGTTTTTATAATCAGATAACTTCTGTTTGGGAAATGTATTTAAATGAGAATTTCTATCAGGAAGTGAATTGCATAAAAAAAAAATAAATGTTGGGATTTTAATTTTTTGTTTGTCTGACAAAGTCAAAGGCAGCCTTGCCCACCATAGTCAACTTCTGTACAGACATTTTTCTATGTCCTACTAAATACTACTAATTATAATATAATAAAACCAACAATGCTGTAATAGCAATTTTATTTATTTCAAAAATTATTAGTCGCCACTTGCAGGCAACATATATATGAAATCAATCATAAACATTAAAGCAAATATCATAAAAACAAAAATAACAAACATGTCTACAAAGAAAGTAAAAAAAACAACCTAAGAGCAGCTGCAGCCACTACAAATACAGCTTAATTGCTACTAGAACATTTCTCACAGAAATGCTTGCGGAAGCAAAAATGTCTTTAGTAATGACTTAAAAGTCTTTGTGCAGGTGGAGAGATGTAACTGAACGGGAAGCATGTTCCAAATCATTGGTGCTGTAACTGAAAATGCAGAAGGGAAGCATGACACATTACTGATTATATACTGTCTCTTGTCAGTCAGCACTTTGACCATAATATCTTCATCGATTTCAACTGAACTAAATAATATCAGGTTCTGATTCTGAAAGAAATTGTAAATACATTTTCATTGCTTTGTGGCTATTGTCCAGAGAGCCAGGAATTGGGCTCTACTGATCTTGGGATATGGATTCTTTTTGCTATTGGCTGTGAGAAACTTTGGAAATGTAGCTGTAAATAAACATAGATTTAGCAAAGTTTTAGAAATGTTCATAGGAAGATGAGTTAGTGCATTTCACCTGAGTTTATTATAATTTACACAAAGCTTTCAAACATACCAATAAAGCAGTAGGGCATGATTAAATGTCTACTAGGAGTAGAACCTTTGACAATTTTCATTGGGGTGTCATTTCAGTCTGGGGTGGGCCATTTTGGGTTCGCCCTGAGTCATTTTTATTTTTTTACATTTAGCCTGTTTCATTTAAAAAAAAAAACAAACAAACACCCAGAACCCACTCCAACCCTTCCTATTTATAAAATATGGAGTTCCCCACATGCTGACCCCCCACTGCCCACCTTCTTGACCCCCTGCCCCCCAGGGCTCACCAAAAATGCCTGGTAGTCTAGCAGGGTGCCCAGGAGCAGCCTCCTGCTCCCAGTCTGGGGGCTTCCATTAGTCAAAATGGCACCAGCTGCCCTTTGCCCCTACCATGTGACAGGGGCTGCCCAATGGCACCAATAGAAACATGTGGGCAGATGTAATTTATTTTTTTCAATGACATTTTTGGCATAGCAACTCCATTGACTGTTTAACATTTTTAGGAAGATTTTCAAGAAATGGCTGCCATACAGTAATACATTTTTCAAACTCCCCTCATGTGCCTTGCCATATGTTTATTTTTTTCCAGCTGGAAAAAGTTATATTATTAAGTACAAATAGTCCTCTATCCATTTAAGAAGGGTGAACTTCCTAGTTTCCATTAATGCAAAGTCTGTCAAATGTTTATATTTGCTAGTATCATCATCATCCTCTCAAGCCCAATAACACCCTAACAACATAGAAATGACGGCAGAAGAAAACCAAATGGCCCATCCAGTCTGCCCAGCAAGCTTTCACACTTTTTTTTTCTCTCACATACTTATCTGTTTCTCTTGGCTCTTAGTAACCTTTTTTTTATTCTATTTCCCTTCCACCCCCACCATTAATGTACAGAGCAGTGTTGGAACTGCATCTAAGTGAAATAGCTTACATAGGGGTATTAACCACCGCAATAAGCAAGCTACACCCATGCTTAAATGTTTATTCAGACTATGTAATTCAGTCCTTGTTGATTGTTGCCTGAATATAGATCCACCTTTCTTCATTCCCCCCTGCAGTTGAAGCAGAGAGCCATGCTGGCTATGCATTGAAAGTGAAGTATCAGTCTTGCTCCCCTGCCGTTGAAGCAGAGGGCTATGCTGGATATGCATGAAGTGTCAAACTTCCTCCCCTGCTGTTGAAGCAGAGAGCTATGCTGGCTTTGCTGGCTATGCTGGCTTTGAATTGAAAGTGAAGTCTTGCTCCCCTGCCATTGAAGCAGAGGGCTATGCTGGATATGTGTGAAGTGTCAGACTTACTCCCCTGCCATTGAAGCAGAGAGTTCTGCTGGATTTGCATTGAAAGTGAAATATCAGGTATTTTTGATTTGGGGTAAAAAGCAAGCTACTCCCCTGCTTTTATGTGGATGTAAATCCTTTTTCCCACATTTCCTCTTGCCGGTCAAGCATAGAGCAATGTTGGAGTCGCATTATTGAATAAGGATATTCATTTCCAGGTAGTAGCCATCATTCCCGCAAGCCACCCCCATGCCTCTTCACTTCATTCACATCCTCTAGACTTTATGGATCCACAGTATTTATCCCCTTTGAAATCCTTCACACTTTTGGTCTTCACCATTTCCTCCGGAAGGGCGTTCCATGTATCCACCACCCTCTCCATGAAGAAATACTTCCTGACATTGGTTCTGAATCTTCCTCCCTGGAGTTTTAAATCATGACCCCTGGTTCTGCTGATTTTTTTGCAACGGAAAAGGTTTGTCATTTTCTTTGGATCATTAAAACCTTTCAAGTACCTGAAAGTCTGTATCATATCACCCCTACTCCTCCTTTCCTCCAGGGTGTACATATTTAGATTCTTCAATTTCTCCTCATAGTCATTTGATGAAGACCCTCCACCTTTTTGGTCGCCCTTCTCTGGACTGCCTCCATCCTGTCTCTGTCCCTTCGGAGATATGGTCTCCAGAACTGAACACAGTACTCTAGGTGAGGCCTCACCAAGGACCTGTACAAGCGGATAATCACTTCCCTTTTCTTACTAGATAGTCCTCTCTCTATGCAGCCCAGCATTCTTCTGGCTTTAGCTATCACCTTGTCACATTGTTTCGCCGACTTCAGATCATTAGACACTATCACCCCAAGATCTCTCTCCTGCCCCATGCACATCAGCCCTTCTCCCCCCATTGAATACAGTTCTTCCAGATTTCCACACCCCATATGTTATGTTTCTTCTTATATTGCTAAATTATTGTTTTGCTACTCTCTCTCTACCTGCCCTATCCTTTCTCGCTGTTCTTGCCCTGCCCCTCTCTCTCCCTTTCTTACCTGCTCCCCCTATCCCCTCCCTGTTTTTTGTATTTTCTGCCTGCTTCAGTTTTTTGTAAACTGGCGTGATATGTCCTATGAATGTCGGTATATTAAAAGTTTCAAATAAATAAATAAATAAATATGCATGACTCTGCACTTCTTGGCATTGAATCTCAGCTGCCATATCTTCCACCACTCTTCCAGTTTCCTTATATCCCGTCTCATTCTCTCCACTCCTTCCGGCATGTCCACTCTGTTGCAGATCTTAGTGTCATTCGCAAAAAGACAAACCTTACCTTCTATCCTGTCTGCAATGTCGCTCACAAAGATATTGAACAGGACCGGTCCCAACACCGACCCTTGCGGACTCCGCTCAACACTGCTCTCTCTTCAGAGTAAGTTCCATATACCATCACACATTGTCTTCTGTCTGTCAACCAGTTTGCAATCCAGGTCACCACTTTGCACTCACTCCTAAGCTTCTTATTTTATTCACCAGTCTTCTGTGCGGAACCGTATCAAAAGCTTTGCTGAAGTCCAAGTAAATGACATCGAGTGCTCTTCCTTGATCCAATTCCTTGGTTACCCAGTCAAAAAATTATATCAGATTTGTCTGACAGGATCTTCCCCTGATGAATCCATGCTGCCTCAAGTCCAGCAATTCTTCCGACTGTAGATAGCTCACTATTGCTTCTTTTAACAGTGACTCCATTACTTTTCCCACCACCGAGGTGAGGCTTGTCATCACACTGTATATCTATTTTGAACAAACTCCCTAAATATTTCTTGCCAAAGGCATTGTACTTCCTCACAGAAAAACAAACTACATATAAACATACCCATGCTAGTTTTACATTGAATCATGTTCCATATCCACAAGACCCATTCTATAAAAGTCTGCTTTGACCTATGTAAACTGAGTGAAGAATCTTCAATTGCCTCTCTCTAAAACACATTATTAAGATGCTATGGCCTTGCATTTAATAATAAGTTATATCCTCTACTGTTACTTCCACTTGCAAATTGTCCTTCCAATAGTTACATTGTAAAAGTAATATTTATTCCTTGTCATCCAACCAGACCAGTCCAAATGCAACCAGTAGATGGAGACAGAAATCAGCAGGCTTGCTGATGGCACCTTACATAGGCTCCCGTGTTGCCCTCAGCCTTCCAGTATTCCGTGTCTCAAGCAGATGGTAGGAGAGCACGATGTCCTGTGCTCTGAAATGAGGCCTGGGCAGGCTGTTTGAAAAGGATTGGCTTGGAAGGGCAACTCCTGTGGTGAAAGCCTTGTTCTCCCCAGTTGAGTATGGCCTTAGACAGGGAGCCTCCAAGGATTAAGTTTGGGCTATATATTTCATTCGGGGTTGCCCTGTTTCCTCCCATTTCCTTTCCCCGTTCCCTCCTTGCCTCTCATCTCTGACTGGACCACAGGAAAAAAAGAAAAGAAGAAAGACAGGAAAGAAACATGGCTTGGTTTTGGATTCTCCCTCTGCCTTGCTAATTTTCATAAAGTTAAAAAAAAGGAAAGAAAACAAGATTTCTGGACAGGGAGGGGTTTCCTTTTGGGAGTCTCAGTGTTGTTCAGCAGTGCTTCAGACAGCATCACAGGAGTTTGTTTAGTATTATGTGGTGAAGAGGGAATGTCTTCTCAGTGGAATGTGGAGGAAAGCCCTCTGTACATGAAATAGAAGAAAGCCCTCTGTACATGACGTGGAGGAAAGCCCTCTGTACATGAAGTGGAGGAAAGCCCTCTGTACATGAAATAGAAGAAAGCCCTCTGTACATGACGTGGAGGAAAGCCCTCTGTACATGAAGTGGAGGACAGCCCTCTGTACATGAAGTGGAAGAAAGCCCTCTGTACATGAAATGGAGGAAAGCCCTCTGTACATGAAATGGAAGAAAGCCCTCTGTACATGAAATGGAGGAAAGCCGTCTGAAATGGAAGAAAGCCCTCTGTACATGAAATGGAGGAAAGCCCTCTGTACATGAAGTGGAAGAAAGCCCTCTGTACATGAAGTGGAGGAAAGCCCTCTGTACATGAAATGGAGGAAAGCCCTCTGTACATGAAGTGGAAGAAAGCCCTCTGTACATGAAGTGGAGGAAAGCCCTCTGTACATGAAGTGGAAGAAAGCCCTCTGTACATGAAGTGGAGGAAAGCCCTCTGTATATGAAGTGGAAGAAAGCCCTCTGTACATGAAATGGAAGAAAGCCCTCTGTACATGAAGTGGAAGAAAGCCCTCTGTACATGAAATGGAGGAAAGCCCTCTGTACATGAAATGGAGGAAATCACTCTGCACATGAAGTGGAGGAAAGCCCTCTGTACATGAAATGGAGGAAAGCCCTCTGTACATGAAGTGGAAGAAAGCCCTCTGTACATGAAGTGGAGGAAAGCCCTCTGTACATGAAATGGAAGAAAGCCCTCTGTACATGAAGTGGAAGAAAGCCCTCTGTACATGAAGTGGAGGAAAGCCCTCTGTACATGAAATGGAAGAAAGCCCTCTGTACATGAAGTGGAAGAAAGCCCTCTGTACATGAAATGGAGGAAAGCCCTCTGTACATGAAATGGAGGAAATCACTCTGCACATGAAGTGGAGGAAAGCCCTCTGTACATGAAATGGAGGAAAGCCCTCTGTACATGAAGTGGAAGAAAGCCCTCTGTACATGAAGTGGAGGAAAGCCCTCTGTACATGAAATGGAAGAAAGCCCTCTGTACATGAAGTGGAAGAAAGCCCTCTGTACATGAAGTGGAAGAAAGCCCTCTGTACATGAAATGGAGGAAAGCCCTCTGTACATGAAATGGAGGAAATCACTCTGCACATGAAGTGGAGGAAAGCCCTCTGTACATGAAATGGAGGAAAGCCCTCTGTACATGAAATGGAAGAAAGCCCTCTGTACATGAAATGGAGGAAAGCCCTCTGTACATGAAATGGAAGAAAGCCCTCTGTACATGAAATGGAGGAAAGCCCTCTGTACATGAAGTGGAAGAAAGCCCTCTGTACATGAAGTGGAGGAAAGCCCTCTGTACATGAAATGGAGGAAAGCCCTCTGTACATGAAGTGGAGGAAAGCCCTCTGTACATGAAATGGAAGAAAGCCCTCTGTACATGAAGTGGAAGAAAGCCCTCTGTACATGAAGTGGAGGAAAGCCCTCTGTACATGAAGTGGAAGAAAGCCCTCTGTACATGAAATGGAGGAAAGCCCTCTGTACATGAAGTGGAGGAAAGCCCTCTGTACATGAAATGGAGGAAAGCACTCTGTACATGAAATGGAAGAAAGCCCTCTGTACATGAAATGGAAAAAAGCCCCCTGTACATGAAGTGGAGGAAAGCCCTCTGTACATGAAATGGAGGAAAGCACTCTGTACATGAAGTGGAGGAAAGCCCTCTGTACAGGAAATGGAGGAAAGCACTCTGTACATGAAGTGGAGGAAAGCCCTCTGTACATGAAATGGAAGAAAGCCCTCTGTACATGAAGTGGAGGAAAGCCCTCTGTACATGAAATGGAGGAAAGCACTCTGTACATGAAATGGAAGAAAGCCCTCTGTACATGAAGTGGAGGAAAGTCCTCTGTACATGAAGTGGAAGAAAGCCCTCTGTACATGAAGTGGAAGAAAGCACTCTGTACATGAAATGGAGGAAAGCCCTCTGTACATGAAATGGAGGAAAGCACTCTGCACATGAAGTGGAGGAAAGCCCTCTGTACATGAAATGGAGGAAAGCCCTCTGTACATGAAGTGGAGGAAAGCCCTCTGTACATGAAATGGAGGAAAGCACTCTGTACACGAAGTGGAGGAAAGCCCTCTGTACATGAAATGGAGGAAAGCACTCTGTACATGAAGTGGAGGAAAGCCCTCTGTACATGAAGTGGAAGAAAGCCCTCTGTACATGAAATGGAAGAAAGCCCTCTGTACATGAAGTGGAGGAAAGCCCTCTGTACATGAAATGGAAGAAAGCCCTCTGTATATGAAATGGAGGAAAGCCCTCTGTACATGAAATGGAGGAAAGCACTCTGTACATGAAGTGGAGGAAAGCCCTCTGCACATGAAGTGGAGGAAAGCCCTCTGTACATGAAATGGAGGAAAGCCCTCTGTACATGAAGTGGAGGAAAGCCCTCTGTACATGAAATGGAGGAAAGCACTCTGTACATGAAGTGGAGGAAAGCCCTCTGTACATGAAATGGAGGAAAGCACTCTGTACATGAAGTGGAGGAAAGCCCTCTGTACATGAAATGGAAGAAAGCCCTCTGTATATGAAATGGAGGAAAGCACTCTGTACATGAAGTGGAGGAAAGCCCTCTGTACATGAAATGGAGGAAAGCACTCTGTACATGAAATGGAAGAAAGCCCTCTGTACATGAAATGGAAAAAAGCCCCCTGTACATGAAGTGGAGGAAAGCCCTCTGTACATGAAATGGAGGAAAGCACTCTGTACATGAAGTGGAGGAAAGCCCTCTGTACAGGAAATGGAGGAAAGCACTCTGTACATGAAGTGGAGGAAAGCCCTCTGTACATGAAATGGAAGAAAGCCCTCTGTACATGAAGTGGAGGAAAGCCCTCTGTACATGAAATGGAGGAAAGCACTCTGTACATGAAATGGAAGAAAGCCCTCTGTACATGAAGTGGAGGAAAGTCCTCTGTACATGAAGTGGAAGAAAGCCCTCTGTACATGAAGTGGAAGAAAGCACTCTGTACATGAAATGGAGGAAAGCCCTCTGTACATGAAATGGAGGAAAGCCCCCTGTACATGAAGTGGAGGAAAGCCCTCTGTACATGAAATGGAGGAAAGCACTCTGTACATGAAGTGGAGGAAAGCCCTCTGTACATGAAATGGAGGAAAGCACTCTGTACATGAAGTGGAGGAAAGCCCTCTGTACATGAAGTGGAAGAAAGCCCTCTGTACATGAAATGGAAGAAAGCCCTCTGTACATGAAATGGAGGAAAGCACTATATTCATGAAATGGAGGAAAGCCCTCTGTACATGAAGTGGAGGAAAGCCCTCTGTACATGAAGTGGAGGAAAGCTGTCTGTACATGAAATGGAAGAAAGCCCTCTGTACATGAAATGGAGGAAAGCCCTCTGTACATGAAGTGGAGGAAAGCTCTCTGTACATGAAATGGAAGAAAGCCCTCTGTACATGAAATGGAGGAAAGCCCGCTGTACATGAAGTGGAGGAAAGCTCTCTGTACATGAAATGGAAGAAAGCCCTCTGTACATGAAATGGATGAAAGCCCTCTGTACATGAATTGGAGGAAGCCCTCTGTACATGAAATGGAAGAAAGCCCTCTGTGCATGAAATGGAAGAAAGCCCTCTGTACATGAAGTGGAGGAAAGCTCTCTGTACATGAAATGGAAGAAAGCCCTCTGTACATGAATTGGAGGAAAGCACTCTTTACTCGTCGTGCAACACACAGGCAGATGGGAGAAGGAGGTTCATTGAGTTATAGCTGCACAGAGAGAGAGAGAGGGATTCAGGACCAGAAGACAATATGTGCTTTGGAGAGGGGCCGTTCTGGCAGTTTATTCCTACCGGCAGCTGGTCTTCCATGGCTGGTCCAATTAGGTCCTCCTCCCTGAGATCCCGCACTGCAGGAGCTTATGGCCTAATCCTGCATGAACTGATGGTTTTTATATTGGCAGTTTACTCTCCCTTATCTCCTCTACAGTCTTTCAGCATTTCCTCGGCCTTTTTAAGATGTCTGCAACAGGTGTTCTTTTTGGGGCAGAGTACAGCTTCAGTTTCTTAGCCTGGGATTTTGTTTTCCCAGGGAAGCAACCCTGAAATTTCAAGAGCTAAGAGGATGAGAATGTAGGACAAAAAAAAAAAAAGTCCTCTAAGTCATTGATTCTCCCTGGTTTAAGTGGCCTACAAGGGGGGGAGGGGGGGTTAGCCTTTGGGCAGGTGCATTTTTTTTTTTTTTTTTTATATTTTTTTTAATTGGATTTTTTGTTTTTCATTTAAAAACCATTCTACCCCGCAGATTACTTATTTTATCTTTGATTTTCTTCCCCTTCCACACCCCCCCCCCCCCACTCCATCCCTCCCTCAGGATCTTTGAACCATCAAGTCTCTGTGGTACCATCTTTCCTACTCTCAGGGAATGGTACAGTCTTTTACGCAATGCTTGCATGGAGACCGTCAAGGTGTCCCAGTATTTACCCCAGGTAGCGTGGCTTCTGGCTACGGCATCCTACGACTTGGTATTAGCTGTCATGTAGTCAAGTTGCAGAAGCCTGTAGAGGCGGTGTTTCCATTGTTCTGCTCATGGCGGTTTCTCTCTAATCCATTCTGCTAGCACAGTTCGTAAGGCCACCAACATTGCCTTTCCCAGAAATGCTCCTGCTCCCTTCCCTTGCAATCCTCAGCCCCCCTTACCCCGCCCTCTCACCCCCTAGCAACCCCTCCCTGAAAGTACCCATGCTTTAATGTACCCCTTTCACTCTACCCCACCCGCCCCCTTTTTTCCCCCTGCTCCCTCCCTCCTTACTCCCCCCTCACTAGCATTTAACTATACATATGTACACTTGCCTCCTCATACTGTAAATAAGCCCTCATATGCTAATTTCTCAAGTGTACATGCCTCATTAACTTTGTTTATAAGTTCTTTTGCATATTTATCCCTAACTGGAATGCAAAAAGTTGTAATTCTGCTCGTTGACTCTCCTCCTTTGTATTTCGCATATTACCCAGTTAGCCCTTCCCTTTTCATTGTAATTTCCTTTCTCAGTTACTTGTAAACCGACATGATGTGTCCTACGAATGCCGGTATAAAAAAGTGTTAAATAAATAAATAAATAAATAAATAAATGTTTTTTCATGATCCGCCATAGACTCCAGCAGACTCCTAAAGAGGCGCAGTAAGCAAATCTCCGGTATCCTTGGCACTGTGGTTTTTAAAATATGTCCCAAGTCTCTTGTCACAACTTCCCAGAACCTCTCCACATGTTCACAATACCAGAAACCATGCATTAAAGAACCCCTTTCTTTGTTGCATTTCAAACAATAATCAGTCATACAAAGTTTCGCAGCATACATCCTAGTTCTAGACATATACGGACATTGTAAAACTTTATATCCTGTCTCTCGCAAAATTATGTTTTCTGTAACTGATACACAATCCGTTGAGATCTGCATAATATCTGTCGTAGCCAATGTTATCCCTGCTTGAGTTTCCCATTTTCCTTTAATGTCCATAAGAGTCCCCTCAGATCGTATATCTCTTAATGCGTGGGAAAACACAAAACATGAGTATCTTTTGTCTCTTAATTGGGAAGCCTATTCCTCCTACATTCCATGAGCCACATCGTACTGTACTCATCCTGTTGTTAATGCCATCACGAAAACATTGACTGCCGTGTCCATGTACAACCTGGAGGCCTCCCAGCCTGGACCTCCAGGTACCTGGTGTGTGCATACCTGCCCTCTAATCCACCTCCCATCTCCCATGCATATTTATCTCTTTTAGTTAAAGATCCAACTTTCCTGCCATCCTTCCCCCCTCCCTTCCCCTCTCTATTGCCCTTTCCCTCCCCGATACCCTTTCTTCCATCCTGCCCCCCCCCCCCTCTCGTTCCCCCTTCCCTGAACTATCAGCACCATACCCATAATTACTGGGGCGAGGTCAGTAATTTGTGTGCTCGGGTGCTAACCTCTTAAGATATGTTCCTATTTTTCCTCCTTGTTTCATTTCCCTCATCCTTCCTCTTTCTGGCTCCCTTTTCCTCCTTCCCTGTGGTTATTAGAGATTCTGTTGGTAGATAATTTACATAAAATGAAGGGAGAAGAAGAAACATATACGAAAGAAAAAAGAAGATTCGCCCTGTGGGTCTATACAGACTACCCAAACGGAAACCCAGTCCTTTTACATCATCATGTTACTTTTCGGGCAATAAGACCGCGCTTCACAGTCCCCCAATTTTAGCTCAGTCCATCTTAGGAGAAAGCCATACATGTAAACTACATATTTACTTATAACCAAAAACCTTATAACGTGAGTCCCTTGTATGAGTTCCCTCTAGTTGGCTCCAAACCTGATAAAGAAAGCTCAAAAGCCCTCTTCTTGTAGTAGCCCAGGTTTTCTGCTGTTACTGTGCATTGTTTATTTGTGTTTCCTGGAAAAACAACGGAGCAAGGTGTCCTGGTGCTCAGGTCTGTCCTTTGGCACTTGCAAGCCAATCTTCCGCTTTACCTGGGGAGTCGAAAGAAAAAACCTTCCCTTCCTTCCACACCTTTAAGACCGCCGGGTATTGGAGCGCAAAGCAAATGTTCTTATTATAAAGATCCTGGCACGTGCGTGAGAAAAGTTTCCTCTTTGCCGCTACCGCTGCTGAGTAATCTTGAAATATGATAATTTTGTGCTCTTGGAATTTTTCTGCTTTGGATTTTCCAAAAGCCGTTAAAATAACAGCTCTTTGCGCCCAGTTTAAGAATCAGGCGATTACCAATCGTGGCCGTCTCTCATTGACCCGTTTGGGGCCCAGCCTTTCTATAATGAGCTTGCCAACCAGATCGGGGATTTGCAATTCACTAGGTAACCAGTCTTCCAGGGTCACTTTAAGGTCGGTATCCGCGATCTCCTCCAGGATCCCTAAAAATTTTAAATTGTTCTGGCGTGCCCAATTTTCTAAATCTTCTAGTTTTTCCTCTGCCGCTTTTAAGGCCATTTCCATCACATTTGCCCTTGTTGTGAGCATCATATTGTCTTCCTCCATTACTGATATCCTGCCCTCCGCGATGTCTATGCGGTGTCCGAAGTCTCTCAGCATTTCCTTTAGGGCAGCAAAGTTTTCATTGATGGCTTCAAATTTATGCTCCAACGCAGTTACCACTGCTGCCATTAGCCTTTCAACTCCCTTCTTGTCGAGCGCCGTGCTTTCAGTGGGACCTCGGCTTTCTGCCATCTTGCCCTCTGCCCCATTGGTTTTCAGCTTATCTTTCCGGGCCAGTTTGGAGGTCATCCCCTAGATTTCATGTAGTCCTTCTGTCACTGGTTAACATGAGCTATCCTCCGCCGCCTGTTATGAAGCTTTTCTCCCTTTTTTAGCTCATTAATCACTCGTTTTCGTGGGGTAGCACCCAGAGCCCTGGCGAACATGTCTCCCCCGGCTCACCGCATCATGTGACCCCCAGGTGCATTTTTTCTTAATTCATATCTCGGCTAGGAGCATGGCTTCTAGTATGTAAGCCAGGCATTTGTGCAGCTGCAGTTACCTGTGGATTCAACTTCTATGGGTCAGCTAACCAAGCTTCCCTTCAGTGAGGACCTAGAGAACAGGGTTACAGCTGGGAGGAATCTAAAGTTCCCAGGCTCCCAGAGGATGAACAGTAAGAATCATCCAGTAGTTGCCTTCTAGAAGCCTTCAGGATGTCAAAGGTCTGGGTCATATGATAAATTTCAGTCCTTTTGAAATTCCAAGAGAGAGGGGAAATGTTGAGATTTTGGGAACTACAGGAATTCCCAAAGTTCCCAATGAAGGAGTAGGGGATCCAATCTCTGGAGCAAAGGATAAGGAGATGATTATCAGAATTTCTCCAGATATGAGCTCAGATTACAACACACCATTGGTTCTTATAGATCATTCAGTGCAGCTACGCCTTTGAGTTTGTCTGTCTGAACTTAGACACTTTTATGGTTTCTCCCTGACTTTCTTCTCTGATGCAAGAGGCATTTTGGGCAGCACGTAGACATTGGATCTGAGTTTTGGTGCCAGAGGCAATGGGATCAATGTCGGTATTCCATCTATTATGTTTTGGTTTTTTTTGTTTTATTTTGTTTTTTTAATGAACCTTTTGACCTATTTTGAATCTAATGCAAGTCTACAAAGTTTTGGGGATTCCTCACTTCAGAATGTGAGCCTCTATATCAATTGTAGAAACCTACAGATATATTATAGTAGAGCCACTGGGTGGCTCAGAGACTAAACTCCTATCTTTCACCCTAGCATGCTACTGGTTCAAGACCAGTTCAAACTCTTTTACCAGTGAGACATACCTGTTTAGCATCCATGGATTTAACAGAAGCATATCAGCATATTCACTTCTAAGAAGGCCTTCAGAGGTTTCTCAGTGCTATGGGGTCATTTTCAGTCTTATGTCCTATCTTTTGGTGGACCATTGCCTCTGGAACCTTCTTACATTAAGAAGATCTCCTGGATAATCCATATCTGGACAATTGGTTATTGAGGTCAAAGTCAGCCCAGGAGAACAAGTTAACTACCAATAAGATTTAGTTGATCTGGGGCCTCATTTCAATCCTTATTTGGGCTGAATACAGAGGAATGAGAGGCTGCGAGCACAATTGTTTTCCTTGAAGTGCACCAGGAGATTCTTTATATGGATTTATCTTCGGGTGTTGAGGTCTATGGCAGTGGCCTTGGAACTAGTTCAGTGGGCGAGGGTTCTCATGAGCCCTTGCAGAGAGCCCTGCTTCCAAGTGAAATCCTTAGTCCCAAAACCATTTAATCTGGTTCTCAGCCTCAGATAAGGCAGGAGCAGGTTTCAGTTGGTGACTTGTTCCCTTGAATTGGAGAAGGGAGTAGATTTAGAGCTTCCTTCTTAAGTGGTAGTGATGACAGATATTAATCCCTTAGTTTGAGAGTGCACTGTCAAGGTAGTTTTTTTCACAGGAAACTTGGTCAGCAGTAGAGGCCCAGATGGGTTCCCTTCAAAGACCTATTGCTAAATTCCCAATCCACCCCTTTTATACTGAAGGACAGCACTCCTTCTACAAGATCTGGTGTTCAAATTTCTTAAAGGACCAAATGCCCGTAAACCTAAAACACTTAAGTCACTATAACACATTGGAAATGCTTCAATTCAGGTTCACCATTGGGATCTGCCATCTAGTGGTCATTATGAATATCACACTTTATTGAAGCACCTTTCCTTCAGATAAAGAACACTCCAGTAGGAGTCAAGCAATTTCCCCTTCTCAGAGGTCTACCATGGGTCTCTTAAGAGACAAAAAGGGCTCCTTGGTGGGAGTCCCATCACATCTTTCCCTCACCCAAACATGGTTTGGTCCTCCAAACCTCATGTGAGCCATCCATTTAACATCCAAGAATGTGATTTAGTGCTATGTCAGTATTACAATTCTTTACCACCTACAACATACAACTGGCAGGTCCCTGGAAATCACCATAATCATATACCATATTTTCTACTAGTTAAACATAACATTTCTTCTAAGTAGTTCTCAGTCTCTAATAGCAGAGTATTCTTCTTCATCAACCATCCTCTTCCTCTACAGGAAAATAGAGTCCAGACCTACAAGACAAAACCCCTTCTCTAACCAGTATCTTTGTGAGAAAACATACTGTATTGTTATTCATTTGTGTTAAATGAATGATTTATCCTTATGGGTTTCCACCCTTCACATTTCTCTCAAAGTATGCATAATTAAGGGACTGCTACTCCAGAAAACTTGATCCATTCCATTTCATTTTCCCTGAAAAGTCATTTCTATGGGAATGATACACATTAACCACTCACAATAGTCTTCAATCTCCATGTGAAGGTTCCTGTAAAAGTTCTTGAAGTTAACTATAAACAGTTAACAAAAACACTTCCACTTTAGGAAGGGAATTGTAAACTCTTGGTAACTCTTTTACTCTTGTGAGGAATCATCTGATAAGAGTGCATAGCAGGTAAGTAGTCTCTTCTAGGACATAGACTCAGCTCCAATCCATGGCCTGCATCAAGTTCAGTCCTGAAGAATCTTTGAAAAGACTTGAGACTTGATCAAAACCTGGAAAGGAATCACAGACCATAGGTTTTCACAGGCTTGAGTCCAAATGAGGTAGCTGACATCACTCAGACTTTTGTCTATCAGGTCCCACAAAGCATGTAGTCCTCAGGGTCTCAACATCAGAAAAAAAAAAATAAGCCGGGTTTGCCTGCATCAAGCAGACAATTTACTTCTCCATCAACAGGGTTCAATTTGTAGACCAAAAAGAAGTGGAACTGTGGAAAGGGTTAAGATGGGCAGAGCCAGGCCAGGTGTGACCTGTACAATGGTTGAGACCAAGGCTGGGTATGAACTCTTTCTCTTACAAACACACACACACACACACACACATACATACACATACACACACACACACACACACACACACACACACACACACACACATACATACACACACACACACACACCTACACACACACACACATACATACACATATACACACACACACACCTTCACACACACACACACATACATACACATACACACACACACACACACCTACACACACACACACACACACCTTCACACACACCTTCACACACACACCTTCACACACACACACACACACATACATACACATACACACACACACACACACACACCTTCACACACACACACACATACATACACACACACCCACACATACATACACATACACACACACACACACACCTACACACACACACACACACCTTCACACACACCTTCACACACACACCTTCACACACACACACACACACACACACATACATACACATACACACACACACACACACACACCTTCACACACACACACACATATACATACACACACACACACACATACATACACATACACACACACACACACCTACACACACACACACACACCTTCACACACACACCTTCACACACACACACACACACACACACACTTGTACTTGAACATATTCTTCACACTCTTAATTTGCTCGATGAGCACTGGTGGGCAAAAGACAGCTGGGGATTGAGGATACAGGATTACTAGAGTAAGGAGGAGAAGGCGGATACAGAGAATGGGGCTCTTTCCCTCTAACTCCCTCCTCCTCCTCCTCTCTGCCCCAGTGAACCTTATCCTTCATCTTCGCTCCCCACCCCCATAAATTCCCCAGTGGTCCAAAAGCCCCTAAGTCTAACCCCCTATCCCTGGTGATCCTTGAGTCTCTCCTCTCCCTGGAAAATCACCATCTGCACCAACTCTCCTCCTCAGCCAGTAAGGTACAGGCCTCCTCTTCAATCCAGAATCAGCTGGCTCCCCTTGGATTTTTGGGGGTGCGGAAGCAGATTGGTGTGCACTGTCTGCTGTTCTCAGTCTCCTTGAACAAGAGTGTGGGGGCCTGAATTCCAAAATCATGGCCTGCTCCTTGGGGGTATCCAAAGTGGTGATAAGGCAGCTAGTGGGTACTTTTGACCATGGACAATAACCTGGTAGCACCCACTTAGTCTCATCCCAGATATCACTGAGAGACTCTTTACTAAACAAGTCCTTGATATCCTGGTCATCTCCAGCATTGCTGTGGTCCTCATCACTAACTGAGTCCTCCGGGGGGGGGTTACTCCAACTCTGTCCCGTCCCCCCACCACCAATCAAATGGGGCCTGGTAGTCTCCTAGCTTCTCTCTGAACTTGCTCCCACATGGTCTGTTTAGAGAACTTTGATTCCCCAATTACCACTTCTGGTGGCACTCTTCCCCTTTCAGGAGTCACTGGGGCAGTTTTGATGGCACATAGCCAGCCCTGGATTTGTCAATAGGCACCCATTATGTTTTTTGCCTAGGGTGGATAAGATTTATCACCTTGCAGCTCTGCTGAAGCTCATTCATCAGAGAACAGCCCTCTACTACCCTGTAACAGACCCTTACAGAAGATGGGGAGTAAAAACACCAAAAGTGTCTAGAAGTGGCAAATCCTAAATCCATCCATGCATATAACAATGGTTGCTTGGATCCCTGGTGAAACCACTTGATGGACATTAACACATGCATCATTCATAGGCAACGGGTCTTCAGCAGGCTTCTTACACTCTTCATTTCTGCTTATCATGCTTCTCACAAGTAGGGACCACAATGGTCCATGGAAGCCTGCATGCTGCTGACCACAACAGAGACATCCATAGGCTTCTCTTCTGGGAACAGCGATATCTACACCTCTCCTATATGCATCTGGGCCACAACCCCATCTTAGGCCAAATGACTAGCTCTTCGCTAGGCCCAGCCCTCGACCATGGGCTGCATGGTGAAAACCAGCCAAATGTCAGTCCTTTTAATTGTGCCTGCTATAAACCCTGCTCCTTGGCCTGGTCTCAGAGCAGTCTCCAGTGATCTAGGCCCTGACCCTGGCCTCGATTTTTCCCCACTAGCTGCCCTATCACCACTTTGGATACTCAGCAAGCCACATAGTTCCATAAGGCATGTAATTTTACCTGCATTGTAATGGAGGTGCTCTGGGACTGGGGTTAGGTCAAAGAGAAAACTACATGCATAGTTTTGGATTTTCAAAACTTTGCACATAGCTGTTGTCAGAAAAATATCCACAGGAAAGTCAGTTGCAAATCTCCGCAGGTACTTTTTCCTTAGTCAATTCTCAAGACTTTTCCTTTAAAAACTGGTGCAAAAACCTTGGTTAAAAAGCACCTGCAGACTTTGCAGCTATGTCGGTAGCATGAAAATTGCCTCCCTATTTGTATATTTAGTTATTTATTTAATTAATTTCTTTTACTATACCGATGCTCAAGACCAGGTCTTATCGTACCGGTTTACAATGTAACTGAGGGGAAACCAATTAACATCTAGTTAGAAAGTAAAGTTACATTAAACAGGGAGCTTAAAAAACATGGGAGATGGAAGACAGGACAGAATTTAAACTAAAACAACTGGAGAGAGATAAATATAAACAACAGAAAACTATATGTTAAAGATACATAAACAGAGATTTATCCTGTATATCTTGATAATTTGTCCTCCAAAATATTATAGATGTCCAAAGATGTAGATCTGTCCCAAAGAGCATACATTTCTTTGTAATAAGGAATGATAGGCTAGCATATATCTTAGAATATTTATTCAAGATTAGTTGGACTTCCAAGATTTAAAAAAAAAAAAAAAAAAAAAAAAGATACCTACATAGGTTTCTCCAGTTATATTCATATTAAATGATATCATTCCAAATTGTTAAAATTCCACTGCAATTCCAAAGGCAATGGATCTGAATGCTCATATGAACCTTTCCTTTGGGGCAGTAGGGTCTTGGTGTGATTCCAGGTTTATGCCCCCTTACTGGATCAAGGAACACTGCATTGCATTTCTCTGTGCATTCTTGAGGAAGTTTTCTTTCCTAAATGAGACTTACAGTTTTTGAAACTATTGGATCAGTCATTCTCTCTCAGCTACTTTAAAAAAAAAAAAGTATTGATAATTTAATTTCCCAAGGCAATTCCTTAAGTGTTAAGGTCTAAATGCCCTTCAACCATTTCAAGTCCAAGCATGAGGAAAGTAAATGTGTGATATATGCTCCACTTTAGATACAAACTTTTTAAGATGACTCAGTTTGAATGTATTGAAAAGGTGAGTGTATGGACAGTAGCTGGGTTTGAATCCTTGATAATTGGTGCTACTGCTCACAAGTTTCAAACTTGTGCTAATTCAATTCCTTTACGTGTCTATGACCATGTGTCCAATATATGCACACCTGTCTTTCTCGCGGATCAGTGATATTTTCCTTGGTATCATACTGCCACCTGCTGGCTAAATGTGAATATACATCTCCTGGCTAATTATTGTGTAATAATTTTGTGTAACATATATTTAAGGTCAGTTTAAAACGATTCTCACCATAAATTCCCAGATTTTTCAATAGGTGAAAATCGGTTTAAACCAATATTCACTCTAATTTTAGGCTGATTAAAAGCTGCTCCAGAGTTACAGATGCAATGTTTCAAGGCCTCCAGCCAATGCTGAAAGCCAGTGTGGGTCAAAGCATATGGTGTGTTTCGAGTCCCACCCTCCACCAGCGAAAGAGCTCACCCTCCATTGCCACCCAAGCCTACGGTTGACCGGACACTGAAAATCCAGTTTTTGCAAGATGCTCCTCTTTCCCACAACTTCCTGGTCACAGGGAAGACAAGATCTGAGAGCAGATTTGTGTCCCTGTCCACTCACCTCCTTTCCTGTGTTGTGATTGGATGGGATGGGGTGAGGAGGCAGAGCATTACACAACCCTCAGTTCCCAGTTACTCCAGTGGCCCTCTGCATCCCTTTCCCTCCCTCACATAGTGCTGGGCCAAGACCCAAGAGAGGGGGGCTGCAGCGAGCCAGCTGCGGGAGATAGGAACAGAGGAGGGGAAGGTGGAGAAAGAGACAGTCAGAGACAGAAAGGGGAGAGACAGAGGGAACACAGAGAAAAGGGGAGGGAAAGGAAGATAGACACATGGGGAGCAAGGGAGGCAAGAGATACAGAGAGTCACAGGGAAGGGGAGAGGCACAATGGGAGCATGAGGAAAGGTGGGAGACATAGATGGGGAAAAGGAAGGAAGAGACAGAAGAGGCAGAAAGGAGGCAGTGGGGACACAGGAGGAAAGGAGATAAAGTGTAAGGTATTGAGGAGGAGAGACAGCAGCGAAAAAGGAGGGAGAGAAAGAGCATAGGGAGGGAGGGGACTACAGATAGGAGGGTAGCACAAGAGAGAAGTGCACGGAGGAGTGCACGGAGGAGAGGGAGGGCATATTCAGAGACAGGTGGCACAAGGTAGACACAGATGAAAGGCTGGGAAGCTTTTAAGGAAAGGAAGAGTGAACCACCAGTGTCTGAGACAGGAGGCTGTGAGTATGAGAGAGGAGGTTATGCATTTGGGAGTGTGCAATGTGTAGATGAGAGAGGAGTGTGTGTTTGGGAGTATGTGTGTATCTATAAGACAGGAGGCTGTGTGTTTGGGAGTATGTGTGTATCTATAAGATAGGAGGCTGTGTGTTTGGGAGTATGTGTGTATCTATAAGACAGGAGGCTGTGTGTTATGGGCAAGTATGGAGGTGGATGTATATTAGAAAGGCTTTAGGTGTGATAGAGAACAAAACTACATGAGAAAGACTGCGGTTGATGTCTTTATGGGGGTAGTTGAAATAACATTTTGTAAAGCAAAGTATATTGAGTGGGGTGCTTGAAACCAAGTAATGAGTGGATCGACAACTGACAGTAGTCTGTAACCTTCCCCCCCCCCCCCCCCCCACACACACACACACACACACCCCACCACCACCACCACACTTCCCCTCTCAAAGCATGAAGTTTAATGGGGTATCCAGTTATAGTTTATGGAAAAGTTGGCCACCCTACCCATGCCTCCTCACCCCCAAGCAGGCAAAGTGCCTGCCGTCTGGTACCATGAATTCATTTGAAGCAGGCCCTGTCCACCAGAAATATTCCCAGCAGGATCCCTGGCCCTGCACAGAAGCAGAAGTGCAGTGTAGCAGAGCATACTACCGAGGGAAAGAGAAGCCTGGAGGCACCACCGGTAAGGATGAATGCTGTTACAGTGTCTGTGTGTGTGTGGGAAGGGGGGGGGATGGGGGGAGGAGAGAGATTCTCAGTGGTTCTGGAGAAGAGAGGGGGGGCATGCTAGGCAGGGGATAGGAGTAGAGATGCTGCTGATTGGGTGGGTGGGAGAATCTGCTTAATATTTTATTGTCCTGACTTCTGGCCACCAAAATAAACTCCGACATTTACCCAGAAAAAATAACGAGTCTTTTTTTTTCCCCCAACTGATTTTCTCCATTTTTACTTCTTGTCATAATAAACCCAGATAAATTCCCAGGAAACATAAAGTACAATAAAAAACGAAAATGAAGGTCCCTACCTATATTCAGTGCTCCTAGCCTCCTGTGAAAATGTATAATTAGCTTGTTGATTTATTATTTTACAAACTGCCACAGAATCAACACTCCTGAAAGCTTTTACACCTCTTAATTCAGTCTTTTGAAGATAACTGCAAGGGAGTCTGCCTGCCTTCAGTCTCAGTTCTCTCTCTGCTCCTGCTCCAGCCCCTCCCCTGGCAAAAAGCCTGCAGTAAAGGGGCGGGGGGTGAAGTTGGAGTGGACAAAGAAATGTTTGATCCCTCAAAGATCTCTTAAATCCTTATCAAGCCAAAGATGATTTTGATATAATTCCTGGATCGAGTGACATCAATATAGAAGAATTTGATCTTTATTCAAAGGTTCTTGCGTCTACATATGTGGCCAATCATTCACCATTTACAAAGATCTGGATGTGTTTTGGAAGCCTGCATCAGCTGGTGTCTGACAGCTGGCAGAGAGGGCATCCATTTCAATTCACAGAAGCCTTGATGAGTGGCACTACTGCTAACTTTTCGACTTGTTATAATGTAACCCCTTTGGGATCTGTTACCATGTGTCCAATATACGTGCACATATCTTTCTATGAAATTAACAGCATGACAAACTGCTGATACTGAGGGCATTTTTAGCATATAAATTATAGAAGCTCATATACTTGGAACAACAAGGACTTTCTCAAGAAAATATAAAGGGCCGGATTTTAAAAGCCTTACGCGCGTAGGAGGGGTTACGCGTGCCGGGCTTAGTTTTTAAAAAGCTCGGCGACGTGCGTAAAGCCCCGGGACATGTGTAAGTCCCGAGGCTTTACTAAAGGGGGTGGTCCAGGGCAGGATGGGGGGCGGGGTAGGGTGGGCCATGGGTGGGGCGGGGCCAGAGGCCTCCGATACAGTGGCCATTGCCGCTGTGTTGAAGGATCGCGCGCCGGCAGGCTGCCGGTGCGCACGACTTGCGTCTGCCCAGGGGCAGGTGCAAAAGGTAAGACAAAGGTCAGGGAGGGATAGAGTAGGGCTAGGGGGGGAAAGATTAGGGGAAGGGGTGGGTAGGCCAGGCTAGGGGGAGGGAACGGGGGAAGACAGCGCGGCTCGGCATGCACAAGGTGCACAATTGTGCACCCCCTTGCGCGCGCTGACCCCCGATTTTACAACAAGTGCGCGCAAGTTATAAAATCGGGCGCACATGTGCGTGCGCCGGATAGCACGCACACATGTACACCCGTGCGCACCTTTTAAAATCTACCCCAAAAAGAATAGTTGCACTATTTCAACTCAAAACAAAAGTAACATTTCACAGTTAGAAATCTGTAATTTATATGTCTTAACTTGATACGCTGTTGATTTTTTTGGTACTTGGAACATTTTTTTATTTGTATGTAGTTTAACTATTGTTTAAAAACAAACAAAATTAATGGCATTCAACTTTTAAAATGTGACTTTTTTTTGTTGTTGCATAATCAGAGGTGTGAATCTTTATGCAAATTTGCCATATAATTGCCACAGAATTTTGAAAAATCTGCCTCGGGAAATCAGGGGCTCTGCATATACTGATGTGCCAGGCAGTACAGAGCGGTATTTCCCAACTCTCATCTGGAGACACACCTATCTAGTCAAGTTTTCAGGATTGCCACAATGAATATGCATGAGAGAGATTTGCATACTTTGGAGTCCCAGTGTATGTAAATCTCCTTCATGCATATTCATTGTGGCAATCCTGAAAACCGACTAGTTAGATGTGCCTGCAGGAGAGGGGTGGCAAACACTAATGTGGAGCATTTAATACAAATGCCTAGTGCTGATTCAGTTTAGAGGCATTAGGCGCAACTTATTTTATTTATTTACTTATTTATTTAAAAGCTAGCTGGATTATAATCTGTTATACATATAACATTAAAATATATCACTTATAATAGCTTGTGTTGTTTGGACACTTGCACAGAAAAATCTTGAATTGTTTTTTGAAATATTTTATTTAACAATTTCCAAATAGATATGAAGAAGACAGCATGTTCTCTTAATTATACAAGACTCTTCAAAAAGGGAGGGAACCTCCAAAGCTAACATACAGATATATATTTCATGATCTAACATGTAAATCCTCAAAGTAAAATAAAAGTAGAGGAAGCAAAGTCACAATCATTATGAAAATCAAAAGAAAATGTTTTGTTTGACCCATGACTTGGTGGACCTTAGAAACAGAGTATTCTTTCACTAATTCCAATGATTATCAAAGGATCGATCATTACATTGTCACTAGGGATCTCAGTTTAAATTTAAACTTCATTCAATGAGAAGGTTATGAAGGGTAAAGATTGATTGAAACTATACTGTTTTTATTATTATTATTATTGTTTCTTCTCTTCTAAAAATCAAGACCACCAACTGACCTGGATCATACAGCTAGACAACCCCAGCCAAAATAACTTTGCATCTGACTGATGCACCTTTCAACATAAAGGTAACTCTCACATCTAGGACTTTTCCCAGGTAAAATATGAAAACTTCCTTTGCCTAACTTGCGTCCCACCAACTACATCAGGAAACATTTTATCATTTAAACTTAGAAAAGTGATTTATTTCCTCAGAATAAAATTAATTTCGCAATACAATCAGTTTCAAATACAAAAGAGGCCAAGAGAATAGCAAGAGTAATATTCTGCCTCTGTTTAGAGGTAGATTTTAACAAACCAAGGAGCTAATGGCTTTCTCTTTAATGATTCATCTCATAAAATGTCTTTATACACTGGTGATATCATTCTTTAGATTGCTAACCTTAGTCAATTTGCTTCCAACTTTCTTGGCATATTAGATAAGTATGGTCTAATTTCTGTATATAAAATTCATTATACAAAATCTGACATCTTTGATCTAAGAGCCTAGGTGTTTGTTACTTATGACTTTAAATAATTAGGAATATAGATTTCCTCAAATTTCCCTGAACAATTTAAACTTAATTGCATATCATGGAGTGTGAGTCCTTGGGCTGTGGAAGAGTTGATACTATCCAGCTTGTGAACCATGGGTTAGGTCCACGCCGACAGCAGGTGGGCATGCTATAGGCTGGGACTGAGCTAGGGCTTTACCAATACCAGCCTTTTCCCCTGTGGGTTGGGCCTTTGGGTTCCGTGGCCAGCAGGGACTTAGAAGAAAGTCCACAGCTAGGTGAGTGCTTCAAAGGTCAGGGCAGGCAGTGGACAGACTGAGTCAGTATCCAGGCAGGGACCTAGGCAGGCAATGTACAAGCAGTGTCAGTATCCAGGCAAGAGTCAAGGCAATGAGAAATCAGTCTGAAGAGAGCAAGGAAACAGAGACAAGGATGAGGCAAGGTAGGGAATAGGAACAGGCAGAAGCAAAGTAAGGCAGAAGCAGGATCAAGGCAAGGAACAAGGCAGGATACTGGAACAAGACAAGGAGCAAGGCAGCAGCTGGAATAAGGCAAGGAGCAGGGTAGGAGCTAGCAACAAACACAGGCAAGAAGCAGGAGGACCATTTGCTGAGGCATCCACTAGCTGCAGGAGGAAGGCTTACGTACCCAGGATTCGGTGATGTCATCAGATGGCGCTGTGGACCCTTTCCCACCATAGGGCCTTTAAGAAGCAGCAGATTGGACACAAACATGTCTAAGGAAGGGCAGGGGACAGCATGAGAATGATGGCATCCTGCCTGGGCCTGGCTACAGGTAAGATGCACGGGCACCATGGTTGGTGCGGTGTTAGATTGCAGTCTTATGCTTAGTAAGATATAGGCTGATTTAGAAAGATGGACATGTATTCCCATTTCCTGGATAGGTGGGATTAATATTATTAAAGTTATGGTTTTACCCCTTTATTCTAGCACATTATGTGGGATTTACCATCTGCCACATTTATTCACTTCGGAGGCATCTCTAGTTTTATGTGGAAAGTTATTCTCATTTAGAGGTTGTTGTACTAAGATATGCGAAAATTCACAATGTCCATTTCACATGTAAAAAATGGAAGTTTGTGCTCCTACACTGGGCTTAGGCACACAAGTTTCACTTTTTAAACGTGAAGCAGGCTTTCTAATTTTTTGGGCTTCACATGTAGTAAACTTCTGCGTGTAAGTTTACCCTTGCGAAATTTCATGCAAATTCAAAGATACTGAGCTGCTGCAATGCATCATCATGCAAAGCAGCTCATTAGCTATGTTTGCAATGCTAAAATATATATCAAAAGACCTTTGTGGTCTGTTTTTTGCAAACAAAAAAAAAAACTACTCCTTAGTGAGGTTTGATTATCTTTCTTGCAAAACTGTCCATGGGATACTTCTGCAGGTAAGTTTTCTTCTGGCTCATTTCCATATGAGTCCCGGTAAAAACAACTTATTTGCATAAAATTGTGCTTTCTGCACAAATTTCTGTGTACCTTAGTACATCAATCTTCTATTGATCATCAAAGCATGGATTCACCTAACTTCTAAGTGGGCTGCTAGACTGGCATGTGGACAAACATGGTTGGGCTCGGATCTGGCTTAATTTATATGAAAGCTTGCTGTTTTCATATAAATGGTTTAGAATTCTCACGTCTCCAGTCAGATTAGCAGAGATCCCATCATTTTGCAATAAGTAAATTAAAAGCTTGGTAAAAAGGCAGTCTTGCTGGTATGGGCTGCTCACTTTTTCTCATGATACTTATAATTGTAACAAGAATGATCTTAGATTTTTAGACCATTTATGTACAGCCCAGCTTTCAAAACTGTTCACAGTACACAGTTTGCGCACTGAAGTGGGCACGTGGAGATTTATGCAAGTATTCTATAAATTGTGTGACGGAAGCAGCACAGTTTATAACATACCATGCATTTCTGCCCCAAAAGTACGTTTCTATGCTTCAGTACGTGCAAATGTTTGTAATGCATACTCTACCCATTTTATAGAAATATGTGTATATCTTATATGCATAATAACTGTAACAATTCACATGTAATAACCAAGAATTAAACATGGAAGCAGGTATTTATATAGTGTGCATGCACTCTGCCTCTGAAAATGCTTGCACAAGTACTTGGAATCACCAGTTTACTGATACTGTCACTTAAACCCTTCAGCGCTTCACCCTGAATCCAGACCTTCCACCCAAAAACATCAGAGAAAGGACAAGTCCAATTTCAATTGCACGAGTCAGTTGGCAGGTGTAAAAGTGTTCAGGCAAGTTTGGTAATATATGCACAAATACCACTTCTAAAATAGCAACTTGCGCATGTACTAGCCTATCCTGATGCCAATCAAACCTAGACCCTTTGCCTCCATCCTCCCAGTATTCTCCCTTCCCCCTGCTCATTTTCTGCTTGCACTAAGATGTCTTTAAACTGATGTGATGTAAAGTAATTATGTTTATAAGTTTACAAGTTACCTTTGTTTATAATTTTTTAAGTTACCTATGTTACCATGGTTGCTCTTCTCTTCTCGCTTTCTGCCATTTTCTCTTCTACCTCTTTTCTCATGCCCGCCCCCTCTTCCCCCTTTTTCTCATCTGCCCCATTCCCCTCTCCTCGTTCATTGTAATTCCTCCTTTCCGAGTTATTTGTAAACCGGTGTGATGTGTCTCACGAACATCGGTATATTAAAAGTTCTTAAATAAAATAAATAAAATATGTACTTATGAACCCCGGTCTAGAATGCTCCTAGACAGCCCCTTTTTTTCCCGGTTGACATTTGCGTGGGACATTGCAAGTCTCTTGGGGTTTATAAAAGAGCATATATGCACGTACATGCTACTTACCCACCTATATGTTAATTTTATGCACACAAGCCCTTTGTATCTCTTTGAAAATTACCTCTTAAGACTTTTCTGGAGCTGGCCTTGGAGCTAAAGATCCTACACAATGTTTTTTACGTTTATGTACAGCTACATTGAGATGTAGTCCATTTTTTGGAATCTGAGGATAAATACAGGGTTTGGATGCTGCAGAGGTGATATTGAGCCACCCTTGTTATTAATTTGTGTATTTATTGATTGATAAAATATTTGTAAACCCCTCTAATAGGCCGTTTTGATCAATTTCATATTGTTAAAGACAGTATAGAAATGCCTTAAATAAATAAATAAAATAAATAAAAGCATTTATATGCTTAAAACTGGCTTTTGCATGTGTGAATGCACTTTACCCGTATAAGTGGGCTTTTGAAAATTGCTACAATACATGCCCACAAATTGTCCATAGGTTTTACCTGTATTAAGTGAAATTAACATGGGTAAATGACTTTTCAAAACCGCTATGATAGTATGTTACATTTACATGTGTACCTCCTTTGAAAAATCACCTGTAAAATTCTAAGCAGAGTAGAATAAACATATATAATATACACAAAAAATATTGAAACACAATAAAATTTGATAGACAATTAACAGTTCTGTCTAACCCTTCCTACTCAACTCAACTGTGCTGAGAACAGAGGAAGAAATCACTCTGGGCAAGCATGGATGCTACACTTAGGGATAGATTTTCAAAGGGGTACGCACGTAAGATACGCGCGTACCCCACAAAAACCTACCCCAAACCCCCCCTGCGCGCACCGAGCCTATTTTGCATAGGCTCGGCGGCGCGCACAAGCCCCGGGACACGCGTAAGTCCCGGGGTTTGCAAAAAGGGGCGTTCGGGGGCGTGGCCAGGGGGTGTGGTTAGGGATCGGGGGGGTGTCCGGGGGCGTGTGGGTGGTCCGGGGGTGTGGTCAAGTGCCCCGACACAGCGGCCTGTGTCTGGGCCTGCTGCGCCGGCGTGCGTAAGTTACTACTGCCCGGAGGCAGTAGTAACTTCTTTGATAAAGGTAGGGAGGGGGTCTAGATAGGGCCGGGGGGGTGGGTTAGGCAGGGGAAGGGTAGGGAAGGTGCGGGGAAGTAGAAAAAAAGTTCCCTCCGAGGCCGCTCCGATTTCAGAGCGGCCTCGGAGGGAACGAGCAGTGCGCGCAGGGCTCAGCGCGTACAAGTTGCACAAATGTGCACCCCCTTGCGCGCGCCGACCCCGGATTTTATAAGATACATGCGGCTACGCGTGTATGTTATAAAATCCAGCATACTTTTGTTCGCCCCCGGTGCGCGAACAAAAGTATGCGCGCGCATATGTTTTTAAAATCTACCTCTTAGTGAGCTTTCAACTTTATCCTGAAAGACTGAAAATCAGTAGTAGTTCTGATGTCATGAGGTAATTAATTCCAAAACTGTGGACCATAAGAACATAAGAAATTGCCATACTGGGTCAAACCAAGGGTCCATCAAGCCCAGCATCCTGTTTCCAACAGGGAGCAATCCAGGCCACAAGAACCTGGCAATTACCCAAGACTAAGTACATACCATGCTACTGATGCAATTAATAGCAGTAGCTAATCCCTAAGTCAACTTGATTAATAGCAGTTAATGGATTTGTCCTCCAAAAACTTATCCAAACCTTTTTTAAACACAGCTACACTAACTGCACTAACCACGTCCTCTGGCAACAAATTCCAGAGCTTAAATGTGTGTTGAGTGAAAAAGGGTTTTCTCCAATTAGTCTTAAATGTGCTACTTGCTATAGGCACCATGGACAACTTTTGCTCGACTGCATATCTCCTCTAAACAAACTAAATACATTGATGGGATATCTAATAAGTTTCCGCCCGATGATATTGATGCCTTTCCTGATTTATATAACCTGAGCAATGTGTTGACACATACTGGAGTTTCCCCATCCTATGAGTTAGGGTCAAGCTCTTAAATTTGTACCTTTCGGCTTTCAGCAGCCAGTGTATTGAAACTGAAACAGTGTCAGTGCCCTTAGTGTGGCATTTTGTACTATCAGTAATGCTTTTCACTTAGAAACATGACCTCTGATGGTATTCACTCTCCTCTCCAGTCTCCTTGTCCTGGTTGCATGTTGCTTTACCAGTATATTTACAGAGCTGGGAAACAGAATGAGACAAAATTCCTTCTGTTCATGTCATCACAGACCAGACAACCTCCAGGTTAATAATATTCCTTGTATGGACCGGACAGAATGCCAGGAAATGTAATTGCCACCTTCGTCGGCATCAGAACCACAGAAGGCACTCATACATCCCCAGTGGAAGGGGAGAAATCTCAGTACCTTGCTCATACTTCCACTGCTAATTCCTAAGGGCCCCAAATTACTTAGAGTGGGTTCTCGGTCATGGAAGAAGAATCCTTCCCATTAGTTTGTTTCAGATAAATCCCTATTGACCCATCTGCTGCCTCCACTACTGCTTGGGGAGCATCAGGGCAGAAAGTTGCACTCCACTACAGTCAGCTGGAGTCGGAGAGAGAGTCCTGCCACTGGAGCACAAAGTCATCTTGAGCTCAAAGGGAGAAGGCTTACTCTGATCCCTGCCATTGATGTCTTTAGGACACTGAGCTCTGGAATAGATACATTTGACTATCTGGTCTTAGACAGGTGGTAGAAACTTTGCTAGGTAAGTTATCTGCCTACCTTTCCTTTTCCCCATCTTAGGTGTTTGAAAACAAACAACACAGGCCACAGTAGGGAAGGAGCTTGATTTGATATAGGAGCTCTTTGCTCAATGTCCACACTTGGTAGCCCATTTGCCCATCCCCAGGCCAGTTATCTGAATTTTTTTAAATCTCTGACTTGCACATAAACCTCTTTGATGTCACATCTGTGGCATAAAATTGGAAAACGTATTCCATCACTCCCGTCCTCACAGACCTGTTGCCCAGTAAGAGAGATGAAATTCTAAAACATAGGTAAAGACACACTATGGGGCCGATGCAATATTATTCGCAGAAAGCGGGCGCTGACTTTTCAGTGCCCACAAGGGGGGCACCATGCAATATGCAAATTAGGGGCTAGCAAGGAGGTGCTAGGGTCACTAGCGCGACCTTAGCACCTCCTTGCTAACGTGACCCCGCGGTTACTGGCGGTCTGCCGGTTATGAACACCAACGCCGATAAAATCGGCATCGGTTTTCATAACTACAGTCAGCCGGTTATGAAAACCGGCGCCCGAGCATATCTGTGTCGGTCTTCAAAGCGGCCAGCAGAGATTTTTTTTTCTTTTTTTCTTTACTTTTAAAAAAGTACAGAAAAGCCGTTTTTTCTGCTTTTCTGTACTTTTTTTCAGTGCGTTCATTTATCTTTTTGCATTTGGAGTGAATGAGTAATAGCCTCATTCACATGCATTTGCATGTGATGAGCGCTAACTCATTCACTCTGCATCGAACGCGTATTAAATAAATAGGCGCTAATCTCCGTATTGCATTAGGGGGTGGATTAGCGCCTATTTAACCCACATCCGACAACGGGTTAAACAGTGCACTCGGTTGAGCGCACTGTATTACATCAACCCCAATGAATGAATACTTAAAAGGAGAACATAGATACTGCACCATATATAAACCAAAATCAGAACATCATTTTTCTCAAAAGTAACATTATTTTATCACAATATCTCAAAATAATTAATGTGAAATTATTTTTTTTTAGTTCCAACAATTTTTATTGGCATGAAATCAAACATGACTTGGGATGCATGGGTTCTGATGCATCCACAAGCAAACACAACAATTTATGACAATTCTAGTGGGAGTTGAAACTCCTTGACATCCCCTTCCCATCCACCCTCCCCCCGTTTCTCCCACAATTAATGAACCAAGAACAGCACTGTGTCAGCAAACAGAGAAGCCAAACTCAGGGGCCAATGCAATAAATATGCGCAGAAGGCAGGCGCTGAACAGTCAGCGCCCGCTTTCTTAACGTGCCCCAGACGCCCCCAAGGGGGGCACCATGCAATATTTAAATTAGGGGATCACGTTAGCAAGGAGGCGCTAGGGTTGCTTGCACCTCCTTTCTAACGCAAATCTGATCGTTGGCGGTCCGCCGGTTAGGAAAACCGATGCCAAGTTTATCGGTGTTGGTTTCCTAAATGCCACACAGCCGCACAGCCAGGGAGTTCAGGAAACAGACGCTTGTCATTCCAGTGTCTGTTTCCTGCACTCGACAGCCAGTGGGGTTTTTTTTTCTATTCTTTAACTTTATTTAAGTTTGTTTTTCCTCCTACTTAATATCGCAACGATATTAAGCAGGAGGCAGTACAGAAAAGCAGTTTTTTCTGCTTTTCTGTACTGGTTTAAGGAGCGCTCAGCAATTAACGCCTGCTCCAGGCAGACGTTAATTGCTGAGTGCTAAATGTGCATCCTAGACGCACATTTTTTTTTTTTTTTGCATCTGGAGTGAATGCTAATAGCCTCAAACACATGCATATGCATGTGATTAGCGCTATTAGACTCACTCCGCGTTGGACGCGCATTGAATAGGCGCTAATTCCCTTATTGCATTAGAGGATTCATTAGCACCTATTCAACCCAAGTCCGACTGTCAGTTATACAGTGCGCTTGGTTGAGCGCATTGTATTGCATCGTCTCCTCAGAGAGCAGTTCACAATTAGTCATTCAAGATCAGACTCCTGGAGTGATGAGGCAACGCTTGTATGTAATTGTTCCAGATGAACAAAAATGTTCTTCTGTGAAGAGGAGAAATCCGAGACACCATATTGTCCATCTGCATTATACAGTGTAAATAATTCCACCCCACCCAGAACGAGGGTGTGTCTTGCCCTTTCCAAAAAAGAAGAATAAGTCATTTCCCAACCACTCTCGCCTTCTTTATGAAGAAATGGGATTCTTGCCCCAAACTAGTAAAGGGGGAATGCAGTCAAATAATAACATCTTGGGAGACAGAGGAATGGAAATGCCTAATAGTTCAGCGGCATAATTCACAATGTGACCCCAAAAAGTTTAATGGGCGGGCATGCCCAAAAGGAATGAGACAAAGTGCCAATAGCCGGGTGGCATTTTTCACAGGTCGCTGAAACGGATAATTTAGATTGAAACATAATTTGAGAAGACACATATACTCTCCGAAGGAATTTATACTGCATTTCCCGATAGTACATATTGGTAGATATAGTCATTAGTCAAGACATGTTTGAAACAGGATTTGAGGATAGATGGGACAAGTTTAAAAGCATCATTCTTGTTCCATCTTTCCGCCAAAATGGAACAAGTACCTACTTTCACTATTGTTTTTTAAGCCTTTGTAATATACAGACAGAGGCAATGGTTGCTGTTTTTCAAATCAGAACACATCATTGAAGGCATGAAAAATGACAGGCTGCCGGGATTCGGTGGGTAGGGATTTTACATAATGCTGTATTTGCATATCAGAAAACAGATGAGTACTATATAGGTCATAAAAATCCTTCAACCCTGAATGTTAGGATCGCTCCTTTATCATCAAGAATATGTCCCAGTTGGGTTATACCCTGTTCTGCCCAAAAAAGAAAGACAGAGGATTGTGAACCCGGGGTAAACTCAAGATTTCCCTGGAGGGGCAAGAGACAGGAGCACAATCGCGATATCCCCATCCTCTTGGTTAAATGAGTCCACGCCTGTCTAAGTGGATCTATTAAAGCATTAAGCTGAAGGGAGACAGGAAGACCTCTGGAAGGCACTTGTAGAACATACCGCAGGTCCAAGGGGGCCACCAATGCCTGTTCGGCAGATAGATTCCTATAGATGGGGATACCCAGGAGCCACTCCTGCATAATGCGCAGATTACTAGCCATGTTGTAGAGGGCTAAATCGGGAACCCCCAGGCCCTCCCAACCCCATCTCCCCTTCAGCCACTTCAAGGGTATGCGTGGATTTTTGCCCTGCCAAAAAAAGAAATGGAGAGCTTTGTCCAGGTTGGAAAGGTCTTTATATTTGATATGTATAGGTAAATTCTGAAGGACATAAAGCCATTTAGGGAGAATAATCATTTTGAATAGATTAATACGGCCCCCCCAGGGAAAGCGGTAGGTCACGCCAGGCTTGCATCTTGTCTTGAGAAAATTGTAACAGAGTGGATACATTTAAACCATATAAATTCGATAAATTGGTAGAGAGAGATGAACCCCAAGATAGCAAATAGTATCCCCAGCCCAATGTAGAGGAAAGGATTCCCTCCATCTCTCTTTAAGAGCTTCAGGAAAGGCCAAGGCTTCAGATTTTTCCCAGTTAAAACAAAGACCCGAAAAGGCACCAAAATCCTGAAATATCAGTAATAAGGATTGTAGCGATTGTTTAGGATCGGTTAAAAATACTAGGATATCGTTGGCAAAAGCAGCGTACTTGAACAATTCCCCCTATTTAAAGCATTGACTTATAGGTATAAAATGTGATATAATGAAAAGTGCATGTTAATATTAGTGGTAAAAAAAAAAATCTCAAAACTTCAGCACACACGGAATAAACAAAACCATTGGTAAAGAAAATATTTGTAGTATGTTGATATTGATATTCCCAGATAAAATATTAATTTTCAGCACTAGATGGCACAGTTACGTTTTCCTTGCTGGCAGAATAGGGAATAGCCACTGCTTGTTGCCGGCATTAGAAGCAGGGGATCTATCTAATGTTTTGGGTACTTGCCAGGAACTTGTGACTTGGATTAGCCGCTGTTGGAGACAGGATACTGAGCTTGATGAACCTTTGGTCTGACCCAATATGTCATATCTTATGTTCTTATGTAAGTGCCTTCTATAATAGCTCATTATTTATTCCTAATGAAGAAAAAAGGGACAGCACAGAGAGACATTTTAATTTATTTCTCACTTTTCATCTAGGAAAATAATATTCACTAGAAAGTGTGTATAATAGGTGAGGGTGACGTAAACACAGATATGTGAGTTTCAGCCTTTTGTCCCAACCACTGGATATCTAGGAAATAATTTCAAAGGTATATATATATATAACCCTCCTCCACCCCTGTGTTTGGTACACTATATACCACAGTAAAGGGTGCTCAGCTTACCCCTTCCCCCTTTATACATGTAACCTCATCCCCGTGCCAATAGGGCCATAACATAGGGGTACATTTTATAAAAAAACGCGAGCGCGTACTTTTGTTCACGCACCAGGCGCAAACAAAAGTAGGGCTACGTGCGTATCTTATAAAATCCGGGGTCGGCGCGCGCAAGGGGGTGCACATTTGTGCACCTTGTGCGCGCCGAGCCCTGCGCGCGCTGCCTGTTCCCTCCAGAGCGGCCTCAGAGGGAACTTTCCTTCTGCCTCCCCCCACCTTCCCCTCCCTTCCCCTACCTAACCCACCCCCCCAGCCCTATCTACACCCCCCTACCTTTATTCCCAAAGTTACGCCTGCTCAAGGCAGGCATAACTCGCGCAGGCCGGCTGCCGGTGCACCAGGTTCCGGTCTGGGTGCTGGTCCGGAGGCCGCAGCAACGCCCCCAGGCCGGAATCACACCCGCAGCCACGCCCCCGGAACGCCCCCGGATGCCGCGCCACCACGACACGCCCCCGACACGCCCTGACACGCCCCCCAGGAAAGCCCTGGGACTTACGTGCGTCCCGGGGCTTGCGCGCGCCGCTGAGCCTATGCAAAATAGGCTCGGCGCACGCAGGGGGGGGGGGTTGGGGTAGGTTTTCGGGGGTTACGCGTGTAACCCTTTGAAAATCTACCCCATAGTTTGTAGCCTCTCTTGGAGCTGGATCACTCAGGCTAGCTTGCACACAAGTCTCTTTCTCTAGGGGGAGCTAAGTCCTTTGTTGGTGGGAGGAAAGAAAGTCTCTGTCAGGGCCCAGAGTGACAGGAGGGCTAGGGCACTCTTTCCCCTGGGGAAGGACACTGAAGATTTTATCCTCTGAATACTATAAGTGGCAATAAAACACCAGAGGCTTTGGTTTAGTGTCCAAAATGAAAATCTTTACTAATGAGTAATCAGGTGGGTAAATGGCACAATAAATACAGTCAATAATGAATCACATGATCCCTAATATCTGGCTATAAAGAGCTATGGCAGATACTAATGTAACCAACAGATTGCCAGAAGTGACCACAGTATATAGAAGACGCTTTCAATTATAGAAATTGACCAATCATAATAGGCTTCATCGTAGGAGCAGTATCGCTTTATGACTCCGCCTTATTTTTAATCATCGGTCAGTTACCAGTGAACATGTATTTTTTCTATTTTTTGAATTTGCTTACAGGCCGATTCAGTAAAGTCCGCGGAAGAGCGGACGAACGCCCGCTCTCACAGCGCACGCACCGGCCCCTCGCCGGTGCGCGCGATTCAGTATTCAAATGAGGTGGTGCGGTAGAAACGGGGAAAAGGAGGCACTAGGGACACTAGCGCGTCCCTAGTGCCTCCTTTTGGACCGGAGCGGCGGCTGTCAGCGGGTTTGACAGCTGACGCTAAATTTTGCCGGCATCGGTTCTCTAATCCGCTGACAGCCACGGGCTCGGAAACCGGACGCCAGCAAAATTGAGCGTCCGGTTTTCAGCCCAATAGCCGCAGGCCAAATTCAAATTATTTTTTTTTAACTTTTTTTACTCTTCGGGACCTCCGACTTAATATCGCCATGATATTAAGTCGGAGGGTGCACAGAAAAGCAGTTTTTACTGCTTTTCTGTGCACTTCTCCGGTGCCGGAAGAAATTAGCGCCGACCTTTGGGTCAAGGCTAATTTCTTAAAGTAAAATGTGCAGCTTGGCTGTACATTTTACTTTCTGTATCGCAGGGAATACCTAATAGTGCCCTCAACATGCATTTGCATGTTGAGGGCGCTATTAGTTCGGCGGGTTGGACGCGCGTTTTCCTCCCCTTACTGAATAAGGGGTAAGGGAAAACGCGCGTCCAAGAGCAGGCTAACAGTGCGCTCCATCGGACCAGTGCTTTTTAATACATTTATAAATGATGTGGAAAGGGGCATGATGAGTATTGTGCTTAAATTTGTAGGTGTCACAAAATTATGCAGAGTAGTTAAATCACAAGCAGACTGTGATACATTGCAGGAGGACCTTGCGAGACTGGAAGATTGGGCATCCAAATGGCAGATGAAATTTAATGTAGACAAGTGCAAGGTGAGGCATATAGGAAAAAATAACCCTTGCTGTGATTATACATTAGAAATTACCACCCAGGAAAGAGATCTAGGCCTCATAGTCAATAATTCATTGAAATTGTGGGCTCAGTGTGCTGTGGTGGTCAAAAAAGCAAACAGAATGTTAGGAATTATTAGGAAGGGAATGGCGAATAAAATGGTGGATGTCATAATGCCTCTGTATTGCTCCATGGTGAGACCGCACCTTAAATACAGTGTGCAGTTCTGGTTGCCACATCTCAAAAAAGATATTGTTGCACAGGAGAAAGTACAGAGAAGGGCAACCAAAATGAAAAAGGGGATGGAATGGCTCCCCTATGAGGAAAGGCTAAAGCGGTTAGGGCTGTTCAGCTTGGGGAAGAGACGGCTGAAGGGGAATATGATAGAGGTCTACAAAATCATGAGATGTCTAGAACAAGGAAATGTGATAATACAAGGACTAGGGGGCACTCCATGAAGTTAGCAAGTAGCTCATTTAAAACAAATTGGAGAAAATTCTTTTTCACTCAATGCATAATTAAGCTCTGGAATTCATTTCCAGAGGATGTGGTTACAGCAGTTAGTGTAGCTGGGTTTTAAAAAGGTTTGGATAAGTTCCTAGAACAGAAGTTAATAAACTGCTATTAATTAATAAGGATTTGTAGCTTGAGATCTGTTCATTTAATGTTTGGGTACTTGCCAGGAACTTGTGACTTGGTTGGCCACTGTTGGACACAGGATACTGGGCTTGATAGTCCCTTGGTCTGATCCGGTATAGCATAACTTATGTTCTCAATTGAAAAGACTTAGTATGGAATTAATTTTAACATTTTCATCGTTTATTCACAGTTGCTTGAAGCGAACAGTTTTTTGGTCCTTGTTCTCTTCAAGCAACTGTGAATAATCGATGAATATGTTAAAATTAATTCCATGCTAAGTCTTTTCGATTGAGTTCTGTAAGACAAGGTTCCATGAATGTAACCAGCGCTATACTATCTACTATTGGGGCTTGTACCTATTACTGCATACCGCTCATCGTCTCCACTCCTTATTAGCTATAATTTATGTTCTAACATAGATTTCACAACACATTTCATGGCACCAGTCAAAAGCCTAGCCAATACAGTGATTGTTTTCATCAGAATGCCTAGGGCACACATGGATTCCTTTTCTTCCGGTCTGATGCCACAAACTGACCTCCCTAGGCATACAGTTCCAGACTACACTATCAGAAGAGGGTTAGGAGAATGGAAGACTATTTGTGTGTAGCGGACACTACAGTCACACTACCAGTAAACCCTGGGTTCTTAAGTCTCAGCTAGCTTAGTATAGGATGGTTTATGGGGGAAGTTCCATTCAAATGCAGCCCCTCCCTTTGAGGGGTCTAGAATCACCGTCCCCCTGGGAAGATATATAGCAGTGTTTTGGCTAAAGCTTGAAAGGCAGTCCCTTTAGGTTTGCAAAGAGTTCAGAGGTAGAAAAGCACTTATCTTTTGCTGTTTTACAGGCCCAGTCAAAGGAGCCAGGCAAGCCCTGCTTAGTGGTCCTGACCAGGGTCGGGAGGGGTTTTCCTTTCCAGTCCACTTACTTGCTGGTTTGGATTTTCCCTCTGGGTACATTTTTTGGAATTTACTATTTTAAGTGGTAGGAATCTTGTGAGAGCCTGTATACCAGCTGGGCCCAAGGAACAGGGAACCTGTGCCTGGGTTTGTGCAAGTTGAGGGAAGACCCGCCCCCTGAAGTGGTGGTAACCGGCAGCAAGGTTACACTCTGGTGTTATTCTCCATTTTTGGAAGATTTGGTTTCAAGATCAGGAAGGAAGTTCTGGCTGCCCTTCCTGATAGAAGCATAGCAAGTCCTACTTCAGGGGAACCTATCAGGGATCAAAGAACAGAAGATAACAGAACTGTATCAGAAACAAAGAAGTCTGGGAAGTAAACTAACTGTGAATAAAGGCAAAGCACATCATCCTTAAAGACACCCATCCGGTGCTTCAAAACCCTGGGGAGACAGATAATTTATCTCTCTGTGTAAAGACAGCAACTTTGTATCTTTGCTAACTAGAAGGGGTGTTTTGCCCATCCAAAGGACAGCCTGCCCAACTGGGGACTGTATTTTTTTACAACTCTGGAGAGTAAACGTTCCCCTGGCTCTGGCATCAGACATTCCTGCACAGACTGAGGAAAAGATTGTAACAGTACAAGACTTTGTGGTGCTGTGGATTATTTTGCTATGCCATCCTACACTCCTTTTCAACAGTAAAGATTTTATTTGGACACTAACACAGCGCTCCAGTGACTTTATTTGGCACATCCAGCACACACTGGGACATACAAGTACCCTTCTCCCAGGGACAACACTAGATAACACCCTTAGCACTCACGGCCTTGGGAATAATCTCCCCCCCCCCCCCCCCGCCCACATTTGACAAAGGATTCAGGTCCTGAAATGAAGCCTGAGAAGGTTCCAGCCCCTAAGAGTAACACAAATATGTTTATGGCTCTATCGGGTAGGAGTCTGCGCCTGGGGATGGGATTACATAAAATGGCACCTAATGTGGGGCTCGAACAAGTGCGGGATGCACATCATGTCGAATGGGACTTACTAATTGCTCCATTGCAATTGTTGATCACTGTTGAGCATTGGAAGAAAAAGCTGTGTACTTTACAAAGATGGCTATCATTCACACCAAAGCTGCTCCCACTAAAATCGTCTGCACCAAAACAAAGGGCACCAAAATGAAGGAGGGAAGTGCATTGGCATCTGACGTCATCAAGCAAACTGGCATTAGGATCGCATTGATCACATAGCACGAGGCACAACCTGGCCAGAACTAGTTTGCGACAACGTATCAAGGGAAGCTGCTGCATCTACAAAAGTGAGCGATGCAATTCCATGATTTCAACCGCCAAAGGCCAACTGAACAAGTTCCGGCAACAGTGGCAGTTAAGTATCAACGAGGGGCTCTGAAGAGGGCTCGATTCAACAACTTGAAACTGGGAGCAGTACCATATTCCTGGAGCATGACGCTACTTTGACCGCTGAAGCTGTAGCAGGGACCGCCTTGGTGGCTGGTAAAACATCTATGTTTTTAATCCCCCACAGGAAGGTGAAGATCACTTTGAAAGTATTCCGGTCAATGGAGGCCATTAAATGCTCTGATTGCTGCATGGTACAACCTGTGCAACTATTGCCGCTCCAATGCCACCAACATATGGGCCTGCTGTACATGTCAACCAAGTATCCCAGCACGTGGCCAGCCCCAGGAATATTGGGACCCCATCTAGTCATCAAATTGGAACAAACTGCCTGCCAGGACCGCTCTACTTCTGCCTCAGAGATATCAGAGGGAAGTGGTGATCATGCCATTTGTCAAGGAACCCTGCCTGAAGAGGTATCAAGACCTCCTATACCAGCTTCTGGAAGCAAGGTAAAGGTCCTGGAGGAAGTGAGGGCCCCGGTGGGGCCGACTATAACAGAGTCAATGATAGTGAACAAAGATGAATTGAGTCCCTCTGAGACAAGTCCACTGAATTGGGGAGATATCATGGAGGAAGCTTTCCACTCTCAAGAACGGGAGATGGAAGAAAAAGAAGAAAGTGATGAATGGAGGGTGGAGAGAGGTAGGCCTGCCCTAAGAAGACCTCTTACCAAACTCCAATCTTGGAGCGATTGTCAAAGCTTACCAAGTCAGCAGTCCTGGGAGTTGGGACATGGAGGAAGATCATTGGACACCTGGTCTTCTGGTTCGAGATCATCAGGGGATCAAACATTTTGATCTGCAACAGGAAGCTGTGAAGCCATCCAGTGGAATATGACTACTCCTGAGATAACCCTGTTTGCCCCAGAATCCACTATCCACCAAGAGTATTGTGACATGGCAATGAAGTGTTGCCTTCTCCTGTCCAGCTTGGGTATCTCTTCCAAGAGTGAATCCCAAGCAGGCAGATGCTTCCATAATGTGGGGCTGCCAGAGTCATCACTGCCTGTGTCACCCACTGTTAGTGAGATGTCATCATCTTTCTCCACACCGTGCATCACCATGCCCAATGTGCTTTTTGACCAGGCCATGAATAGAGATGTCACCAATCCATCCTGGGTTGTGCCAGACACTTGTGTCAATCCTAGAGATCTGCTGAGGGCCTCTCAAGCAGAGAGGCTAGTGTACAGAAGCGGCTGATTTTGGACTCCATTACCTTTATGTACCAATGCACATAATGGAGCTCATGGAAAACAACAGGGAAGTATGGCTACATGAAGAGGCAGATCAGAGAATTGTGAAGAATTCCATAGATCTGGAATTTAGGAGGAACCACCCAGACTATCCCAGCACTTTGGTCCAAAGGATGCAGGAGATGTGGCTAGGACGAAACATACTGTGGTTTACCAGCATGTACTGTGTCCACCCACTAAGTATTCCATAGTGAGCCATTTGCCCTGTGGAGTGGCTGCATCAAAGCCTCATCCTAACTTCTATGAGGCCTATCCTGGGCCACTTCCCCATCAGAGTTAACAACAACTTTATAATAAAGTGTTCACTATGCCATAGTTCCTTGTTAATCTCTGCCAAATTAAAGAAATGTTGTTTACTTTAAAAAAAAGAGAAGTATTATGGAATTGTTTAATCCTAAGGATGAGATTTATGTTTTCCAGAGAGACTAGATGTTTTCCTCATTTGAAGGAAGCATTTGCTTTTGGACATTTCCTTTATTTAAGAGAGGTCCTTCAATCAACCAAATGACCTGGCAGGTCATGAGGCCTAGAAGGCAAGAAGACCTGCCTTAGTAGTTTTTGATGGACTTTCAATGGACTTAAGTTAACATTCCTTATCTATCCTGGGAAGGATTTAAATGCCTATCAGTTGATACATTTTAAGTGCTTTACTGTACTTCTCTTTTGAAGTGCTCATCATTTGTGCTGAATGTCAATTATGCAAAGGTTTTGCACCAAGAAAAAAAATGTAAAAATAAATAAATCCTACATTAAAAATTGAAATAATTGTTTGAACTTGGTGTCCTTGGATTCATTTCATGGTATTACATTAAAGTAATTATTTCCTTTGTAGGTTGGATGCCAACTGCTCTTCCGGTGCCTTCTGTTTTCTTTCAGAAAGACTCTTCAAGAAGATTTAACACTCAGAAACAAGCACAACGCCTTAACATTGTTTTCTCTCCCCAGGAACTGGAAGAACCTCTTCCAGGTTTCTCTCATGGGAGTTGTTTAGTCGTTTGCTTCCCAGCCAGGAGAACCCACAGTAGTCACTTGCCATTATGAAGGTAAAGTTCAGCACAGTGTGCAATGTGGTGTTTCATTCAGGGGATGGTGAGAGCATCCTGCAATATTTCTGGGTGATGGCAGCACCCACAGTAACCAGCAGCAGCAGGGCTAGCATTTTCCATACATTTCACTATTTTTCACCTTATCCTGGTGAACAATTTTGGGTATGCCTGTCTAACGTTTCCTTTCACAGGATGGAGTCTGTATGTCTGGTGTGTTAGTGCCTACACCAGGTATAGAGCCTACCTAGGTTTGGACCCAGCCCAGATAGAAAGTTGGCTGCATTGCTCTCCTGATGTTTCATGTAATAAAGAGTGGTTATGTTTAAGGTATACTGCAATGCAGATTTATGTAATGTTGCCTTATGTATGCACACTTGTCCAGATTTGAATAAGTGGAGGGGGGTGGGTGTAGCAGTCACACTACCAGTAAGCTCTGGGTTCTTAGGTGTCAGCTAGCTGTTGTTCTGCCATGGAAGGGAGCGCTAGGGGGCGCTCCCCAGTGCGGGATGGAGAGTATGTGCCCCTGCAGTGAGACGAACCTCATCTGGGAAAGGAGTTCTGAAGAGGAGGCTTGGCACTTGGAACTGGAGATGAGGACTTGGACACTGAAGAGATGAAGGCAAGAGCAAGGAGCACCGAGGACCTGGACACAGTTCAGGGGAGAGCTCGGAGATGGGACTTGGAGCCAGGTACCCAGAGATGGAATTCTGAGCCAGAACACTGAGGCAGGACTCAGTGAAGGAAGGTTAAAAGCCAGGAACCTCAGTACACTTGCACAGTCATGGAGACATCAGGAGACGAAGGACGTGAAGAAAAAGCAGACGGAAGACATCACAGGAAATTGGAACTGAAGATGGAAGACATCACAGGAATTTGGAACGGAAGACGGAAGTCCAATGGAGCAGAACACGGAGTCCAAGGGAAGACTGCTCCAAGGAGGCTATCTCCTTGCCAAGGCAAGGTTGAAGTGTCAACTGGGCCCTTTTGTAGGGCTAGAAGAGGCAACTCCCTGGAGGAGCTTACAGGTGGGGTCCGGGGTGGATCTGGCCGCGGGCCCTAAAAAGGAGGCAGAGAGACGCGGCCTCGCCCCCTAGGAAGGCAGGAACAGAAGCAGGACCCTGGACAGCAGTGTCCCTGCCTCTGATGATGCTGGAGCAGGCCCGACGTGGGAGGCAGAGCAAGGCAGCGTCCCTGCCGCTGCGGAGCAGGCCTCCAAGCCTGTCGGGAGATGGCATGGGCGGCGGTTCTGGGCCGCGAAGAAGATGCCAAAGTCCGTGGCTCCTGTCGCGATGAAGAGGAGCTACATGGGTGGTCGGGGGGGCGGCTCCAGGCTGAGGGAAAGTCCCGGCTTCTGTGGCCTCGGGCTATGAGGGTAAGAGGCGGCTCGTGGCTCCAGCCACGGGCCGCATTGCAACACTAGCTAAACATACAATCGTTATCCAGCTAGAATTTAGATGGATAATGCAGGGGCAATTCAAGGTCATTTCAGGGTGGAGCTGAATTAGATGAATAACTTATTCAATTAATTTCAATATTTTGATTTAGCCAAATAAGTTATACAGTTATTTCAAGATGTGAGCGGTTTAAAGTTATCCAGGAATATGTTCTTGGATAACTTTAACTTAAGCAGTAATATTCAAAGAATATCACCAGTTAAGAAGCAGTGACAATGTTAAAAATAAATCTTCTCCTGAGTGGGCCTTGTAGCCCAATTCTTCAGCCCCTTCCCAAGTCAAAACCCCCAAGACCCCCAAGCTCTCCAGAACCAATATTTAAATTTTGTGCTTCTAGGCCTAAAAATCCTTTCTTGTGTAGAGATCCAACAGATCTCTATCAGAAACCAAAAGAATATTCCACTCTTATGAGGAGAGAATAGAAAAGTAGTTCATGTGGGTTCATAGCTCCCCCATATGGGAATCTATAATGGTGTGTTTTTAAGAGTCTATAAACCTTTACCAATATTTTAAGGTGGCTAAGTTGACCCTTTTAAGGGCAGCATGTCCAATTAGCTCCAGATTTTCAGGACAGATTGATGCAGTCCTGCTTTTACCCCATTACATGCAGGGACTTGTAGTTTTGCTCTAAGGAAATGCAATAGGGAAATCAGAACTGCAAATCCCTGCATGCAATTGGATAAAAGAAGGACTGGATCAGCCTGTCCTGAAAAATCTGGAGCCAGTTAGCAACCCTCTCTATCACTTCCTTGCTTTTGTTTATTTTTAAGGAGGCCTGTGGGGTCTCTAGGAGGAAGACTTGGGTTCAGAGAGGAGACAGAGAACCTTTGCTCAGTTAGAGACCATGTTTTGGAACCCTTTATGTTCCTTGAGAGGGGATTTTCTTCCACCATTTTCATCATTTTAAATGTCCCTTTTTTGGATTTTTGGTTTGTTAACATGCCTGAGGACTCATGCAGAATGCTGTTTCTCAACCAGAGAGCATGGGCAGAATGTGAGTAGTTCTGGAAAAGGAGTGGGTTTTCATTCATTCCAGGAGGAAGGAGTAATGGAGTCAAGGTGAAAGAAGAAGATTCTTGGACCTACCTCTAGGTTCATTATCTATTGGAGATGACTGGAGAAGAGGAGTAAAACCAATACTCATTAGAAGCTCCTCAGAAGAAGAGAGAGAGAAAGAGAGTGTGAGAAAAGGACTTCAGGAGAGGTAAGAGCTATTTGGACTGTGTCTATGACATCATCAATTTAACTAAAAGGACTATCCCCTGTCATTTGGGAGGGAGCTTACTAACTACCCAAATTGATTGGAATTGAGAAGAAAACGAACTTATGAATTGGAGATTAATTAGCCCATTAACAGAAGAAAGGTCACAAATCTACTCAAAGCATTAAATATGTAATATCGTATTTGAATCAACTAAAGCTGTAAAGAACTTTCATCAATTTCCCCATTCATCAGCAAAAGTTATGTGGGAAACCATCCAATGCTTCCAGTATAATTATTGCTGCTGTGACCATTAAGGCAGTTTACCATTGACTTTAAATTGGAGTTTGACTAAATGTGATGCATAGGGCCTAGAGGACTAGTGCTCCCTCCATTCAGGAAATTTTGGACATTCAAGTGGCTTGACATCAATGGGGAAATTTTAACTTAAAAGGCTATGTCTGAGGTATGGTTCCTGGAGCCTTTATCTGGAACTATCAGCCCAGGGATTACACTTGCCTTCCCACTCTCCCCCAAAGCTCAAATAAAAAATGATATCAGAGTCACAGCTTTGGTGACTCCTCCCACCCTCACCAAGATACCCACTCTCATCTCGGACCATCCGCAACCACCCAAACCTTACCGGGCTGCTTGGATCTTGCGTCCGGCTCTTAGTGTGTCCAGCACTGATCTGATGTCAATACTGGTTGCATAAGTGAGAGGTTTTGCTGTCTGGATATTACTTCAATGGTAACATTGGTAGCTTTACTTGACCAGCGTTGCTGTAAAAACAAATGTTGGATTCACTAGGAGATGGAAGCAAGACGGGAGCTCTGAGTTGCTAGAAATGTTTGATGGGCTGGGAGGGTTTAAGGTAACTCAACAGGGGTGGAGGGTTTCACCAAAGCTGTGGCCCTAACATTACTTTTTATTTGAACTTTTGTGGGGAAGTGAGAGGGAGAGAGGATTTGAGACTTAGAGGCCCATAACGTAAATATTGGTTCTGGAGACTCAGGGGGACTTGGGATTGTTTGGCTGGGGAGGTGTCTGGGGATTGGACTGCAAGGCTCACTCGCGAGGTGGGGGATTTTCAACATTAACATTATTAGTGTTTAACCAGCGATATTCTTAGAATGTCCCCTGTAAATTTAAAGTTAGGCAGGAATACAAACTCAGATAACTTTGCAGCCTAACCAGAGGTATTGAAATCTAGCCAGTTAGGTTTCAAAGTTATATCTGGTTAGGTTTACTCCAAATTTCCTTTAAGAAAGTCCAAATTAAGGCCAGTTCTTTCCTCCTCAATCAAGGAAAAACTCAAAAGAGAAAGTCTCCAAATTCTTCTCCAGATGCAGGCCACAAGGTGTAGGGCCTAGAAATTTGAAAGAAACACTCCTTGCTCTCTAACTAAAAATCCACACTTCCACGAGGGAGTTCTGATCTTCTATAGCAAACTCACCAGGGGCTGCTGTGAAACAGATGGCATGCTCCTCTAATTCTACACTGTCCATCTGATCTCTCTGCCACAACATAGTAGGGATCTCAGTCTTATGGGAGTCAACGGAAGCTAATGCAGCCTGAGGAGCTTGCTGTGCAATTCATCGTGGTATATTTTGCTGTTCTAAACAAACTAAGAACTGTTAAACTCACTGCTTCCTGTGGAAGACCAACCTGTTCAATCGATTTTCTCCTGCAAATAAAAGTCTAACTACTTTGGGAAGCACATCCAGCTGAGTTCATCTGCATATATTGGAAATCAGAGACAGGATTGGCTTGTGTAATCCAGAAAGGAGTTTTCCTTTCACAGTGAATGACTTCCACCTGTGGTCCACTGCACCATCTGTTAGGCCAATGGAGTAAAGAACCCAAAAAACGATCAGGAACTCAGAGCCAAAGCTAGCCTATGGCCAATATGGCCTTGGCCATAGGCACTACTGCTGAAGGGTGCTGGGCCGCCGATCCCACCACATGTAGTTGATGTTCATGGAAAGGCCGGCAGTCCAGGAAGATTATGTGATTATGGTGCAAGCAATCCCCTCTCCCCCCCCCGATGCTTTCTCTCCTCACATCCCCAACTCACAAGAAGGTGCAAGTTGTCTGCCCCAACCCCCTTTGCCAGCCTGGTCTACCCCCCTTTCCCCCATGGCAGTACCAGGACTGTGAAGGATGAACAGTGCCCTTCTTTAAAGGCAGCACTGTAGCCAAAGCAGGAGAAAGTTTAGAAACAAAGATGATCAACGCAGGGCCTGTCTCTGAGCCAGCGCGTGCTCAGGCCCTGCCGTGGCATCACCCCTGAATGAGTTTCCTCGTTAACAGCAAATCCGTGTGGAAGGAGGGTGTGGTGCCACGACAGGACCTGAGTACCTGCCCTCCGAGAGAGAGGTCCCACATTCACTCTCTTTTTCACCCCTAATAGAAGAACTTGGGAGGTAAAAGGGGTGTCTGCCAGTGTCCCCTCTGCCCCAGAGTGCGGCGTTGGCACGGGAACCCAAAAGGTTCCTGTCCTACAGGTGTCCTGGAGGGCTCAGAGATGCAGCTAGAGCCAGGGAATGACACAGCAACCGGCAACCCAGGAGACGGAGGAGCCAGCGGTGCACAACCAGTAGGGAGGGGATGGACGATGAGGGAAAAAAAAAAGAGGAAGGATAAATGAATGGGCTGGGGTGAAGAGAGAGTGAAAGATCTGCCAGTGTAGATGGGGATGGGTGGGAAAGAGGAACAAGATGAAGCTAAGTGAAAGGAAGAGAGAGAGAGAGAGGGGGGCTGCGAAAAAGGAGTTCTGGGTTTGGGAGGAGGAGACGGAAGGGGCTGCTGGGGATAGGGGTGGAGAAAGATGGGGCTACTGGGGAGTTGAGAAAGCTCTAAGACAGGGGACCGCTGTTTCTGAGAATGGGGGGGGGGGGGCTGGGAGGAAGGGAGAGGGGGCAAGGAAAGGCAAGGGATTGCTGGGGCTAGCGAGCGAGAGAGAGGGAGGGGGCTGCTAGGGGTTCAGGGGTGGGGAGGAGATGTCTCATAGCCAATGTTGGTACATAAGTGTGTAATGGGGTTAGAAGTGGTGGAGGGGAGCAAACTAAAGATTTGCCTAGGGCACCTAATACCCTTGCCTCAGCCCTGGGTCCATGACCTCCGGCCCAAAACTTTCACGGCAATGAACAGACCAGATATATTGGGGGAATCTAAAATGTTATACACATATGCCCTGAGAAATAAATAAAAAGACTTTTCCATAAAATGAGGCAAAACTCTCCAGGTAACTGTTGTGTGTTGTGTGTAGGCGGAGGGCACACTTTTTTCACTTGGCCATAGATGCCAAATTGCCCGGCTACAGCTCTGAATGAACAGTTGCACATGCAGGTTTCTTCAGATCAGTTTTTAATCCAAATTTTGGTTTCCTTAGTGCACTTATTTATTTTTGCCGGGTTTCTTTTTTCACTTTCTTGAATATTTTTTAATATCAGGATTTAATAGATTCCCTCCTTTTTTTTTTTCTGATTGGACGCCAAACCTTGCAAGGCAGTGGGGACTCGGTCACACTCTATGCCAGCAATCCCCCCGGCTTTCAGGGTCATCATCTGCCCCACCTTCACTGAGCAGGCTGAATGACTGCCTCCAGTAAGTACTGGTCAGGCTACACCTTTGGCAGAGCAGCAGAAAAGGCACTCGCTGTACAGACAGTGCCCTTTTGTCAGTGCTGAACATTCATTCTGGTCCCTCCTCCAGTGTCGCCCAGACTGCCTTCATTTATGCTGCCCTCTTGTAGAAATGGAGGGGACCTGAGAGCATTATCCATGGCTGATGGAAGAACTGACGTCCCAACTTCATGCATAAAACATCTGAGGTAAACAGAGACCGGGAGGCCTGGGTGTCTGTGTTGCTGCTGATCACGGAGAACAGTTTCTGGAACTTGCATGTGGAATCGGAGCCATAAGGGCCTATTCGCTCTCCCTCTTCTTACAATCTGGGTATCTATGCTATGACAAGGTATTAGCCAATCTCGGGACCATGGAACTATCTTCAAGGCTGCAGTGGATTCGAAACCGACCTTGGAGGAATGGGGCCCATCGACGCCAGCTTAACAGTAAGTGTTTGCTTCTCGTTCCTTTTTTTTTTTTTTTTTTTTTAGCGTGATATTTTATCAGTCTTTCAATTATCCAACCCTTCCCAAGCATGCTAGGTTGTTACTGTAGAAGCGCAGAATGCTTATTAGAGATAAGCTACTTTTTATTTATGGACTCATTCTCACCTATCCAAATAGCAGCAAACTAACATCCTAACTATGCCAAAGATTCAATGTAGCTGCAGTTTTACTGCACTGTATTTTATATTTTTTTTTGTGGAATATATTTGACATAGTTCTTATAGCTTGGAAGTGCAGGCAAAAAAAGATCAACATTTCACTCATCAAATAAAATACAGGCTGACTGGTATATAATTAATTCAAAGCTTCCTGGAGAAAGTTAGAGATAAAGTATTTCAATATTCCTACTGTACATACATTGTACACATATTTTATGAGCATAATTATAAATTTCTGCCTCACACACATATTAACCATGCATGAATAGTTGCATACATTTATAAGAGAAAACAATATGCTAGAGTTTACTATATAAAAAAAATGTTTTCATGATTTCAAGCAGTAATTGCTTATACAGAAGCTTAGTAGTTAACTTATTTCCTATCTATGATTTTATATTTGCAAAAAGGCAAGCGTGTACAAGTAATGGACACCAGCAGTGCAACGGCAAGATAAAGAAGCCATATAAAGCTCGTGTTCAATAATTTAAGACAGGAGACTGCTGAGACCACACTGTACAGTTAGCAGCTCAAGCTGAAATGCTGGGTCACAAGCCCAGCTGATCTGCTACAAACTGTCCTAACCTGCAGAATCCGGTTATCGGGATAACTTATCTTACCATCCAGCCCTCTGCCCTAACTTCTGCCCACCTCCCCCCTACCTCCTTTCTTCCCCAACAAGATCTGGGATCCTAAACCCAGAGTCAAACATATGTGTCCAACAACTGGATCTCACCTAATGGCTATGAGATTATAGACGTCCTCACGAGAACTTCTCTTCAGTCAATGCAACTTTAATCTAAGTGCATATCTGCCATACTTTAGTGTTAGAACCTGACGTAGGTCAAGGGGCTTGGGGCTACTTCAAAGTTTGTAGAAATGACGTATGGTATGAAACTGATATTCCTCTGGCTTTGGGTTGGTGTTTGACAGCTGCATACAAAGGCTGATGCAATATTGGCGTGTGGAAAACAGGCACTCACGATTCAGCGCTTGCTTTCCTAACATGCACCGATGCACCTATCCGGGGAACCCGATGTAATATTTAAATGGGCCGCCATGGTAAAAAGGAGGCACTAGAGGACCCCTAGCATCTCCTCGGCAGTGGGTGTCCAGGAGAGGTGGCTGTCCGTGTGGATAGGAAAACAGACGCTCGATTTTACGAGCGTCTATTTTCCTAATCTGTGCATATCCACGGGTTGGAAAAATGGACACTCATTAATTGAGCATCCCTTTTCCTAACCTGACTGCTGGCACACTTTAACTTTTTTTTTTTTTTTTAGGGTTCTCCTTTCCTCTGACTCAATATTTGCGGGCCGGGTCGGGTTCAAAATATTTCAGCACGGGTTGGGTTGGACAGAAGAACTTCCGCGGGGTGATGCGGGTAGTTTTGAATTAAAAATATATGGTTCAAAGTTTATAAAGATTGTATTAAGTGCTTACATGTTTCAGACTTTCGGACAATACTCCAAGTCATTATCCTATCGAAAATTGATTACTGCAATGCCATGCTCTTGGGCCTACCCAAAAGCGTGATCCAACCCCTCCAATTACTCCAAAATGCAGCAGCTCGTATCCTCACCAACACCCACAAAAATGCCCACATCACCCCTGTCCTTAAACACCTACACTTGTTACCCGTTTCATCAAGAATCACGTACAAATCCCTCACTTTCATTCACAAATCTCTTCACAACCAAAACATGCACTGGTTCAAAGAACATCTCACCTATCGTAATACTGACAGACCCACCAGAAAGCAACACCTAGCAACCCTACATACCCCATCACCCAAAGTCACTAAACTCTGCTCAGTTCTTTATCATTGTAAAGCCTGTTGCTACTTGTTGTTCCTTGTTAACCAAGGAGATGTTCCGAACGCACTTTTGAGGGGGAGGGGGCGCAGAATTGTGCATCTGGGCCAGATGGCATATTCGATACAAAATGCAGAAGATTTACATCGATTCTCATCTGACATTATAGAATTTTATTGAAATGTTTTGCGTGTTGTGTCAAACTTACATTACACAACATTAAATGATGCTGCATAAACAAGCCATAAGTTGTGTATGTTTCATGTTTTGTAATAAAAATCGCAGCCCCCTTATAATTTGGCAAACACCCCCATCAACTTTTTAACAAAACAGTATATAAAAGTAGTAATGATATATTTTTTTTGTACCTATTATCAGTAGATATGTAGAAGACAAGCGATATGAGCGTAATAAATCACTTGGAATCACTATTGATTTGTAACACCAAATCTGGAATTTTCCTTTAACATGTGGTTTACGCAGCGTGTGTGAAAGAGAAATATCAAATGCTTTTTGCCTGTGACTGAGCAAGACAGCACAAACTGTAGAGATGGGCAATGTAAATGTACAGCTCAATTTATTTAAAGTATATGGATGTAAATTTAAAAAACTGCATTTTATATGGCCTTTTCAAAATAATACTGAAAAATGTATAAATGTTTGATTGTTATTTCTGCTGTATATACGCCCTCCTGACTGCTGCGCCCTAGGCCATGGCCTAAGTTGGCCTTATGGGAAATCCGACCCTGGTTCCTGTTGTGACAAACGGCCTCGAAAGGCCTTGCATTCTGTTGTGACAAACGGCCTCGGAAGGCCTTGCATTCTGTTGTGTGATACGGGTTTTAGTGTTCCCTTGGGCCTCGGCCCAACCCCAGACAGATCCAGGACCGAACCGAGGGTTGGCGACATGTCCCAGCCTGGCAGAACAAGGTCTTACCCTCTGCCGGGCCTGCAAGCTCCCAGAGCCAACAAAAAGATGATGTTGGTAGGGGAACGGTCCTCTGACCGTTCCAAGCCCTTTCGGACCTGCCGCTTGGATCGGCATAGAGCAGCAGGCCGGCCTGAGGATGAGGGCAGATGGAGGCCTTGACACGAAGACATGACACCAAAGTTGATGTGACGGCATTGCAGGCAAGGGTTGATGCGAAGACATGACACCAAGGTTGAAGGGAAGACATGACACCAAGGCTGATGCGATGGCATCAGAGACAAGAAGAGGGACTTGACGAAGTCCTGACAGACGAGAACCTGGGAAGGTAGACATTGGCACTGTCTCTCAGGGTGCCCTACACAGCTCACCTTCACGGGCGGACCCAATGGGCTGGTCGCGGACCACCCTATCCCACTGCGCGCCCTACACAGCCCGAGGAGGCTGGTCACGGACCACGTGGAGAGCGGGACAAGCACAGGAGAGGATCCAGTCGAGGCGGGACTTCGATGACGGAGCCGGTGTCATCCGGAGCACCACGAAGGCTTTCAGGACAGGACGGTTCAGGAGCACAGGACACAAGTCCACTGTCGGCAACCCCCAAGATGGAGAAGCGTCACCCGGAGATCCACGGCCGGCAGAACAGAAGGCTCCAGAGCACAGGTGAAGAACACCAAGGGACCTGGAACATCAAGAAGCGGGACATCAAATGATGAGACACCAGGACATCTGGACGGGGACCTCAGGCAACAAGACATGACAAGGAGAAGACGAGATGAGGAGCTCCACGAAGAAGACAAGGGACCTGTCGGAGCGCTGGCAGGCAGGAGGCTTCAGGGCTGAAGTAACTCTGATGCAAGGTGAAGAGCAAATGCAAACACAGCCCTTTTATAGGGCTAGGACAGGAAACAGTCTCAAAGGTGGGGCCCAGGGCAAATCCAGCCGTGGCCCCTTTAAATGTTGAAGAGAGGCGCGGCCACGTGCCTAGGAGCAGGAAGGAAGCTGTGCAGGACCGTGGACAGCAGTCCTGCACCGACGTTAGCAACGCAGCAGCAGGGTTGGGCCTAGAGGCAGGCCCCGATGATGGCAGCGGCTCCAGCTGCTGCAGGAGGCCCCGAGGGTGGCTCCAGCCGCCAGGTGGACTCGGGGATTGCAGCCTCCAGCCCCGGGGAGAGCAGGACGTCGGCAGTGGCTCCATGCCGCGATGAAGACAAGAAGTACGTGGCTCCGGCCGCAATGAAGGCAGAACAAGATGGGCAGCCTCCGGGCCGCAAAAGGAAACTGAGTCCGCGGCTCCGGCCGCGCGGGAAGGCCCAACTTCGGCGGTGTCCGGCCGCATCGGGCAGCAGCATGGGAAGCAAGGTGAGTGCCTGCTCGTGGGGAAGCCCGCGGGCAGGGTTCATAACAGTTCCTACTCCTTCCTTCCTGAGGGGTAAGCCTTAGGGAGCTCGGCCTGTTGCGATGGGGACCCGGTTCATTTCTCAGCTGATAGCAATGTAATATACCTTTGAAAGAAGCTGCCACTACCTGTAAAATCAATTGTTAACTGGCTCTCACTCCTGAATCCAAATTAACATGCGGGTTCGGCGATGACAGGCCGGGCGCCGATCGGTCTCATCATGGAGCCTCGATGCAAAACAGGACAATAGGTTTTGATTGTTTCACAAACTCCTTGATAAACAATTGTCTTCATAAAGAAGTTCGTGTTAAACACGAGACTAAGTCTTTGCTGAATGTCTCACTTGGGGCTTAGCAATTTCAAGACAAGAGTCGAGTTTTTATTTGTATTAAAATAAAAAATAATATGCATAACAAAAAAAAAACCATTTTGGGAAATATGATTCAAATGTACCAGTGCGGACTTGGTTCTTTGTGATACGTTTGACATTCCCTTGCTTTATGAGTGCCCCAATTAAATTTTTAAGTAATAATTTTCATCACAGTTTGTGTATTATTATATCTGGTGTGTGGTATGTTGTTGTTGGGTTTTTTTTCTTTTACTTTTTGGTGTTGATTGGACTTCTCACTCTATTATATTATAATGTAATCTGCTTTTGCTATGGCTAATTCTGCGGCAACCATCTCTTGATGTTGTCACAATCTCTTTAGAGTATTCTCATTATGCTACTGTCACTGTTGTCTCCATTTTCCTGGCTTGCTCCATGGGACAGACGTAATAAGTAGGGAAGTGCTTTGCTGAAACGAGCCATTACCTCGAGTTGTTCTAGGGATACCAGCTCATTTAAATATTATGGAACTGGCTTCATGAGTATTTTATTGTTTGCTGTAAAGGCCATGTGAAATCACAGACTTTATCTCAAGAAAGTTTAAAAACACCTCCTGGAGTAGTTAAGTTCCTCAGAAAATCGCTCCTGTATGCAATTTTCCACATAGATTTTTGCACTGCCAAAATCTCTAACAAGCTGATTTTTGCATGATTCTTCAACTTATTTGCAATTTTGCATAAGTTTTGGAAATGGGGTCACAAATGCAAAATTATGTGCAGAAAAACAGTAAACAGTGTACGTTTACATTTGCAAATGCAATTGCACATGCTATTTGCCATTTTTCTGTATTATGTTTTTTTTTCATTTGCAAAGCCATTTCCCGTTTAGTATATTGCCTCAGGTGTCTGTTCATCCCATAATGTCACTATGCTGTTAAGCAAAAAGACAGGACATGGTGCCATCTCTTATTCAAGCGACTTAAAGGATGAAGGAAAAACAACACGGAGTCAAATAGGAAAGTGCAGCTTTTCTGGCAGATGGTAGGCAGCAGGGATGACAGCTACAGAGAAAAGCGCTAGGAACAAACAGCATAAAGTATTATTCTAAAGCAAAAGCGAGGGTGGCAGATAACAAATCTACATCTGTTTTTAAAAAGAATGCTCTTAGAGGCAACTATTGGCATGTGTCATTTTTAAATTCAGAGTGATTTAATTGTCCTTGTTGTCAAAATCTCACTGAAATATCTTCTCTGAGTGCCACCCTACCTAAATACTTTAAAAGTAAACTATGCAGTGGATAAGAAACTGAAAGCTGCATCTGTTCTTAGAGCACATAAATTCACTAGAAACACATTGTGAGTTCTCAAAATGAAGGATTCAAAGCGAAGAATAAACAAAACCTACAGTCAGCCACCTTCTGCTGAGGGACTCTCTGCCTCAGTGAGGAATTGTTCAAAGATACAGGGGAATTATAATTTGTATGTCAAAAACAGCACCGCATGTTGTATTTTATGTTTAAGTGATGATAAAAATCCATTGAAACTCCAGGTCACTGGTTAGCATCATTAGGGGAAATAAAAGGAAATAAAATATTAGAGATGAGTCAGGATGACATTTCATTTCATTTAATTTAATTTAAATTGTCATTTGTATATGATTTTACCTGGAAAATCCAGTTTCAGTTTCAGTATTTGAGGTAAGAACCAATCAATGAGCATAACTAGAGACACAGACCATATCCTGATGTCATGAGTTGCATGACAGATGTCGCTCCCGGGGTGGGGGGGGATAATATTTCTGAAATGTTGGTACAGTGGGAACACTGTTGGATTTATGAGCTGAGGTCTTTATACCCTGGCGGCTTACACTGAGAAATAGAGTGGTCTGAATTTTTCTAATATTTTGACTAATCCCTTTGATTTAGTTTTTGCTCATTTTCTACCCAATATTGACTTAGCCTGGTTGATTTTGGTTTAAATCCCTTGCTATAGTATTTTGATTGGTTGTCTGTGGTCATGCAACTCCATTCACAAGAGTATCCCTATTAGGTCAGTTTTGAATTATGATTGGACTTTGTGGGTCATGTAACTTCATTCATGACATCAGTATACCATCTATACTCTGAAGGGTGGGAAAATTCTTCTCTCTCAAAATCATAAGCTAGGGGCAAGAATTAGAAAAAATCCTTCTTGCTTCAAAAACTGGATACCAGTACTCTTCTTGTCCAGTAGGCTCTGCCCCACTCTTAACTGGTCGTGGATTGGAGCAACTGGAGCATCCAGCCCTTCCATCAAGGGTGCATTAGCCCTCCTGAAAAAAAACACAAAAATCCACAAAACTCCCAGTTTCCTTCAACTCTTTTCACTTTGGTGAGCCATGGTGTCTCTTCCCGAGAGATTCTCCTCTAAGCCTCTCTTCAAGAGCTTGCTGTGAGCATGCTCACCCCGTATATAAAGAGCAAGACCCATCTCAAAAGGGGGAAGTGCGAACCACAGGGGAGGATACCTAAAAGACAAAAATCCCCAAAAAAGTGTCACTAAGGAAAATGTACAGTGAGGGTTGCGAAGTTATTGTCACATAAGTGTTATTAATTTAATCAGGTCTTTTTTTTCAAGGGATACATGCCAACACTGAGTATCATCACGTTTTTCTCTACATGCTTAAACTGCTCTGTGACCACTCAAAAAAACATGTACTCCCACACTGGTGTTCAAATGCAGAGCTGTCTATAGAGGGAAGGGGGTGACTGCTCAGGACCCTATCTGCAGGGTAACTCATCCCCCCAGGTGGAGTTCTAGGCAGTCACCCCTTCCCCTCCATGGACAGCTCTGCAAGTGAGTGCCGGCATCTTTTGTTCTAGCAAAAAACATTGAGAATACTGTATGTTCATGGAGGATATGTCCATCTTTTCAGTGGCCTTAGAAAGGGATCATCAGTATTTTCTTTTTTGGTTTTCTTTGAATTCATTTTATTAAATTTGATGATTTTTTTTTTTTGTAAAAAAGGTGCCCATACATACAGGGCACTTCTTGTAGGTTGAATGAGAAAGGGCAACCTACCCTACAACTGGCCACAGAGCCTATGAAATTACAGCATTGCAAATATTACACCCAACCTTAGAACATCAATACACCTCCTATTGGGAAAACAGAACAAACTGTGGGCTGCTACAGTTCACTACACAGAAACTACACACTAGCCAAATACCTCACCTTGGTCACACAGGCAAAATATGGACAGACCCTCACCAAATTCAAAATAAGAGACCACAAATTAGAAATAGTAATGTGCAGACAAAAATTGAACAGGAAACCCCAAGAAGCCAAACACTGCATACAGTGCAATACTAGAAAAAGAGAATCAGAAATGCATTTCTTCTTGTACTGTGAAAAATACAAAGATATTAAGGAGATGCCACACATTCACATTCCCAAAGATGACATAGTATTTGAATCACCAGACTAAAAATAAAGAGACCAATATTCAGCCACTGAGCAGCTCGACTAGTTAGCTGGATTATGTTTCCCAGCTCGCGGGGCAGCCCGCAAGCCAGTTTACTCCAAACACCGGGCCTGATAAGCATGGCAGTACTTCGCCAAAGCATGGTAAGCCGCCATCACTCCTACTTCCACTAATGCGATTCTTAGGCACACGTGCACCAAATCGAGGCACATTTAAAGGGCCTGCAGCAGAAAAGGGCCTGCAGCAGAAAAGGACCCGCAGTGCTCTCAGATGGCATCATAGAATCAAACCTATATAGCGCCTTCTTTGCTTCGTCCCCACTGCCTCAGCAATGGGTTGACTACCCTCTGGTAGTATGTGTTGCCTCAGCCAAGCCACAGCCAATTCTTCAGCCATAGCTGTGTCTTCAGCTTCAGCCATAGAGTTAACCCTAGGTTAGACATTCTCTGCTCCCCAACTCCTACTCCCTGTAGCAATCACCCAAGGCGACACTTGCCTTACCACCCAAGCTTTCCTGGTCTCCAGGGCTGAAGGGAATTTTACAGACCAAGCCTTAGTGAAACAATACCAGATATCTATACTCCCCTTAGTGCACCCTCTTGTTGTCTCCTTGGTCTACGGCAAATCTCTTCCCGGGAGTATTAAGCAGCACTGTACAGTGCCTTGCTCTCTATGCATCAGAGTACTTCATTTGGTGTCTATTATATTGTACAGTCTACTCATGTGGTCAAGCCCATCATTCTGGGTCTTCCATGGTTGCAAAAGCATCAACCCACGATCAACTGGTCTACACGTGAGCTGGCCCACTGGGGACCATCCTGCTTTGCCTCTTGTGTCACCGCAGCTGTTCTTCTGAGTTCTATTACCATGGCCACTGCCCAGACCAACTTACACCCAATATGTGGAGTTCATAGATGTGTTCTCCAAACAACGGGCTGACACCCAACCCCTGCACCGCTCCTACAACTGTGGAATTGAGTCCTACCAGGCATGAACCCTCCAGCAGCGTGTACCCACTCTTGGGACCAGAGACTAAAGCTATGAGTAACTATATTCAAGAGAACCTTGCCCGAGGCTTCATTTGTCCATCCTCCTCGATGGTCGGTGCAGGGTTCTTTTTTGTAATGAATAAAGACAGAACATTACAACCCTGTATCGATTACAGAGGGTTGAATGCAATTACTAAAACGGATCGCTACCCCTTGCCATTAATCTTTAAACTATTTGATCGCCTACATGGAGCATGTGTTTTCACCAAGCTGGATCTCAGGGGCGCATACAGCCTCATACAAATCAAGGATGGAAGCAAATGGAAGACTAATACACAGGATGGCCATTACGAATATCTGATTATGCCCTTCAGGCTGTGCAATGCACCGGCTGTCTTCCAAAAAATGATGAATTAAATCTACTGAGACCTCCTATATTTGTCTCTAGTGGTATACCTTGACGACATTCTCATCTTCTCTCACTCTCTTTCTACTCATAGGACTCAAGAGAAACAGGTGCTCCAGCATTTATGTGAAAACCACTTATATGCCAAGCTGGAAAAATGTATATTCGAACAAGAGAACCTGCTCTTCTTGGGATACATCATCTCCAGCACTGGGCTCAACATGGATCCTGAAAAACTGAAGGTGATCCTGGACTGACCCCAGCCAGTTCAGTCTGCAAGCACTTCAGAGGCTCCTCGGATTCACTAACTATTACTGGCAATTTATTAATCGGTATTCCACTCTGGCCGCCCCACTCACAGCCCTAACCAAAAAGAGGCAAATACCAGAAATCAGCCTTTGGAAGCCCTTGAGGCCTTTCATAAGCTTAAACAGGCTTTCATGCAGGAGACCTGACTTAGATACCCTGACACTTTCCATCCCTTCGTGCTCGAAATAAATCCCTCTTCTATTTGGGTCAGAAGGGAAACCTTTCCCCTGCTCTTTCTTCTCTTGGAAATTCTCTCTGGCAGAAAAAAAGTTATACTGTTGGAGACAAAGAACTCTTAGCCATCAAACTCACTCTGGAAGAGTGGCAGCACCTCTTGGAGAGGCTCCCAGAACAAGAATACTATCTACGCCGTTTACAAGAATTTGGAGTATCTTCCACAGGCCGTGCAGCTCAACCCCCAGAAAGTACGCTGGTCTCTCTTCGTCACTCATTTTGACTTTGAGTTGTGTTACCGCCTCACTGAGAAGAACTTTCAAGCAGACATCCTATCTCACTCCTTCCTGGTTGGTGATACCATTGAAGCACCATGACATATCATAGACCCGGCAAGAAACCTCCTGGCTTCCACTACACCCATCCTAGCAGGGAAGACAATGGTTGCCAAGAAACTCCGGAAAAAGGCGCTGAAAATGGGTGCATGACTCCCATGAGGCAGGGCACCCCAGAGCCTCGACAACCCTTGAAATCTTCCAGTGCCATTATTGGTGGCCATGCGTCAAACTGGATGTAAAGAATTACATAAGATTCTGTCCAACCAATGCACAGAACAAGATGGAACATGCCCAACTCTGGAGCCTCTTACAGCCATTGCTAGTCTCCAGGGAACCCTGGACTCATATAGCCACCAACTCTGTGGTGGATCTTCCTCCTTCACATGACTTCACATCACTTTCCCCCCCCCCTTTTTTTCTTCTTTTACCCATTTGTAAACATGTTATTTTAATTTTAGTTTAATTCTTTATTTCCCCCTCCTTTCTCTTTACTTTCTAGTTATTAAGTTTCAATATGTTTTTAATTGTATTTTGTTAAACTTGTTCAATGTAAAGCGCCGTTACAGGCACTAGTTTTATGTTACGCTGTGAACCGATGTGATATCTTTGATGAATGTCGGTATATAAAACCTTTTAAATAAATAAATAAATAAATAAAAATAAATGACTCCATAGTGATATGGGTCATTGTGGACAGATTCTCCAAAATGGCTCACTTACACCCCTCTCTGGGCTTCCTTCAGCCCCTGAACTGTCCCATCTTTTTATGCAACATATTTTTCACCTATATGGATTGCCATCGCACATATTTTCCAACAGAGGAGTTCAATTTATCTTCAGACTCAGTCAAGCCTTAACCTCTCCTTGCCACCAGCCAGGCTGCTGTCAACCCTTCCTCTTCACCAGAGATGCTCTCCTAAGTCCTGCCAGCCACCAAAACACAAAGGCTCAACCCACGGGGAAAGGGGCTGCTAAAAGTTAAGCTCCAGTCCATCTCTGCACCACTCATCGCTAATAGGCACTGAGGACCTACTGGGTCCTCCCAGTAGGTAGCGTCAACTTCACTCCAACACAAGGGCCCACAACTGTAACACCAGATAAACATGCCTGACTAATTTTAGGACAGCCTTATGCAGCTAACTCCATTCCTCCCCAAAATGCCTCCTGCCTGTCCCCAACTTATGCAGCTAAATTATATCCACATATGGCTTTTAACATTACTGGTTAGACATTTAGATGGATAACTTTTCAGTTATCCATCTAAATGGGTTTTCAATATCGATCTCATGATTTTTTTTTCTACATAAGACCTCACCCACCATACTCAAAAGAACGACAAGATCTCTATGACCCCAATAACACACCTTCCCCTTTCCTCATGGCCCCAATATAACACCTGGTCCTCTTTGAGTGGTTCCAGTGTTTCCCTTGGATAAGCCAGCCTCTCCTTTCTGGTATTTTAAATCGATCTTCATATTCAGCTGTGACTTGGCTCCTCCTGTTTATTGTGGGGAACCCAGAAGAGGTAGACTTCTCGGTGTTCTTTATATTAGGGGTCGTCGTCCCCCCAAAGAAGCCAGCATTGGCGAAACAAGGGCCTTGTCAGGGATTTGACATTATACCCAGGATATACATTACACCGTGTTAGTTCTCAATATATTTCACTTCATAACTAGGACATATAAAATATTTGGTTACATCTTTGATGTACATTAGTAGTCAGCATTAGTGAGGTTGTGGGAGTTACACATTTCTTCTGAATGGATTATCAATACCATTAGCTTCTAATGTTTAAGGAAATAACCTGTTAGTTTGACATTTGTTTTATAATACATGGTCAGCTAGGAAACTGACTTACAGCACATTGGGTGTTGTGAGATATCCACAGCCACTTTGTGATGCAAAATATTTATTCTGATTTCCGATTCTGAATATGTTTATGAATGCATTTAATGAATTTATGAGCTTATCATGCCTAGGATTGACATATTACAGATGGAGAATCACTGCTCTTTTACCATGGAAACACGTTTTTTATTCTCATTATAACACTATGATGTAATTTTTTTAAATAGATTTATATAGGTAGCAATCAGTGTTTACGTATATCCTATATGATTACACATGTATGAATGTGTTTGGTACGTCAGGGCTGTGTCCTTTCCAGCTTTACCGAAGTACTATTATTTCAGTGTGGCCTCAACAATGGACAAAATCATTTAAAAATATATGAGGGGGCCTGCAGTGGTGCATGCAGACACATCTCATCTCCTTGCAGCAGACATCTCCTGCATTCTGCTGGGCCTGGGCAATTGGCTGCTGCAGCATGTGCCTCCCGTATTCTCCTGTGGCTCAGTATCGATTGGCTGGAAACGCCTGTGGCCTCACAGGAATTGGACAGAGAAACCCCTCATTCTCCTCCAGCACTGTGCAGAAGAAAGGGCACGAAGAGGTAGAGGCTGAGAGAAGAAGCAGTGCCAGGCACATATTTATTTTAGGGGACTGTGGAACAATTTGAGTTGATGGGCTAGCAGAAAAGGTGCTGGTATTTAGCACTACCACGTACTACCTGAAAAAAAAAAAAGCCCTGAGCATTCCAATGTATACTGTCTCTGACCAACAAAAATTGCATCGATAGTACATCTTCAGTTTGGCCTTTTTTTAGCTTTCTTGACAATACCGAACTCCTGTAAAAATTTCCACCAAAATAGTGCAGTTAGCATCTTAAAAGGCCTTGCACTGCTTCCTTTGCATATTTGTATTGCAAAATGTTTTCATAAATCCAAGGGGACAGAGGGAACACGTAAATTTACCACAAACCGTCATTCCTGCCACTTCTCTCTTGTATGCGTCTTTTTCATGGATCCTATGGAAATTCAGATTTTCGTTCTAAAGTCTCTATGGCATTCAGCCTTGCATGGCTCTTTGATTCACTCAAGGAGAGACATCACACTGGCTGCCAGTAACATGCTGATCAGCAGAAGGAGTTCTGTACTGAGAAGAAGTAGAAAGCTTTAATATTCTGTGATACACATTTACAAGTTATTTTTGTCCTGTGAGCATAAGGACTATTTATTTGGATTTATTCCCTTCCTTAAAAAGGCAGCCTAGGAAAAGAAAATGGGCAGCATTGAGCCAGCACAGATCATAGAAAAGCTGTAGCTATATGTGAACGATCCAGGGCTCTTTCCCTCTCCCCCACCAACGCACAAATAACTCCATTATTTTCCATAGAATGCCACAGAAAACTGAAGTTTTTTAGCTGCTTATATTGTAATGTAATGTAAAGTACTTCATCATAATGCACAATATTTCTATTACAAATATAGCCGCTTTTTTGGAGAATTGTTGCTCCTAAGGGCACATAACTGGTTCATTTCTTCAGGGACTGCTCTGGCTAGCATGTTACATCCCCTGCTTGACTCTCAAACCCTGGGGGGAAATCTTTTTAAGGGGAAAGCTCTCGCTTATGGCCCAGACAATGTTAATAGGTTGGTAGTGTGTGTATTCACTGTAGTGGTGCTTCCCATGAACTGAGAGGCTGTAAGAATACAAATAGGACCATGTCTGGGTGTTAAATAAAAGTTTACTTACTAATACTCATAAAGTAAAGTCCATCCAGCCATAATAGACTCTAGTACCTTAGCAAATTATCGACCAATTTCATCTCTTCCACTTGTAGCCAAGGTAATTGAAGGGATAGTTTTGGCTCAATTAACTAATTTTTTGGAGAAATATGAAATCTTAAGTCCTCATCAATTTGGCTTTCGCCGTGGACTCAGCACGGAATTACTGTTGATATCTCTTGTTGACTCTATCAAACGTAAGTTAGATAGTGGACAACAGTTTATTCTAGTTTCTCTTGACATCACTGCCGCCTTTGATTCTATTGATCATCAAATTTTATTGTTCCGCCTACGAGAATGCGGTATCTCAGGAACAGTGTTGGCTTGGTTTGAGAGCTATCTGTCAGATCGCTCCCAAGTCTTTAAATTCAACAATGTTTGTTCCTCCCCACAACAAATGAGATCGGGTGTACCACAGGGTTCTGCCCTCTCGGCAATGTTATTCAACGTCTATCTTTCCCCAATAGCTAAGTTGTTGTCCATTATCTCAGACGGATTCAAGATCTACGCAGACGACATACAATTTTATATAAAGGTTCAGAATTCCTGGTCTTCCACAGTTGATTTGTTGACATTATGTATGAACACCATTAATCGTTGGCTTAAACAGAATAAATTGTCGCTAAATACTAGTAAGACTACAATGCTCTTAATTCATAGACCTTTTGATTCTCCGTTACATGATACCATTACTATTGATGGTTTAGTTTTTTCTCTTTGTAACCCCATTAAAAGCTTGGGTGTTCTGCTTGATTCAACTTTGTCACTCAAACCCCAGATCAGATCATTGATCAGATCTGGTTTCTTTAAACTACGCCTTCTAATTGGCTTACGTCATTTGTTATATGACACCGACTTTTTGATGGTAGTACGGGCGATAATTTTCCCTCACATTGATTATTGTAACGGTCTTTACATTGGTCTACCCAAATTTGTCATTCATTCGATTCAATTGATTCTGAATTCAGCGGCTAGAATTGTTTCATCTTCTAAACGTTTTGATAAGATCTCTCCTGTCCTTGCTAAACTAAATTGGCTGCCCGTTCAAGAGCGTATAGTGTTCAAGATTGGTATGACTGTGTTCAAATTACGTGCTTCAGAGTCGTCTGTTTGGTTTAATGCGCATTTACGAATCTATAAACCTGTTAGATCTTTAAGATCTTCACAGTTGAATTTATTAGAAATTCCTACTGTTCGTCAGGCACGTCTTTTTAATACTAGAGAAACTTCTTTTTCTATTGCGGCTCCAGTCCAGTGGAACTCAATCCCTTTTGAAATCCGGGTGTTGGATGATGTTAAAAAATTCAAGATGGCTTTCAAGAATTATTTGTTAACCCGTGCATTTAATAGTGCATAATTACAATGTCAACATGCTATAATTCTATTGTCAATTCATGGTGTGTCAACCTTTGAACTTTTCTGATGAGTTTACTCCATGTATGTAATACAGCGATTCTCTAGGGATATATCGTTAATGATAGTTTGGAATATTTTATGATAGTTTCTATGAAACTTATATTTATGTATGTTATTTTTATGTCATTGTTTTTATTATTATGTCTGTTTATTTTGTATATCGCCTAGGCCATTCTGTGTTAGGTGTTTAATAAATTTTTTTAAATGAAATGAAATGAAATAATACTGAAGTTGCATCTGAATGTGGATGCATATGTGGTTCTAGGTAGGTAGGTGTCCTTTTTTCAGGCATTTGGGTAGCCCCATAGTGATTTTAATGCGCACAGCGTACCCAGCGGCTGCGAGGAAATCCTATTGGAGGGGTCCCCAACTTTACTGCACAAATCCTACCTTTAGACATCTTCTTCTTGGACACCCAGCCCGTCCTGGTCCCTTGGTGTTGGTGTGAAGAGATCCGGTTGGCACCTCCTGTTCTTGATCTTCCTTCCTTAGTAATTCTTTCATCCTTTATTCACTGATGTTCTGGGGGACTTCTCTTGGAGAAAAGTCAATGGGATCAGGAGCGTTCTCAGCTCTGAATCCCTGTGGGGAAGGGGGATCCAAAACATCTCCCCACTCTGCTAAAGTCCAATAAAATACTTTAAAGATTAAACTGGAAACATCTTCTGCCTTCACTGACTCTCGCAGCAGGATCCATCACTGGGGTTTAGAGCGCTTCATTTTGAAATTTGAAATCAAGGCCATTGTCACTTTTACCAGCACTGTTAACATTTCCTTTTGACAATTATTATCTTGTAAGGTTGCTTCTCTTAAAAATATTTGAGATGCAGTCAAGCTGTCACTGAGATAGATAAGGATAATTAATTATACAATCCTACTGTTGTTATTAATAGTCAAACTTTAAAAAAATTCATGCATGAAAACTCCTGTGACAGCAAAGATAATAATTGGATTAATCCAGAAAGCAGTATCTTGTCTCTACTGGTTGCATGTTTTACTAAAATCAGAATGAAGTCACCCTAACAGATGAGAAATTAATGTGTAATTTACAAGAAAGATATTTTGGAAACAAAACTATAGTATGCTAATCTAGCTCTCCATTGAAAGAGAAATGTAGCACTTAATGAAGCTGATTATGGGAAGCAGATTTGTGGACAATTCATAGATATAATCATGGCAACTCTTATAGACAATTGGGAAGTGACCCTGTGGATCATGAATTTGGAGATTTAAAATATTTTGTAGCAATTTAAAAAATATTTTGAATATAATTTCTTATTTTTTCTACCTAAAGAGGAGTTGTATTCAGAATATTTTTTTAAACTGAAGGAATTGTATTCAGAACGGGGCAGATATTCAAAAAATTCTGGCTAAGTGAGTTAGTTAGATAAGACTTATTAAGCTAACTCACAGGGGATATTCAGCAACATGGCTATGCCACTGTATATACCCAAATAAATCTCTAGTGAGCCGGGTAAGTCTTATCCGACTAACTTTAGACCTTTATACCACCCATCACTTATTCAGCTAACTACTTAGTCAGATAAGTAGTTATCCTGAGAAGTGGTGGCATCCAAATGGGACTGGCTCTTCCTCCCCCATCACACAGCAGATAAGTCCCCACCTATCCGTCTAACTAGCACTGAATACTGGCCTCAATATTTTTTTAAACTGACACTGTCATTCAACTGCATGCATGCAATGGCTGAAACCAGAACTGGCGCAGCCTGTTTGGGTTAACCTGGGTGAGGTGGCAACCCCACCTCCAACTGCTACAGCAAGCTATTTAAGCAGTCACCTGTAATACAGAGTTCAGAGCCCTTAGCAAGGTTGGTTGTGCATAAATGCAATAGCAGTGGACACGTACAATAAACCTCCTTCTTCCAACAAGCATGAAAAAAAACCTAGAGGGATGGGAAATGAGCTGTAGTCACTCTTATTTCTTTAAAGAACTTTGTGAAGACTGGGGAATTGGTTAGAATAGTGGCCTGAAAACCAGGGAAACCAGGGTTCATATCCTTTTTCCAAAGCTGACACCCGTTGTGATCTTGGGTAAATCATTTTACTCTCCGTTGCCTTAGTTCTAAACTCAAAGCCTGTTTACTAAAGCATTTCCCCTTCCTGAGGTGAATTTTAAAAGCCCGACGTGTGCCAAAATTAGGGGATGCGCGAATATGTCGGCCCATTACACGCCGAACCGATTTTAAAAACCACCCGTATACACGCGGTTTCCAAATGAATGAAAAGTTTCCAAAAAGAGGCATGGCTTGGTCTGGGCGAGGCATGGGCATTCCCAGATTTTATTATGAAAATTGCGCGTAAATGCTTACAGGAACGCGGGGTCCCCTGCCGCGTAACTTCACTTCTGCTACGGATGTTGTGTAAGTTGTAAAACAAAAAAATGTCTAGGCAGATCAGTGGGGTTTTAAAGGTCGGGGTTAACAGGGGAGAAGGGAGGCTATTAAACTAGGGGGCACTGGAAGTCCTATCCCTTAACTGGGCGAACAAAATGAATGAAAAGAAATAAAATGAAATGCAGGGCCAAAGTCCTCGCTCCCTCCACAAAATAAATAGTGCCACACCCCAAAATGTCCTGAGGGGGCCCCCACTCCTTCCATCCATGGAGTCCACAGGTCTAAATGGGGCAGAAGTGATCCCCCGTCACTCCTGCTCCACTAGGTCAATATTTCAAAATTGTATTTGATTTTCTTTACTTTTGTTTTCAAAATGAAATGAAACCATACAGTAAATTGCATATACATTTCTTTTTTCGTTTCAAGTGAAAGAACATCCTTAGTATCACAGGAGGGCAATTTTGTAAAAGGCACATTCTGTGGGTAAGGAAATGAGCTTTTAGAAAACTGCCTGTTTGATATGCAGATAACCTTAAGGAGTTTACCGGGACTGAACGGAAGTGCTCCTGGGGGTGGAGTTGCAGAGAGGGTTTAGCCTTACACACATACTTTTCCATTTTCAAAAGGGTGCTCATAAATTTTCCTGACAATTTTCCACAGACATAATAGCAGATGTAATTGTGTGTAGGCAAATACAGTGGGATAATTTTCAAAGTGGACTTACGCGCATAAATTTAATCAGGATTTAGCATGCAAAAAAATGTGCACACAAATATGAATAAATTGTGCACACAAATTAGTGCACTTCCATGCAAATCCCATGTTAACGAAGGCATTCATTATTATTCCTCAGTGCAAGAAGATTTGTTAAAGCCCTGAAGTCTTAACTCATTTTTTTTTAACACTGGAAATTTAACTCCTGACCTAACTGCCCTATTCAATACTGTCCCAAAAGTGCTCCAGCAAATGCGTTGCTACTCCCTCTTTAGGAAGCATGGAAAGGCTTGGCTTTTCTGCCAGGCCTTTACAGCGGACTCCAGAACTGCCACCACTCCAGGAAGCAGCTGTAACCTACCCCTCACACAGACATTAGAATTAAATTGACTGCCATAAACTGCCTGACACCATTCTGAGTGTTGTGAATGTGCTGCTCCAATCTATTGTTTTTGCTGAGATGTTCATTTTTTTTAAGTTGAGTCACTGAGATGTTTGTTCAAGCTTAATCATTACTGTTGAGTTATTGTTTTGTCCCTATTGTGCACCTTAATTTTGTTAAGCTGCCAATGATCTCTGATTGTGTGCTGCTATTCTAATATATTTTACCCCGCCTTGGATGAATTTTGTTATTCAAAAAGGCGGGTAATAAAATCCAAAGAATAAATCAGTAAATAAATAATCAAGTTAATTCACATTTCTAGTGGCTAGTATTAGGCTATAATGCTGTACCAGTAGGGTCCTGGACCTGGATTTCCTGAGTGCAAGGGTCTTGGATGCAGGAAGATGTGTCTAAAGGATGCATTTCCACTGACTGTACATATAGGAGAGTGGTGTTTGTTGTCCAGAACGTGTTACATCTTTCACACACACTTCTTCTCCCATGTAGCACACTAGCAGGCTTTAACGGTCACAACAATGATATAGCTTGCGTTCAAATGTTAGTATGCCAAAAAGGAAATGGGTCCAAATATAAAGCAACCCACACTTCCCCCCTCAAAAAAAAAAACCAAAAAACATTTGCAACTCTCAAATTTGCCTATACTAGTTATCCACTCCTCTGATTTCTAATATCAAGTCAATCTGTCCTCTGGTTTGACTGCTGAAATGAGGTCAGAGACAGATGGATGGACGGAAACAATCTACCCATTGCCATTCACTTTTTTCTTATACTTTGTAAATGAACGCCTAAAAACGAATTCATAGTTTTCCTAATGTCAAATCCAGTAGATTTTACAACTGTAGACAGTTTCAGACTTCTTATGTGGTATACAGCTTATGGCGACGTGGGTCTTCCATCTAGCTATTAACCACCAGGCCCGCCCTGAGTTTCAGGTCAGGCACATTCAGGGTGGTATGGCTCTAGGTGAGATATGGGTGAATCGTTCAGTTAGGGACAACCGTGATCAAGACTGGCATCATATACACTGCATGTCAATAGATCTTGTAGTGACTATGTGGAAGAGATCTGTTCTCTTGGGAGTGCCCCAAATGGAACATATAACACATGAGGTTAAATAGACCGGCATAAAAATGGGTTGATCCCTGAAGACAGAAAATTATTTGACATAGTGGATGTGACCTGAAAATTATTGGGAGTGACTATGAGAGCAAACCTTCCTCTAGTCGCTTTCACCTTTTTTAGCCATATTACAAACTGAGCTTAGGTGCGAACATTTAACTCCTGTGTGTCCCTTCTGCTTTACTGCTTATATAATTCAAAGTAAGAAAAATGACAATACACCCCGTTTTGTTGTGTTGTATTTTTTGGAGGGGATAGGATACAGGAAAAAGATGTTGGAGTAAGTTACTTCCACCATCTTATTTCGGGAGGGTTATCCTGCAAGCGACAACAGCTGGGAGATATCCTCAGCTAAAGCAGTTAAAAAGAAAACAATTAAGTAGACTGCATGGGTCAGTCGGTGCTTATCTGTCATTCATCATTTACTAGGTGACTATGTTACTGCCTCTAAATGGAGGCTACCTGAAGCCTGAGGGGGAAAGCTGGAAAGGCTTCATATTCCCTGTGGAAGGGAAGGAAAGAAACACTTGTTTCAATCTTTTCTGGTTTCATTTCTTTTTAATTACTTTTGTTTTCAACTTTGAAAAATCGCCCTGACACATGCCAGAGAATGGTTTCAAATAACCCAGAGGGCAAGGAAAAATCTTCCACTGGGCTAAGAGTTTCCTTACAGAAATGCAATCGCTCAATAGTTTTCTGTTCTTATTTCTCATATCTAACAGAAGATTAGGAACAGCAATCCTAGATAGTATGGAGGGATCTTCAAAATAGCTATTTGTCCCTTGGTTGGCTCTTTTCCTTCCACTTTGTATATATTTCTGGTTCTCATTCATGTGTCACAAATATGTGTTTGTCCCAGAGCATTAGGTTAAGCACATGTTTCAGCTGTAGAAACCTCCTATGCAGTTCCTATCTGCTGCTTTACACTTTGCACAAGAGAGCACTATCAATTCAGATTTCACCAACTTCTCTGTTATTAGAAATAACAGCAAACACAGGACTTAGTTGAAATCAATTAGTGGATGTGCTGGACTGAGGACCTGTAAGTCAACCCAAGAGCAACATACTATAGCAGCTTCATTATAAAAACAAGGATCCCATCTGTTGCGCTGGAGGAGGACCCTTGGCCTGGCACAGGATTGGTACAGCTCTCTGAGGGTTCCCAGAGGGCACCTGCCACCAGGAGGTGGAGCACACGAGGAGACAGAGGCTAGCTGGAGCTTCCGTGGGTTGAGCCCTTGGATTCCCGGACCGCCTGCGCTTAGGTAAGCCTCTGAGGGTCTCCCGGAGAGGTAGCAGAGAGGTGTGCCCACCAAGAGCAAGGGTGCGCAGCTAGGGGAAAACAGACGAGCTAGACCGGAATGGAGGGTACCGGAGACCAATGGAACGAGACAGGAACTGAAGGTCCTCCGGTCAGGATAGGCAGCGTCTAGTGGTCTAGCTTGTGGAAGGCCACAGGCAGCGTAGGAGTAGGCAGACCTGGTGGTCACAGGAGAAGCAAAGAGTGTCCGAGTGGAGCGCAAGGGTCAAAGCCAGGGTATCCGTCCAAGGGTGGTCAGCCAAAGCAAAGGTCAGTTCCAGGTATCAGTCTGAGCGAGGTCAGTAGCAAGCGGAGGTCAGTTCCAGGTATCAGTATGAGCGTGGTCAGTAGCAAGTGGAGGTCAGTTCCAGGTATCAGTCCGAGTGTGGTCAGTAGCAAGCTGAGGTCAGATCCAGGCAGTGGTCCAAACGTGGTTAGTCCGAGAGGTAGAGGAACGTGGAACAGAAATCAGGAACAGACGTTGGAACACAGGAAGGACCACGGGAACACAGGAGCACTGGAAGACTCAGGAACACAGGAAAGCAGCAACACTGGAACAAGCACAGGAACAAGCACTGGAATAAGGAACACAGGAACACTGGAATGAGCACAGGAATAAGGAACGCAGGAACACAGGACGGCAACTAGCTTCACATAAGTGTGAAGCTAGTTGCCGTCAGGAACTGAGGGAAGGCCCTCGCCTTATATAGGATGCTTAGGTGATGCCATCAGGAGGCATCCGGCCCGAGGTTCCCACCCTGGGCCCTTTAAAAGAGGGAGCACTGGCTGTGCGCGTGCCTGGGGGCATGGCCGAATATGCGGAGCCCCTGCAGGAGCTCCATGGAGAGGCCTGTGACGATAGTCGCGTTCAGGGCAGATGCTGGGGATGCCGAGAGCTGGCTGCTGCTGCTAAAGATGACGGACCGGAGCCCATGGAGGGGAGCCCAAGGTGAGCAGGCCCAGTCGTGGCACCAGGGAATCTGTTAGGATTCGTGGGTTTTGTGGACCCTTGGCCTGAGGTGATGGTTGTTACAGCCTGAGGGGTGGAGCCCCACAGGTCCACACCGTCGGGAGGCGAGATCAACTGTAGCAGGGAACAAGGTAGTAGTGCAGTAGAGAGAACGTCCTGTGTCACTACCACGTGATCATAGACAAGGCCAGAGCTGTGCCATGAGGCAGACCCCAAGGAGCAGAGAGCTCAAGGACAGGGTCTCCTGTAGGCAAGTTGCAGAGACTATCCTGAGGGATGGGACAGCGTAGTGATCAGAGTCTCTGGTATGGTAACGTAGGCTACCCCGCGGTGTGGGGAAGCTGGAGTAAGTCGCTCGTATAGAGACGTAGGTACTGCTTCGAAGAGCGGGGAGGTGCGAGGCAAGTCTCTGGTGCAAGGCAGTTATCAAGGCAACCCTGAGGAGCAGGGGGCCAGCAGGCAGGACCTCTGGAGAGTCACAGGGACCACCCCGAGGAGCGGGGAGGTCTGGAGACAAGTCTCCCAAGGAGGCGCACGTAGGGCCCCCGAGGAGCGGGTACCCAAGCCAGAGTCCAGAACCGCAGTTAGAGATCCGAGTCCGACACCAACATCCGAGGAGACAGGAACAAGCACCAGTAGCGAAGAAACTCATTGCCAAGTCGATTGGTGTAGAGCCAGGACGGTGCTTATAAACCCCAGCTTGTGATGTCATCAATCGGGGACGCCCCTGAGGTTCCCGCCATACATCATCAAAGAGAGGCTCGGTGGCGCACACACGCGCACATGCCTAGAAACATCCAGTGGAGGCATGGAGGTTGGCGGCATCCCAGCTGCCATGAGAAGTCCCGGGAGATAGACGGCATGCATCAGCAGCGGCTAGCCAGTAGCCACAGCCACGAGTTTGCCTGGAGAGGAGAGCAGAGCCGCACATGATGTGAGTTGGGTTGGCCGCGGCCGCCCGTGGCCAACAGTCATAACAGAATCACAGTTTTTTCCTGACCTCCTTCAGGCAGGGGGGAAATCCTCCTGAGGCAGAAACAGGCTCCATACAAAACTCCAAATTTCAAAAAACAGACTTTCAAAATCTCTTCTTCCTTCTGCTAGAACATAGGGTGCTGTGCTAGGAGTATGCTTCTCTTCCCTGGTACCAGGCTGTGAGCTCAGAATGTGGAATCAGCTTTAATGGGGAATCACTTCCAGCAACTTTCCTACTTCCTCAAACGCCAAACAAAACTGCCACACTGTGCCTTGTGCTCTGCCTGCTTTTAAGCAGACTGGCTCACCGATCTGGCATCCTCCAGGAGGTACCTGCAAGGGATGATGTGCCAATTCCTTCCTCCTATCCTAATTCCTAACACAGATAGGAACCAAGGGGTCCCTACAATTATTTGTGCGATAGCATTATCTAATATAAATATATTACTTTAATTTTGTGGGGCACAAGAAGAAGTCTGCATGAAGGGACTACATGTGTTTTGCAGTGGTGGCATGCAGAGGTCAGAGTCTCTACAGGGTAGGATTAAGGTGAAATGCACCCATAGACCATGAAGGAAGGGGGTGTTATTTTATTTATTTATTTAAGAATACATATAAATCATCCTTTTCAGATTTAAAAAATCATAGGGCAATGTACAAAAAATTAACACATAATACAATAACATATATTATAAATATATTACATAAAATCAAAAATAAAATCACATAAAATCATCACAGATTAAAAAACAAATTAAAACCATCTTGCAACAGCATACTACAAACCACAGTTACCACGTCATCCATTTCAAATACAGATCTAAGTAACCTCCTCTCATTAACCACGTTTTTACACCCTTTCCTAATCGCAACAGAGCCTTCTCGTAACGCCGCAGGCAATGCATTCCACAACTTGGAAATGGCTGAAGAAAAAGCATGAATTTGCAAGCATCTGTATTTAAAGGTCTTTACAGATGGCAATTGGAGCTGAGACCGAAGCTGTGTCCTGGTTTCACGTCTACTATTGTGGCATTGAAGATGCCCCCTAAGATGTGGTGGACATAGCCCTCGCATTACCCGGAACGCCAAAAGCAAACACTTAAATTTACAGCGGTGAGCAATAGACAGCCAATACAATTTTAAAAGCAAAGGGGGCGCAGATGTACAGTGACTACATCCCAATATTAACCGGGCTGTTGTGTTCTGCATAACCTGCAGTCTTCCAATCATTTTAGCTGGTAAACCCAAATGAAGTGCATTGCAATAATCAACCCGTGATAGTATCAAAGCATAAGCTACCTTTTTCAGTGTTCCCATTTAGAAAAATGGCCTCAGTTGTCGCAGCCATTTCATTCTTTGAAGAGCTGTTCTAGCCACTGATAAAGTGTTTCTTCTCCATATTTAACAAAAATTCTAATTTAACTCCTCAAGATTTAAGCACTTCTGCTGGAGTTAATGTGGTGCCCTCTACTAACGGATAAGATACTGTCACCTCTTTACCCACCATTAATAACTCTGATTTTATCCATTTAACACCAATCCATTCTCCTTTAACCATCCTGAAATCGCTCATAGGCAATTAATCCCCCCCTCTTGCCCCCCCCCCTGCCTCTGTGGAAGGGGGATGGGCACAATCCTTTCTGCTAAAATCTCCTTCCCCCTCCCTTCTCACCTCCAAGTTGGCTCCTAAAGATGAAGCAAAAGCAGTGCTGGGCCTTCAGGAGCCTTCTTGCGCTGACAGACCCTGCAATGCTCCGCCCCCTTGCACCACAGGACCTGACACCGCGTGAGGGCTGTAGAAGGTCCCATGCTGCTTTTTTTCATCGTTTCTTGGTGCCGCTAGAAGAGAGAAGCAGTGCTGCGGCTGCAGGTTCTGATTTAGGCATTTCAGTGGCAGCGACTCTCTGACGCCTATAGGAATTTGGATCCAGAGGTAGTTGCCTACAATGCCTATAACCTGGGTCTTTCTGAGTACTGCTGCAGTAGAAAACCTCAAATTCTGTAAGCAGAGCACTGCACTGTACAATATTCCCATGTATATGGTTTTAGGGCACTCTAATCTGTGTATTTGGTTTGCCAGTTCTTTCTGAGGCTGCTTGACGTTTACTTTGCGTTGGCAGCTGCTCATTCCTCCCCTGCATCTGTAGCTATTACAAGTCTGTATAGTGCAATTAATTCACAAAGATTTACTGCAGTGCAGTGTTTGTTTTTATTCTTTGCAAACCAATCAAGTCTTCATTCTGACAATACTTGTCCTCCCACAAGCACTGGGAACCTTGTGCCTGTGGATGAGATGTGGGATGGAGACATTATGAAACAAACCATTAATCTTAACCCGAGTGGAGCCGCACAGAGAAACAGAAAAACTAGACATTTACTGGGGAAGAGGGAACAGAACTTCCACCCCCAATGATGCTAAATTAGAACACATTAACTCCACATCTCATAATTTACAGTAGATGGTACAAGTAAGGAGGAGAAGTGTGAATGTGGCAGTATTAGTGTTAGGCACCCATCCTCAAAAGAAATACACAGGGCATCGAAGCAGAAAGAAAAAGTAGGACACGTTCCTTTGTTTCTAGTTCTCCAATCTCTTCTCTTTTCTTTTTTGTCATCCTTCCCAACCAAGCCTTGATCTTGTCTTTCAATCTCTCCTTTTCCATCACCAGTTCTTTCCCCTATTGCCCCTCCATGTCTTTCTTCTCCCTTTTCCACCTTCCTCTTTTCCCCTTGTCTCTTTTCTTCCTCTCCTCCCCCAATGTCTCCTCTCTTGCTACTTCTGTCCCTTTAGATTCCTCTCCTTCCATCCCCCCCCCCCCCCAAACACACACAATCTCTTTGCATTCAGGGTCTTGTCCCTACTTTTCCATCCTACAGATTCCAGAAAATTAGCCTCCCAAAGATTCAACTGGCAGCTCTTAAAGCAAGACGCAGATGATTCCTACCACTGGTATTTTGCCTACTGAGTAAATCTGCTCTGCCATAGATTCATGCCAGCAGGGTTTGAAAATGCTGTGCACTACCTTAACCCCAGCTTAAGCCCGCATGACTAGCCTTTGGTGAATACCTAAAAACAGGTGCTCACTAAAGTGAAATGCACATAATCCCCCTGAACCTTGCTCGAAGATTAGCTGCATATTTATTTTGATGATCCATTGCATTATTAACAAGCACAACATTTCTTTCTACTTCTCCCCTGCCACCAAGCCTAAGCAGAAAGAAGTAACATATGAGGCTTCTTTCATTATTTTTCTACTACTTCACAGAAGCAGTTCCTCAACAGCAGTTATTTAGTACATCTGGATGCCCTTATCAAAAGGCACATTGATTGCCTATGGCAAAATGCTTTTTAAAATATATATCTCGGTGTCAGCTGTTCTTATGAGTAAGTCAATTAGTTATTCTTGACTTTAAGTATGTCATTGTCCTAGCCCTACGTTATTCCATCATGTAAAGACAGAGAATTTTCCATAGCTCAAAAACGTAATGCTGGAGCTGGTGACAGCTCGGTCACTTAAAATCATTTAGCTAATAGACAAACCTACTATAAATAGATTAGGAATGAAAGGAAGACCAAGGAAGGTACAGGCTCTCTAATTTGAATGGGGCAGGAATAGTTATAACAGGTGACAGTTGAGGTACTTGGCTGCTTTTTTTTTTTTTTTTTTTTTTTTTATAAGTTTAACAATTATTTTCAAGAAACACTTGTTTGAAAATAGAGATACATCATGATAAATATCTTAACTAAGAAATATTACATCACCACGGAAATATAATCCATTTAGATCTCAAATCAAAGTCCACAATAGATACATCGCAAGACTGAAACCTGAGGAAAGAAATTGTAAATTACAGATTTACATTTTAAAGGAAAAAAGAAGCTTACATGATGTAATTAAGTACGTTATTACTCATTAGCGGTCCTTAGCATTCATTCTATAGGAGAGGAACTTCTGGTAATGTGTTTTTCCCCACTAGAAAAGCTGTAAGTTGATTAGTTGATAAAAAAAAACATATGACATACCTTGATATTTTATAAGGCACTTACAGGGATATTTAATCAGGAACATGGCACCAATTTCCATTACTCTGGGTCTTAACAACAGAAACTGTTTCCTTCTTTTTTTGAGTGACCTTTGATAGGTCAGGAAAAACATTCACCTTAAGGCTCAGGAAATTATCTATTCTATGTCTAAAGAACATTTTTAATGTCCATTCTTTATCTGCTTCAAGCAGAAATGTAACCACCAATGTAGCTGGGGTAACCTGATCTTTCTGAGAGGTTTCCAATAATTCAGTTAAATTTAACTGCAATGGATCAATTATAGGTGTTATATTACTCTCTTTACCATTTACAAGATTCTTACTCTTATTAGATGGTATATAGTAGGGATGTGAATCGTTTTTTGACGATTTAAAATATCGTCCGATATATTTTAAATCGTCAAAAATCGTTAGGGCCACGATACAATACCAATTCCCCCGATTTATCGTCAAAAAATAAATCGGGGGAAGGGGGAGGGCAGGAAAACCGGCACACTAAAACACCCTAAAACCCACCCCCGACCCTTTAAATTAAATCCCCCACCCTCCCGAACTCCCCCCAAATGCCTTAAATTACCTGGGGGTCCAGCGGCGGTCCGGAAAGGCCTCCTGCAATTGAATCGTGTTGTCTTCAGCCGGCGCCATTCTGCGCCGCCATTTTGCAAAATGGCGGCGCAAAATGGCAGCGGCCATAGACCAACACGATTCGACTGCAGGAGGTCGTTCCGGACCCCCGCTGGACTTTTGGCAAGTCTTGTGGGGGTCAGGAGGCCCCCCCAAGCTGGCCAAAAGTCCCTGGGGGTCCAGCAGGGGTCCGGGAGCGATCTCCTGCCGCGAATCGTTTTCCGTACGGAAAATGGCGGCGGCAGGAGATCGACTGCAGGAGGTCGTTCAGCCGGGGTTCCGGACCCCGGCTGAACGACCTCCTGCAGTCCTCCTGCAGGCCTCCTGACCCCCACAAGACTTGCCAAAAGTCCAGCGGGGGTCCGGAACGACCTCCTGCAGTCGAATCGTGTTGGTCTATGGCCGCTGCCATTTTGCGCCGCCATTTTGCAAAATGGCGGCACAGAATGGCGCCGGCTGAAGACAACACGATTCAATTGCAGGAGGCCGTTCCGGACCGCCGCTGGACCCCCAGGTAATTTAAGGCATTTGGGGGGGGGTTCGGGAGGGTGGGGGATTTAATTTAAAGGGTCGGGGGTGGGTTTTAGGGTGTTTTAGTGTGCCGGTTTTCCTGCCCTCCCCCTTCCCCCGATTTAGCTACGGACCGCCGCTGGACCCCCAGGTAATTTAAGGCATTTGGGGGGGGGTTCGGGAGGGTGGGGGATTTAATTTAAAGGGTCGGGGGTGGGTTTTAGGGGGTTTTAGTGTGCCGGTTCACAATTTTAACGATTTTCACGATACTCTAAACACCCAAACGGCGACGATACGATTCCCTCCCCCTCCCAGCCGAAATCGATCGTTAGGACGATCGAGGACACGATTCACATCTCTAGTATATAGTAAATTCTTTATGTAACAGGTAAAGCCTGATCTGGGATCTTTAGTATTTCTACCATGTATTTCTTCCACATCTCTTTCGGAGATATAAGCTGACTCTTGGGAAATTAATAAACCGGAGATTCCTCCCTCTTAAGACATTTTCCATGTTTTCTAACCTAGAATTCAATAAATGGTTTTCTTCCATTAAGGCGTTTTGAAAAGCTAAAGTATTTCCCAATTCTGTATTAACTTTAGAAATACACTCTTTGTCAATTACAATTTCTTTTTCCACATTCTCAATACGTGTTTCCATTTTCCCCATATGTGTATACACTGGTGCCATCTGATTATAAATATTTGAATTTAATGCCTGTATGGCATCCCAGATGGATTCAAGTGAAATAGTTGTTGGTCTAGTCAGTTCCATTTTCATAAGCAGGAAGCACATATTTCTCTCCAGCTTTCTTCTCAGATGATATAACACCCCCAACACCTGATGGAAAATTAAGGAGACTAACAATAGCCTGTGATGTTTCTCCCCCTTGAGCACCTAGAGTTCGGGCATCTCCCACTTGCAGGTGTTCTGGTATTTGGATTTCAGGCCTTGTCTCAGCGGGGTTGTTTAGGGGGGCTCCACTCTACCGTGGATAAGGTGGTATATAACTCCAGAGAGGGGTCAGATAATCCTTTCTCCTCAGCGAGACTTCACCCGGTTTTTCCGTAGCATGGTGTATGTGTGCATCCATCGGACCCAGAACTAGAGTTTGTTGTCCCGGTAGGGCATCTTTTTCTTTAGCCCTCCATTTCCTAACAGAATGTGGCATTTAGGAAAAAAAAACTGTGCCTCCAGGCACTACTCACATATCACCAGAAGCTTCTAGTAGTCTTGGATCTATTGCTCGGGTGCTACCCAGGCTGGTGGAGATAATCAGGAAAGGAATTTCAAGTCCCCAAATATTTTCCAAATCTGTTCAAAACAGTTCAAACAGTTCAAAGCCGCACACCCCTTTGACGCGCGCGGCTTAGGCAGCACGCCGGCGTCAGCTGCACACCGCAGATGGGCAGGCTTTGAGGGCTCTCAGCCGGTCCTTCTCAGATGACGTATAAGGAAATAATTAGTCAGCTGTGCTCACTGCTCACCGTCGGGGCCGCAAAAAAACCCCCAAGTAGCTGATGAAATAGCTACAGCTGTCTAGTCAAGTATCTCTCCCTTCTCCACCACCTGCTTTTTTTTCTTTTTAAATTCGCTCTTTATAAAAATAAAAACGGTCAGTGGGTGATCAGATAATGAAGCTTCAGCAGCTCATGGTAAGACTACAGTCTGAACAGGTTAACGAGTTCTTAGGTAAATCAGATGTTAAATTGGAAGACCTGGATAACAGTCATCTTAGGAAATTTAAAGATTAGCCATTATCTTTACAGAACAGCTATGTGGATGAAGGAGAACCCAAGGTCTACAGGATGATTGAGATTTATGGGGGGGACTTGGGGGGTAAAGACATTCGGATGTACCGTCACAGATGACTATAGGCCTGGCATATCAGAGTACAATGCCAGTCTCAATTTACGGCATCATCATATTGTAGTATATTTCATTTTTATTACTTTTTTTTTATTGTATTTCATTCACTTTTTCTTAAATTGTGCATTATGGATGTCAGGGGGGGATTTATGGGAAGGAAAATGTTGTAACTGCATAATTTGTCTATGTTTGCAATGCAGTTGGCATTTAATTGAAATATGTTTCACTGAAAATCAGTAAAATGTTAACAAAACACAAAAATAAAAAATAAAAATGAGGGAAAACTCCAGACAGCTATGAATGAAGACTTATGATCGGAGATGGTTGAAGGCCCTGGTTGGAGCTGGCTCTAATTTGGCTAGAAGACCAAGGAGCAGAAAGAAACTATTTGGCAATAAAATTGGATAAGAGGAGAGTGGAGAGGGGCATAGACCAATCAGCTTGACTTCAGCACTTGTAAAACATATGGGTGCAAAGCATCAAACAATTTCAGGTGAATTTTCAAAGGAGTTCCCCATGTAAATGTAATGTACTATCATAGCAATTTTCAAAAGCCATTTATCCATATTACGTGCACTTAACACGTGTAAAACCTGCTGACAATTCAATGGCATATATTGTAGCAATTTTCAAAAGCCCTCTTGTACGGGTAAAGTGCTATTATACATGTACAACAGTTCTAATCGTGTAAATGTCCCAACCAGACAACTCAAAAGAAAACAGAAACACCGCCCGATCAACCCACAATGGATCAATAAATCCTCGAACTCTACAATAGACATCTAAGAACTTTTTTACCTGTATAAACTTACCCCCCATCAATCCCCCAATGTTACTCAACTTTATCTTTTAAATTCTTTGTTAAAACTCTATTGTTACTCTCCTAATTTTCCTGCCCTGTAAACCGTTACGATGGCAAAACCGAATATACAGTATACAAAACATGTTAAATAAATAAAATAAATGCTTTAGAAAATCAGGCCCTGTATTTGTGAGCAACTAGATGATAATAAGGTGCAAAGAAACAACCAACATAGATTTGTAAAAAGCAAACCTTGCCAAACTAGCATTTTTTTGTCTAAGAAAATAAATAGGCCTTGAACATAAGAGTGAAGATATGGCTTTATCTTAATGAGATACTCCTAAACAAGCTTGAAAATTATGATTCAGATCATAAAAGTGGGAGGTATATATAACTGGCTAAAAAAAGTACTCAAAGAGCAATTATGAATGGTTCAATGTCATTTTAGGAGATTAAATCATGATAGATCCCACAGGGCCCAGGCATGAGACAAATATAAGTCAATATTTCCGTTAACAACTTAGATGATGCCATATAAAACACGCATAAATTTGCAGATGATACTGTAACCGTATCTAAAAGTCAGTAAGGAGGCCCAGACAAGCAGTGGTTGTTACAATTAATTGAGTACAGTCAGTTACAGATTTCTTTGTTCAATACCAATTCAGAGAAGCTGGAAGCATCTTGGAGGACAGCATTACAATCCTAAATGAACTTGATAAACTGGAGAGTTGGGTAGAAATAAACAGTACAATGGGCAAATGCAAGTTACTACTTGAGACTGCACATTATAATAGCCAAGATTCTTAACTGGTTGCATAAGCAACATATTATGCAAATATACACAAGCATCGGGAAGTGAATTATCAGGAAAAAGTGATTTGCATTTTCCAGGGCTACTCGATAAAAGTATCTCTTTCAATGCAAAGAATTCAACCCCCTAAGTGCTTCTTTGGTGAAAACACAAGTGAAATTCACTCTACAATTTCCAGCACAGCTATGAGTTTGGTATGAAGGTATGGCTCATGTGTTTGACAAAATACAGGCAGCTAAAGCATTTAAAGATCAGTTGTCCTGAACTATTTAATGTCATATGGCTGGCATTATCATTATTTACATCAGGTTAAATCATTTGGCTTTTTCACCTGCTTATGGTTTTTTTTGTTTGGGTTTTTTTCCATGAGGAAAATAAAGCTCTTTTTGAACCTGAGGCTAGGCTCCACCTATAAGCAGGAGGCGGTTATTAAAGGGGGCATTTTGCCCATAATTGTGCCACCATCTTCTACCTATGCCCATGGAGCAAATGACTTTTCACCCCAATGTAACAATTATATCAGAGACTTCAGGACACGGTCGTACCAGAGACAGCCTGACATGAAGCGCCACTGAACCCCTCCCCGAAGAAGACAAGAAGACTTTTTGGCTCAGATAATGGCATTTACAATGGCTGAGAGTAATTTTAGAATAATAACAGCAGTTAACTTAGTAGCATACTGTTTAAAGTATAAATCACAAAAATTATCGGTTTGTTGAGGTTAAACAGAGTTATGCAGGGTAACATGGAATTAAATGTTACTATATTCTTCTAGAAAAGGGGGCAGACCCGGCGCCATCAGGTGTGCAAACCATGCAGTTGCACAGGGCAGCACACCCAGTGGAGTGGCGTCGGGAGCAGGGTGTTATGGAGTCTCAATATAGTGGACCCTTGGGCTGACCTGCAGGAGACTGGGAAAGGTATTCAATGTCTCTAGTATATGGCAGGCCGGGAGGCAGATGTTCAGGCAGGACATAGAGATGCTCTTCACCCTGGAAGCTGGTACTCCCCCGGGAGGAGCCCGTAGGAGCCCAGCCGCTGGGACTTAGGCGGCTTCACCCTTGGAAGCCGAAGCCCCCCCAGGAGGAGCCCATAGGGGCCCGGCCGCTGGGTCTTAGGCGGGTTGATGGTCAGGGCTGAGAAGTGGAACCAGACTAGAACAGTAGACAGGAACTGTAGCAAGACTCGGGTACTGGAACCAGGCAGGAACTGTAGCAGGACTCGGGTACTGGAACCAGGCAGGAACTGTAACAGGACTCGGGTACTGGAATCAGGCAGGAACTGTAGCAAGACTCAGGTACTGGAACCAGGCAGGAACTGTAGCAGGCAAACAGGAACCAAGCAGGTACTGGAATCAGGCAGGAACTGTAGCAAGACTCAGGTACTGGAACCAGGCAGGAACTGTAGCAGGCAAACAGGAACCAAGCAGGTACTGAAACAGGCAAGCAGGAACTAAGCAGGTACTGTAGCGGCAAACAGGAACCAAGCAGGTACTGTAGCAGACAAGCAGGAACCAAGCAGGTACTGTAGCGGCAAACAGGAACCAAGCAGGTACTGTAGCAGGCATGCAGGAACGGAGTGAGTACCAAGGCAACTCACTCTGGGGCACGAAGCAACAGGGAACCAGGGGGTAAACCCGTTGCAAGGCAAAGACTGAGTGTCCGTGGCCGGCTTATCAAGGCCGTGGCGTCTGATGTCAGGAACTGGGCGGAGTTACCACTGGCGGGAAACGGCCTAGAAAAGCACCCAAGTAGCATGCGTGCACGCCTAGAAGCAGGGTGTCCATGGGAGGCTTCCCGGCGGTGCGACCCCCGCGGGGACGCCGCCAAACAGGCCGCAAACCAGGCCTCCAGAAGCGGGAACAGGTCCAGGAGCATGGAGGTAAGTCTCTGGTCGCGGCGGTTGCGGCCAGAACCGTAACACAGGGAGAGGTTCATGCTGCCGCCGGTGGACCCAATTCTACTGACAGCAGAAGAGGAGGCCCGTGGGGCTGCCAGTGGATCCAATCCGTGCAGAAGAAGAGCATCTGTGGTGCCACCAGTGGACCCGATGCCACTGGCTGTGGAGGAAAGAGGTCCGTGCTGCCAAGAAAAAGCAGCGTGGTCCTACTGAAATCGACGGCATGGTCAGCGCTGCCTTACTGAGTGGAGAAGCAGTGCAGCCCCGCCAAAATCAGCAGTATTGCCAGCAGGGCTGCGCTGCTTTTCCACTTACTAAGGCACCACTGACCATGCCGTTGATTTCGGTGGGGACACACTGCTGAGGAGGAAGAGAAGTGCACCCTATAGGAAGAAATCCAATGCCCATAGCCAGAGGTTGATCCCTTGGCCACGGGGGTTGAAGAAGGAGACTCTGCTGCTGCCTGCTAAGTCAAGGGAAGTGAGTGAGAGAGAGCATGTGTGCATGGTATCTCTATCACTTCCAATCCCAAAAGCTTACCAGTCCCATGGTATGACCACCGGATCATCTTCACCAAGCTCGAGGTCAAGGACCATCCTCCCCTCTCCTTCCCTAAAAAACTATACAGTTTAGAAAACCATGCCCCTCGGACATCCTCAACCCCTACCTCACTAATGAACTATCCCACCTCGATCTCTCAGACGCAGACTCTGCCATCACCTCATGGATTAAGCTTACAACAAAAGTGGCAGAGCAAATGTGTCCTACCTCCACCAAAGTCCTACACCACCCTTCGCATAACAGAAAACCATGGTTCACCCCAGAACTAAAAGCCCTTAAGCAAGACCTTAGGAGGAAAGAACACTTCTGGAGGAAAAAACCGTCCACTACCTCATTAGCCACCTACAAGTCGCTTCTTAACACTTACAGAACCACCATCCTCAGATTGAAGAAAGACTTCTTCGCTAAGAAAATTCATCATTTCATTTTTGACTCTAAAGCCTTATTCGCATACGTCTCAGCACTCACTAAACCTGCACCACCCATCATACCCGGTGACCTAGCACTAGACAAAGCCACAGAACTCTCGATTTACTTTGAGAAAAAAATCTCCAACTTAACCTCCGCACTCAGCTCCCCTACTACATCTCCCTCAACTCTCATCTTCACCTCCCCGACTCATCAGAAACCTATACTTGATGCCTTCGAACCAAACTCATCAATGGAAATTGAAAATATCATCAAAAAACTGAAACCAGCGCTGCACCCTGCCGATCCGATACCGACAAACCTACTCCTTAGCATCCCAAACACCATTTCAAAACCAATCTCTGAAAATATCAACCTCTCCTTAGCCCAAGGACTGGTGCCCGACCAACTTAATATCGCCATCCTCAAACCCATCCTAAAAAAGCCCAACTTGTCTCCTATGGACCCATCCAACTTCCGCCCAATAGCCAACCTGCCCATGATTGCTAAAATTATGGAAAAAATAGTTAACAAGCAGTTATCAGATTACCTGGAGGAACATCACATTCTGTCTCCCTCTTAACATGGATTTTGGAAAACGTTAAGCACAGAAACCCTTCTCATTTCACTCGCAGACAACATCCTAACAAACATGGAAAAAGGTCAAACTTACCTACTTGCCCTTCTTGATTTTTCCGCCGCCTTCGATACGGTGAATAATGCATCTCTCCTAGATCGATTAACAGACATTGGCATCAATGGAGCTGCACTCAGCTGGTTCAGATCCTTTTTGTCCAACAGGCACTTTAAAGTTAGGATCAACAATAAAGAATCCCCCGCTGTCCTCTCCAACCTAGGTGTTCCACAGGGATCCTCCCTATCACCCACCCTCTTCAATATTTACCTTCTCCCGCTCTGCCACCTCCTTTCAAAGCTAAACCTATCTCACTATTTGTATGCAGATGACGTACAAATACTCATTCCAATCACAGAATCCTTACAAAAAACCTTAAACTACTGGAACCACTGCCTCCAATCAATTAACCACCTACTCTCCACCCTCAATCTGGTTTTGAATACTAACAAGACGGAGATTCTTATTATATCGAGAGAGGACACCGCCTCCAACCGCTCTCTATCACAAGCAGCCAACTTATCCTTTAAACACTCCCCTGTCATCAGAGACTTAGGCGTCACTCTGGACAACCAGTTCAACCTCAAGAAGTTCGTGAACAACACCACCAAGAAGTGCTTCTTCAAACTCCAAGTCCTCAGAAACCTTAAACCGCTTCTTCACTTCCATGATTTTAGACTGGTACTTCAATCACTAATCCTGTCGAAACTAGATTATTGCAATTCTCTACTACTTGGCCTACCAGCCAGCACCCTAAAACCCCTCCAGATGGTTCAAAACTCCGCAGCCAGACTGCTCACCAACACCAAGAAAAGGGACCACATTAACCCTACTCTTCAGAACCTACACTGGCTCCCCATCAAATACAGGATCCTCTTCAAGGTACTCATCATCATTCATAAAACTATCCATGACCTCACTACCCTACACACATCCATGCAACTAAAACCGCACACCTCCTCCAGACCTATCAGGAGTGCCTATAAAGACACTTTGTATGTCCCCCAAGCTAAAACCTCCCTTAGTAAACGCGCCATATCGACAGCAGGACCTCATCAATGGAATGCACTACCTCCTGACCTCAGACAAGAACCCTGTCATGCCACTTTCAAAAAGAGACTGAAAACATGGCTGTTTAGTCAAGCCTTTATGGACACCTAATTTCTCACCCTTTATCTGCACCCTCTCTATTAATATTCACATTCGTACTCCTTGGCCCACCTTCAATTTCTTCACTTTGTCCTATTTCCTCTAACTACCATCTCTGCCATTTCAGAGATGATACTTGAGGTCTGCTTTGCATTTCTATTATAGTTAATTATATCTTATGATATATCAAGAAGATTTATATATATATATATATATATATATATATATATATATATATATATATATATATATATATATATATATTTATATATTATTTATTATGTTTTATTTTATATTATGTTTTACGTTCTCTTAGTTTTCTTTGATATCTGTAACCTATGTTCCTTGTACCGCCTCCGAGCGACTGTTAACGTTACACTGTAAACCAATATGATTTGTATATTTTACAGGAATGTCGGTATAGAAAAAAATAAAAATAAATAAATAAATAAATAAATGTGTGTGGGAAAGTGAGAGAGAGAGAGCATGTGAACTTATGTGTGGGAGAGTGAGAGAACATATGTGCTTGTGTGTGGAAAAATGAGAGCGAGCATGTGTGTGGGAGAGTGAGAGAGCATGTGTGCTTGTGTGTGGAACAGTGAGAGAGAGCATGTATGCATGTGTGGGTTAGTAAAAGGGAGCATGAGTGCATGTGTGGGAGAGTGAGAGAAAACATGTGTGCTTATATGTGGGAAAGTGAGAGAGAGCACGTGTGCTTGTATGTGGGGGAGTGAGAGAAAGCATGTGTGTGTATGAGAGGGAGCATGTGTGTATGCACAACTACCCCAATTACTCTCTGCCTGATAATCCATGACAATTTCAGGGTATCTGGAAATCAAAAGTTCCCAGGTATGGAGTGTGTGAATTTTTAAAATCCTTTTTAGTTTAATTTTTCAGGTGTTATTTTCTGTGTCTGCTGTTTTGAAATATTTTACTGTTGTTTAGGACATTTAAAAAAAGCTTGTATATGAATTTTTAATTATGTGATCTTTTATTCATCAGTTTTTAAATAGTATTATTAGTATGTTTTTAGTATTATGATTATGTATTTATTTTACTTCTTGATTTTATTGTTTGATGTTTGAGGAATGGTGATGGTTCTGTTTTCTTCATTGTTGCACTGCATAAAGAATCTGACTTCTTGCGGTTTCCAGTTTGGTTTTTATCTGCCCATTTGTATTTCTACTTTATGGTTGCTCTATTCTGTATTTGGTGAGGGTCTGTTTATGTTCTGCATGTGTGTCTGAGGTGAGGCATTTTTCTAATAGGAAGTATATTAGTGTATTCGGGCTTTCAGAGAGTCAAATTCACACCCAACACACATCAAAATAGACCTAATACCATATGCATTCCAAATATCTTTTTTGCAGGGATTTCGTACTTTGATTTTTTCATTTATAATATAAATGCATAACTCTTTAACCTTGCACCACCCATCAGTTTGGGGGGGGGGAGGATGGTGTCAGTTTTTAAAGTTTGTATCATTAAAGGGAGTTGGTTTTTTTTTAAATGGGCCTGGGATAGAGAATTAATGAACGGCGGGGAGGGGGGGGGGGGGCTGGGGTTGCACAGTAATTGTCCACACAGAGCAGCAAAAAAGCTAGCACCGGCCCTGAAAGGGTGATGTCACCTGTACACATCTATTGACGTACTCATGCTCGTTTGGATGGAGCACTTGTATGGGGGGGGGGGGGAAGTGGCAGGGAAGGGGATGGGGGAGGGGTTGGGGAGATTATGTTTTAAGCGGGAGGGGGGTTAAGAATGGAGGTGCTTCCAAACTATATTTATTTATTTATTTAATTTTGCGAGTTTTATATACTGTCATTCGGTTTCGCCATCACAACGGTTTACAAAGTTACGATGTTTAACAATGTTTCCAAAAGTTTCATATGGTTGCTAACATAGAAGATATCATTTTTATGAACTTGGTTTGTAGGTTAATCAAGACATGTTACAGATCTGAGTAATAATCACATCTTTTCTTGGGTCTATCAGTTTGCCTAGTGTTAATAGGAGGGGAATGGTGTTTAAAGTCATTGGGTGAGTTGGTAGGCTTTGGTAAACATCCATGTTTTTAGCTCTTTTTTGAAAGTTTTAAGTTTTCTTGTATTCTGAGTTCGATTGGGAGGGTGTTCCAGAGTTTAGGGCTTCCTAGTGAAATTGCTCTCTTTTGAGTTGAGGTGAGTTGTTTAGATCGAGAAGGTGGGATCTTTAATAGTCCTTTATTTGCTGATCTGAGGTTTCTGTTTGGAGTATGCAATTTTATGGATGGACTTAGCCAGTTTGTTTGTTTATCGTATATTATTTTATGTAGTATGGATAGTATTTTGAATTCAATCCTAAATTTTATTGGGAGCCAGTATAGTGATATAAGTGTAGGAGTAATGTGATCATGTTTTTTAGATCCAGTGAGTATTCTTGCAGCTGCGTTTTGTAGGATTTGGAGTGGTCAGATGGTGTTAAGAGTTAAGTTGGATAATAGAGAGTTACAGTAGTCCAGGTTGGAGAAGATGAGTAGTTGAAGGACTGATCTGAAGTCGTTGGGGGAGAGGAAAGGTTTTAATTGACGTAATGTTAGGAGTTTGTGATATCCGTCTTTGATTTTAGTTGTGATGTAGTTCTTGAAGGAAAGTTCCTTGTCAATTATGACTCCAAGGTTGCGTGCATGATTGACTGGAGAGATAGCCACTTTTTGGTTCATTAGGTTGAGTGGTGGTGGTTGAGGATTGTTGTTCTTTCTATCCAGTATGATTATTTCAGTCTTATCGAAGTTTAGTATGAGTTTCATGTTGGTTAGTAGTTGCTTTATTTTGTTTAGGTAAGTGGCTGTTTTTTGTAGGTTTCTTCCGAGTTGTTTATTGGGATTAATATTTGAATGTCATCTGCGTATATGAAGTGGGTCAGGTTAAGGTTTGAGAGGAGGTGGCAAATCGGAAGCAGATAAATGTTGAAGAGTGTTGCTGATAGCACAGAGCCTTGGGGGACTCCGGTGTCTAGATTTATTTTTTTTGAAAGGGTGTCATTGATCCATACTTGGTATGTTCTTTGTGATAGATATGATGTGAACCATTGTAGGGTTTTTTCTTTTGCACCAATTTCTGATAGTTGTTCAATCATGATAGGTCGAGTAGGACTAGAAGGTAGTTGTGGCCGTTTTTGAAACCTTTGAGTATTGTTATGCCCAGGCTTGTGAAACCTTGGGCCGATGGGAGGATGGTATACCTTAGGAGGATCCTTAGGGTCTCTCGTCGGGTGGCGAGGCAAGACAGAAGATGTGACTGGCTGACCCTCGGCACTGGAGACTGAGGCAACTGTGGTGAAGGCAAAGAGTCGAGACGTCGGAGAAGCCAACTGTGTCTTCGCCACTGGAAGCCCACGGTCTCCCCGGGAGGAGCCCGTAGAGACTCGGGCCGCTGGGACTTAGGTGGACCTTTGAGAGGTCAAGGAGTCATGAGGATGGTGCAAGGGCTAACTGGAGCTTCACCCCTGGAAGCCTGAGGTCCCCCCAGGAGGAGCCCGTAGGGACCCAGGCTGCTGGGACTTAGGTGGGCCCTTGGAGACGATGGTCCCGAAGAAGTCCAAGGTCAAGTGCAGAGGGTTGTCACTTACCAGTCCAAGGTCACATACCAAGGGATCGCCACTTGCCAGTCCGAAGTCACACACCAGGAATCACCGCTTGCCAGTCTGAAGTCACACACCAGGAATCACCGCTTGCCAATCCAAAGTCAGGAACCAAGGAATCAATGAAACGAGACAGGAACCAGGAAGCAAGGATCTGAAGCACAGGAAGACTCACCGAAGCAAGCAGACTCGAACAACGCTGGAAGCTGTTGCCAAGTCAAGGAATGAGCAGAGGACGTCTCCTTATATACTTTCTCTGCTCTGGCTCATTGGAAACAGGTGCAGGCACTTAAAGGGATGAGGTCCCTTTAAATTCAGAAAGGAGGCGCGGCCTCGCACCTAAGGATGGCGGGGGCCATCTTGGATTCCCGACCCGTGGGGGAAGCCGCCCGACGCCGCGAGGAGGGAGCAGGGACACCTCACAAGCCTTGCAACCATCGCAGACACCCGCGCCGGTGTGCAGGAACGACAGGCCTCAGCTTCCCACGACTTACCCGACGCTGCCGCGGCGGCCTGCCAGTCCGGGTCAGGTAGGGGGCTGTGGTCGCGGCCGTCCGCGGCCACGGAACACAACAAGTATGGTGTCGTTTAATGATAGTAGTAATGTATCCGTGTTCAGTTGTTTCCTGAAGCCAAATTGTGTGGGTAGTAGGATGTTGTTTTCTTCAAGGTGGTCGCTGAGATGGGAGTGGATGATTTTCTCAATGATTTTGGCAATGAAGGGTAGGTTTGATATGGGTCGGTAGTTCAGTGGGTTTTCTGGATCAAGGTTGTTCTTTTTCAGTATGGGTTTAATAATTGCTGATTTTAGGCATTCTGGGTAGTTTCCTTCAGTGAGGGATAGGTTTACAATGTCAGTTAATATTTTAGTTATTGATAGAGATGTGAATCGGAACCGGAATCGGTTCTGATTCCGGTTCCGATTCACATCGTGGGGTTTTTTTCGTCCGGCCCAATCACGGTTTTGTTTATCGGCTGTGCCTGAGCCGATAAACAAAAAACTCACCCCGACCCTTTAAAACTAATCCCTTAGCTTCCCCCACCCTCCCGACCCCCCCAAAAACTTTTTACAGGTAACTGGTGGTCCAGTGGGGGTCCCAGCAGCGATCTCCTGCTCTCGGGCTGTTGGCTGCCACTAATAAAAATGGCGCCGATGGCCTTTGCCCTTACCATGTGACAGGGTATCCGTGCCATTGGCCGGCTCCTGTCACATGGTAGGAGCACTGGATGGCCCGCACCATTTTTAAAGATGGCGCTGGCCATCCAGTGCTCCCTCCATGTGACAGGGGCCGGCCAATGGCACGGATACCCTGTCACATGGTAAGGGCAAAGGGCCATCGGCGCCATTTTGATTAGTGGCAGCCGACAGCCTGGGAGCGGGAGATCGCTCCCGGGACCCCCACTGGACCACCAGGTACCTGTAAAAAGATTTTGGGGGGGTCGGGAAGGTGGGGAAGCTAAGGGATTAGTTTTAAAGGGTCGGGATGGGTTTAGGGGTTATTTTTGTGTGCCGTTTTTCCCGCCCTCCCCCAAAACGATAAGAGAACCCCCACGAAATTCCTATTGGTTTCGGGGAGCCCCTGATTTCTGACGATTTTGAAAATATCGTACGATATTTTCAATCGTCCAAAGCCCGATTCACATCCCTAGTTATTGATGGTTCGTTATTTTTGATCATCGTTATGGGAATGGATTCAATAGGGTTTTAAGCTAGGTTCATTTTTTTTGTGATCGTTTGGATTTCCAGTGATGATGCTGTTTCAATGTTGGGCCAACTTAATGTTTGAAAGTTCTGTATTTTCTGGTCTTGTGAGTTGTTGAGGTTATTTATGAGGTTTTTGATTTTTTCGTTAGAGAATTCTCGAAGTCGTTACTTGTGATCTTGGATGTTGAAGATAACTGGTCATCATTGAATGATTTGGTTAGGCTTTTTACAATATTGAAAAGTATCTTTGGGTTATGTTGGTATTTGTTTATTTTATTTGAGTAGAAGTCTTTTTTTGTTTTGTGGATGAGTTTTTTGTATTATGCTAGTTGTGTTCTGTATGCTTTAAGTAGTGTGGTTGTTTTATTGTTGTTCCTCCAAGTTTTCTCTTTTTTTCTGAGTTCATGTTTGGCTGATCTGATGTTGTCATTGTACCATTGGTTTGATGTTTTGGGTTTTTTATTGTTTTCTTTATCATGGGGTTTATCTTATCTGCTACTGTTTTAGTGATGGTGAGCCAGGAAGAAGTTGCGTTCTCTGCATTTGATAGGTCTATGTTTGTTAGTTCTGTTTCTAAATGTTCTTGAAGTGTTTTGATGCGAAAAGGTAGTCTGTATGAGAAGGATTTAGGTGGGTTTTTTATTCTAGTAAATTTACGGTTTGAATATAAACTTGCGTGGATTATAGAGTGGTGCAACCAGGGTATCTTCGTGATCTTTGTTTGGTGGTTAGTCCATATGTCAGTATTTATGAAGACGAGGTCAAGTGTGTGACCTGCTTTGTGCATTGGGCCATTGATGATTTGACTAAGGCCTAGTGATGAGAGCACGTCAATGATTGAGGAGCATGTGGGGGAATGGGGGATGGTATCGATATGTATGTTGAAGTCACCTAAGATAATTATGAGCTTGTTGACAGATATTTTTGTCAAGAAGAATTCAATAAGTGGTGAGCAGTTCCGATCCAGAATATTGGGGGGCAGTATATCAGACAGATTTGTAGTTTTGGTGAGTCAAATAGTGCAATTTCCAGTGGGGTATAGTTGTTAGTTGGGAGTAATTTCATCTATAGGGTTTTTTTTTTATGAGTAGCATTAGGCCTCCGCCTTTCTTTTTTGGTCTGGGGATTGAGAAGGTTCTATAGAAAGGGTTGTTGATTTGGTTGATTAGTACTGTGTCTGTGTTTTTTATCCATGTTTCCGTGATTGCTATTAAGTCCAGCTTGTCATCTTGAAGTAAGTTTTTGATGATGGGTAATTTCTTTATTAAGGATTGTGGATTAAATAGCATGAATGATAGTGCTAAGTAGCTGCTGTATGTTTTTGTGTTGTTGTGAGTTAAGGTAGGGTGTTAGTATTTGTGGTTTTTCTTTGTTTTCTTGCTTGTGTCGTTCTGGTTATTATCTAAGTTCAGGTAATTTCTGTGGTTCTTGCTGTAGTCAGGAGGATGAGGGTTTGTCATTTCTTGGGTAGTTTGGAAGGAAAGTATTTTTAAGGTTTGTAGTGCTTATTAGTGCTAGCACTAAGGCTTTCATTAAGGGGTGCACAAAGGGGAGTGCCCCTTTATCACGCCCCTTTGGCGCACGACGCATGGCGCGCAATGCTTGGTGGTCGCGTCCGAGGTTAACGGTCCACCATTTGAGGTGATGACGTTGGGGGGGGCGGGCCTCCCGATCGCGGACGTCATGCCTCTCGTTGGTTTTTTATTTTTTTTCAGGCTCTTGCCTTCTTTTTTTTTCTTTTCTTTGTGGGTGCCTGGTGCTGGGCCTCCTCACGGCTCAGGTGCCGGTGGTCGCATCTGAGTTAATGGTTCGCCGCTTGAGGTGATGACGTCGGGGGGGGCAGGCCTCCCAATTGCGGACATCACGCCTCTCGTTGGTTTGTTTTTTTTCTAGGCTCTTGCCTTCTTTTTTCTTCTTTTCTTTGTAGGCGCCTAGTGCTGGGCCTCCTCGCGGCTCAGGTGCCGGTGGTCGCATCCGAGTTAACGGTCCGCCGCTTGAGGTGATGACATCGGGGGCGGGCCTCCCGATCGCGGACGTCGCACCTCTCACTGGGTTTTTTTTTCCAGGCTCTTGCCTTCTTTTTTCTTTGTGCTTTTTCTTTGTGCGAAGAGGCCCAGTGAGGAGGCCTGGTGCTGGGCCTTCCTCATGCTGCAACATGCTGCAACATGCAGAACACAACGTCTTTTGCTTTGGAAATAAACCAGGAAAGACCTAGCTAATGTATATAATTTCAAGGGGGAAATCATTTATTGAGAAACTTTAAAACAATCAAGGTAAGAAAGTCACAAGTAGCTTAGATATCTGTGCCGTACTTTTTATAAAAGGCTTTACTCTGAAGATAGGCAGGAGGAATAAAGGAGGAAAACAGTTTTTTTCAGGACCTGCCCATGCCGTTGGAATTTTTAAACAGGCCCATTCAGACATATGAAATCTTGCAAGTTATAAAGACAAGTAAATCTTGTAAGAACCCTGATGGTTCTCCTATGATTACTATAAGATATTACACCAGAATGTTTAAGTTCTGTGTGTAACTTCTTTATAGGGGTCGTGCAAGAAGAAGGTTTCCCACCAGGTTTCAATCAGGCACACACTTTCATTGCTTCATACAGACCCATTTCTCTTCTGAATTGTGACTTAAAGATCCTTGCCAAACTCTTAGCAGACAGATTGAGTTTAATGATTCCATCCATTGTTTCCAACAATCAGGTGGATTTTGTCAAGGGAAGGGCGGCCTGCTCTCATATCGTAAAATTAACTATGGCCTTAATCATATGTAAGACTAACAATATATAAGCAGTGACAATATGCTTTGACTCTGAAAAGGCCTTCGACAGGGTCTCCTGGTGATATCTGTTTTCAGTTTTAAAGAGATTTGGTTTTGCTGGAGATATTCTCAACTAAATAACTTTCTTTATAGATCACCACGTTCAAACATTATTGCCAATGGCTATAAATCGGAAGATTTCATTATTCAGAGAGGAGAGAGGTAAAGATGCCCCTTATACCCTTTGTTGTACATTTTGTATATAAATCCTCTTCTGAGGAAAATTGATAATGATACTACAATTCAAGGTCTTAAGGGAGGCCATGCTTTTAAGATTTCTGCATTTGCAGATTGTTGTAGATGATACCCATCTGGCTATGAAGGAGAGATATTAGAGAAATAAACAACAGGTTCAGACTCTTCTTGTGGAGGCAGGGGAGGGCAAGAATATCGCTGAATTTACTTATTCGTTCTTATACTGAAGGAGGCCTCAAATGTAATAATATACAATTATATAATTTGGCATGCATGCTGAGGCATGTAACTGATTGGTTGTTTGAGACCTCTAAGTATACCCCTTTCCACCTATTACAAAGTTGGTTTGGTCCTTTCTCTTTGAACTCATTGATTCAAGTTGCAGAGAAGGACATTCCAGGGGGTATAACAGAACATCTCATAGTTTCTTTCTATAGGAAGGCCTGGTCTTTACTTTGTAAACTTACACATAAGGAAGATAAAAGTCTCCTCGTTCATTTCTATACAAGGTAATCCTCAGTTTGTACCTGGTTTAACCAATCCAGTGTTCAAAGTCTGGTCTTCAAAGGGACTCTCACAAGTTTCTCAATTCTTTATTAGTGATTCTAATGTGCTACATAGTTATCAAGAACTACAGTTTAGGTTCCAATTATCACGCAATGACTTTTATGCCTACATACAAGTACGCCACTATGTCCAAGATCTTCTCAGAAGAAATCCGGAATTTGCTAAAATTGGGTTTTAGAAGATGTTTTCATAGATAATAAAAGAGGAAATCCTTCCTGTGCTAGATTCCACAGAACACTTTTAAATTTACAGTCTGGAGATGATCTTGTGAACATTTTCATTAAATGGAGATGCTGGCCAGATTTTCTTTAACATTGCAAGAATTCCGTTATTTTAAAAATATAGAAAAATGCGCAGAAAATGTATTATTAAGAGAGACACAGAATACGTTTTTATGCTGGGCCTGCTTGACACAGGAAAAAATGTTTTGATTCACATTATGTGAAACTTCTATCTGCCAGAAGTGCTCTAAAGATATTCGCACTTATACACATAGAGGTTGATTTTTAAAAAATATGCGCACACGTCCATATGCGTGTGCTACCCAGCGCACACATATCGACGCGTGATTTTATAACATGAGTATGCAGGTGTGCGCATTTTATAACAGCGGGGGTGGCGCGCACAAGGGGGGCTTGAATTTGGCAACTTTTGCACAGCAACGCATCACAGCCTTCCCCAGTTCCCTCCCAGACCGCTCCAATTATGGAGCGGACTGGGAGGGAACTTCCCTTCCCCCTGTGCTAGCCTCTCTTCCCCTTCTCCTCTCTTCCCCACCCCGTAAACCTAATCTGCCGAACCTGGTTTTTTTTCTTCTTTAAGTTGCTGCTCCTCTGGAGCAGAAACAACTTGCGCATGCCAACCTACTGCTGGTGTGCGCTCCCCCGGCACAGTAGCAAATGGCCGCTGTAATGGCACCTCCAGCCCCACCCCCCCCCTTGCCCCTCCCTACCCCCAGACTGCCCCCTCCACCCCCCCGGACAGTCCCTTTTTAGGCTCCGGCACTTACTCGCATCCCAGGGTTTACGCACGTGACCGAGCCTGTTTGAAAATTGGCCCGGCGTGCATAAAGCCCAACCACGCTTGTAAAGCCAGGGATTTATACGCAACAGGATTTTAAAATCCTGCCGATAGTTTGTTTTGTGGCAGTGCCATGTGATTCAGGGTTTCTGGAGGGACCTACAGGTTTTTGTGGGTCCTCTTCTAAACATTCAATTGCCTTTAGATCCTACGATATGGCTTCTCAGTGACCAGTAAAGTCTTACCTAATCTGGACCCCAATACCCGTTTATTTTTTAATAAGGCCCTCTTAGTGGCAAAAAAAAAAAACCCTATCCTATTTAATTGGGTGGGGGTGGAGCACCCTAAGCTGATCCAATGGAAATCCAGAATGACAAAGCTCTTAATTTTTGAACACTTAAAATTAAGTATGACGTCAGAAAATGACATCAGAAAAAAGTTTATATTTTCTATTACAAATTTGGCAAGCTTATATTGATGTGCTACCACTGTTAGTCAGAAACACCGTTCTCAATTTGTGAGAATCATTTATTTATCTCTTTTTTTCTTTTTCCCCCAATTACTATTCCTTATACTTGTTACGATTCTGCCCTCAGGCAGCCTCTCCACCTTTTTTTGTTTTTTGCCTTCTTCAGCAGCCTGGAGGCTGCTGACGTACTCTCTCGCAGCCAGAGCCTTACTGCTGTTAGCAACGCGATTAGGAGGCCACCGACACACCTTACAAGCGGCAGGAGCCGCACTGCTATTTTCTTCCTAAATGGCCTGGAGGCTGTCGGCACGCTTCAGACGCGGAAGGAGCCGCTGCCAGCGTTGCCATGTGGCCAGGAGGCCACTGCCTGCATTTCTATGTGGCCTGGAGGCCACCAACCTACCTTGGGCCTTCTGTGGGAGAAGGGCCTATATCTTCGGACTCGCCTGCGGCGTGGAGCCGTCTCCGGTGCTCTCCCTGTGGCTTGGGAGCAGCTGAAGGCCTTGGCCTGGTTTGCAGCCTAGCTCCAGTTCCTGCTCCTGCAGTCTTCAGCATCTTCGCAGGATTGCTGTCCAGGGTCCTGCACTGCTTCCTGCTTCCACCTAGGTGATGAGCCTGACTCTCTCTTCAGTATTTAAAGGAACAGCAAAGGTGTGGTGCTCTTCTAACATCATCGTTGGAGTCGCCTCTTCAGCCCTACAAAAGGGGCTAGTCGTCATTCCTTCCTTGCCTTTGCAAGGAGCCAGTCCTCCCTAGGACGTCTCAGCCATCCAGCTTCTAAAGACTTATGTTCTTCGTTGGAATTCCATGTCTGTCTTCATTGTCCATGGGCTCACGTCTTCACACATCCAGACCATCTTCGTCTTCAGATGTCAAATCATCCTCTCGTCCACCTCCATGATGGACTTTCCTAACCTGCACCTTGGCATTCCCTTGCCTTTTCTTTACTGGCTGTGTAAGGCATGCTACGGTTCATGCTTCGTCTGAGATATTGTTGGATCTCTCTTTTCTCTACCTGTTTGGGGAACCATGTCTGTGGTCTGCAACCAGCCATGTTGGGCTGTGTAGGGCGCGCCGGCCGGCGTGGTCTACAACCAGCTCTCATCGGTTGTGTAGGGCGTGTGTCATGGCAGTACCTGTTCAGGATGGGTGACCTTGTGACTCTTTGTGAAATCCTCATGTACCTTGAGTCGTCCTTTTAATTCTTCAAGCAACTTCGTCTCCGTGATGCCCTCACGTATTTTGAGTGTTGTCTCATTCCTTTCGTCTTCGTCTGATGTCTTCATCCTTCGACCACCATTCGCCCTGTCGAAATTGTTGTTCCGGGCAGCAGGTCCGAAAGGGCTAGGAGTAGTCGGAGGACCACTCATGAGACCAAACATTGCGTTGTCTGGGTCTCTCTACTGTACTGCGTACAGGTGTGACAGCCTGCACTCGGACGCCTCTCACCTGCCTCGGCGCTTGCTGGAGCTCCTCTACAGCTGCATCATCGCCCAGGGATACACGTCATCACCAGAGATGGGTCCGCTACCCGCGGCCATAACACTACTATTTTGATATGTATTAGAATTAAGCTATACAGAATTGGTACAGGACCATAGAATTAGGAAAACACAGTTGCTTAGGAGCTTTGACCTCCTGTTTATAATTCACTGGAGTATGTTTATATGGGTAAGGGAGAAGGGGGAAACAGAGACTATGAGTCTTGGTTTAATATTTAATGGCTGTTTAGGAATGTTTCCTAATTTTATATGTTTTTGCCTTTGTGATTTGTTAATGGAGATTATATACTGCTTATTTTACTGTATTGTGACTCATGGTTTCTGAAAAAAACAATAAGATTGCAATATAAAAAAAAATCACAAGTGGGGTGAACAGGTAAATAGGGAATAGTTGTTTACCCTTTCAAACAACCCTAGGACTAGGAGACACTCCATGACACAAGAGTCCGGCAGATTTAAAACAATTGGTAGGAAGTATTTTTTCACTCAGCGCACAATCAGGCTATGGAATCTGTTGCTGGAGAACGTGGTTAAGGCAATTAACATAGTGGGGGTTCAAAAGAGGATTGGACAAGTTCCTGAAGGAAAAACAGTTATTAGCCAGGTAGACCTGGGAAAACCAGCGCTTATCCCAGGGAGTGAGAATCAAGAAATGGATCAATTATTTGAAATCTACTGGGTGCTTGTGAACCAGACTTGCCACTGTTGGAGACAGGATGCTGGCTCGAGGAACCTTGGTCTGACCCAGCTTGGCACTTCTTATGTTCTTACTATCAGGTGGTCTACTTATTGCCATCATATTGGAAGGTCACAAGGGTCTAGTGCTTTGTACAATATTATTTATTTATTTATTTAGAAACTTTTATATACCGGTATTAGTGGGGACATCATACCGGTTCACATATTAACAGAAAGGCTTGGAAAATACATTTCAACAAGGGAAGGCGAACTGGGCAGGGGGTTAACATAAGGCAGTATGGAAGATAGATTAAATAATAGTAAATCAACAATCTGTGATCTTTCTAAAACACAGAGCTCCATCTGGAAGCAATCAACCACTTATCAGACATATTGTGCAAGGTATGAGCATACATGGCTTACAATAGGCAGCACATACATACTCTACTACTACAAGCAGCCACATCTTGAGAGCAGTATCAGTTTTTTTCTGTGCTGCACTTACATTCCAAAGCAAGATGCGTACGTTTTTAAAAAATGTTTTAACCTTAAAAGTGACTACCAGTAGATGCTCGTTGAACTGAATTTTCACCAAAGCCATTTCTATAAGTGCATGTGTTCTTTTGTTGTTGTTATCGCTATTTTATTATAATTAGCATGAAAGAAAAAAATAATAAAGAAATATGGCAAAATGAACAAAATGCTAAATTCGTCAAAAGTAAAATGCCCGCCTGGAAGGAGGTACATCAGGGAGGAGGGCACTGCTGCTCAATCTTCCAGTCCAGCAGTGAAGCAAGTGGAGGGAGCAGAGAGCATGGCAGCACATCTCTGACTGGTAGCTGATTTAAAAATCTGCTGATGTGTTTCTGGTAGCTTTGTGAAAACTTTTAGAGAACAGTAATTACCAGGTTGCATAGTACTGTAGCTATTTCGGGAACATTAAAAGAAGAACAATGCGCCGAGCACTGACATATTAATACAGCTCCTTGCCTCTGTTCCTTCTTCTTCAGAGTTGCCAGCTCTCCCTTGTATAGAAAGGAGAATCACACCTCATTGGCCAAAAAACTGCTACCTCTTATTCAGTCTCCCGCTCTAAATTCTCTTCCTGCAGTGTACATGAGTGGAAGACTGAAATCTCCCTTTCTCTCTCACAAGATTTCCCCCCAAGGAGATCCTTCAGATATTGGGATATGGTTATTTTATTTGTTGTTGTTCTTTAAAGCAGTAAATGCTTTTTACAGTGAACACGAGGCAACATTGACCTTTCTTCCTGAGCTGGACTGCCACGGTCAGGAGACTGGGTTCAGGTCCCAAGCTTAGCTTCTATCCTCAGGAAAGTTATGGAGGCAGACTTTACACAGCCCCCTGGGGGTGAGGATAGGGAATACCATCCATCGCTCAACAGCGACGCCTACTGGACAGATTCAAGGCTCACACATAACAAAGGTCCAGAGGGAACAGCCCCCTGGCTGATGATTGCCACTGTGATAGCTGGACTACATTGTTGGGAATGAAGGCTCATAGCATTGAAGCCCCAATAGCATCTGGAAGCATAAAGAAGCAAGAAGAATGTGCAGAGTAAACCTTCTTCCCAAATACATTTGTAAACCTATTAGAAACTGCAAGGCAACCTCCTAACAACAGGTCATCTTACAATGAATGAACAATACACTAGAGAGAGAATTAAATGCTAACTGTCCTTGTGATTATGCTAGCGCAGGCCATAAATATAGTTTTTACTAGGCATTAATGACTATGAGACTGTTTTGTGTCCTTTAATCCACTGCCAGGCATGGAGGGCTAGGTTGTGAAGCCCAGATTTGCACAGATATTACACGTATCTGCCTTCCTGCATGCAGGACTTGCAAGAGAGGGATCTGCTATCTATCATACCCTTTCTTTGTTCCTTGCATAACTGTGTGTGCATTGTATCATCCTTCTCTTTCATAGCTCTGTTTACTCTGGTGAGGCTCCATTAATAATGAAAAGTAATAACAATAGGAACAATAACCCAGTTCTGGAGTTTATTAAAATAATGTTGCTCCTGCTGTCGGCAAAGTCAAATATTAAAGTGTTGTGCCTTATCTTGCGCGAACCAGCACTTTACATTTTAGTGTGAATCCTGCTGATTGGTGATCCAGGATGGATGACACCTGCCTTTATAAGTTTTAGAAGGTGTAAAAAAAAAAAAAAAACCCCACATACATAAAAGTGAGCCAGCTGATATAATGTATTTGTATTTTTAAAAGGCGTTTGACAAAGTCCCTCACAATAGACTCCTTATGATCGGAGGCAGAGTCCTGTTGTGGATTGCTTAACTGGGTAAAAGATAGGAAACAGAGAACAGGACTAAATGCTCATTTTTCCAGAGGGAGAAAGGTCATTAGTGGAGTAATCCAGGGATTTGTACTGGAGCCTGTACTGTTTAACATATTAATTATTCATCTGGAAAAGGGATCAGCAAGTGAGGTGAGCAAATTTGTAGATGACATAAAATTATTTACAACTGTTAACACAGCAGCAGATTGTGAGGAACTGCAAGAGGACCTTGTGAAACTGGGAAACTGGGCATCTAAATGGCAGATGAAATTTAATGTGGAACACGATGCACATAAGGGAAACATAATCCCAACTATAGGTACAGAATGCTGGATTCCATATTAGAAGGCACCACCCAAGAAAAGGATCTTGGGACTTCTTGTGGACAATACACTGAAATCATCAGCTCAGTGTGTAGCAGTGGTCAAAAGAGCAAATAGAATGGTAGAAAAGATCCAAAAAGGAATTGAGAATAAAAGGGAGAATATCATATTGCCTCTGTATTGAGTCATGGTGTGACCACAACTTGAGCATTGTATGCAGTTCTGGTCACCTCATCTCAAAAAAGACATAACAGATCTAGAAAAAGTACACAGAAGGGCAACAAAAATGATAAAGGGGATGGAGCAACTCCCCTATCATGAGAGACTACAGAGGTTAGGACCCCTCATCTTGGAAAAGAGACAGCTGAAATGGGACATGATTAAAGTTTATAAAATCACGAGTAGGGTCAAATTGGTAAATAAAGGACAATTATTTACCCTTTCAAATAACACTAAAACATGGAGATGCACCATGAAAGTAAAAACCAGCCAATCTGAAACAAATTGTAGAACGTACTTTTTCACTTAATGCACAATCAAGCTGTGGAATCTGTTGCCAGAGGATGTGCTCAAGGTGACTAGCATAGCAGGGTTTAAAGAAGCCTTGGACAAGTTCCTGGAGAAAAAGTCCATTAACAGTTATTAGTCAGGAAGACTGGGGAAAGCTATTGCTATCCCTGGGAGTAAGTAACAAAAAATATATATACATTTTGGAACCTGCCGGGTGCTTATGACCCAGACATCTCAGAGACAGGATGCTAAGAGCAATGGACCTTGGTCAGACCCAGCATGGTGTACCTTATGTTGTTTTGCTCTAAATCTAGATATCTGCTGCAGGACCTCCACTGGCCAACATTTCTACAGACACCTGTGTTTGTCCTTTTGCCTGAATTGTGGTTAAACAGAAGGGTAAACCAAGATATTTCCCAAGTGAATCCTCAGTCTGTTTGGCTGGCCCAAAGGATTAGTTTGTCCAGCAGTTAATGTTGTCTGGGATTTGGGGAACATAGTTTTAAGTGCTGGGTATTTTTTGCTGTACAGTGCTCTCCTTAGCAGCAAGATCTTTATCCCCCAGAGTGCGCCCCACCCTCACTGCCAATTTCAGCGGGCTTACTGGATTTCCCCACCGAGTTGAACCACCAAGTTCAGATTACTTCTGGAATGGCAGATGAGATCCATATTGCTTCCCGAATTGGGTGGGGGCATGTGGTTTAATTTAGGGTAATGCAGCAGGGATCAGCCTGGATAAATTCTACTGTTGCAGTCTTTAGGAACAATGGAATCAGTCATGGAAGAAATACATGTATTGACAAAAGATTAACCCCAGATGTACAAATAAAGAACAGGAAATTCAAAGCCATCATAAACGTGTTTGCACCAAGACAAAAGAAGACATCCAAACGTTTTTGAGCATGGTAACTTATGTGGCAATATTTGTACCTAACCTTTCTTAGAAAAGTAGGCCAAGTAGGAGGTAGTTCCAACACACAAACCCAAAAGATTAGCATCAGGATGCAACATAAAACAAAGATTTTGAAACATTAATAAGAACTGCTTAATGCACATGTGGAAAATAAAACATAGAACCTCAAAAGACAGATGGCTATATCTATTAATGCCTATAACGATAATTCAAAATGTAGTCTTACTACAGGGCTATAGACAAAGAAGGCAACCAGTGGCATATGCTTCAAAAAGGTGTATATATACTAAAATGAATTTTGTATTTATTGAGAGAGAGAGAGGTTAAAAGTATTTTGCACAAAATTCCAGAATTCTATTCATGGCTTAACAACCATAGCAGAAACTGATCAGAAAATGCTCATTTTAGTTGCCAGTAAGAGACAGAATTACATCTTCAAGAATTCAAAGACTTTTTTTTTCCAGCTACTGAAGAAGCGTCTTACAGACGTAATTGTGGAAGATGCTCTTTCAAAGGCATTCAAATCTCAGGGAGCTCAGTACAAGAGACAGCAGGGGAAAGAAAGAAAAAAAAAGGAAAACTGACAAAGAGATGTGAAGCGGGGAAGAAAACGAGACATAAAGAAGTAGCAGAAGCGTATGCTTCTAGCATAATACTGAAGACATGTTAGCTCATCAGGGGCCCTCTCCCTAGATAGATGTGGCTGAAATTGGGCAGAAGTGTTGGCACCACAGTACCACACTTCTATCAAATGTCAGCCCAATCTGTCACAAAGACATACATGTAGAAAGATGGACAGACAGCGAGACAGACTGGGCATCAACAATACGCACTCTTGTTTACTGAAATGCACCTAAAATCTGAAATAATGGAGATATGCTAAAGCATGGTGGAAATTAAATGGCAAACCTCTACCCTTTCACACACTGTATTCCAGCGTACCTTATATGTGAACCCACAAAACCAAAAACAATTGTTACACTGGTAATTAATTCATATGAATTACTCTCGCCAAATATATGTAGGCCCCTCACTCTAAGGGTCTGTCAAAATCATACAGACTCCTAATTAGGTATAGGGCCACCTTGCTTTAATTATAAACTATTTAAATTTTTGAACTTTTTTGCAGTTTTTTCTTTTTTTTAAAAAGTCAAGCAAAATGATCACTACTGGGCATTAAATCACCGCTGTTCATAGCACAAAAGTATCAAAAGATATGAGAGGAACCGCAATACTCATCTGTTGCCAAATACAAGAGCGGCGTGATGCGGCCGCTGGAAAATGAAGATAGCTCTAAAGAAGCCAAGAAATTGAGTGAAGGAGGCAAATCGCGATTTGAAAGCCGGGTAATTCTTTGAGTACCAGATACAGAAGGACATCCCCCTGAGGCAGAACTTCGGGTTCGAAACACGCGTGTGTCGGGGAGAGGGAGACCAGCCAAAATTTGGCAACAGATGAGTATTGCGGTTCCTCTCATATCTTTTGATACTTTTGTGCTATGAACAGCGGTGATTTAATGCCCAGTAGTGATCATTTTGCTTGACTTTTTTAAAAAAAGAAAAAACTGCAAAAAAGTTCAAAAATTTAAATAGTTTATAATTAAAGCAAGGTGGCCCTATACCTAATTAGGAGTCTGTATGATTTTGACAGACCCTTAGAGTGAGGGGCCTACATATATTTGGCGAGAGTAATTCATATGAATTAATTACCAGTGTAACAATTGTTTTTGGTTTTGTGGGAAATTAAATGGCTCCAGGATACGAGAGACTTAAAAGAAATGTTTGAAAATATTAAAGTGATTATAGTGACAGCATGCGGGCAGGGCCGGTGCAAGGAGATTTGGCGCCCTAGGCGAGCCTTCTTCCTTGCGCCCCCCCCCCCCCCCCGGTCTCGGCCCCGACTCCTACCTCATTCTCAATCACGCCCGCTGACTGGGGTTTTCTGGGTCGCGAGCAGATTGGGCACTGCTTGCGGCCCGCCAAATCTCCACTCCTCTTTGCCACCACTTGCGGCCCCATATGGCTCGCACCCAGTGGCGCACCAAGGGTCTCCAGCGCCCAGGGGCCAATGCATTTGTGTGCCACAGAAAATCAGTGGCATCTCTAGACAGAAGAATTTGTTTTGGGTGGGGGGGGGGGAGCCAAAATGACATTTCTTCATCACACCCACCTCTATAGCATGGATCCTGCTTTAAAATTGGTTATAAAAAAAAGTGTTGTTAAAAAAAGTCCAAAGGGTCCTCTGCATTATTTTAAAAAGCTGGCCAGTTTCACACTTCTAGTAAAACTACTATAAATTATTTGATAGCCTCATTCAACTAATTCTATATGGATTATGAGAGTGAAGTCTGGAATATATAGGAAGGGACAGAATGTCAATACAAATCCTGCACCTCCAGTTCTGTATCTCTGTGCATCCACTGAAATTCCCCCAAACAATGGAGCTTGGATGTTTCCCTTACAGCTCATCATACTAAAAGATATTTTCAAATTCTGGTGTCACCTCACAGTAACAGCAGCACAAACACCTTCCACTGCCAGACACATTGTGAACTAACATAAAGCACCGCAAAAGAGACACCCAAAATCTATACTGCAATCCCATCATAACATAACAGTAATAACACCAAGGACTCAAACAACAATAACCCTACCTGTGAATAAGCAAGGATAAATATTACACTGGGTCCTAGAATACCAATACACCACCTACTGAGGAAACAAAACAAACCCAATTGCTATAGATCCCTATGCTAGCAGAATCTCTCATCATGGTCACACACACAGAGCAGAGACAGACCTTCACCAAATACAGAATACAAAATAAAGGAGCACAAATTAGAAAAAACTGAAATGGAAACCCCAAGAAGCCAGACTCTGTGTATTAGCAATGGAAAAACAGAACAACCATTCCTCATAAAACAAATAAAATCAAGAAACAAAGCATCAGTTATAATAGTAAAACCATACTAATAAAATATTTTAAAACTACTGATAAATAGAATTTCTATTAATTAAAATCATATACATTTTTTACAATTTCCCAAACACCAATAAAATATTTCAAAACAGTACATATATCAAATAACACACAATAATTAAAACTAATAAGGATTTTAAAAAGCCCCTGCTGTCCATACATGGGAGCTCTTGATTTCCAGTCACCCTGATATTGTCGAGGATTAGGAGGTTATCCTCTCTCTCTCACACATACTCACATGTCCATTCTCTCTCACACATACACTGTCACATACATACACATTCATGCTCTTATACCCAACCATAACCTCTCGCTCTCTCAGACACTGACACACTCTCAGGGTGTAAGACACTCTCTTCCCCCCCCCCCCCCCCCCCCCACTCACACACACTCTTACTCCCCTGGATTTTCTCATACACACTCATGCTCTCACTGGCTCCCTCACATACACACAAACACACACTCCCAGGCAAGCTCCCACTCGTTCTCACACAGACACACACACACAGGCAAGCTCCTAGTCATTCTCACACTGAACCCCAGGCAGGCTCCCATTCATTTTCACACCACTCCCTCTCCATCCCCCAGGCATGCACACATTCATTCTCACACACACAGACCCCCAGGCAGGCACCAATTTATTCTCACACACACACATACACCACAAACAGGCAGGCACATATTCTTACACATACAAACCCCAGGAAGACACCCATACATTCTCATACACAGACACACCCTCAGGCAGGCACCCATGCATTCACACACATACACCGCCAGGCAGACTCCCATTCATACACATGCACACACTAAAGGCAGAGACCCCCTCTCTTTCTTTTGCCAGCAACCTCAGAGCCTCTCTCATCCCTCTGCTGCCACTGTCACTGCTGCTGTATGGCTATTGCGGAGGTGCTGATTGCTGCTATTGGCACTGAAGCCCATTCTGCTGCCTCCTCTGTGCAGGCCCCATGGGCTTCCAGTTGCTCTATGCTGATCTCGTACATTGTGAGATCTGCATAGAGAAAGTGCTACTCTTGCACATTCCCAAAGATTACATGTTCCAATCAGTAAAAAGTAATTTATTTCTTTTTACATTTGCTGTCTTATCTTAGTTTTCTAATCGGTTGGTCACAGGCTTTTTTTTTCCACCTTCCCTTTCTTATTTTTTTGCCAATTCCTTTTATAACATATTTCTTTTCTCTCCATCTGTCTGCTTCCCTCAAACACACAGTCAGGTTCTCATTCTCACATGCTTTCTCTCTCTCACATACACAGGCATTCTCACATGCTGTCCCTCATACAATTATTTATACACAGTCTCTCTCTTGCACATCCTAACTCTCACTCCCACATGCTGTCTTGCTCAAGCACAGGTTCTCACTGTCACATGCTCTCTCTCATACAATCATTCCTACACACAGGCTCTCACTGTCACATGCTGACTCACACACACACACACACAGGCTCTCTCTCACTCCCACATGCTGTCTTGCTCAAGCACAGGTTCTCACTGTCACATGCTCTCTCTCATACAATCATTCCTACACACAGGCTCTCACTGTCACATGCTGACTCACACACACAGGCTCTCTCTCACTCCCACATGCTGTCCTGCTCAAGCACAGGCTCTCACTGTCACATGCTCTCTCTCATACAATCATTCCTACACACAGGCTCTCACTGTCACATGCTGACTCACACACACACACACAGGCTCTCTCTCACTCCCACATGCTGTCTTGCTCAAGCACAGGCTCTCACTATCACATGCTGTCTCTCACACACACAGAGGCTCTCCCATGCTGTCTCTGCAAACATTCAGGTCTTCACTCACACCCACACACACATTCTCTCAACTCATCTCATACACGCACACATACACACTGTACAAACCCTCAGTCTCTCTCTCACCTCTGGGCCTCCTCTTCACGGGCCACTGCAGGATGGGCTCTGCAGCGGCCCCGGTCTTCTCGAGCCGCGCTGATCCTCTTCTGCACGCGGCTGATGCTCCTTCTCTTTCCTGCCCGCGCTGCTCCGGCCACATTTTTCTTCCGGGGCCGCGGGGGCAGGAAGGAGGAGAAGTTCCTGCATTGGCTGATGCTCCTCCTCTTTCCTGCCCGCGCGGCCCCGGCAACATTTTTCTTCCGGGGCCGCGCGGGCAGGAAGGAGGAGAAGTTCCTGCATTGGCTGATGCTCCTCCTCTTTCCTGCCCGCGCGGCCCCGGCAACATTTTTCTTCCGGGGCCGCGCGGGCAGGAAGGAGGAGGAGGAGCACCAGCATGTTTAGACGCGACTGTACCACGGTCCTGCCGATCTTCTTGCTGTGTGTATCCGGCACACAGCATAGCAGTAGTTCACCGCTCAGCCGCCATTGGGATGACGTCCACCGGCGGCCATTGGCCATCAGCGGCTCGGCGCCCCCTAATGCTCAGCGCCCTAGGCGATCGCCTAGTTCGCCTAGTGCTTCCGCCGGCCCTGCATGCGGGACCTGTTTCTGGGGAAATTAAATAACCATTTTGGGATAATCTTCACTAAGCCACCTATTCGCAAAGTCCCAGGTAATTTCTTTTTGAAAATTTGCTAGCAGTTACACAGATACAAAAGTAAGCCACATACTACTTTGCTCCTGTTATTTCTACAGTTGGGGTTAGGCAGGAGAAACTTATATGCAGCCATTGAAATATTTTTTTTTTAATTTCACATTTTAGACAAAAAATACACACTTGAGAAGAATTAAGAGCTAAATTGACAAACCAAAACATATAAAATTCATAATATAAAATATAATTACATAATTCAATATTGTATTTGTCTAATATAATTTAAATTTCACCAATCCACATAAGATCTCTGAAAAAAACAGCAAAGCATTAATGCCATCAATCTTTATACATAAACAATTAAAACAACAATAAACAAAATAAATAAAACAAAACAAAATAACAATAATAATCCATCAGGGAATGCTCATGTAAAAAGCCATCCTTAACGTTGTTTCTGAAAGGTCAGGGCTCTGAGCTCCACAGAAAAAGCTCTAGGCCTGGTTTTAACTAACCGTATCTTTTTAAATGAGGATAGAACAAACTTATGTGAACTCACAGATCACAAAGGGTAGGCAGGAGTGTAAATAGTGAGCACAAATGCAGAGGAAGGGGAAGATCATTGGTGCAAGCTTTAAAAGTTAATGAAGCAGTCTTAAATTGAATTCTACAAAATATGAGTAGCCAGTGTAATGAGAATATGATCAAAACATGAGCATCCTGTATAATTAGCCTGGCAGCAGCATTCTGGATCAATTGAATGATATGTAGCGAAGTGACAGATAAACTTAAATATGGAACATTACAATAGTATAGATGAGAGAAGACTATCGCTTGAACTATAGTTAAAAAATCAACCAAAATAAAAAAAGGTTTAACCTGCCATACAGTTTTTAATTTATAAAAAGCAGTTATTGCCATCATTTTTCTTTGAGATTTTTAAAGTTTTAGGGGTGGATTTTTAAAGTTATGCACGGGCGTAGATTTGTTCGAGCAACCCGGCACAAACAAATCTATGCCTGATTTTATAACATGCACGCGCTGCTGCATGCATGTTATAAAATCCAGGGTCGGCGCACGCAGGGGGGTGCACAATTGTGCAACCTGCGCTCGCCGAGCAGCCTGCCTCCGTTCTCTCTGAGGCCGCTCCGAAATCGGTGGCCTCGGAGGGAACTTTTTTTCTGGCCCCCCCACCTTCCCCTCCTTCCCCTACCTAACCCACCCCCCAGCCCTAACTAAATCCCCCCACCTTTGTTATGAAAGTTACGCCTGCCCGAGGCACGCCCCCAGATTCCGCGCCACCCCCAACACGTCCCAACACGCCCCCTAAGCAAAGCCCCGGGACTTACGCGCGTCCCGGGGCTTTGCACACGCCGGCGGCCTATGCACCATAGGCGTGCCGGCGTGCAAGTCCTCTGCGCGCGTAAATCTGGCTGGATTTACACGCGCAGGGCTTTTAAAATCTGCCCCAAATAGCACACCTCAAATAAGATACAGGCCGATTCAATATAAAGTGTGGGAGAGCCGGAGCTCTGTGCTGAGCGCCCGATGCGTGCCCAGCCACCTCTCCTATTTAAAAGAGGCCGAGTGCAAATAAGGAGGTGCTAGGGACAATAGCGCGTCCCTAGCACCTCCTTATTAGCGGAAGCGGAGGCTGTCAGCTTAATTTTACTGGCATCAGTTTTCGAACCCGCTGACAGCCACATGTTCGGAAAACGGGCGCTGGCAAAATTGAGCATCCTTTTTCAAACCTGCGGATCAGCAGACAGATTTTTTTTTTTAGTTTTTGGGTTTTTTTATTTTTGGGACCTCCGACTTAATATCGCTATGATATTAAGTCAGAGGGTGTACAGAAAAGCAGTTTCCTGGAGCTGTCTATGACTAATGCCTGCCTTTGGACAGACGTTACTTTCAGAATCCCAGGCAACTAACTAATAGGCTGATCAACATGCATTTGCAGTAATTAAAACCTTACCTAGCTTAAAATTATCCATATTAATAGGAGGGAGAGAGCAGTAACTGCATGCAAAAAATCATGCATCTTAGAACTAGGAGTAATGACAAGATCTGTTAAATTAAGTGGAAAACGCAATAAAATATCATCATCATTAAAATGAAACAAAAAGGAAAAAAAAAAGAAAAGAAAAGACAATCGTTTCCAATCAAGCCCTCAGATAAGAAGAGAAGAACAAGAAGAAAATGCATAAAGAGAAAACCATAATTAAATAGGCAATGAAAGTGACATAACATTGTCGTCTAGCTTTCACCGGGTTTAATGAATTCATGCCGCAAACTGCAAATTGATAGCTTTCCTGTACATACACAACATATATCAGTGCTGCTCGTGTTCATCAAGAAACTTCCTTAACGGAACTGGGTGATAAACATGTATTTAAGTCCTTGATATTTAATTATATATACACTTTGTGGGAAATTTAATAAAGAAATCTGCACCCACCTGAACCACCTGAGTACTTAATTCTAAGAAAACTTTTAACCTGAGCAGCTTTACACAGGTCTGGGAAATCTAGCCCTTGTGATTGTAGAACGTGTAATCTTTATTGCGGAAAAATGTCTTCAATGCATTGAACCTGACTGATTCAAAAACAAAAGAGGTTGCCAGTGTGGCCCTAAGCACAATTAGCTCCTGGGTTTGCTCCAGCAGCACGGAAACTAAGGTGTTTGGCTCTTCTTCAGCCTCATTCCTCTTACAAGTGGGCACATAATAAATCCTAGAAAGCAGAGGAAAAGGCTCGTCAAGATATTTAAGCACCTCTATAAAATACTTTTCTAACATGTCACATGGAGAAAAAAACAGAAGATTTAGGTATATTAATTCATCTTATATTCTATTTCATATTTCCAGCCTATCAGTTAAACTCAAATTGTCCCTGCACGGGGCTGCATCCATTTTCTGCAGGAAAGAAAGTTGAGATTAATATCTCTGCAGGGGCACCTTACAATCCTTAATTTCAGCATCCTGGCTTCCAGTCTTGGCAAGAATCAGACCAAGGCATCCCATCATAGATTATGTGGTTCTTGAAACAACAGACCAAATATTCTGCAGGGGAACCACTGCGGGTGCTACTGGAGTAGGAGAAAGTGCACACTTAACTGTAACAGGCAAAAGAACTGTCTCCAGAACTGATAATCCATGAGTTTCGATCTCTAACCTCCCCGCAGTGCCTCTGGATCCTATTTCAGTCAAAGTGACACCACTTCTGGGGTTAGAGAAATCCTGGGGACACACTTTTCATCCCCACTCCAATTTTCTGATTGCTCCTGCCATGGCAAAAAAATTTGAACTGTGAGATCAATCTCCTTCATCACTGGCTATGACATTGTCCAACAGTGACCCCACATCTGCAGAGGAACTGGGTGGAAGACAGCAATTATGACATTGGAGGGGAAGATCTCCCATCAGAGCTTCGGGTCACCTCCAGGGCTGCTGGTCAATGGGTCCCCAATTCTTTCATTTGCAAACCAGCTCCATCTGAGAGGCCAAATGCTGTCATCTGATGAATGAAGGTGCTTATGGGACTGATCACAGCTATGGGGGGAGGGGTTCGCCAAATGTACTCTGGCTCTTCCCTTCAACTTTGCCATTTTATAAAACGTAAAGAAAAACTGCAAATCACTCATTGTCCTCTACATCAAAGCTCCTCTGACATGCATGTGTCTGGTGAGCATTATCTGGCTCCTCTATTGAATATTTAATATGCTCACATAGTTCCCCCTCCTTCCAACCAAGTTACACCTCTGGAAATGCCTACATTTAGAACATCTAAATATAGCCATACTGAGAAACTACAGGGTAGATAATCAAACTTATCTGGATAAGTAAGTTAGCCAGATAAGACTTATCTGGCTAGTTTATAAAGAATTTTCAGTAGCACGGTTATGCTGCTGAATATACCCGTAAGCGTCACTAGTTAGCTGCTATTGAGCAGGTCTAACTTATCCGGTTAACTTAACCAGATAAGTCTGAATACCGGCACTAAGTTAACCAGATAAGCAGCTCTTCTATGATCCACCCACATCCCGCCCACCACTTATCCAGCTAACTACTTAGTCATATAAGCACTTATCTGGCTAAGTGGTGACCTTTGATTGCAGGCAAATGTTCAGCCATTGCCACTTAGCTGAATAAGTTGTTATCTAAATAATTAAGTAGCACTGAATATCGACCTCATTGTGATTAGATTTAGCTGCCCTGTGCAGGGCAATTCGGAGATTGGGAATTGGGGGAGACAGCAGGGACTCAGCAATTGAGTAGGAGGGTATGAGTGGAGGTGTGTTAGATGGGTTAGGTGGTATGAAATGAAGAGTTGGAGATGAGATAGAGTCATGAGAAGGATGGGGGAAACTAAAGGCTAAGGTTGTGACAGGAAGTGGATGAGAGGCAATGGAAAGAAATGGGAAGGGGTGAGAGACAGAGGGAAGGGATGGTCCAGTGAAGGGTTTGAGAGGGAGAAAATGGGACAGGGAAGGAGGTGAAACATAGGTAATGGGAGACTGGGTAGGGGATAAAAGACAAAAGAAAGGTTAGAGGCAAGGAAGAGGATGAGTGAAACAAGAAGCTGGAGCTAATGAGAGCATCGCGGCAGAAGACAATAGTTGAGAGTTGAGGAGTGGTGAATATAGATGATACAAATGGGAGAATAGGGAGTGAGTGAAAGATAGAGGTGGAAAGCTGAGGAAGGATTGAGAGCAAGAGTTAAAAACATGTATTTGGATTTTCAAATAATAGAAAGACTAGGGGGCACTCCATGAAGTTAGCATGTGGCACATTTAAAACTAATCAGAAAAAGTTCTTTTTCACTCAACGCACAATTAAACTCTGCAATTTGTTGCCAGGGGATGTGGTTAGTGCAGTTAGTGTAGCTGTGTTTAAAAAAGGATTGGATAAGTTCTTGGAGGAGAAGTCCATTACCTGCTATTAATTAAGGTGACTTAGAAAATAGCCACTGCTATCACTAGCAACAGTAGCATGGGATAGACTTAGTTTTTGGGAATTTGCCAGGCTCTTGTGGCCTGGTTTGGCCACTGTTGGAAAGAGGATCTGGGCTTGATGGACCCTTGGTCTGACCCAGTAAGGCATGTTCTTATGGGGGAATAGCAGGGCTTTGAAGGAGTGAGAAAGTAGGGAGATGAGCTGGTGTGAGAGAAGAAAAAAATGGTAAGTAGTTGAGGTGAAAAGAGGGAGATTGAGGACTGCAGAATGAAAGTGTTGAAGGAGTAAAATCTAGCTTGGAGTAGAGAAGCAGAAAAAAGGGAAAGATCAATGTCAGAGATAGGAAGGGGAGCCAGAGAAGAATACAGGAGAGAGAAGATACAGAAAATGTAAAGGAGACTCTGGAAGTTAGGAGAAAATAGACAAGAGGAAAGCAGAAAAGAGAATGGGACCAATTTGATTAGAAAAATAAAATGCCCATACAACAAAGGTAGAGAAAAATATATTTTATTTTCACTTTAGTGACTGGAATATGTCAGCTGAGGAATGTGTGCCTCTTATATTGCGCACATCTTGTATTTAGCCCAAGCTGAGAAGAAATACATATCTGCTTCACTTTCTCCAGTGTTGTACTGCATGCAGAGTTTGACTTCTCAGGGTTTCCATTTCAATGTTTGTCTGCATGTTTCTAATTTTTGGTCTTGGATTCTGTATTTGGTGAGAGTCTGTGTTCTGTGTGACTGAGGTGAGGGATCCTACTAGCCTGTAGTTTTTGTGTAGGAATCTATAGCAATCCAGCTTGTTTTGTCAGTTGGAGGTGTATTGGTGCTCTAGGTCCTGGTGTAATATTTGCAGTGCTGCTTTTTCATGGGTAGGATTGTTGATGTCTGAGTCTGGCCGTTAGTGATGTTCTGGCATGGAAGGTTTGCTCTATAGGGTCCAAGTGCATTTTTTTTTTTTTTTGCAAGGTTCACAATGTGCCTGATAACACAGGGAGCTTGGGTTGTTACTGAGGTGACATAAAATGTGTATGTTAAGCATTAATTTTTAATATTTAAAAGAGCGATGTTCAATTAGGTGTTTTTACAGGCTTGTTTTTGGGATGGACGGAGGAAGCTGATCGTGCTGAGTTTATGTATTTTGGAAATTTATTTCTCACCTTATCATCCTAATGCCAAAAGCGAGGTACAAAATCTTGGTGGGGGGGGGGGGGGAAGGGGTTGGAAGGACCTATGGGCATGAGCCCTGGGTCTGTTAAGTACTTAGCAACGTCCCTGAGAAATGCTGAAAACTTTATGGCACTGCGCCTTTGTCCTGCTCTAGAAGGACCATTTCTGTGAGGGGGGGGAGAGAGTGCTGCAGTCTGTCAGCAGTGGTGCCAACTGCGCCAAACTTGTGATGGGGGCTTTGATGGTACGGACACCTCTCCTCTGGGAACCGGACTGAGACCTCCAACTCGCTTTGCATTGCCCACCTCTTTAAGCCCCAGTTCAGCCGAGCCCGAGCTGACTTAGAGGCGAGAGGCTCTGTATCACTGGGGACCGTTCCTTGAGCTATCCTGTCTGGCTTTGAACATTTTACAAAGCAGGCATTGAGAGCTGCCGGCAGAGTGTGGCCAGTTCCTGCCATAAACTGACCCCAGAATGTAAACTAATCCAGCAGCTAGATTTGTCTTTGGACCTTGTCGGCAGTTACTGTTCAAGTGCAGCAGAGCTGGGATCTTTTTTTTTCTATTGCCGTCTTCTAGAATTGCACTTTAAAATGTAACAGGCTACAGCCAGTCTCTACTAAAGTTCATTTCCAAAGCTGTTTCTGTTCTGAATGCAAAGTGATGGTCCTCCTTATGTAGGTCACATGGCTAATTTGCATTTTGATTTACCTTCATATTGTATGGAGCATATTCTGGCTCATTTGTAATATGAAACAGGGCACTGTATTTCACTCCCCCCTCCATTTCCTCTACCTTCAGTTTATCTCCGCAATTCCTCCTATCCCCTCGCTCTCTCTCTCTCTCTCTCTCTGCCTACTTCACATTACTCTGCTCTCCGCTCAGTAATTTCTCTCACAAGTGCGTGCATATAAAATTGAGCAAGACATTCTTTAATCACAGGAGCACACTGCTCACAGTCATCTTTTCCTGTAATATGTACATCGTGTGCGATGCATAGACACAGGCTCCGTACCAATTTTCAGCAGCATCACCTACGAGGATTAGGCTGCTTTGCAGTCCACCGGGGCGTGCCAGCTCTTGCTTTCACATGCAGCAAGAAATGACACCGGAGGGCTGATGCGGCTGCCCTGGCGATGCGTCCCGGCGACTCTGAAACAGTCATTGCTTCATGGCATTGCAGCAGCAGCAGCAGATGATGCACTCCTGCCCCAAGTGCAGGAGAAGCTAAGTGAAGCAACCCCGCCTGTATGTAACCTGTGCACATCCAGTTCCTATATTTAATTGCTATCTACTGTCAGGAGGAAGAGGAATTGGGTGGAGTTCTCTTAAGGAAGGATCTGGCTCCCCACAGTTTCCGTTCCCATGTGGTCTTCCCCCCCTGGTGGTTTCAGAAAAGCAGAACCGAGGACCTTGTGTTGAAACTGTACTGAGAATTCAGCTCGTGGGGGGAAAAGGGGAGGGGAGTCGAGGGAGGGGGGTTAGGACACAATAATGCAGCAGCCTAAAAGAGGCAAACATTTAGGGGTGGATGCGAAATTAAGAATGGGACACATCTTTATAGGATCTTGTTTCCTGGAAGTCTACACGTGATAGTTCTCCATTGATTTCTTTCACTTAATGGTCTCTGCTGTACTTAATTTTTTTTAAGGTCCAATTCATTTTTTACATAGTTTATTCTTTTTCATTATTTTTCTCGTTATTCAGAGACAACTTGGTTTACAAGTGAGACAAGTGTTTCCACAACAAATGTCTTAATACAAAATATAAGGCAACTGCCGGGGTCTCCAAGCCTTTTTTCCTTCCTCTCTGTTAGGATCCGTGAGTTAGTGGGCCCTTGACCCGAGGTGAGAGGTGGTACCGCCCACGGGGAGGAGCCCCACGGGGCCTCACCGTCAGGAGGCGAGGTCTGTAGCAACAGTTGTCACAGCCCAGGGAGTACAAAGAGAGCAGGAGACTGGGGTGTGAATATGAATGCCAGAGTAGGTCCTCCTGGTGGTGAAGTGCAGAGCAGGTCCCGAGGAGCAGGGAATGCAAGGCAGGGTATGGAGGAGTGCTGAGAGAGCAACCCCCAAGGGGCAGAGCCACGGAGTGAGTCAGCATGGGAGGAATGACATAGGCTTACCCAAGGAGCAGGGAAGCCCAGGGGTCTCTGGCAACGCACAAGGACACTACCCCGAGGAGCGGGGGAGTGCGGGTACAGTCTCAGAGGTAAAAGCAGAACGCTACCCCGAGGAACTGGGAGCGAGGCGTAGTCACTGAAGTACACAAGGCGCTGCCCCGAGGAGCGGGGAAGCACGGCACAGTCACTGAAGTACACAAGGCGCTGCCCCGAGGAGCAGGGGGCACGGCACAGTCGCTGAAGTACACAAGGCGCTGTTCCCCTGAGGAGCGGGGAGCACGGCACAGTCATTGAACTACACAAGGTGCTGCCCCAAGGAGCAGGGAGCATGGCACAGTCACAAACATAAAGGCAGTGGCCCGCAGAGTGGGGTACACCAACGCTGAGTCTCCACGAAGCAGAATAGTAAGGCAATGGTCCACAGAGCGGGGTACACCAACGCTGAGTCTCCATGAAGCAGAGTAGTAAGGCAATGGTCCGCAGAGCAGGGTACACCAACGCTGAGTCTCCACGAAGCAGAATAGTAAGGCAATGGTCCACAGAGCGGGGTACACCAACGCTGAGTCTCCATGAAGCAGAGTAGTAAGGCAATGTGAGTCTCCATGAAGCAGAGTAGTAAGGCAATGGTCCGCAGAGCGGGGTATGCCAATGCTGAGTCTCCATGAAGCAGAGTAGTAAGGCAATGGTCCGCAGAGTGGGGTATGCCAATGCTGAGTCTCCATGAAGCAGAATAGTAAGGCAATGGTCCGCAGAGCGGGGTATGCCAATGCTGAGTCTCCATGAAGCAGAGTAGTAAGGCAATGGTCCGCAGAGCGGGGTATGCCAATGCTGAGTCTCCATGAAGCAGAATAGTAAGGCAATGGTCCGCAGAGCGGGGTATACCAATGCTGAGTCTCCATGAAGCAGAGCAGTAAGGCAATGGTCCGCAGAGCGGGGTATACCAATGCTGAGTCTCCATGAAGCAGAGTAGTAAGGCAATGGTCCGCAGAGCGGGGTATGCCAATGCTGAGTCTCCATGAAGCAGAGTAGTAAGGCAATGGTCCGCAGAGTGGGGTACACCGATGTTGAGTCTCCACGAGTAGAGTAGTTCCGGAAGCAACCCAGAGGAGCGGGGAAGCTGACAGACAGCGTCCAAGGAGCAGGGCCCTCCGAGGAGCAGATAGCCAGAGACAGGAAGGAGCCCCCGAGGAACAGGTACCCGAGAGTGTCTCACGCCAGGAGATGCAGAATACAGGAACCAGCATCCGTAGAGAGATCAGCAGGATTCAGCAAAGAAGGAACTCGTTACCAAGTCGATTAGAGCCAGGCCCCGGTGGTGCTTAAGAGTCCAGGGCTAGTGATGTCATCAGGAGGAGACGCCCCTGAGGTTCCCACCCTGGCGTCCTTAAAGGAGGGCCATGTAGTGCATGCTGAGGAAGGCCCGGAGGAGACATGGCGGTCGGTGGCATCCTTGCCGCCCTGGGGGGTCCTGGAACAGGGCAATGCACATCGGAAGCGGCTAGCCACAGCCGGGAGTTCCCCCCCCAAGGAAGCGAGCGATCACAGCCGTCTGCCACCGACGGTCATAACAACCCCCTCACAACCCTCATATTCCAGACCTTCACATAATCTGATTTACATACAAATGAGCTTATTTTCCTCCAGTCACATTCAGCCCTTTTCTCTTCTAAAGACTTTTCACTTGAGCATTAGCTCTTGGAGAAGGAGACACTAACATTTTGGCATTTAAACTTGTTTTTAAATACCCCCCCCCCCCCAAAAAAAAAAGATCACTCTTTAGTGAACAGATTCCTATTCACTAAAGATAATAGATTCCTCCATTGATCCAGAAACTGAACTGATATAAAAAAAAAAATACCTTGAAATATAAAACAATGGATGACGTAAATTAGTACAGCGTTTCCCAACTGGTGGGCCGCGGCTGCAGTCTTCAGCTTCTCTTTTCCTCCTGGCCTGCAGGATGTCCTCCCGCCAGCAGGGGGATTGAGGAGCAGACTTTATCCATTGCTGCTCCTGCTTCCTCCCTCTGCTGGCTTTCCTGTGCAGTTCTGTTTGAGAGGGACACCAGGCAGAGGAGGAGGAAGAAGCAACACCAGCTAAGTGCTGTTTAGACTTCTGCCAGTTCCAGGAGAGGGGAGAGGAAAGGGCAGCTGAATTTGCCATGGGTGAAGGGGAGGGGAAGGGGGAAAGGAAGGTGATGATGCCAGAGGGCTGGAGGACAGGGAAGGAAAGGGAAGATAATGATGCCAGAGGGGGAAGGGGTCACAGAAGGGAAGGGAAGGGGAAACTGATGCCAGGGGTGTGGAGAGAGGGAAGATGATCGTGAGGCCAGAAGGTGAGGGGGAGGGGGAGAGGGGGAGAGAGAAGGTCCTAATAATGCCAGGGGTGGGGGAGAGGTTATGATGATGATGCCAGGGTGGAGGGAGAGGGAAGGGGATGTTGATGAGGCAGGCGTTAATCATAGACAGCACCAGGAAAGTGTACAGAAAAGCAGAAAAAAAACTGCTTTTCTGTACACCCTCTGGCTTAATATCATAGCGATATTAAGTCAAAGGTCCCACAAATTTAAAAAAAAATGTCCATCAGTGCGCGGGTTCGAAAACGGACGCTCAATTTTGCCGGCGTCCATTTTCCGAACCCGTGTCTGTCAGCGGGTTCAACAACCGACGCCGGTAAAATTAAGCGTCTGTTGTCGGACCCGCTGACAGCCGCCATTTCCGCTAATAAGGAGGCACTAGGGACACGCTATTATCCCTAGCGCCTCCTTATTAGCACGCGGCCTCATTTAAATACAGAATTGCGCATCTAGGAGAGCTGCCTGGGCGTGCGTCGGGAGAGCGGGCGCTCAACACGGAGCGCCGGCTCTCCCGCACTTTACATTGAATCGGCCTGTGTGTAGGTAGGTGTCCTTATTACAGACCTCTGGGTAGAGCCCATGGTGATTTTAAATGCGCTTAACTCTCCCAGCAGCTGTGTTGGAATCCTAGTGGAGGGGTCTCCTTTGTTTTGCAAAAGTCCTACCTTCAAACATCTTCCTTCTTCAATTCGCTCCAGATTTTCAGGACAGGTTGATCCAGTCCTGATTTTACTCCCCTGAATGCAAGTACTCATAGTCTTGATTTTCTTAGGGAATGCAATAGTGAAATCAGAATAAGTCCCAGTATACAATGGGGTAAAACCAGGACTGGATTAACTTGTCCTAAAAGTCTGGAGCCAGTTGGCAACCCCACTTCCTTCTCTCAGACACCCGGCTTGTCCTGACTCCTTGTTGTGCAGAGATCCGGATGGGAACTCCTTCTCTGAGTCTTCCTTCCTTTGGTGCAGCTGTTCTTTTATCCTCAGCTGTTACTTCAGGTGATTTCTCTTGTAGAAAAATCTGTGGGATAACTGCACTGCAATCCCAGTGAGGAAGGGGGATCCAAAAAATCCTCCCCACTAACTGAAAGTCCGAACAATCTTAAAGCTTATCTGGATACTTCTTTCTAAACTGGAGTTCATGCCGTCACAGGTGCTTGCCACATTCAGGTGGTGAATGGGCTCACTGGTCTTCAGCCCCTGTCCTCTGAGTACGGGCCAGCAAGGATGACTTTCTCCAAAGAAGCAGGGTGAATTCAGTTCCTTCCAAAAATAAGGCTCCTCTAGCCTTCACTGACTCCCGCAGCAGGATCCATCACGGGTGCTTGCCTATCTGGGGTTTAGAGTAAGCTCACAGGTCTTTGGTCCCCTGGTGAGAGCCCTTTTGCCCCTAAAGGGTATCAGGCTCAGCAATCTATCTCTCTGTAATTTAAATTAAGAAGGACCCTCTGGCAGGAAGTGCATGATGAGGTATCCCCTCTGAAAGAAAACTCCTTAGGGCAAGGCCGGGAGGCCCTACCAGAGTGTGGAAAAAATACATCTTTACTCTGCAGCTGCTTTCTCGGGCTGAGTGTTAAAATGGCTGGGCTAAATAGACCTGAGTCACCCACTCCAAAGGCTCCTGCTGGGAGGGCCTGAAGGGATGGATGACTCCCTTTCTAACAGGCCGATACAGTACAGTGCGATCTGGCGGAGCTCACTGTTAACCCGCGTTTGGAAGCGCTATCTTTACCCCTTATTCAGTAAGGGGTAATAACGAGTCGAAAACGCACGTCCAACCCCCCCCCCCCCCCCCCCCCCCCCCCCCCCCCCCCCGAGACTAATAGCGCCCGCAACATGCAAATGCATGTTGCGGGCTCTATTAGGTATTCCCGCACGATTCAGAAAATAAAATGTGCAGCCAAGCCGCACATTTTACTTTCAGAAATTAGCGCCTACCCAAAAAAAGTTAAAAAAAATTTGAAATGGGCCCGCGGCTCCCGGGTTGAAAACTGGATGCTCAATTTTGCCGGCGACCGGTTTCCGAGCCCGTGGCTGTCAGCGGGCTCGAGAACCGACGCCAGCAAAATTGAGCGTCGGCTGTCAAACCCGCTGACAGCCACCTCTTTTTACCGCTGGCCCTAATTTAAATATTTTAGTTTACTGTATCGTGCGCACAGGACACAGGCGCTCGCCCGCTCTCCCGCGAACTTTACTGTATCGGCCTGTGTGTTCTAAGGACAGGGACAGTGACATCTAGTGGCCAGACCCGGTAGGGGTGCCACACTTCTTTTTTTGTACTTGACTTGTCATATGATGCAATCATCATTGTTTGAATCATTCAACCCACATATTTGAATATTTTTTCAATAAAAAGAAAATAACTTTAAAAATAAGAAACATGAGGGAATACTCAGCTGTTTTGAAAACTGACCATATGGAAGGATTAAACCTCCTGTTAAAAAAAAAAAACAGTGTGGACTTGAGAATGACCTTTGAGAGTACCTCATCAATTGCCTTAATCAAAGCTCCTGCATTGCAATGGTACAGTGGCCAGTGTGACTTAGGAAGAACACATTAGATAATCCTTCGCTGGTCCTGTACCCTCTATATTAATGCAGCCATAATAACTATACAGGGCTATATATGAATCATAGCTTTATTTTGGGAGAAAGGAATAGGGGAGTGCAAAAATAAGCAAACAGAATTAGAGCAAAAGTTTCCAAAATCCTTCTGTCAAACAGAATGTCTATGGCCTCAAGGATATAAAGAATCCTAGAGAGTCAAAGTCAAAATGAGGCAACTGCCACTGCTGTCTAATGTAGGTGCCCGCACTTGGCAGATGTTCAATCAAACTGGTAGTTGTGGAGCACAGGGTGCAGTTATAGGAGAAATAATAAAGATCAAATGAAAGCACACTTAAATTGGATAAAGTAGTTGGTCTTTAACCTCAAAGGCTATATGACCACCCTTTCAAATGAGGAATTTAGCCAGGAATTTCTAACTTAACTAGACATAATAGAAACATGACAACAGAAAAAGTCCATGTGGCCTATCTGGTCTGCCCATCCATCCACACCACCTACTCAGCTCTACAATCCCTCTCTGTAAAGAAATATTTCCTTAGATTACTCCTGAGTCTACCCCTTTTCACCCTTATCCCAAGACACCTCATTCCAGAGCCTCCTTTCTGTTGAAAGAGATCTGCCGTTTGTGCATTGATACCTTGAAGGTTTTAAATGAAGCTATCCTATCTCCCCTATCCCACCTTTCCTCTAGGGTAAACATGTTTAGATCTTTAGAACACAGCTACCCGTTGGACCAAATCCATCATGTTTATATCATTTTGAAGATATGGTCTCCAGAACTGAATAAATGAGGTCTCACCAGAGGCAATATCACTTCCATTTGTCTGCAGACCATTCCTTTCCCTAGGCACCCAAGTATCTTTCTGGTTTTTGCCTTCACCTTATCTACCTGTTTGATCACCTTAAGATCATCAGATACAATGAACCCTATATCCCTCTCTTCTTATATGCTTAGACAAATTTCACCTCCTAAACTGTAGCTCTCCCTTGGGTTTTTGCAGTCCAAATGTATGACTGAATTTTTTTTTTAACATTAAATCTTAGCTGCCAGACTCTAGATCATTCCCCAAGCTTCACTACATCCTTCCTCATGGTTTCTACACCTTTCTGGGTGTCTAGCCTGTTTCAGATTTTGGTATCTTCAACAAAAAGACAAACCTTTCCAGATAGTCCTTCTACAATATTGCTTAAGAAAATGTTGAAAAGAACCAGTCTAAGGACCAATCCCTGTGGCGTACCACTAGTGATGCCCCTCTCCTCCCTTTGTCGCCTCTCGCTCAACCAGTTTCTAACCCAGTCTGTCATTTTAGGGCTCATACCAAGGGCGCTCAGTTTGTTTATGATTCGCCTCTCTGGAACTGTGCCAAAGGCCTTACTGAAACTAAACTATATCTAGTGCTCTCTCCTAATCCAACTTTCTGGTTTCCCAATCAAAGAAATTGATCAGATTCATCTAACAAGAACTACCTCTGGTAAAATCATACTGCCTTGGATCTTGCACTCCATTGGATTCCAGAAACCGCAGTATCCCCTGTTTTAGCAGCGATTCCATTCATTTACTGATCACAGAGTTCAAACTAATCAGCCTGTAGCTCCTGGCCTTCTTCTTCCATACACTTTTGTGAAGAGGAGCCACACCCGCCTGTCTCCAGTCTTCCAGAACTTTTCCTGACCCTAAAGAAGCATGGAAAAGGACAGCCAGCAGAGCAGCTAGGACATCTCTAAGTACTCTTAATTCTCCCATTGCTCTATCTACTTTTAGTTTAGCTAGCTCCTCAAAGACACAGTCTTCTGAAAATTGTTTGAGGTTTACCTTGCTTCCAATCCTACTTGTGCCCATGTTCTATGGCCCTACCTCTTGGCTCTTCCCCAGTGAACACTGAACAGAAATATTTGTTAAGCAACTCTGAGTTTTCCTTGGCAGCCTCTACATTTTCTTGGTCTTCATCTCTGAGTCTCATAATGCCGCTTTTGCACACCTTCCTATCTCTAACAAATCTAAAAAAAAAAGTCTTGTCATCGTCCCCCCATTCTACCATATTAACTATTTTTTTCTTACATTTGCATCTTTGCATTTCTGACTACTTTCCCAACTTTTCATAGCTTTTCCAGATATCATCGCCTCTCTTTCCTTGTCTGCGATCTCTTGCTATTTATGAACATTAAGCATTTTTTCCTTTTCCTTTTCAGCTACTTCTTTTGAAAATTATAGTGGCTTTTTTTTCCTTTTATCTGTATTTGCTTTCGTTTACAATAGTTCCTCTTAGTTTTGACCACTGCCTTTTTACTTCATCATCGTTTATTTATATCATGCCTTTCTAGCTAGGGAGTTCAAGGCATGGTACAGAGAACACAAATTAGAAAATAAGTATGATTTACATGTTATAATATAACCAAGAAAGCAGATATTATATTTAGGACTTCTGATTCTAGGAATTATATAAATTTCAAATTTAGGGGGTTTCATGCAATTAGGTTATGTGGGGTACCAAAAACAGATGTTTATCAATGTCTTGATGGAACAGTTTGACATTTTTGCTGCTTTTTTAGGTAGAGTCTATAAGGCATAAATCAGTTTTTCATACTGTGTTGCTTAATTGATTCGAGGGTAGTAAGCGCCGTAACAAGCCAGCTACTCCTATGCTTATCTGTTTACCCAGACTATGTAATTCATTCCTTGTTGGTTGATGCTGAATATACATCATATTTTCTTCATTTTCCCTGCCGTTGAAGGAGAGAGCTATGCTAGATGTGCATTGAAAGTGAAGTATCAGGCTTATTTGATTTGGGGTAGTAACAGCCGTAACAAGCAAGCTACTCCCCAAGCTACTCATTGGGGTATTTTATTGGAGGCTTTTAGTTTTAAACAAAAATTAGAAGTCCTAACATGAGGCTGTATATGAAAGCTCATATGCTAGAGAGAAAGTGGAAAATCCCTTAAATTTTCCCATCCAACTAACAATTCCATGAGGTACACCCCCCATTTTAACAAAATTAGTTTTCCTGAGGTTAAGGAACTTCATGGTTGAATGAATCTTCACTGCTTGCATTCTAATACTGAAACATAACATTCAACAATCACTGGACCCCAGATGATCGTCCATTACAACATCAGAAACACTGTCCCCATTGGTAAGCACCAGGTCCAGCACTGCCTCCTTCCATATGAGTTCCTTTACCAGTTAATGGAGAAGTTCTCTCAGCAGAGAATCCAGAATCTCCCGTCTTCTAGAAGACACCATCGCCGGGACATCCAAATCAACATCCGGCAGAATGAAATCACCAAAGAATAGCACCACCCCTTTCAAGCACTTTTATAAATAACCTTCATTAAATCCCTATCCATTCCTTCTGCTTGTGATGGAGGTCTGTAGTCACACCAATATGAATAGATGTTCCATCCCTCTTTCCAGATTAACCCATACTGCCTCTTCCTTAACTCATAAATCCTACAGTTCAATTGCAGGGTTATCTGTCCCTGGGCAGTTACTCATAAGTTACCAGAATATAGAATCTCTACAAGGTGGATCAGTTTGGATCAGATACTTTTATCATAAATTATTTCTTTGATCCAACTATAGTGAGGTCCATAGTCAAACGCATTTAGCCAGATAACTAAGAAGTTATCTGGAGAAATTAAAATTTGCCCATAGCCGGATAATTTGCAGGCGCTGCTCCCATGAAGGATCTGTTGCGTGCATCTGTTCTGCTTTCTTTTGTTGACAGAGTTGTTGTGGAGGCTGCGTGTACAGATCTCGGTGGTCTGGAAGGCATGGATGAGCGGAGAGCCTTTCGCTCAGATAGATGGGTCCATCTCCTCTTAGAGCCTCTGGTCATGCTGCATTCCTGTCCTAAAGTTATCTGGGTAAATTTATCTGGCTAATACTAGTTAGCCAGATTAGTTTATCCAGATAGCTAGCAGTGCCGCACAGTGGCTGAATATAGCCCTCATAGTATGAGGAAAATGGGGTGTGAGGCTGGTGAATGTCCCAATAAAAACCGTCCTTTATTAGGGTAAGTCACTCATATGGCCAAGAGCTGTCAAATTCTGACAATGTAACAATTATTTAGTTCCTATAGCAAGGTTCAGCAACCTTTTAAAAAGTAAAATAAAATCAAGATGCACTATTATGAAAAAAAATCATAGGTACTCATTACCTGGGTGCTCCAGAGCTAGGGCACCCAAAAAATATTTTTGCAGGTGACTAACATCCAGAGAATTTGCTATCCCTATCCATGCTGTAAGACATGCCTTCCCTCAAATTCCAGTTCTGGTCACCTTCCTCTGATCCCTCTCCTGGAGCACTGGGCCATGTTTAGAGCAGGAGCTTTCACTGTGGAATCTGGAGTAAGAGGAGGATTGGCTAAGGGAATGGGAACAGGGAACTCAGCATTCTCTCTCTATTCCCAAAGCCAATGCTATCACCGCTGCTGCTGCTGCTCCAAAGACAGAAAAGAGATGAGGGCAAACAGAGGGCAGAGGGTGGAGGAGGCAGGATACAGAGGGAAGGCAAAGGAAAGCAAAGAGGCAGAAGATGAACATAGAGGGGAGATGGGAGGAAGGGATATAAGTGAACAACCACAACAAAATCCCCCTAAGAGAGGTAATACAGCCAGATGCTGAGTCACAGAGCTTTGTTGCTCCAAGACATGCCAAATAGTGTTGCTAAAGCTCAATCTATAAAACATTTTCTTTCCTCATAGAAACGATTTCACTCAAAGAGGTGTCATTTAAAAAAAAAACTCAGTGGAATGAAAGACAAAATCAAACTATTAAGTCTCAGCTCAACTGACAGTTTAGATCTTATTGCTCTTCTCTTATTGTGGGCTTTGAGGTTGAACAGCTGCCACCAATGCCTCTTCCCGCCCCATAAACTATGTGATAAAACATAGGCATGGACCATCTAAAAACAAAACACTCTGCTGGGAGCAGAGATAACTGTCGTACTGCAAAGAGAAAGGATGAATGATCATGTGAAGTTTCCTGTTAATGGAGGGAGCCTTGTAGTAGAGCACAGGTAGGGAAATATACATAACAGCAAAAATCCTGCCAAGTCGTTCTGAAAATAAACCTTGGCGTTGAACCTGCAGGAGTTGTGTTTATCATTTCTAAGTTGGCTACTTGACATCAGGTAAGCCAACAGCATATTTTCACAGTTAAAGTTGATCAAGTACAACACCCAGCCCACTTGCATTAAACTCTGTTTACAAATAATGCAAGAACACCATAGAAGCTTGACCACTTGTAGGATTGCTCTCCTTATTCCAGGGCAGTAGTTGTTGCCCTCCTCATTGGTTCTCTACCATCCTAAGTAAATGAATGTTAAGATCCCATACTTAATACAACATCCCACCCTTCCCCTCCCCACGTGTCTAACCTTCAAATTTTATAATAATCAAAACAGCTGCCAAAACTATGGGCTGATATAGTAAAGTCTGCGTGAGAGCGGGCAAACGCCCACTCGCCGGTGCGCACAATTCAGTATTTAAATTAGGTCCAGCGGTAGATCCGGGTAAAAGGAGGCGCTAGGGACACTAGCGCGTCCCTAGCGCCTCCTTTTTGACAGGAGCGGCGGCTGTCAGCGGGTTTGACAGCCGACGCTCAATTTTGCCGGCGTTGGTTCTCGAGCCCGCTGACAGCCACGGGCTCGGAAACCAGACACCGGCAAAATTGAGCGTCCGGTTTTCGGCCTGACAGCCGCGGGCCGAATTCAAATTTATTTTTTATTTTTTTACTTTTTTTACTCTTCGGGACCTCCGACTTAATATCGCTATGATATTAAGTCGGAGGGTGCACAGAAAAGCAGTTTTTACTGTTTTTCTGTGCACTTTCCCGGTACTGGAAGAAATTAGCGCCGACCTTTGGGTTGGCGCTAATTTCTGAAAGTAAAATGTGCGGCTTGGCTGCACATTTTACTTTCTGTATCCCGCGCGCATACCTAATAGGGCCATCAACATGCATTTGCATGTTGAGGGCGCTATTAGGTGCCACGGGTTGGACGTGTGTTTTCCTCCCCTTACTGAATAAGGGGTAAGGGAAAACGCGCGTCCAATAGCAGGCTAACAGTGCGCTCCGTCGGAGCGCACAGTACTGTATCAGCCTACTAGAAAGGCATTTGCTGAAACAGTAGCAGGTGCAGTGGTGGCTTTCTGTCTTGGTTATAACATTTCCTCTTCTACAGGTGATTAAATACCTCTCTGCCTGTCTTCACTCGTATGACCCCAGTTGTAGTTTGAGATCTTCCCAGCAGGCACTTTTGACCACTCCTCCTTTATCAAGTGTTCACTTGACTTGCACCTGGAACAAAGATAAAACTCCAGATAACACAAAGCTCTGCTGCACGACGTTCAGAAGGATGCAGACCGTGCAACCACATCACACCTGTGCTACACAAGCTACAATGGCTGCCAATAGCACACAGAATGAAATTCTAAACTCTGACGCTGACATTCAAGGCTCTAGGAGGAGATGACCCATCTACCTGAGCGAAAGGCTCTCTTATCAATGCCTTCAGACCACTGAGATCCTTTCATGGAGCCTCCACACAACTCCGTCAACAAAAGAAAGCAGAAGAACAGATGTATGCAAGAGATCCTTCAGGGGAGCAGCACCTGCCCTATGGCAGATGAGCTCTGACAAATGCATGACTGCTCTCACTTCAAGAAGCAATGAAAGCCTGGCTTTTCTATCCAGCTTTTAATGCTAAACCCAGAACCCAAAGCTGCTAAACTGACTATAGGAAACTGCCTGGTATTCACCTCGAATTGCCTTGAATGTGCTGTTGCTGCTATAGTCTAGGTTTTAACACAAACAAGAAACCTCACTTGATCAAATCAAGATGTGTGAAGAAATAATTTTTAAACAAAGAGAATGACCATCATATTGCACAATCACATCATTTAAGGCTCAAAATGCTGCGCTTTTAAGTGCATAAGTGCATAAATTTTAGCCATCAGTCTTTCTAGAAATTAAGATCCACCAATGTTCCGTTAATATTCCCCTTTCTTTTTTTTTTTTTTTTAGGAAACATTTGCAGTGTATAAACAGCTCAAAAAAGACTTATCTGTAAAGTTATTTTTAGGAAGCCAAAGGGATGCTGTATATAATTAGTTCCATAACATTGTAGTTGAATTACCCAACATTGCAATGTTTCAGAAGATGAAAAAAGAAATCAGCAGAGCCCCAATATAGTCACAAGAGGTACATGAAAAGCTCAATGCAGACACTGCTTGACATGTTGCAGGGGAGGAGTGCTGTCAAGGCTCCTCCCCTGCAACTATATTGGGGCTCTGCTGATTTCTTTTTTGATTTTGTTCCCCTGAAGAAGGAAGAAATTTCATCTTCCAAAAGATTGCAATGTCGGGCAGTTCAACTACAGTGTTATGGATCTAATTATATACAACATCCCTTTGGCTTCCTAAAAATATCTTTACAGATAAGTTTTTTTTGAGCTAGTTATACACTGCAAATTTTTCCTAAAAAAAAAAGGGGGAATATTGGACGGAACATTGGTGCACTTAATTTCTAGAATGACTGATGATTAAAATGTATGCACTTAAAAGGGCAGCATTTTGAGCCCTAAATGATGTGATTCTTATTGAGCAATATGATGGTCATTCTCTTTGTTTAAAAATTATTTCTTCACACATCTTGATTTGATCAACTGAGATTTTTTGCTTGAGTTGATTTTCTTCATTCTTACACTTTTGGGGTTTTTGGATCTGACAGTCTAGGCTTTGCCATGGAGCTATTTATTCTTAGTTAGAGCTTTGCCTGGTCTGTTGATCTATTTAAAGTTATGCCTTAAGGTGTACATAAGGACTTAAGAAATTGCCATGCTGGGTCAGATTAAGGGTCCATCAAGCCCAGCATCCTGTTTCCAACAGAGGCCAAGCAGGCCACAAGAACCTAGCAATTACCCAAACACTAAGAAGATCCCATGCTACTGATGCAATTAATAGCAGTGGCTGTTCCCTAAGTAAACTTGATTAATAGCAGTTAATGGACTTCTCCTCCAAGAACTTATCCAAACCTTTTTTGAACCCAGCTCCTAATATGGAACCTAACATTGTGTAACTACAGCAAGAGTTATTTTTCCCTATATGCAACACCTTGCACTTGTCCATATTAAATTTCATCTGCCATTTGGATGCCCAGTCTTCTAGTCTTGCAAGGTCCTCCTGTAATGTATCACAATCCACTTGTGATTTAACTATTCTGAATAATTTTGTATCATCCACAGATTTGATAACCTCACTCGTCGTATTCCTTTCCAGATCATTTATATATATATTGAAAAGCACTGGTCCAAGTACAGATCCCTGAGGCACTCCACTGTTTACCCTTTTCCACTGAGAAAATTGACCATTTAATCCTACTCTCTGTTTCCTGTCTTTTAACCAATTTGTAATCCAGTTTGTAATCCACTACCTTATTTTGTCAAATGCACTATGAAATTGCTGCTATTTAAAATTGTTTACACCTTTGTAATATGTAGCTACAAATGACCAGGTGATAAACTAATATTCTAATACAGTATGCTGTAACCTGCTTTGCGTGAATTTTGTATTCAAAAAGGCAGGAAATAAATTCAAGCAATAAATAAATAAATAAATAAATAAATAAATAAATAAAGTTTTTCGTTATCTAGCTTCTACTTTCTGCAACAACATCCCTCTAAACCTCTTATTGAGTCTGACTATATTATATTTAGGTAGTTGATTGATTCTTATCTCTTTCAGATAGATTTTGGTTAGGTTGTTATTATTTTAGGTAATGGTCATTGACATATTTCAACATCCTTTGAATGACAGGAACTGGTGTTTTTCCATCCTGGAGGGTTTTCCAGTGACTGGCTAGGCTTGTGTAAGTTGGGGTGTATGCGGAGTAGAGTAAACAGGGGGCAGTGTCAGATTTATTAGGTACAAACTGGCCTGGGATGGTCATGTGGGTAGGTTTTGGCTACTGTTTTAGCACTGGCTGTATTATGAGTGGTGGAGCAGGTTGGGTCCAGTGTTGTTTTATTTATTTTAATGATATGCCGGGACTGTTTGGGGGAGGAGGGGTTAAGATGTACATAGTTTTATTTCAAGATCATGTGGTTTGCTTGGGGGGGTTGGTGATGGGGGGGTTATTTATCATTTTTGATATTATGTAAGACACTTTGTTGATTGCAAAACGCAGAATATTAAATGCAATACATACATTTGATTTTGTGTTTGCTTAATGTGGACTGGTCCTGTCTGTTTCTTATGTTTTTATGTATGATTTTGTGGTGAAGTTTCTTCTGCATATTTGTTCACAATTTGGATGGTTATTACCAGGGAAGCAGTATATAAATGATTTAAAATATATAACTAAGGAAGTCACGTGATGTGGTGACTGGGAGGCAGATGCAAGTTCCTTCTGCTCTGAGAGCCGCCTCCTTTCCAGTCTGATTTGACTATAATCTTCCAATTATAAAATGACAAAAGGCCTTACATTCCCTCCATGAACAGTACATGATTGTATTGGGGTGCTAAAAGCTAACATCTCCATTATGTTGGTGTACTCAGACAATGTTACTGCACAATACTATGATGGAAATGATGCAGGTTTATGTTCTTTGACGGCCATGATCTTGCAAAAATTGGCCTGAGAGTGTGTTACCTTTACTTGACTTTATGGAAACTCGATATAACTCTAAAAGGAGCAGCACAGTTGTGGCCTTAGTGCCGGACTTGCACCTGACATTGGTACTTTATGGACATTGGGGTGCTGGATGGGCCATTTTTGAGAACTGAGAGAAACATAATTCACATGTCCTCTTTGCTATCAATAAGATCATGGGCCTGTTCAAGCATTTTCTTTAATATCGCTGCCATAATAGATTTGAGTGGACTCTGGCATGTTCCATCCAGGACCTTCAGTGACTGAACATGCATGCACATCTTCATCAACAGTCTTGTGTGCAAAATTCATTTAAGTCTGAGCAGTTTCAGAGTGTGACATTGCTGGAAATTTGAAATCCTTGTTAGAGACTTTTCCTGAATTGTTAGGATGAGGGTCTTGTGGTCATGGCCTGGATCAGTTAAGATGCCTGGAGGGTTTTACACTCCCAGAAATGAAATTAGACTCATGTTTCAAGAACACATATGACTCAGTCCAGAACTGATTACCTTTTGGTGTCTACACAGGTCTTTTTTTTTTTTTTTAGAGTAATGGATGCTTGTATTGGACCTCTTGAAACTTTAGCTCATGTTGTGATTTGGATGGATCTTAATTGGACTGATTCAAATACCAAGAGGAGATTATGGAGATGTTCATCATATATGCATGGGATCCTGGATTTCAAGAATATTTGATTAAGAAACGAGGGAAATTTCAGGAAAATAATCAACAGCATATAGACGCCCCTGCTTTGTTCTAAGAAACAGCCAAGCAGGGCTGATCTGGGGGAGAGGGGGTAAACAGGGGTGATCACCCAGGGTCTCGCATTTTGGGGGGCCCACTCCACCATGGTAGCTGCTTCCCCAACGCTATAAATTCAGTGCTCCACAGTCCTGCTTTTGTTGATTCACCCTGGGCCCCACTCCTGCCAAAGATCCACTGGGCAACAAATTTTCACAAAAGTCATGTTACTGAAATGAAATTAGTCAATTCTTATAAATTTCCATGTGCTAAACACGAATGTGACTGTGAAAATGCAAAATTGGCTCTATTTTTTTGTAATATGCAATAATATAATTACATCTTGAACTCTAGGCCGATAGTAGGAGACCTACGGTTAATACCGTTTGAAAAATGAAGTCATAGACTATGTCTTAGATTTCTTTGCTTGTCTCTTGTACACCTGTTCGGGAGCATCTCTGCGGAGTGTCCAGCAGTAGTCAGCCAGCATGGATATTTCAAATGCTCACCCTTTCTGACTGGGCTTCATATAGTACACTGCTGACGTCAGCTTACTCAGCAGCAGCATGGCAGTAGAACTGCATTGCATCAGAAAAATGATGTAATAAACTCTGGATGATGTGTGCATGACGGTATTATGCAATATGATGCAATATTACATCATTCTAGGCTTATTTAGGATGTTGTTACAGTCCTACTGGATAAATTTACATGACTAAACATAGAAAGTGAACTATATTAAATATCTTCAAAACGAGAGCCAATAAAAACTTTTCATGGTCATATTCGTGTTCAGCACATTAAGATACTACAGAGTAGGACCTTTTTAGGTCAGTAACACTTTCATTGTTGCCCAGTAAGATCAGCCCTGCAACCAAGGGCCTCATTTTCCAAAGCTATTGTAGGCTTGCCTGTTAGCGCAAGCCTGCGATAGCTAGCGAAAGTAGTGCAGGCCTGCACTACTGAAATTGGGGCGGAGTCGGCCCCAGAAGAGGAGGAGTCGGGGGCATCACCGGGGCTGACTCCACGAGGACGGCGCGCACAGCGGAAAGGTAAGGCCCTTTTCGCTGGCTATTTTGCGCCCAATAACTACACCTTCTATGGTGTAGTTATTGGGTGCGATGCCGGCAGCGATCACACCGCGGCGGTGCGATCGCTGCCGGCTAGCGCAGGAGCGCCCGACCCCACGCCCTCCAGTAGCGCAATTTTCTAAAGTATCACAGGCCTGCGATACTTTAGAAAATGAGGCCCCAAGGTTGTAATGAGAGGGAAGGTCATAGCTTATATGATGAAAAGGAGAAAGACCTTGACCGCAGGTTGCTGCAATAGGAGAAACAAGTGTAGAAGGATAGGTAGACATTGCACAAGAGGACCTCAGATGTAGCCAGGACAAATTATATTTCTTCTCAGGTGGCTTTGAATACTCTAATTCAATAGAGGAGGGAAAAAACATGCTTTATTATACATTCTAATTATCTAAGCATGGGAAAAAACCTGAGAATATGCTTGCTTCTCTCACCAAAACTTGGGCAGAGCATAAATTCATAGCAGCAATTAGAAAATGATAGAAAATTAATTAAATTTAGTGAACAAATGTCTAGAGTCTTTTATGAGTTTTACAAATGATTGTATTCAGCAGAAGAAAGTGTAAGCCCTGGATGGATTGGATCTTTTACTTAGCACCCAGGGGCACATAGAAAGAAAATGTAGAGATGGACCCTTTCTACACAACTCCTCTCAATCTCTATTCATCAACTCCTCCCTATGATAACTTTCATCTGAATCCAAGAGTTCCAATATGCAGGGACGAACATGAGCTCTTATACCTTTCCTTTTTTTTGCCATTTAGCCCAATCTCCGTCCTTAGCGTAGGGCAGCAATAATTATATAGTCTCAGCATCCAATAAACACACAACAGAGGAATGAATGGTGGTTTCCAACTTCTTTACTGATAGTTTGATTAGATGATTGCACAGTATTTACACTTCTCTCATTCAATTGATTAGCAGCAATAAATAATAAGATAGCAGATAGACAGAATAAACTTGTGACTCCACTTCTTGGTAAAGACTCTACTTCTAATGGAAGATTTATATTTACACAGAATTCCTCCTTGTATCCAGTTCCTTAAATTCCTCAGATTATGCAGATTAAAGTTAGTTTAATCTTCCTTCTCTTCCCCAGTTTATTCTCTGGACCCTTCCCACTAGAGGTGGTTAGAATAGCTACACACAGTCCCAGTATTAAATCAGAACTCAATCCCAGATGTAATACTTTTCCAAAAATCCTCTTTAAATACTTTAACTCCTTATACAGCACCTGAAGGGTACTCCACTCTCCTTTTTAATTATTTAACTCCTTTGTCTGCACCTGGTGGGCACCTCTCACCCCTTTATATTGTCATGTATTTCTCTACTCTTTAGGCAGCATTGGGTTCACTTGTAGGCCCCATATCGTAGAGTCTGGGGCTATCCAAGTGAGGTCATAAACTTCTAGAAAGGGAGTTATCAATTATCCATATCTACAACAACTACTCCCCTGCATTCCCAGATCTGGTATCCTTAGCCAAAAATCAGGTGCAACCCTCACACAGCATGCCTCTGATCACTTTATAGTGATATAATTTGCAGGTTTGGGTTAAAAGTTTCCTTAAAAACAAGAAAGTTAGTGTGTTTTGGCAACCCCTGATGACCCGCTTAGTGCTGACTTTCTGGGATGAGGTGAAATCCACCATCTGGACAGAATGACTGGTCCTGGGTCGAATTTAATCAGATAGTGACAAGTCCAGTTTATAGCCCCTTGTGGCCAATACTAGTCATGGACATACAGGGGAACATACCTTCTACATCCCAACAGGCTTATTGGCCCTTTGGGACCGTGGATTTGTGACATAGGAATAGGATGGCTGTTATCAGATTGAATTTCCTCAGATAGACAAATATGGATCAGCCAAGTCTACAAAATCTGGTACTTCCACACTTGTCTTTCCAGGTCCATGGTATCTACCGTAAATAGGAATCCATGTCCTCAACGTTTTCTGTATTTGTTAGCCCTTATGGGGCTGGCCAGAAACTGCAGGTCAGTTCCCATGGCAACTGGTTTTATAATGCCAGTAGTCAGTAGTGCAGCACAGTATGCTTGATGGATGGCTAATCTGTGATGGCTGTTCTTCCTTACTTTCTTCCAGAAAAATAGTGCCCTCAATGCATTGGGTATTCAGTATATTCCCTGCAGGTATACAGAAGTCTGTTGATTTCTCTTCTGGTTGTCTTTGTATCTCTTCCCATATCCTCTGGAGCTCCCCCAGATGCTGTTGACATGCCTTTCTTGATCTCTTAGGATACATACAACTGCATTCTCTAACTAGGAGCTGAGGGACATGACCGCCTCATCAAGCGAGGAAACATCTCCCACATTCTGGCTACTTCAGTTTATATGATAGCTTCATTCTTTTTTCAATTCTAATTTCTGCACTGATGCACCTCTGAGGCACTTGGCTCTGTATGCTGTTGATGTTTTGAGGCCCCTCTATTTGAGGGGTTGGAATGTCTGGATTCTCATACTTTTCCTGCAAATATTCTGCAGCATAATGCTCATGGCTGCCAAAGTGCCGGCATTGATTTTGTTGCTGCCTTCAATCTTCCTTCTCATGGGGACCAGAGTAGTGACTTCGGAATTGTCAAGTGGGGGACCTGAAGTAGTGGCATATGGCTATGCAGTATCTCCCTTTGTTCTTCTAATACTCCCCTAATCAGGAGTCTAATGCAAATACTTCTATTTATTAGGCTCTCCAAGGTTCCTGAAAGTTCTATATGGGCCAATTCATATTTAATGTCATTTCACAATCCCAGGAGAAATTGGTGCCACTGGGCCAGTTCATTCCACTGATTGTCTGCTGTAAGCAAACTACACAGGAAATGACTGAGCCCAATCCTTGCTTCAGCTGCTGCAGGATGCTTTCATCAGTACGAGCCCAGTATGGATCTGCAAAATTATAGTTGAACTCATGAGAGAAATCTGCTAAATTCATCAGTTTGGGACTACCTTATTGTGGGCGCTCTTCAATGAGCCAACTTATCAATTGATCATCAAACTATCTTCATTGAAATAGTCAGGACGGATCCTGAAATGTAGATTGTATTGGCTGAGGGGTCCTAATAGTGCCCCCTATTCCCATCAAATCACTCTATCATCTCCTTTATCACCTCCTCCAAATGCTTAAGCTGCTGCATCAAGGCATTAATAACTTAAGTGCTGCTTTCTCCAGTATTTTATTCTGCAGGTACTAAAAAGTTGCCTTGGATCTCTTCCATGCTGATTACAGGCTGTCAGCCAAGAAGAGATCTGAACTCTGCTTAATTCCAACTGCACAATAACAAGTGTAGCATTAGAACACAGAAAGTCTCCTTAGAAACAGAATTAGTTACCACGAATTCTAGCAGGGGTTTAAAAGCAACAGTTTGTGTTGTAATTTTTAACCCCTCCCAAGAAGGATAAGTTATGCAGAAATCAGAGCAAGGACTCCGAAGCACATAGATTTTAGGGCATGACATCCTGTTGATGCAGAGATTTTTAGGTGTGCATTTCTGGGATGCAGCCCAGTGGCTGGACTCACTTTCACACTTGCATTAACTATCTCCTTAATTACACAATCAAAAAAACAATACAAAAAAAAAAAAGCCTGGCTGTAACTGAGTGCTAGCTAGACTATAGCTTTCCTATGTAACACCCCCAGTAAGGTACTCCTTTTAGCTAGGCACAGAAAAAAAGACTTCAGTTGCAGTTTGCATAGACAAGGTCCTCTTTTTTTTCCTTCTGGCTGCTTCATGCAGCAACTCTGGTGAGCTCTAGGTCTGGGAACAGTACAGGAGTTCCAGAAAATTGTCAGTTTGCCAGCCTGGAAATGTTAAATACAACACTTTCAGGTTCAATTCAGCATTTATTTTCAGAACAACTAAACACTTTATTAACCTTACCTCTAATCACAAATGTAAACTCCCTCTGGATCCCAGCAAGATAAACTCCAGGTTCAGCCCCATAGACTAACACTAGCCCTAGATGCTTTACCCCACCTCTGACCAGGAGTTACATTTCCAGCATTAAGAAAACGTGAGTTAAGACCACGCATCTCTCTGCAATGGGAAGTAATAGCTAATGCCTTGATTAACATGGCATTTGCATGGAGGAGCTCTAAGCTGTGCACACATTTCTACTCAGGTTTGCATGCCCAGTTTTATGAACAAAACTCCTTACTACATCAAGAGTAAAATTCCATGCACAGAACTGTGCATGGATATGTGTGCAAAGCCGCACACACCTTATTACATCGAGGCCTCTATGCTTGGAGTACAGCAGGTTCACAGTCCTTAACAGGTCAATTGCCAAGCAGAAAGATCCAGTTCACATCAGAATCTCACTGTAGACAAAATGCCCACCTAGAGACCAGCCATAGGATATACAGAGCAGATCACACGTGGCCAGACTCATGTTTCAGCTTCCCACCTGTCAAGATGGCACAGTGTGGGTGTGATATGGAGACAATGCTCAAACTGCTTGGATGAGGAAAAATGATTTCTCTTCCTGGAGGATTGGGTCTCGAAGGAAACCTCCCTCCCACTCTTAACAACAAGAGGAGGATGAAGATCATCTGAGGTAACCGCTTCAGGGATGTGGTACAGATGAATAAGGGAAGGAGGCCAAAAAAAATCCCACACAAAACAATTAGGGATTAAGGTGGTTAAGTATTTCCAGGCACTTTTCCGACCCAGTGTTTCAGTGACCAGTGCTGTATCTAGAGTTATTTTCCATTTACTAATGAACAAAACATAAAAAGGGATAGGAAACAGGTTTTCTCTTTCTTTGTTGCTCTTACCATGTTCTGCTTAATTTTTGTCTTCCTTATAAAAGTTAAATCTCCGTACCAAATATTAATTACTGAACTGTTATCTGATTTTTTTGGATTAAGCAGGTCTATTTCTTTCTTTCTTTCCTGCTTTACCTCTTTCCTACTTTCCTTCAGGTACAGCAGTGCGTATCTAATAGAATTAAGCCCTCTTGTTTTAGATCCAGATTTTAATCCCCTGCAATTTTCTGAATTTCAATAAGGTTTTGGCGATAAAAAGTAAAACTCGGTGTTTCCGTGCTGAAAACTCAAACTTCAAGGGAAAAGGAAATGAAGTACCAACTGCTGGAACTGTTACGAACCTCTTAGGTTCGATCTTGCATTGACTGTAAATTATTCATTTAAAAAAAAAAAATCACCGTGTGATGCAGAAGGCAAAATAGGAGTTATGTGAAGATCTTTAACATGTGAAATTCTGGGAAGAAGCAGCCCGTGTCTTCTGGCTCCTTGTTCCTGAGAGTGCCTGAACATTGCTCAGGACTGCTCTTACCTGCTTGCTCATACTCTCCTTGCTCCTGCGGTAAAGCACCAGCTTCGGACTTAGAGTCACCAACCGGCTAGCATTTGGCCAGCCTAGGCAGTAAACGGTACCAGCAGCTTGCAGGACCATTAAATCAACAATGTAATTGCTGGAATTCTGCCAACCATCAGGCTCCACGTTAGGAAACACCCCCCGCCCCCAACACTTCTCTCCTCGGACCATCCTCCCAGCCTCTCCTCTACCCTACCTCACAGACTTTTCTTATTGTGCAGGGGACATCCTAGGTTCCACCTGTAGAGATGACAGTAGTGACAAACTGTGCAGACATACAAGCTGGGGACTAAGCCAGTGCATACCCTTCTCCCAGGATCCATCTCCTGTACAGAAGCTAGGAAGGAGTGGAGCCACCAAGGCACCTGGTAGCAGAGTGCTCACTGGCTCAATCCCCAGCCCATACACCTGCTCAGTTTGTTGCTGCTGTGGCCTCAATGGTTGGGCCTAGAATGGCCCTTGCACAATAAGAAAAGAAAAGCACGTGGGAAGGAAAGGCAGAGATGGGTGGAGGTTGAAAGTTTGGGGGCAGAGGCAGGAGGGGGACTGTAAAGGAAGAGAGACGAGGTGAATGGGGCAGGACTAGGCTGGTCAGACATTTTTTTAATGTTGGAAAGTTGGCAGCCCTATTTGGACCAGATTTAAGTTTCAGATTATAGCAGGACAAACAAAAGTACAAAAACTCCAAAAGTCAGTTTGCATCTGCTTCCAGTACTGAAATAGCATATTTTTTCGCATAGTGATTTAATTTTCTGCAAGTTCTGGAAGAGGAAAGCAATTCATATCGGCTTGCTTGTCAAGTGAGGGGCAGGAAGAGTTCTCATAATCTAAACACCCCTCTCTCTCTCTCCTGATTTAGCAATAGTCTTTCAGCATCACACAAGTAGCCAACTCATGAGCCATTCTTCACTAAACACGTTAGCCAGGTTCAAAATTAGCATCAGAGCCCTGTTGGGGCTGACTAGGATTTTGACAAGATGGGTCAAAATGGTTGGAAATTAATCCAAGCCTCAACGGGACACAGACAGGAATGTTTTGTAATAATGGGATTTACATACCTCAAAGAGAAAAACAGCCAAAACAACTAGGAACTCGGCCAGAGAAGAGCAGCAAATAGGGTGCCAAAAAACAAAAGACAAACAAGTATAAATAAAGGGTCAGAGGAATAAAAAAAAAGAGAGAAACAGAAGAACAGGTGTTCCTGGAGGAGAGTTGGAGATGTGGAAGGGGAAGGGTCAGAGATCTATTCAGAGTGGCACCGTTGCACAGAAGCCTTGGAAAAGAAGAAAGACAAGTCAGTCTGGAAGGTGGAAGGAGTAAAAGAGCAAAGGTCAGAGAGGGAGAGACCTAGCCCGAAGAGAGCCACAAGTGAATTGCTCAAAGTGGCTGGAGATGAGCTAAGGAGGCTGGACACCAGGTCCTGGTCAAATGTAGGCATGGTCCTCTCTTCAAACAGCCAGAATCTATTGGTGAGATCAGGCCAAGAAGATGGTGGGGCCTGAGGGAAGCAAGGTGCTGAGGGTGATATAGGCCTGTCCAAGAGAGCAGCATTAGAGAGCTGGATGGATTCCCATCACATCACACTCAGATAATCCCAGTTGTATCAAACAGGCTTGTGAAAACAAATCCATGTCACATTCGTATAATGAATGTGAAGAGATACCATATAACAGTTGGATAATCCTGATTGTGCCAGGCCACCTTCTGAAAATGGATCCGATGAATCTGAAGAGTGAGCCACTTATTCCTGCTTTGCAGTACTAACATCACATGCCGTATCTCCTATTACGTAAAGATTGTCAGTATTCTTTTTGCTTCTCTGCAGTCTTTGGAACATTTTCTTGATCCATGAGTGAAAATGTTTGAGCATGTTGATTTTGGTTTATCACAATTTTACTAAATATTTTGATCTTCTATTAAAAACAGTCACTGAAAGTAGGGAGGAAGAGTGGCCTTGTGGTTTATAGCAAGGGGCAGCGAACCAGCAAATCCTGGTTCTCCCATTTATATTCCTATGACCTTGGGCAAGTTACTGTATCTTTCGTTGCCTCAGGTACCCACTTAGATTGTAAGCTCTATGGGTAATGGATTTATTGTATCTGCATATTTATCACCATTGTACAGTGCTGTGTGTATATCCAGTAGCGCTATAAAACCAAGTACTATTGTAAAGTAAGGACAAGCAATTAATTCCAATTGAATCTGATCTCTTCCTTCAGATAGGCCAAGCTGACCATGGGATATCTAGACCCCTATAACTCAGCATAGTTGCAGGTGAACTGACAATGCCTTAATACAAATTTCTGACAAGGGCTAAATCTGCCCCCGGGGCTCAAGTGGCATCTATAACCAGTTGCAGAGACAAAAAGAGCATGGACTGTGAAGAAGTCATCCTGCTAATTTTATGCCCCAGATCTCCCAAGTAATTTCGAATCACACATTTCTGCCTGCCTTATGGGAAAAGAAAACCAAAACCTTTTCACACAGACTTGCCTGAATGCTCTATTTAAGTATTCACAATATAGTATACCAAATGAGGAAACTTCTCCCCTTCCCCTTAAAAAAAAAAGGCCTATCCTCAAATTGTACAAGTTTACAGCTCATAGAACCCACTAAAGGTCCTTTGCTTAAAATCCTTATATTATGATGTCACAGCGGATTGTGACAAACTGTGCCAGTTTGCAAAACACCCGAAATGCATTCTGTTGAAATTCATGCTGAGTTTTGGAAAAATTCACTGTGAAAATGCTACTGTTTATTCCTACACTTTATGGCAGATATTTCCAGCGGCATGTCAATTTGAGATGGCAAACTAAAAGAATTTGCCTATTTTCCTTGTGCCGTGATAAATTTCCCATCTTCCTAGTTTGTGGCAATGCGTATCTGACTAAAGGAATGCTGGATTATGTACAAGTTTTTAAATAATAAGAGATTGAATTGGCCGCATAATATTTAGTGTACAGAACAGAAGACTAAAGTAAGGATCTAGACGTACTGGAAGGCTTCTACCATTTCTTATCAGGGAAAAATGCTCAGTGCGTCTGTTCAAAGTGTTATTTGTGCTTTGCATGACAGAGAGGGCTGTTTCAGAATGATTTTGTTGTTTTCTGGAACTAACTCAGCGCTCTATGCTACTCCCTTGTTTTTGACACTGTTGCCATCCTCTTTTTTTGTTTACTCTCTCTATGACGATGGGTGGTACGGCTCTTCTTCCGCCATCAGTTCAGATGCAGTATCTAAAAAAAAATCCCTAGAGCAGTTTGAAGGGGCGGCGGGTGAATTTGGTATCACCAAATATGCAAAACGCAGACCCTAGGTAGGGGAGGCAAATACCAGTTCCTAATCTGGAGCAAAGATGGTAAAGTCATACAACACATGAGACTTAAAACCATCCCTAAGAGGCAGCCCTCATACTGACGAGCAGCACACAGAACAGAGGTATTAAAGGTTTTTCTGTTGCTCCACCTCACTTCTTCAAACTCAAAAATAAATAGTTCTCACTCACTGCCTTATACAAATGTAGACTGTTATGTTCATGGACCCTTGAACCGGCTGTAACAGAACAAGCCAAAGTCAGAAGCCAGGAACAAGCCGAAGTCAGATCTGCAACTAGAGACTCTGGGAGAGTAAACCTCGTTGCAAGGTAAGGCATAGGGATAGCTGCAGGGTTTAAATAACCCTGCAGCATCTGACATCATTGCAGGGCGGTCTTCCGTTTTCCCGCGCTGGTCCCTTTAAATCTTAGAGTCTCTGTGCGCACGCGCGCTAGGGGATGGAGCAGGCCTGGAGAATCAGCGGCGCCTCCCTTGAGGAGGGAGCGCCGCGGCAGGAGTCAGAACGGGCCTTGCCTGCCGAAGAGAGTTCCCAGTGACCCGGGCCGGCCCCGAGGTAGGTGGAGGGACTGGGGCACAACCCAGGACCTTAACATAGACAGTTTATAACAATGATTCAAGTGATTATGAAACGTGAATATAAAAAAATTGTATAAAGCACTAATGCACTAACATAAATTGAATAAAAATAATTTTTAAATATATATTGGTAACTTCAAATTGAAATGTTACAAAAATACAAAATATAAAATGAAAAATATCATATGTCAAATCATCAGTTACATGAAAATGCAGATCTAAAATAATATGAGCTGAGTTTTCCCTCTCTCCTCTGTAATGCCGAAACATTCAAGTGACACATATACTTTGGAAGTCCTAAGAGGAAGTTTCTACAAACATTTAGAAGTTCTATTCAAGATACTTTATCAAAGGACTTCTGCTCAGTTCATATCATTTTAGAGTTACGTTTTCATGTAATTGATGATTTGTCATATATTTATCATTTTATATTTTTGTAACATTTCTATTTGAAGATACTGATATGTATAGTATTTAAATAAAAGTTGTTTTTATTGAATTTATGTTAGTGCTTTAGTGCTTAATACATTTTTTCGGTGTTGCGAATGCACCCAGCGGGCCCTGAGGAGGGACGCAGAGGTGCGATCGCCTGCTCCTGGGAGAGAGTGAGCCCTTGGCCCTTGGGGCAACTCAGGGAAGAGCCCCTTGACACGTCCCGAAGGAGGTGAGCGAGTACAGGCATGGGTGGAGCAAGAGCACAGGAGCTGGTATGAAGCAGGATCAGCCCCCTGTTGTGTCGGAGGTGGACCCTTGGGCTGAGGTGGGGTTGACGCAACCAATAGGCAGGGACCTATGGGTCCCCACCATCAGCAGGTGGAGTGGGCTGAAGCTGGAGGCCACTGGAGCTTCACCTATACCAGCCCTCGTTCCCCCTCAGGTTGAGCCTTTGGGTGCAGGGGCCAGCAGGACTTAGGTGGGCCTCAGTGTTAACTAAGGATGGAAGGTAGTTCAGCCCAGAGACAGCAGCTGGTAGATGACATAGTCCTATCCTGGACAGGATTCAGTACGGGAACTTGGGCATCAATGGAACAATAGGTAGCTGGTGGCGCCCAAGCAAAGGGACGCCTAAGCCTTTAAGTCCACGTCCAGAGAATAGGCAAGGAGAGGCATCACTGACAGGCTAGGAACAGAGCCTGCAGTAGAAGTTGTGGCAAGCGGTGTAGACTCTGGACACAGGAGAGTCTGTAACGTAGTCGTTCAAAGCAATGGTCAGAGCACAAGAGAAGGCAGGTGTAGTTAATCAAGGCAATGGTCAGGGCATGGAGAAGGCAGGTGTGGTTAGGCGTGGCAGATGCCCGGGGCTGGAGAGAAGCTGAAGAGTAGTCAGGCGTAGCGGACGACCGAGGCTGGAGAGAAGCTGAAGAGTAGTCAGGCGTAGCGGAGGTTTGGGGCTGGAGAGAAGCTGAAGAGTAGTCAGGTGTAGTGGAGGTCAAATCCAAGAATCGGTCCAATACACAGACGAACAGGAACAAGTAGTACAGGAACCGTGAATCACAGGAAACAGGAACACCAAGAAGACACAATTCGGAGATCAGCAACGAGTACTTGGAATACAAGGAGACTTGTTGCAAAGGCAACGCTACTGAGCGAGGCCTGAGCCTTTATACGCTGAAGAGTCTGACATCAGCATCCGGGACCGCAGCCAGGTTCCCACCGCAGGCCCTTAAAAGAACTAGAGATGCGCGCATGCGCACCAGGGAGGAGGAACGGCGCTGATGGTGGCATTTCTCTGCAGGCCACGTGGAGAGGCCTGATGAGCAGGGACATCCCGGCTGGCAACACTGGGTAGCGAGGCAGGACCGGAGGCACTGGAGGGAACCCGAGGTCGGAGTTGGTGGCCCCTCGCTGCCAGAGAAGAGGAGCCAGGCCCTGGAATCCGTCTGAGAATGTGAGAGGGCCGCGCCACGGGGCTACATCGGGCAGTGCGAGTAACACCCCCCGCTGAGCCAACATGCACCAGTGAGGTCAAACAGAGGCAGATGGCTGGAAACGAAGCGACAAGGAACTGGAACAGAAGACTCCGGATCCTAGAAAACATGAAAAGAGTCAGAGAACATAGAGGAGACGAGAACTCCTGGAACTTGGACGAGACGAGACTCTGGAGACTTGGACAAGATGAGACTCTTGGAACATGGGAGAGACAAGACTCTTGGAATGTGGGAGAGACGAGACTCTTGGAACTTGGAAGGCACTGTCCATCAGGGTGCCCTACGCAGACCGATGTGGACTGGTCACGGACCACCCTGTCCCGCAGAGCGCCCTACTCAACCTGAGAGGCTGGTCGCAGACCATGCGGAGATCAGGACATGCACAGGATGGAGAAAAGGATCCGGACAGCGCTTGAAAGGAGGCCCAGTCAGAAGGAGACTCCAGTCACCCAAAGACGGACACCAAATGAGACGGATTTACTCTCAAGAAGGTCGGCTGGAGACGAAGTCCGGTGGATGGCAAGGCTGCTCGTGGATTCGTCAGGATCAGGATTGGAATGAAGGACATCGATACACAAGAGAATGGTACTTCCGAACACAAGGACATCTGGACATCTGGGCGAGTGGACATCTGGACATCTAGGACATCTGGATACGGATGAGGAACACCAGGGCTTCTGGAAGAAGAATCCAAGGAATAGAACATACCACGAGGGACGAGACCCAGAACATCAGACGGAGACATCGGGAGCAAGACAAACATGGAACATGAAGTCATCTGGTCAGGAGCAGACCCCAGAGGACCTTGACCGGAGAAGAGGAGACATGGAGGACCATGGAATCCGGTAGAAGGCGATGGAATCTGTTGGAATCTGTTAGAACCAGGTGGAATCTGATGGAATCTGGTGGAACCTGGTGGAGGGAGCGGCGGCGGCACTAGGGCTGTGAAGACAGGATCCGGCAGCAACTCCCGCCACGAAGAAGGAGAAAGCAGTGGCGGCGGACTCCTGCCGCCTGAGGGAATCTCAGCAGGGTTTTCCCCGCTGTGGAGGAGTCAGCAATGGCAGCTCCAGCCGTGAAGGGTGGAAACAGCTGCAGCGGAGGCAGCCAGGGCCACAAGGGAGGTCCCGGGAGCGGCGCTAGGCCGCAAGAAGAGAGAAGCAGTGTTGGTTGGCATAGCTATAGGAGGTGGGCCTGTCCTTGGGATGGGGTCCGCGGACAGGATCTTAACATTTGGATTGTTAGATAAGAATGACAAATGAGCCCATATTTGTTCAATTTGTGGATGCTTGAAATGAATTGAGGGTTCTCTAAATGAAACAAATATTCTTTGTCTCATTTGTATAAGTTTCGAATTAATTTCTGAAGCCCAGTCTTCAGCTGTGTACTGCTGAGTAAAAAAAACAAAACTGGTAACTATAGCAACTAGCTCTTGCCTGTCTGATCTCACTGCCTTGGTAGAGCCTTGACAGAGCCAAGGTAGGACAAGTTGGCAAGAACACTAGCCAGAGAACAAATAATAGTGGATCTTTTTAAATAATCTATAGCTGCTATCTGATAAAGTGATGCTGACCCACTCCCTCTGTAAAGTATGAGCACGTCCAAGAAGCTCTATATTTCCTCTCTAGCTGTTGGTAGAGAAGGACATGCTACTAGAAGCTCTCATAGACACCATCATAGCCTCCAGTGAGGTGATAGGAGAGAGAGAGATGATACTGACAATGTTGACCTTAACCCCCAGGAAGAGCAGGCAGCACAGGTAGAGAGCATAAGTGATACCCCTGGCGTTTTTCCTCAGTATCCACTCCAATAAAAGCATCAGTCCCCAAGAATGTAGATAAGGGATTGCAGAAGAAATCTATGATCTCTAGGCACTTTAAAGTGAGGGAGGACCTGCATTTTGCTCAGTGTCAGGTCGATACAGTAACGTGCAGTTAAAGATTGCCCATCTGTAACGTGCTGGGAGCGCACAATACAGACGAGTAAGGCGATCCAGCGATACAGTCTCCAGTTTCACGCGTCCTTAGCGCTTCCTAAAATAGACTCATAACCCTTTCCGCACCCAGCATGTAAATGAACGAAAAAGCTGTATAATGAAGGAATAAGCTATTCCCCTCCGATACTGTAACGGGCGCTGATACTATCTCCTCAGTAACCCGCTGTTTTGCCGCGGCCTTAACGTGTTAGTTTACCGCCTCCCCCTAGTAGGAGTTAGTGTAGTGTAGTGTAGTGTAAAAAACATTGCTTACCCGCCCTGGTCCCATCCGGTCTCCGGTCCAGCCCGTCCGGTCTCCGGTGTAGCCCCAGTCCGGTCTCCTGCAGCCCGTCCGGTCCCCTCCTCCCGAAGCAAAAAAAAACAAAAAACGAAAAAGTAGCAAGGCTCGGGCCTGCTACGGCAGACCCTTCTCCCTTCCTCCCGATTTCGCACGGCCATTCATCCAGGCAGAGGGAACCGGTGGCGAAAACGGCCCACGGTTCCCTCTGCCTGGATGAATGCACGGCCACCGGCAGTGAAGGAATGGCCGTGCGATTTCAGCGCTGAAGGCAGTCACATGCCGTGACCACGGCATGTGACTGCCTTCAGCGCTGAAATCGCACGGCCATTCATCCAGGCAGAGGGAACCGGTGGCGAAAACGGCCCACGGTTCCCTCTGCCTGGATGAATGCACGACCACCCAGCTCCCTCCACCTGAATTAATGCGCGCCTGTGCGACCCGGCCTCGTTTGAACACACGCCCACCCGCCCCCCGGATCCCGCTGCCGCGCCCCGCCCAATCGAACACGCGCCTACCCGCCCGCGGCCTCGATCGAACACCCGGCTCCCGCCGCCGCCCGCCGGCCGCCTGGACCCACGCCGCTGCCTGGATGACCGCATGAAAGTGACAGGTATTTAAAAAAAAAAAATTTTTAACACTCAGGTTTTTACATATTTTTGGTTTGTTTTTTTTTACACTTCCTGGTGCCTGTCATTTCAAATGTCATTTGAAATGACATTTGAAATGACAGGTACCAGCGCACCCAGGTTACTGTATAGGCGCTGTATTAAGCGCCTATACAGTAAAATGGGTTACGTGGGCATAACCCTTCCCTAACGCTTTAAAGCCGCGGCATGCATTTGCATGCAATTAGAAGAGAGTATCGGGGACTAAGTGAAGAGAACTGTGTGTGCGGGGAGGAAGGGTGCGCCTGACACTGCCGCACTGTTTCTACCGCGGCCTTACTGTATCGACCTGTGTGTTCACTGCAGGAAGGATATCGGTTGAGGGAAGCAAGTGGGGCATTTCACAAACGTTGGTATGCAGCATCACCTGCAGAAGCAGCACCTGCTAGTATTGGCATCAGGAAGGGTGACAAAACTAACCTAGGGATCCCTTCTGCCACTCCAAGAAAAAGCGAGAGGGAAAGGGTTGAAACACTGAAGACTTTTCCCCAAGCTGAACCCACTTGTGTTCCACTATTCAGGTGGCAGGCCAGCAGTCCCCAGTCATGTTTTTGAAGTGGCAACCTAGAATTCTATAGCACTATCCTGGAGCAAGATTCAGGCAGCATCTAAAATAGTAATGAGGCACAATGAGGAAATGATTGTCCTTGATGACCATCCCCTGCAGGTAGTGGAGAATGTGGTGCAGCAGGCACAGCAGGCTAAGACAAAGGGGAGTAGCGTGCATTTAACCAGTGATATATGGATCAGCACAAATACTATGCACCCTTACATCTCCCTGATGGCACACTAGTGTAATCTAGCTGAGGCAATGGCTGGAAGCAGCTTTAACAGGGAATAATCATTAGGGTGCAGTGGCCCTTGCTGCATATCCAGTTGATACATAGCTCCCAAACCTTGTGCAATATTCTTTCAGCCATAAGAAAGATGCTGGAGACTTGGCAGCTAGATCAAAGAAGCAGGAGTCTTCAGCCAGGTTTCTTTCTGACAGACTGTGGTGCTTTTAGGGTAGCCATTGCTTTGCATACTTGCTGCACCTGGCTTTCTGAAGAACCTGCTAGAGAGAGGCAGGAAAATAGCAGGGCATTTCCATCAGAGTCTGACAATAGGGCAGCTTCCTGTGAGAAGCAAGAAATATTTTAGATGGCTCATTAATCTAATTCAAGATGTATACTTATGAGGCAGCTGGTACAAATCTTGAAGCCCTTCAAGGATGCCACAGAAGATCTGAGTTCTAGAAGCACCACCCTGGGTGGGCTCATCCCTATATTAAATATTTTGGAAGAAAGGTTAGAGGACTTCCATGAGCAAGAGGGAATGGAAGCAGAGGTATTGCAGTTTCTAGACTACTTGCTGCAGCAGCAGATGCAAGAAAGACTGAAATTTCTTACAAAAATAATACATACATTCTCACTTCACTGTGTGATCCATGGATTAAAGGGAGTCTCACACTCCAGTCCCAGGATCTCACATTCATGAAGGATATGATGGTAACTAGGGTGTGCGAACAGGAGCACCAGAGGCAGAGGCACAGTGGGGATGTAGCACAGGAAGAGCAGCCACGTCAGAGTAGTGCACGCAGGAGCAGCACTCTGTCAGCTAACACTTCCTTCCCCACCTCAATACACCAAAGTCACATTTCCCACAAAGAACCATCTCTCCTGACACCTCTCCTGACACCTCTCCTGACACAGGCCATAACTAAAGAAGTTGGCAAGAGAGACCCTTGGCTCAACCAAGCAAAGGAAACAGAGCCCATCAAGAACATGGACACAGATGAACTGGCATATTGGGCACACAAGTCTGCAATCTGGCTAGACTTAGCCAAGTTGGCTCAGCACTGTCTTTCCTACCCATCAATCATTGTGCCCAATGAACATGTCTTTTCAATGACAAGGAACATTGTTAGCCCTCACTGCTCAAGGATGGTGCCAGAGTTGATGGAAAAGCTGATCTTTTTGAATATCAATCTGCCTTTGCTTGGGTTTCCAGAATTTCCATGCGAGTGGCAACATGACTGAAATCACCTTGAAGGCCTTGCTGCTACTCTGTCCACTTGCCATGCCCCAGATGTACCACATTAGAGGTCTTGCTACCACTGCTCTGCCTATTTGCCATGCCCCTAATGTATCAACTTAGGGGTCTTGCTGCTACCACTCTGCCTACCTGCCAGACCCCAGGTGTACCACCTTAGGAGTTTTGCTGTTACCACTCTACCTACCTGTCTTGCCCCTGATATACCACCTTGGGGGTCATGCTGTTAATCTGCCTACCTGCCATGCCTTTATGTACAAGTATGGGAGTTTTGGTGCCTCCATGTTGTTTGCTGTTTGGATCTCAGCCTAGTTCTCCCACCCTGTTTGTTTGCTTGTTGGTTATACTAGGATGTTTTGTCCTCAGAAAAAAAAACGTTGAAAAAAGGAAAAAAAAAAATACAAGTTTCTCCTCTCACCTCAAGTCTTTTCTGATTCTCTATTATTTTGCTGTATATCTCTAGGATCCAAGTATAGTTCTCCTACCCTTCTTTTTTCTTGGCTATATTGGGGTGTGTTGTCCCCAAAACCCCTCAGTCAGAAGTAACCCAACAGAAAAGTTGCACAGGAGAGACCTTTACATGTTCTCAATGTGGCAAAGGTTTCAGTAGAAAGAAAGAACTAATGCAACACCAGAAAATCAACAACGGAAAGAGACTGTGCTCAACTACAGAATATAAGAAAAGCTTTCTTTATAAAGCAAACTTCACAAATTACCAGGAAAGCCACACTGATGAGAGATCATTGTCATAATCTGATTGCAACTAAAGTTTAAATCGGAAAGCAAATTTCACAAGAAAAAAAAACCAAAATTCCACCCAGCAGCAAGATCAATTTCAAGCCAAGCTTTCCCAGACACTTAAGCAAAATCCAATTGGATATCTCCACCGTATCCTCATGCTCCATTATTTAGTATCCCTCCCTACTAAATTTGAATTCCGAGTCAAGTAGTAGCTCGAACTCTCCATCAGCGGCCCTCAGTTCGGAACTTACTTAAGCCCAGTTATTCTCTCTAATGCCAGCTATATTTCATGTCATAATTACGCTCTTATCACATGCTTCCCTCCCTACCACATCGTTCAATCGTTTACGTAAAACCGCTACATTTTTCTGTATAATGTGATTCAATTTGTTCAAATCGTTTTTAATGTATTCTATTTATAGCCCCTTGGCATGTTTGTATATCTCAGAGAGATTGATTTACTGTTTAATTGTTTTTTATTGTTTTTTTTATGGAGTTGTCCTGTTCAATTGTTTTATGTAAAACCTAGGACCTTTACTTAGGCCTTGGGGGCATTTTTCTGTTTTTCTGTTCCATGTAAACTGGATTGATTTGTATTTCTTACAAGAACTTCGGTGTATAAAAATCCAAAATAAATAAATAAAATAGAAGTAGAGAATGTAATAAAACCTTATGCCACAAAGGGGATACTGATGACAGATCATTGTCTCGTACTAAATCTGACGAGGGGCAAATGTTTTAACAGGAAGACAGACATCTCTCATGCCACTCTGCCTTGCTGCTATACCTTCATACTACACCTTGGGGGGGGGGGGGGGGGGGAGGATGACTTTCTGGCAGTCAGCCTTGCCGCCATACCCCAGATTCTACACTTCAGGGTATTCTTGCCACAGTGGGCAGCTGCTTAGCACTTCTCATGATGCCTTGGTGTGCTAATGCCAATCTTTATCCCTTTATCAGTGCCTTGGGGTTTTTCCAGCCATCCTTTCTGCTTTGTTCTCCATTCATGGTGCCTTAGGATGTTGCGTCCATTCTTGTTACCACTTTGTCTCTCTTGCTGCCTTTGGGGGTTCAGACCACTTTTGTTGATGCCCTCTTTTGAAGCCTTGGGGTGTTCTTCCCTTCTTGCTGCTTCTTTGCTCTTCTCACAATGCCTTGGAGAACACCTGCTATGGCTGGTACCCCCTTTCCTCCTTTACAGTGCTCTAGGCTATTGATGCCTCTTTTGGTGCCATTTTGCCACAGTCTAGGCACCTTGGAGTTCTTTCCCCTTCTGATGAAGTCTTCCTACAAGTTTCATTAGAACTGAGGAGAAATCTCTGATTTTGGAGCCCACAATAGGCTGCAGTGCTTCTCCCATTGACATTAATAATAAACAAATGACCAAATAAAGCTAATGAATAAAAAATGTTTTGTTCGAAACTAATGAATCAAATGGTGGTGGCCCTATGAAATGAATGAATGAAGTGAAACTATTTTTTTCCTCTGAACATCCCTAGTGGAGAATATTGTGCTATACCTGCCGGTTGTGGCAAACATCTAGTTGAAACAATTGAAAACAATGCAGAAGAAAATTATTAGGGAGAAGTGGAATGCTTCCCTGTGGAAGATTTTGTCAACAGGCAACAAATAAATGCTCAGAAAGAAGCAGATGCATCTCTTGTTTTCTATCCAGTGCTTGGGGCAAATATTTTCTGAAAACAGGTGTTTGTTCTTTTTAAGAATGGTCAGCGGAGATGACATGCCAAACGCCTGGCTTTCTTGATACAGATATGTGAGATAAGCTAGAGCTTTGTGCCCAGGCCTGTTTGTCCTCTTATCCAAGTGCAAAATCAGCAGACACCTGTGCCAGCACGCTTATAAGATGGCCTGCCCATAGCAGCGGATAGGAAAGAGGGAAATCAGTGGAATAGTAACCAGGTGATTTGTACCATAGTGGCCTGCAGGTGCAGACTGATGCCCTTGGAAAAGATTTTATAGATGAAAGGTTGAAAGATCACCTCTCTCTCTCTCTCTCTCGGGGCTGGGGGGGGGGGGGATTATTTGATTTTATTGTTTTGGTCCAGAGGTTTCCTCCTGCTCCTTTGGGTTTCCATCTCAGTCAGGACCAGCCTATGTTGGGCTGTGGTACCAGAAGCTGTCATTTACAGCTACCTTGGGGGAGGGTGTGTTCCCATATTTTCTATCCCTTTTCCTCAGTCCAGCCATTGCAGAGATGGTCCTTGGCCAGGAACCAATGACCAAGGCTCCCTCTGGATGGACAGGACTCTCTTTCCCCATCCCATGGGCTGTGAGCATTACCTCGGCAATATCCCCAGCTCTGACAAGCCCAGGGAGTAAAGTCCTGGCCCCAGGAATCAAACCCAGGTTCCCTGTATGGCAGTGCACAGCACTCTCACTGAGTCATCAAGTCAGCCCATGCATTCTTGTTTTATTTATTGCTCAGTATTTATATAGCATTCTACACCAGAGTGTGTTGTGAAAAATTGCATACAGCAACAAGGAGTACCTACCCCAAAGAGCTTACAATGTAAGTGGGTACTTGAGATCATAGGCAATAATGTGATTTGCCCAGCCAACAATAAATGTCAGCATCAGAAGTAGGATTTGAATGCTGTTCTCCTGGCACCTAGACCACTAAGCTAACCACTAGGCACACCGTCTCCCTATGTGCATAATAAATACCCAAAGAAAATCCATAAAAAAACATAAAAAAATGTCAGCTAAAATATAAAACTAAGCATTTTCTTAAGGAAATGGTATCATATGTACGGGTGCTTGTGATTTTTTAATCTACAGGCTCTTGTCCGCAATGGGCTTCAACCAGTATCATAAACCAAGAACTAAAGCTCCCATCATTTTGTTCAGATTCAGCAAACTTTTATTTATCCTTGAAAAATTGTAAAAAAAAAAAAAAAAAGTCATAATATCATTTAGCTTTCTACCCCACTCCTCTCATGCTAAAGTACTCAAACGTTATCCTTCAGATACGTTGTTGCACTTTATCTAGGACACTCCCCTACATTTGCAGTCGCGCAACCTTTCCTTTAAATGTACTCTGCAATTTGTTTTCTGAGCCAGTAATTTTAATTCCCTTTCGGGTGTGAATGCTATTTGCACCCTCCCTATTGGTGGCCTTCAGTTCCAAAAACACATTCTGTGCAAGATGTGAGAAATGCACAACCTTGGACCCTGAACAAAAGATCCTAAAAGACGGGGAGGGAAGCACACGAAACCCAGAAGCTTCTTTCATATGCATGAGGTTACTTGTTTTCGCAAGGTGCAGAAGCGGAAGCTGCTACTGTCAATGTGTTTAGGAAACCGGTGAAAGGAAATAGGCACTCCTGTAGCACTTTAACCAGTTGAGCATCTGGCTCAGAAGCTGCTCCAGCTGGGCTCTGGTCGCGATGGGGTGCCTTGAGGAAGACCTAACAATGCTTGAAGAAAGCGATGACGTCTTCTGTGAAGGTAAACAGCCTTATTTCAAGTCAGTCTTCGCTTTTTTCTCCCCATCATGTCTGATAATTTTCAATAAAAAATAATAATAATAATGGTTTGAGTTGCAAATATTCACAGAATAGCTTAATCATCAAAGCATGCATGTGTCTGAGGTTTGGGTGCACTTTTTCAGAAGAGATGCTGCAGTTCTGTGCCTGTTTCAAAAACCCTTTGAAAACAAGGCCTTGTCTGAGAAATAGAACAAAAAAAAAGCATCCTGCTTTTTATCATGACATTTTGTAACTGAGCTACTATTGACCTCTGTCTTTTACAGTAATAAGTTTGTGCTTTATTAGAAAGTCCCAATGACGCTGGCAAAATTAAATCTGGGACACATGCAAGAGACCCTGTGTAGAATAACATTCTAAAGAAGTCTAGAATTGCATAGCAACTTTAAAAGATCACGTTTTATTACTTCATGACCTGCATGTTAAAGAAGCATGACCTGCGTGTTAAAGAAGCTCCTCGCGTGTGTGTATGTGGGTCTTGCGTTTCTCCTGTGGAGGTGGATGAATCGGAGTAGATGGGTGTGGACTCTGTGTGTGTCTTGGTGCGGAGAAGGGTGGGATGATGTGGGGAGGTACATGGTTGGGTGGGGGGTGATGGGCTGTGCGTGGTAGGACATGGCTGGGCGGGAGTGGTCAGGGGTGTTGATGCAGGTTAGGGTGTATGTGAAAGGGTTTACGGGGTGTATGTGTGGGGTAAGGGTTGGGTGGAGAGTGGAATGTTTGTGGGGGTATGGAGCGGGTGGAGGAATGGGATGAACTGGGATGCATGGGTGGTGGGGAATTCTGGGTTCACTACCCCCTCCCTCTCCTTTCCCACTCCCTTCTCCCTTCTGTTACCTCCTACCCCCTTTACAGCCCCCACCTCGGGCACCAGCAACTCCCCTTCTTCAGCTGTCGGGGCCTGGGCTTTAGTTCTGCCGGCGCTGCTTCCTGACCAGTTGCATCGCTTTAGTTCCATTCGTGCCTTTCTTTTCTTCGGCTGGTGGGGCCTGGGATCCCCCCGACCACGGTTCCTTTTCTCTTCACTTGCATCTCCCATGCTCATGATTTCTTTTTGTTGCCAGTAACCCAGACAGATAGACGAAACCAATATAAGAGCATTTTCCTTTTATAGAGTGCACTAGACGTTGACGTCACAGCAGGGTAAATTTTCAATGGGGGCACCTAACTAGCAGCGTATCTGTTTATTTTTCAGCCTGCACACCCAGTTAGTTTTCTAACACAAGGGTACACTTTTTAAATGAGGGACAGCAACTTTCGAAGGCCTTTCTGTAAGTAAAAAAAAAAAAAAATTATCTGCAGAAATTGGGGCTTTAAAAAATTGCCCGACCTGTCTGTGGGTTAAAGTGAAAAACATAAAAGAAGGCATCTCGCAAATTGTAAAAAAGAAGAAACCAGAACTGCAACACAAAACTCAAAATTCTTATTCAAGTACAAATTCTAAACTAATATTGACTTCACTTAAATTCTGAGATCGCAGCATCGGACTTTAGTGCAATGCATAGAACTCATAATCCACTGCAATGGGCTGCAAGTAGTATCAGACAGCAGCAGCAGCAGCAGAATTCATTCATTTGCTGGTTCAAATAATAACCTTTAATTTTCCAAAAAAGCTGTAATAACACTATAAATATGTATAAAAAAGGATCCTATCTCAATATTCATTATTCATAGTTGTCAGTGCTCCGACTTCTACGGTGTGAGGAAACAAATAAGCATGGGGGTAACTTGCTGATGTGGCACTTGCTATCCTTAACCAATAAGCTGATACTTCTGATGCAACTCAACATTGTTCTCTGCATCAATGGCAAGAGGTAACAGGGAATTGGATTCAAACAGCAAACAACAAGGGCTCGACTTTTACGGACTGGGAATCTGTTAAACATGGGGGAAACCTTCACGGCATGGCAGATGCAACTGTGGGCTTGCTGGGCGGACTGGATGGACCATTTCATCCTTTTCTGCCGTCATTCCTATTTTTCTGTGTTTCTCTAAGACTTATGAGGCCATGATGTTCTTTAACACAATGTTACAAAACACCCCTGCATCCGATGTGCAACCGACTAATGCATTCGAAATGTAACCCAACCTGACTCAGGCCAATGTTTCGGCATGTGGTTGAACAAGGCGCATGATTTCTACTTGCGGACTGCAGAGACAGTCCTCTGGGATCAGGGATTAAAACCATGCACATAGTCTTTGATTATGCAAAAAAATCACCCACAGAGAAAGCAGATGCAGATTTCTGTGGGTGATTTTTCATCAGGCAATAATCAAAGAAAAAGTATGCATGTACTTTTGGGTTTTTTATATACCAACATTCAATCTGACATATCACATCAGGTACTGTAGGTATTTCCCTATCCCCAGAGGGCTTACAATCTAAGTTTTGTACCTGAGGCAATGCAGGGTAAAGTGACTTGCCCAAGGTCACAAGGAGTGACAGTGGGACTCAAACGCTGGTCTGCTGGTTCATAGCCCACTGCTCTAACCACTAGGAACGTTGGAGCTTTGCAAACCCTGCATGTAAACAGTAACTGCAGTTAGGAACTAGGTACTCAGTTTTGGTTATTCACCCCTAAATGAATGCACGTTCTTTACAACTTCACCCCTGGAATGCTTCTTGTTATTGCAGTTAAAATTATGCACATACTTTCAGGCAACTGAAAATTCTCTAACATAGATTCAGCTAATCTACTGTTACTCCATAGTTTATGCATGGAGAGCCTGACTGAGCCTTTGAAAATGTACCCTATCATGTTTTGCATGTAATACACCAAGTATATGGGAAGGGTAGATGTGAATAGGAGGCTGCCTGGGGGGGAGGGGATGGGTGTGTTTGTATGTGAATGGGAGCCTGGGGGTGTGTGTGAAAGCTTTTACCACCCCCATTAATCCATGACAAGCTCAAGATGACTAGAAATCAAAAGTTTTCAGGTATGGGAAGCAGGGTATTTTTCCCTTCTTGTTTTAATTATTGGGAGTTTAATGTGTCTGCTATTTTAAAATACTTTATTGCTTTTTGGAAATGTTTTAAATGTTTTATATGAGTTTTTAATTATTTGATGTTATTCTGTTTTTCATCTTTTTGGCAATATTATTTTTATTAGTATGATTTATTATGATTGATTTATATTTCTTGATTTTATTGTTTGATTTATGAGGATTGGTGATGTTTCTGTTTTTCCATTGTTTTGTAATATACAGAGTCTAGCTTGTTGGAGTTTTCAGCTCAGTTTCTGTCTACACATTTCTAATTATATTTTATGATCTCTCTATTCTGTATTTGGTCAGGGTCTGTCTGTGATCTTCTTGTATAAGCGAGGTGAGGTATTCTGCTAGCATGTATAGTTTCTATGTAGAAATTTAGAGCAGACTGGTTTGTTCTGCTTTCCTAATGGAAGGTGTTTTAGGGCCTGATCTAATATTTGCCTTATCATATATTGGGTTCTCCTGTTTGCATGCTTGAGGTTAATACTGTTTTGATATGGGGTTTTTACTATATTATCATCATTCAGTTTACTGAAGGCTATTCAAGAGTCAAACTCACACCTGAAATGCATTACAATAAACCTAGTACTATACGGGTTTCAAGTGTCTTTTTTTGCAGGGTTTTCTGGTTGGCACCACAGCAGTGGATGTTTTCTGCACAACAAACTAGTGCCGGCCACAGGGCCCAACGACATCAATTTTATGGACCGGTGGGTAGGGAAGGAGCACCTGAGGATCATTCCTTCACAATTTGGAAATCTTGGACTCGTGGATGGGGTAAAATAGGTTTGGGGGGAGTGTGTTGATTTTCATAGTTTCGATTGCTGGGTGAGTAGGGGAGGGTTTGGGTGGTAAAAGGGGGCATGGGATAGAGCATGAGACTGACAGTTTCTATTGTGTGTTGCTTATTGGGGAAAACAACAAAAATTTTGAGTTAAAAAAAAAACAGAACGGTGGGGAGAGGCAGCAGAGCGATTTTTCGCACAGGCCAGCAAAAGTGCTAACACCGGCCCCGCTGGAGGTCCACCAGAAGGGATGCAAGAAAGTTTAGCTAGGGAAAAAAATGAGTGGGCTGCTGCCTTGGGCCAGGAGAGTGAGACCGAGGAACTATGATGGCCCCGAAAACTTCATGCAGCACTGCTGGAGACCAGGAGGAGGAGGAGGGTCAGAACAGCCATGTTCGCACCCATTAGAAGCCTAGAACTACACTGCCACGTGCTTAGCGGAGGTGGGGAAGAGAGAGACCTGCTTGCAGCCCTCAAGAATCCTCCCCCCCCCCCCCCCCCCACTGCTGCACTTCCTGAGGATTTGGGGGAGAAAGGAGCCAATCGCGCCTGTCAGAACCTTTGCAGCTTCTGCTGCTGCGCACGCACGGAGGACAGCAGAGGAAAGCCGGGCGAGGAACCTGTCCCACACTACTGCCTCGCGCTTTGCCACTGGCCTGACGAAGAGAGAGAGGAGAGCTGCCCCGGAAAAGTGAGTAGAAGGGCTGAAAGGAAGCAGGGAAGAAATGGGACTGGGATTGACAGTATGAGGGGAAAGACGGAGGGGAGAAGGAACGAGACAGGTGCAAAGCAGGTAACAAAAGTATTCGGGTACGAGAGCGCTGGCTTTCCCCTGCCGGCCCAAATTTTCGAGAGGAAAACTCCGCAGGCAGTTTCCCTTGGGAAATTAGATTGCAGGTCTGCCGGGCCCTGGTGCTGACTTTCTGCCCGGTCATGCCAAGTTGCCAGCCTGGAACGTTTTTGAACTTTTCCCCGTTGCAGCTGGATTAGAAGGTGGAATGGCCTTCAATTGTGAGGGCAATTATTAAATAGCTTTGGAAGCTGCCCTCCCTACATATTCAGTTTGGATCCAAGTCTGAATGATTCTGGAGTGCGTCTCATTCTTTCTTTTGTTATGGCATGCAGAAATTAAAGAGAAGTGCATGGGGGTCCTTGAACCTTCTTGAAGCTGAAAAGGGATCTGTGTTTCCTGGAAGGTTAAGAGCCCCCTGATCTAGGAGTTTTCTCAGGGGCAGAGTTTTATCTGGTGAAGGAGAAAATGGAGAAAGTGCCTGGATTATAGGTGAGGTTTAGAGTCACAATAATAGATCACAGTTTTTCCATCCTCTATCTGGTTTCATGACAAACACAAAAGCCTTTCTTGTCTAATTGCTTAATCCAAGCAAGGGAGACAAGCTGAGTACATTTTGCTAAAACAGAAGGCTTTTATTCTACCAATACTGCTGAAGCTGTCTTCTCCTCTCCTTCCTTTGCATCTAGCACTGAACAAGCACCAGAGCTACCGAAGGAACACACTTATGCAACATGATGATGCGATTTGAACACAGTGATTTATTTCACCAGATCAGTGTTGTAAAATTGCATAAAAAGGACAAAGGAAATGAGGATTTACGAGGCAGCACTGCCCACAAAGGATGTGAGCTAGGTTCAGCTCAGATGAGTATAAAGTTGCCAATATTATACAGTAAACGGGTCAGGGTCACCGTACATGCCAATATTTGAACACCATGACAATAGATAAAATCCAAAAAGGCCCATCCAGTTTTCCCAGCAGCAATTTTATGCGCATCTATCCAAAGACGATCACGGTCCCACGTGGAACGCAACGCAACATTGTGTCCCCTTTAGCGGTGCAACTGCTGTTCAGTGCAGATTACCCCGTGCCTTCCAGGAAGCACAATGCAGCCTTATCACTGCTGCGCTGGATTGCTCAGTGCTTCATTACCATTCTCTTGCCACCAGGGATCCTCTGTTTTTATCCCATGCTTTTTTTTTTTTAAGTCTATCACGTTCTCATCAGCACCTTCTCCAGGAGAGCTTTCCAGGCATCCACCACCTTCTGTGTGAAAAAGAACTACGGTACCTCCTAACATTGTCCTTGCCCTATGGAGCTTCAGATTTACTCCTGGGGGAATGCTGCGCTACTGTGGAATGCAGAATTTGTGCAGAATTCCCCTCCCCCCCATGCAGAATTGCCAAATTCTGCGCAGAAAAAGCAGAGGAGATCCCGGCATGCCGCGAACTGAGCACGTCCCACGGCACACGCTCCGTTCGCGGTGAAGATGAAGGCCCGGTGCACCGTTCGCGGCACACGGGGGCCTTCCCTTTTCGCCGCGAACGGCACACCAGGCCTTCATCTTCGCCGCGAACGGAGCGCATCCCGCAGCATGCCGGTGAGAGAGAATATGTGTCAGAGAGGGGAGGGGAGGGTGAGAGAGAGAGCAAGAGGGTGTGAGAGAGAGCATGGGGGGGGGGATGCCGGTGAGAGATAATGTGTGTGTGTGAGAGAGGGGAGGATGACAGACAGCATGGTTGGTAAAAGGGGGGTGGGGAGGGTGAGAGAGAGCAGGAGAGTGTGAGAGAGAGCATGGGAGGTAAGAGAGGGTGGGGGGATGCTTGAGTGTGGGTTTCAGAGAGAGGGAGCCTATATAAGGAGATTGCGAAGGAGTGTGTATGTGTGTGAGAGATTGGGAGCTCGTGTATATGAAAAAGGGATCGTGTGTATGTGAGGGTGCTAGCCTGTGTGAAGGGATTGTGTATGTGTGAGAGAGAACCTGTGTGAAGGAGTGCGTGAGAGACATAGATAGCCTGTTTGAGGATGTATGTGTGAGAGAGAAAGGGAGCTTGTGTGGGTGTGTATGCAAGAAAGAGGGTCCTGTATGAGGAGATGTGTATGTGTGTGAGAGAGTGAGGGAGCCTGTATGAGGGTGTGTGTATGTGGAAGGGACACTCTTACAGTGAATTTCTAGGGAAATTCTGCTCAAAATATTTAAAATTCTGCAACTTGAAGTAATAACTTTTTTCTGTATTAATTTAAAATGTAATTACTTAAAGACTGTCATGTAAATTGTGTTATTTTGACCAATATAAAGTTTGCAGAATTTTGCAGAATTTTCAGTTTTTGTGCGCAGAATTTTAAATTTTATTGCGCAGAATTCCCCCAGGAGTACTTCAGATTGTGACCGCCAGTTCCATATCTTCTTTTTCACTGAAAAGTTTGACTTCCTGTGTCTTAATACCTTTCAGGTATTTAAATGTCTGTATTGTATCCTGCCTGTCTTGCCTCTCTTCTCAGGTATAACATATTAAGTTCCTTCCAACTCATCTCATTGAGTTTTGGTACAGATCTTGCACCATTTTGGTTTCCTTTCACTGGACCATCTCCAGTCTTTCTGAGGTATGGCCTCCAGAACTGAGCATGGTACGCAAGGTGAGGCCTCACCAATAACCTGTAAAGAGGCATTATCACCCTCTCTTTTTCTACTGGTTATAGCTCTCCCAATGCATCTAAGCATGCTCTGGCCACCACCTTATCACACTGTTTCACTACCTTGAGATCATCTAACACTGTCATACCAAGATCCCTCTCCTGGTTGGTGAACATCAGCTTTTCACCAGCTCTGCGAACTGCTCCCATTGATTTCTGCACCTCATGGCTTTGCACCTTTTTTGCCATTAAATCTCAACTGCCAAGTATTACACCACTCCTCAAGCTTTCTCAGATTGCTTTTCATTCTCTCTGCTCCTCCAGAGGTGTCCACTCTGTTGCAAATCTTAGTGCCATAAGCCAAAAGGGAAACATTTCCCTTTAACTTCTCAATGATATGGCTAAGAAAAATATTGAACAGAACTAGCCCTAGGACCAATCCCTGGGGCATTTTACTTATCACTTTAAAATAGGCTTTTATGGCGTGGTGGAACCATTTTAACTTTTCTCAAATACATATCATAAACTTTGGGAGGGAAAAATAGTGTTTTGGGGTACATTAGTAGAGTTGGCCCTCTGAAAACTGAACATTTTACAACTATGGTATTTATAAAACGGTAGAAATACTTTTGCATTAGTTTCTCTTTAACAGATATACATAGGGTTTTGCTTTGTATATTTGTGAAAATTATAAAGAAATAATTATTAAAAAAAAAAAAAAAAGAAAGACATTTGAGCGAGGTGTGTTTAGGGCAACAGATAGAATTTATACATGCAAAGAACACTAAAACATCTCTCAAGAGACAGCATTGCATCCAGGCACCATGTAGGAATTAGATTATGTCAAATAACCAAACCAAATTGTTTCATTGTATTGTATCAGCTTTTACTAGAATGCCAAGTGCAGCTCCTGCAACTACATCTCCTTTATCAGAGAAAAATATCCTTCTGTGTGCCAAGTTGGCTTTTTCTAACTCCATTTTCAAAACCATTTGCCATTGACTCGGAGCTGGAGAAACTATTTTTTGAAAGTAGGACCTAACGTTTGCAGTGCTTGCTGGTTTGTGTGTGATGCTGTGGCACCAAACTATCAACCTCCCCGCCGGCTCTTCCCTGCAGCTTTCGGTTGCAGAGACCACAGGCTGGTAACACCGGTGGTGCTGGAAACAGTTAGTTAACATTTATTTATGTATTATTTTTTATATACCGACATTCGATCTGAGATATCACATCGGTTTACATTCAGGTACTGTAGGTACACAGGCAATGAGTGTATGCTCCATGTCAGAACTTCACTGCTCCTCCTGGCACTGTAGCTTAACTGGCGAATAGTTTATCAAGTGAAGGACTAAGCACCTCCTTCAAACAGGAATGAAACTGTATCAGAGGAATGCCTTTCAGCCTCTGGATTTTTATTTCTGTCACCGCCACTTTCCGTTCTGTTTTGTTGCTATTCCTGTTTTAGTTGATGGGGGAGAAAATGGGAGATTTAGAATTTACATTGCTACAGATTGCTTCTTTATTACGGCTGTTCATGGTTAGGCTTATTGGCGCTGTCTCTTTAGTAGAATTATGAAGATAGGCAGCAGTAATTTGCTGCCAGGTCAGCGAACCAGAACTGCTGTGAACAACTTGCTTCCTTTTTTCCCCATTTGGAAATCATGAAAGATGGAGGCTGCCGCTGGACGCGACCCAATAAATGCCTCTTTTATTTAGAAAATTACCTCTGAAGATAGGCATAGGCATAAGAAGTGATAATTGTAGAACAGAGAGTCATGCTTTCAAACAAGAGTCCTAGCCTAGAGAGTACTAGTAAAGTTTCTTTTTAAAACAACTTTACATAATATTGTAAATGTATTTGTGTGGCTAATGTCCCAAATGGTAAGGTAATTCTAGTTATAAACGCTCTGTACCTTAACCAAATATGGTGCATTTTGGCCCCTGCTATTCTAATTAACCAAACTTGTATAACACCACACTCAGAGGCCCACATGTAATCCCCTAGCCTATCATTGTTCTTGTAGTACTAATCTATATGACCTACTGTGTTGTACCAGATATGATAACCCAACTTTGTAACTTGTAATAACTTGTAATAAATAAACAATAACTAAACAATGATGAGGATAATTTTCTATGACAACACTTAAGCCCTTTCTAAAAATGTATTGGCCCTCTCCCTATGAACATATCGTGTATTTATAGGGTTAAAAATCTGCCATGTGTCTACATAGATAAAACCTGAAAATACAAGAACAAATTTCATCTTTCTAAACTTTTTGTGCTAGTGGTCATGCATTTGCTATAATGTCTGTGAAGAAAAACTCTTAGTATTTCATGATGCATAGAGGCTATGACACCCTGCACTGGGAGTCTGCATTGCAAAATATTGAGGACTTTCTCTCTGTGGCAGAATCTCATTCATGTTGAGTTTAGAACCACAGAAATACATATTATAGTAAAATGCGATCATTCTGTGTGTTCTGTTCACCTGTGGAAATTTCATTTATAAACTGGATGACTACATTCAAACCATAGGTAGGCTAAGAGGTAGCGCATATTACATTGCATATTAATACTACTTGGGGATGTTTGACTGGTATGACTCTGGTAAGATTAGATCCAGCACAAGATCATAAATTATGTGTAGTCAATGACATAAATATTTATTTCCTTGGTTACCAAGCATGATTATTAAGCTGCATGTGGTTAAGCCTAGGTGTCATGAGGCGGTGCACTACTGGTTAAAATGAAAAGGTCTCAGAAAGAGTGTTAAGTCCTTGCTTCCTCCCAAGTTATCAGTGTATTGTACACACTGTAGCAGTGCATACTGTAAAATACGTCCCTGGCTGTGATGGGACACTCGGTTCTTCTGTGAAATAGCCAGACACAAAGGGGCGGATTTTAAGAGCCCTGCTCGCGTAAATCCACCCGGATTTACGCGAGCAGGGCCCTGCGCGCCGGTGCGCCTATTTTACATAGGCCTGCCGGCGCGCGTAGAACCCCAGGACTCGCGTAAGCCCCGGGGTTTTCCGAGGGGGGCGTGTCGGGGGGCGTGTCGGGGGGGCGTGTCGGGGGGCGTGTCGGGGGCGGGGCCAAGCAGCGCGCCATTTTCGGGGCGGGACGCGGCATTTCGGGGGCGGGCCCGGGGGCGTGGTTTCGGCCCGGGGCGGTCCGGGGGCGTGGCCGCACCCTCCGGAACTGCCCCCGGGTTGCGTCTAGCCGCGCCAGCGGCCCGCTGGCGCGCGGGGATTTACTTCTCCCTCTCGGAGGCGTAAATCCCCCAACAAAGGTAGGGGGGGTTTAGACAGGGCCGGGGGGGGTGGGTTAGGTAGAGGAAGGGAGGGGAAGGTGAGGGGAGGGCGTTAGCGAATTCCCTCCGAGGCCGCTCCGATTTCGAAGCGGCCTTGGAGGGAACGGTGGCAGGCTGCGCGGCTCGGCGCGCGCCAGCTACACAGAATAGGCAGCCTTGCGCGCGCCGATCCAGGATTTTAGCGGATACGCGCGTATCTACTAAAATCCCGCGTACTTTTGTTGGCGCCTGGAGCGCCAACAAAAGTATGCCAACGCGCCGTTTTTGAAAATCTACCCCAAAGGCAGGAGTGCTAGCTTCCAGAATGTTTTTTGTTTTTTGTTTTTTCAAAAAGATAGCCATACCACCGAGCACATATAGGAGAGAACAGTTTTTTTGTCTTGTTGTGCACTTGCAACCTTCCCTGTAGTTGTTCTCTAAAAATTATATTCAAATCCACTTCAAAATCAGAGCTGGAGCATTCTTGTCTAATGCAGCCCTGCGTATGTAGACACAATGTTGTGCTCAGGAGGTATGGTGGGACCTGAAGAGGGACTTTCTCTCTAACAGCACGTGTGTCTCTGAAGCACTGCATACATCTTGTAGCATTATATAAATGATTAATAAAAGTAGTAGCCCTGGGAGTTTGCTTTAATTCAAATTTGCCTACTTGGCAAGAAGCATTGAAGAGCTCAACCAGCAATGCATCAAATCCTCTCTGCGCTTCATGACCACCCTCTAGACTTTATAGTTTCAAGAAGTGCAAAGTAAAACCTTTGTTCCAGGATTATGATCTGGGTTTGGAGGGGGGGGGGGGGGCGGGGGCTAGTATGACTGTAGAACAAAGTGGCAGATTTTGATGTCATCTTTTAGATGAGAGGACTAGGAAGACCTCAACCTTCCAGCATTTACATTTATCAACTGAGGAAGTCCAAGTTATGGTAGGAGCTTTTTTTTAATTTATGCACTTTTGCTGTGTGAATGAAATATCAATTTGTGAGGCTCATTGATCAGCTTAAACCAGGGAATATAGCGGTTCCATCAGGGTTTATGTACATTGCCAGATACTTGTTGGAGGAACTTTGATTTGAATACCGAGAGCTAGCTGAAAGTTGTACTATCATGTCTCCAGCAGTAGGGCCTAGAAGCTTAGGCATCACCCCTACAGCAAGGGTGGCCAACTCTGGTCCTAAGCAACCTCAGAGAGGCCAGGGTTTCAGGATATCCACAGCAAATATGAATGAGATAAATGTGCATACAATGGAGGTAGCACATGAAAAGCTATCTCATGACATATTCATTGTGGATATCTTGAAAATCAGGCCTGTTTATGCCTCTTGAGGACTGGAGTTGGCCACCCTTGCCCTATGGCAAGAAGTCATAGAAAGCCCCTCCCAGGAGTTACTGGGTTGCACACTGCAAATCATAAAACTCATACATCCAGTGTTGCTGGTAGTGGTGGTGTTGTTGTTGTTGTTGTTGTTGTTGTATGGTTATTGCTTCTTGAAAACAAAAACTTGCAGTTGTTGGTACTAAACCTGCCAGAGACTGTCTCACTCTGCTCAACAGAGCGCAAGGCTCAACCTTAACATTGGCAATATGTTTATATAAAAACATGAAAAATCCCAGGGGGCCTTTTGCAAGTGAGATTGAGCTCTTGGGCATTTTTGTAATTGGGATCTGATCTTCAGCACTATTTTTCATCTGACATAAAGGATTGCCTTAATTATAGGGTGAGCACGGTCACCGGAGCACAACAGATTTTCCATGAAGAATGTTATAAGACGTTACCATCCTGGACCTTTACCTGCTAAATGTTGTTACAGTATCAGCAGTGTTTTAAGCTGTACATTGTAACGACCTAGAAATGGGAACAGCAAGTGAGGTGATCAAATCTGCCAACGACACAAAATTATTCAAAGTTGTTAAATTGCAAGAGGAGTGTGAGAAATTGCAAGAGGACATTACAAAACCGGGAGACTGGGCATGCAAATGGCAAAAGAAATTTAATGTGGGCAAGTGCAAAGCGATGCACTAAGGGAAGAGGTTCCACATTAGGAGTCACCTCTCAGGAAAAGGATTGTGGTGTCATCATTAAAAATGCTTTGAAATCTTCTGCTCAGTGTGCAGCAGCAGCAGCCAAGAAAGAAAATCAAATGCTAGGGATTATTAGGAAAGGAATGGAGAATAAAGCAGAGAATGTCATAATGCCTCTGTATCGCTCCATGGTGTGATCTCATTTTGAGTATTGTGTGCAGTTCTGGTCACCACATCTCAAAAACATATAGCAAAATTAGAAAAAGTACAGAGCAGGGCAACCAAAATGATAAAGAGGATGAAATGATTCCCCTATGAAGAAAGACTAAAGTGGTTAGGACTCTTCATCTTGGAGAAGAGACGGCTGAGGGGAGATATCTATGATAGAGGTCTATAAAATAATGAGTGGAATGGAACAAGTAAAATTTAATCAGTTGTTTACTCTTTTGAAAAGTACAAAGACCAGGGGACAAACAATGAAGTTACTGAGTAATACATTTAAAACTAATAAGAGAAAGTAATATTTTACTCAACATATAATCAAGCTCGGGGGGGGGGGGGGAGTGGGAGAGGGAGAGGGTGAGAGTCTCTGGGAAGGCACACATTTTTTTATACCATTGTAGGAGGGGCAACTAGTAACTCTGACTGTGCATGTACCTCTGACTGTGCATGTAAAAGTGCCCCCACTTTTACATGCACAGTCAGAGGTACAAACAACACAGTACCCATCAGTGAAGATTTGATGTGATCTGGAGTGAGGAAAGGTACACAAAGACGAGATTTGTACATTGTTCTCTTGACCTAGTTTGATGCACTCTCTACCTAGCTGCTATCAAGCCAGGTCGAGAATAAGGTACGAATTTCATCTTTGTGTTACTTTCCTCACTCCAGATCACATCAAATCTTCATTGGTGGATACTGTGCTGTTTGTACCTCTGACTGTGCATGTAAAACTGCCCCCCAAAACCTAGGCCACCACCAAAACCCTTACCCTGCGTTACTAGTTGCCCCTCCTCCAGTGGTATAAATAGTTTACTTATAAAGAGGTTTTCTCTCTCTCTCTCATTACCCTAACCACACCCCTCTTTTATCACAGGCACAGAGGGCCTGAAGAATCCCATTGTCTTTTTTAAATTTTCCATTGATAGGGTAGCTGCAGCTCAGTGACAGTCTACCAAAATGGTACACATAGAAACATGATGGCAAAAAAAAAACAAACCCAGACACATGCAGTCCATCTAGTCTGCCCATCCATTTAATTTATCCAATTCTAACAATTCCTATCACCCCCTCAGAGATCCCCTGCATTTATCCCATGCTGATGAATTCAGATACAGTTTTTCCTTCCAGTACCACCTCCACTGGGAGGCTGTTCCACGCATCCATTACCCCCTCTGTAAAGAATCATTTCCCAAGATTGCTCCTGAGTCTACCCGCTTTCATCCTCATCTCATGGCCCCTCATTCTAGAGCCTCCTTTCCATTGAAAAAGGGCTCACCAGCTATGCATGGAAACCTTTGAGATATTTACATGGCTCTATCATATCTCCCCTAACCTACCTTTCCTCTAGGGTCCACATATTTAGGCCTTTAAGACTAGCTCCAAATGCTTTAGAACTAAGACCACTGATCATTTTAATTGCCACCCTCTGGATGACTCCAACTGTTTTATATTCTTTTGACTGAGTGGTCTCCACTTAGTATTCTCACCAGGGACCTACACAAGGGCAATATCACTTCTCTTTTTCTGCTGACTATTCCTCTCCCTAGGCAGCCAAGCATCTTTCTGGTGTTTACTGTTGCTTTATCCATGTGTTTGGCCACCTTAAGATCATCAGATACTATCACCCCAGATCCCACTCCTCTTTTGTGCTTAGAAGAATTTTGCATCCAATACTATATCTCCCCCTTGTGCATTTGCAGCTAAATGAATTACTCTGCATTTTTTAGCATTAAATCTTAGTTGCCAGTTTCTAGACCATTCCTCAAGCTTCAGTGGATCCCTCCTCATGTTTACCTTACTTTCCTGGCTGTCTACCTTGTTGCAAACCCTTCCCAACAATCCTTCTGCTATGTCGCTCATGAAAATATTGAAAAGAACTGATCCCAGTACTGATTCCTGAGGCACACCACTTGTGACACCCCCTTTCTCAGAGTAAACTCCATTTACCATTTGTCACATCCCATTTAGCCAGTTTCTAGCCCAGTCAGTCACTCTAGTTCCATACCATGAGCGCTCAATTTATTTATAAATCTCCTGTGCAGAAACATGTCAAAGGCCATACTGAAATCCAAGTACACTACATCTAGTGTTCTCCCTTGATTCAACTCTCTGGTCACCCAATCAAAGAAATTGATCAGATTTGTCTGACAAGATTTACTTCTAGTATAACCATGGTGACTCAGATTTGCAATCCATTTGGATTCCAGAAACTGCACTACCCTTTGCTATAGAAGCTATTCCATTAATTTGCTCACCACAGAAGTGAGATGAACCAGCCTGTAGTTCCCAGCCTCTTTCTTACTTCCACATCTGTCTCTCTCCAGTCCTCCTGAACTACTCCCAACTCTAAAGAGCATTGAAAAGGTCAGCCAGAAAAGCTGCCAGGGCATCTCTAAGTTCTCTCAATACATGGCCTGCAACACAAACCCTATGCAGATAGGCTTTGCCATGGACTGACAGGTTAGAGTCAGGGAGCAACCCCTTAAAGGCACTACAGGGCTCCAATACAGGACTGAAGCTGGTCTTCTGCCTAAGCAATCCCCTCCCCCACAGGTTGAGTCCTTGGGCTCTGGAGGCTGGTAGAATTTGTCTTATGTGAAACATCAGGGGACAGATTGGGAGCTGAGCACAAGTTGGATGCAGAGGAAGGAGTAGACTGGACGAGGCAGGGTAAACTGTACGAAACAAGGCAGGCTTGAAGCTGAGGGCAGGCACAGGCTGAGAGCTGGATAGAGGGACTGGCTGGGGCCAAATACAGAGCAAAGGTTGGGGCTGGATCTGAGGCAAAGGAAAATTGCAAAGCCTGGGGAATAGACAAGGGTCTGAACTGAACTAGGCAGGACAAGAACTGGACAAGGACAGGACTAGACTAAATGAGGACAGGGCTGGACTAGACAGATTACAGGGAACAAGAAAGCCCAATAAGGCACAAGACTGGGCAAAGTAATCCTAGTAGGCCCAGTAGGCATGAGACTGGGGAAGCTAATACCAGTTAGTAAGACAGAAATGCCCAAGAGAGCACAGAGCAAGGCAAGGAGACCTGAGAGGCCACATTGCAAGGCCAGAAGACCTGGAAGGTCCCAGAGCAAGGCAAAAGGCCAAGAGAGGCCACTGAGCAAGTGAGAGGCCAAGAGAGGCCACAAGGCCTGACTAGGCCTAAACAGACTGCAAGGCAAGGCAGAAATCCCAGAGGTCACAAGGCTAGGCAAGGTAGAATAGCAAGGTAAGAGTGGCTAGATCAGAGAGCTGAGATGACTTAATGAAGAGGATTGAGGCATTAAGCAGGCTGGGTTAAATAGGATTGAGGTCTGGCCTAGTAGGGTCAGTATGGAGATAACTGGCAAGGTAGTAAGTTGAGGACTCCTGGCGGAGTGAAGACGGTGCAGCAGGTTGAACCTTGGCACGGGAAGACTGCACAGCAGAGGAAGCTGAGACAGGCTTAATGCAACATACACAGAACAGGAGAGCAAAGAAGGCTCATAAGTTCCACTTAGTCTGCCCAATTCACTTCTTTGGCAATGCCATTGAACACATTGATCTCTGGTAGGGATATGCTATCATTTGTTCCATTTTATTTTGTTTTGCTTAGCGCACATTAACTTTTTTTTAGCACAGTTAAAATGATTAATGTGCACTAAAGTGATTTAACACAAACATAAACCATTGAGCACATGTTAAAACGAAATGACCCAAAACAACACCTAAATGAAAACTAAGCAAAATGGCACAGCCAAACATTTGTCAGCCACACACCCTTGATCTCTGGCTTTCCCTTCATTTCTTTGCAATTTAGGCTCCTTTGTGCTTATTTCATGCCTTCTTGAATTCTCTTACTGTCCTTGCCTCACCCACCTCCTCTGTAAGGCTATTCCATGCTTCCACCACCTTTTCTGTGAAGAAATATTTTCAAAGGCTTGGGTCTACCCCTTCTGAGATTCATATCACTCAATGCATACTGACTGGAAGAAAGATCAGAAATGGGAAATATGATTTGAAAAAAAAAATGCAAATATTTAGCTGACTTCAACAAAGTAGGAGGCTTTTTCCATGAAAAAAGAAATTCAAGGTCAAGCTGGAGGAAGGAAGACTCAGAGAAAATACAAATACGTCTTTACCGAAAGGGTTGTGGATGTCTGGAATAGTCTACTAGCAGAGGTCGTAATAACCACAACCATGACCATGTCTTGGGACAGGTAGAGAGGGCAGCGATAGGTAAAAGCGATGGGGGCACCCCTAGATTTTTGATTAGTCATGGAAACCTATGCTCAATCTCATATAGAAGACCAAAAGGGTAGAAGACAAAGTCAACATGCACAGATCAGCAGTATAGAGTCAAGATCCCAAGAAGAGGAGACCAGATCTACCAACAAGATAGCGCAACAAGGCTTTGATACATTCTTAAATATAATTGAAGGCAGGTGTCCAATTTCCTTATTTGGGCTGCAGGGTAATTTCCTAGCTGTGGAGAAGAATTGAAATGCTGCAGATGGTCAAGCTTGTATGACTGGCAGAAAGGAGATATCTTTAGAGCAGAGGGTAGAGGTGGGGTAAAGATAGGGAAGGGTGACTGGTACACCTGGAACAGTGTAGGATCTCATGCTTGTATACTGGCAGCTGGGAGATATCCTTAACCAAAAGGTAGGTAGAGGCAACCAGATAGATTGGGTGGGCTATATGGTCATTATCTGTCAACATCTACTTTGTTACTATGAAAGTATTCTCGTGTTTAACAAAATAAACACGTCATCAGGTTTTTAACAGAAAAAACAACCCTTAAAAGTCAACAAATTGTACACTTTATCTGTAAAACATTTGTTAAAGTTACAGAGTATCACCAGCCAGAGGTTATTTGAAGCCCTGGCCACAACTGTGATATTCATCCCCAGTTTCCTCCTATGTGGGAAGGCAGCTTGCTCAAGCAGAAAGAGAGCTGTCCTCAGACCAAAAAATATGAGCAAACCTGAAAAATGAGGTCTGTAAAAATCCAATTCTGTTTTTTTTTTGTTGGAGCTTCATCTTGCTTGAATGCATGGCTTACGTTCTGCTTTTCCCTCTTCCGAGAGCTGGGAGAGTAGAAATAATCGGATTGTCCCTGTTCTGAAACAAAAAAAATGATTTAAGCTTTACTAACCTTATTTTATAAGTTCAAATGCAAACAAGTTATCTGCATAGCTACACATGGACCTACAAACTGCTAACTTCTATGGCACAAGCTACATAATATTCCAAATGCCATTGTGTAACAACTTGTTGTATTTTTGGCAGGAAGTAAAATAGCAGCTCCTGGGAAAATTGGCAGAAAGGAGGATTAGTAATATAAGCATTACTTATCTTCTTTCCACTGAACATTGGGTCCCCATGGAAATGTTTTCAAAACCTGTATTTCTTCTGTAGATAGAATGTAGTCCCTGTTTTAAGAGATCTGGGCAGAGAAAGGTATGAAATGCTTCTTCAGCTAGCTGCAGACACTGGAATATGCATGAGATAGATTTGCATGCCGAATGCTTTGATTGCATGCATATCTATCTCATGCATATTCATTAGGGAAATCTCGAAAACCCGAGCTGATTGGCGTCCATGAGGACTGGAGGTTGCCTACCCCTGAATAAATTGCCTGTGTGACATGAAACAATATTTTTGTAATTACACCTGATCAAAAGCATCAAATTGCTGTCAGGAAACCCTTTGATCAGATGGTGCTGAACTGTAAAGTGAAAGTAAAACAAGCTTTCCTAAAAAAAAAAAAAAAAAACCCACTCAGAAGCAGTATCCAACTCTGGCCCTCGAGTGCTGCGAACTGGTTGGTTTTATTTTTCAAGATTATCCATCCTGAATATTCATAAGATACATTTGCATGCACTGCTTCCAATGTATGCACTGACTTCAGTTTTGCAATGCTGTAATTAACAGATATGATTTAAAAAAAAACAAAAAACAACACCACAAAAAAACACCCTTCCTTTAATTAAATAAGACGTGATGAGAGGTGCCAGGCTCTGCTTTCAGATTTTGTCAGGGAATACAGAGTGAGGCAATGAGAGAAGAGGAATCTGTTCTGGCTGTCTGGGATGCATGCAGGCATAGAATTCTCTGAGAATTTATTGTACACAGAGAAACCAGAGGGCAATGATTTGTTCATTTATAAGCAAGAAAAAAAAATATATATAAAAAATATGCACATACCCCCATGAAATTACTTTTTCTTTTTGTTTTACCATTATGGCTCATGGGTATCACAACAAGGTCCTTAATTCCGGTCCAAAGCAATGCAGAGCATAGGAATCGTCAGTACAAAACTGGAATGACCAGAACACTTCCAGAATCTCACTTGGCAAATTTTATTCATCTTTGCCCAGTGAAAGATCTAACGAAATAATTTTGTGTTATGGTTGTGGACCCTTGGGCCGGCTGAGACTGCAGGTGTTGCACTGTGGGGACCCACAGTGAGCGTCGCAGCCGGGAGGTGGCACTGAGGAGAGACTCCGAAGAAGGCTTCACCACCAGAAGTCCGAGGTCCCCCCAGGAGGAGCCCATAGGGACCCGGACCTCTTGGACTTAGGTGGGACCCTATGCAACCAAGGATCCAGGAAGCGGCCGAAGAGATGGTCGATGAGGATGGTAGGACCCAGGGGGCTGGAAGAGTCTTCACCCTCGGGAGCCCTCGGCTCCCCCCGGGAGGAGCCCGAGCCGCTGGGACTTAGGAGAATCCTCTGGGCCAGCAAGAACCGGATACCTGAGGAAGCGGATGAAGCTGGAGTCAGGGTCCAAGAACGAAGCCGGGTCAGAAGCCAGAAGTCCGAAACCAGAACCAGGGGCGGAAGCTGAAGACGGAGTCAATGGACGAAGCAGGGTCAGAAGTCAGAAGGGATGATCCAAGATCCAAAGCAGCAACTAGAAACTCAGGGAACTGAGTGAACCTCGTTGCAAGGCGAAGCATAGCTGTAGCTGCCGGGTTTAAATAACCCGGCAGCCTCTGACATCATCAGGAGGGCTGTCTTTAGTTTCCCGCGCTGGGCCCTTTAAATCGTGAGCCCTGGCGCACGCCTAGGGGGCGGGGCCAGCCGCGGATCGGCGGCGGCGTCTCCCTCTCAGGGAGAGCGCCGCAGTAGGCCACGCTTCGGGCCTGGGCGGCCGACGAGGATCTCCCGCGGCCGGACTGGGCCGCACGGTAAGTGGAGATCCCGGGGTACGGCCCGGGACCGTAACATTTTGTCATTGGTCCTGTGCTCTTAGCCGGAGAAGTAATTATACAAAACCCCTAACAAAAAATGCCTGTTAACCTTAACGTATGTCAGATAGCTTCAGCAAGAAAAGAACTGCATCAGTAGGCCAGCCTGGCCCTTTCAGCAGGCAGACAGGATGCTCTCAGATATCTGGAGACCTCGCCTTCCTGCGCCCTGCCCACATACTGAAATTTCATTTGTGTAAGATACTGCAGCAGACCTGTTCTCGCGATCCCCGCCCTTACAGAACAGCAAGACGAGAAGGGTTAAAGGGCTGTAGCTTTCTTGTTGATGCTAGTCTCTCTTTTAGCCTTTGCTTCGTTTTATGACTTTGTACACCCTTGGAGGGTGGATGCAGGCAGCTGTGGTACAAGCCTCCCTTTTCATCTTGACCCATGGATATAATTTCATATTTTTGTATCTGTTTTTGCTGAAAAGTGGGAGGTAGATTTGCTGTTGGGATAAAAAACAGAAGCATGACAGGGGAGAGGACTATTTCAGGGGGTGTGGAGGGTATAATGAAAAGGCTTCCCAAACCTGTCCTGGGGACTCCACAGCCTGCCAGGTTTTCGGGATATCCACAATGAATATACACAGACAAATGAGCACACATTGAAAGCCCAGTGTCTGCAAACTTATCTCATGTCTTTTCACTGTGCCCATCCTGAAAATCTGACTGGCGGTGGGATCAGCGGGTCAGGTTTGGGAAGCCCTGATCTAATAGAATATGTGCAACTAGCTCTCACAAGAGTTTTTTTTTTTCGAGAATTTAGTTTCTGTTGGCTTTCTGCTACTGCAGAATTTCTCCATGTGAACGAAGTGCTGGGTGACACGCTCCCAAACACCCCCCACCACCACCACCCATCTCTTTTGCTTGTCAGACTCTGTCTTGAGGTTAAATTGTCTCCTTTGGGTTCAGTGTGCAAATTCTCAGGTCAGGGGCATCTCAATACTAACTGCTATTTTCTAGCCCATTTTCCAACAGGGCCAAAAGATTTTGAAGCCTGCATCCTCACATTTTGGCTAACTGCTGCAAAAGAAAAAAAATGTTATTTGGAGCAGTTTACATGTTAAACATTCTGCAGCCTGAGGGTGTTGCAGGAATATAGCATGCAAATGCAATTCAAAAAATCTCAATGTGACATAGCTCAATCAAATAGGAAAATACACAGACCCACAAGCAATCAAAAGTCAGTAACGGTCCCTTTATCTGGAGGAGCCACTGAGGCTGATATGCAAAATAAGCTGAGCCCCTTAATTTAGGCCCCCTAAGTTAGGGGGTAGATTTTAAAAGAAGCGCGATCAGCCTACTTTTGCTTGCGCATCAGACTCAAGCAAAAGTACGCTGGATTTTAGTAGATACGCGCGGAGCCGCGCGTATCCACTAAGGGGTAGATTTTAAAAGAAGCGCGATCAGCCTACTTTTGCTTGCGCATGAGACTCAAGCAAAAGTACGCTGGATTTTAGTAGATACGCGCGGAGCCGCGCGTATCCACTAAAATCCTGGATCGGCGCGCGCAAGGCTATCGATTTTGTATAGCCTGCGCGCGCCGAGCCGCGCTGCCTCCCCCCGTTCCCTCCAAGGCCGCTCCGAAATCGGAGCGGCCTCGGAGGGAACTTTCCTTTGCCCTCCCCTCACCTTACCCTCCCTTCCCCTACCTAACCCACCCACCCGGCCCTGTCTACACCCCCCCCTTACCTTTGTCGGGGGATTTACGCCTCCCGGAGGGAGACGTAAATCCCCGCGCGCCAGCGGGCCTGCTGCGCGCCGGGCCGCGACCTGGGGGCGGGTACGGAGGGCGCGGCCACGCCCCCGGGCCGTAGCCACGCCCCGTACCCGCCCCCAAAACGCTGCCGACACGCCCCCGCAACGCCGCGCGCTCCGGCCCCGCCCCCCGACACGCCCCCCTCTGAGAACCCCGGGACGTACGCGAGTCCCGGGGCTCTGCGCGCGCCGGGAGGCCTATGTAAAATAGGCTTCCCGGCGCGCAGGGCCCTGCTCGCGTAAATCCGCCCGGTTTTGGGCGGATTTACGCGAGCAGGGCTCTGAAAATCCGCCCCTAAAATCCTGGATCGGCGCGCGCAAGGCTATCGATTTTGTATAGCCTGCGCGCGCCGAGCCGTGCTGCCTCCCCCCGTTCCCTCCAAGGCCGCTCCGAAATCGGAGCGGCCTCGGAGGGAACTTTCCTTTGCCCTCCCCTCACCTTACCCTCCCTTCCCCTACCTAACCCACCCACCCGGCCCTGTCTACACCCCCCCCTTACCTTTGTCGGGGGATTTACGCCTCCCAGAGGGAGACGTAAATCCCCGCGCGCCAGCGGGCCTGCTGCGCGCCGGGCCGCGACCTGGGGGCGGGTACGGAGGGCGCGGCCACGCCCCCGGGCCGTAGCCACGCCCCGTACCCGCCCCCAAAACGCTGCCGACACGCCCCCGGAACGCCGCGACGACCGGGCCCGCCCCCGACACGCCCCCCTCCGAGAACCCCGGGACTTACGCGAGTCCCGGGGCTCTGCGCGCGCCGGGAGGCCTATGTAAAATAGGCTTCCCGGCGCGCAGGGCCCTGCTCGCGTAAATCCGCCCGGTTTTGGGCGGATTTACGCGAGCAGGGCTCTGAAAATCCGCCCCTAGGTGTCTAGTTGTGAAAGTCGATGTTCAGCTTCTGTTTCTCATCCCTAACTCCACCCACCCACTTTTTGAGTTCCTAAATTTAGGAACTCCGCCCCAGTAAATTTTCAAAGTGGCCAATTTAGTAGCCTAACTGCTAAAGTTAGGATCCTTAATCCATTGAAAATTGACCCCAATGTATCCCTGGAAGGCCCATCGTTTCTCAGAGCATAAAGTAACTTGGTTTTAAGAAAACCTCAAACTCCTCAATAAATAAATAGCATATCAGATAAATAGCATATAAAAATAAAGACATTTGTTGATCAGTGATGAGAGTTTTTGACAAAATCTGTTATTTCTTTGAGTTTTATGCAGTGTTTTAGAGGCTTATTTTCTGTCACGAACAAGTCCCGTTCAGTTGGTGCATGAAGGCTCCAAGCCTTTACCTATTAGGTTCTCACAGGGCCCTGCACATTTCACCTGCGAGCGGCTCTGAATAGCTACCTCTTGGACTGAATGTTTGCACCCACTGTAAAAGAAGCTGTATGGGGTTTTTTTGGCACAGCTGCCAGCTGTCTGCACAAGTCTGGGTTTCTTTTAATGTCCGTCTTTGAACCTTCTGGGATTGGCTGTCCTGTCCTGAGTATTAACAATAACTGGGACTGAGCAGAGTGCTGGGGGATGGCAGTTTGGAAAGCTAGAACTGACTCAGAGGGACCTAAGCTGTAGTAAGTTTAAAAGTTATCACAGGTAAACTTTCAGATTTGTTGTGTGTGCGTTAAAACGGGCTTTAGCACCTGATAAAGCAGAGGCTCTCAACCCAGTCCTCAGGACACACCTAGCCAGTCAGGTTTTCAGGATATTCACAATGAATATGCATGAGATAAAGATTTGTGTACAATGGGGGCAGTGCATGCAGAGTGTGCTCTAAAGACTGGATTGAGAACCACTATACTAAGCTGATATCAAGGCAACAGAAAGGCCCACCCTTGGGCTGGCCCAGTAGCTCAGTGGTGGTGCTATGAAAGGTATCTGGGTTTGATTCCTGGGTCAGATCTTCTGGACAGCCAGGGCCGGGGATACTGCAGAAGCAACATTTACAGCCCCTTTCCAAGGGAAGGAGACGTCCCAGTCACCATGTAGTGGCACCACCCTGTGGCCAGATTTAAGGCCCACGATTGCAGAATGTGGGAAAGCAGCTCTGGTGTGTGGCACTCCGCCGAGGTCTGTCACAGCAATGACTGGAATAAAGCAAGCTGGGAGGGGATATCAAAACAGAGGAAAACAGTCCCTAGGTAGCTGCGAATGAAGGCTCTTGGTGCCAGATCTCAGCCCTGGTTCTGATTGAGCTGGAAGCCCAAAGGAGCGGGAGGAACTGGAACAGTCACAAAAAAAATAAAAATGGCCACGGTAAGCTCAGTCATTTCAGCACTCTGCATGGCAGTAGCATGGGGCCCTCTCCTGATCCCCTTCCTCCCAGCCCCCCCCCCCCCCCCAAACAATCTAATCGCACTTCAGGCACTCCTCCCCTGCGATCACCCCCTTCTAATCTAAGAAGCCCCTTTCTTTTGAAAGAAGTCTCTTGCCCCAGACACCCTCCCCCCCCCTCTTTGCAAGATCTCCCTCCTCTAGCCAGCAGCAGGAGAGCCTCGTACCTGCCCTGACAAAGCATGACGCTATGGAGAACAGCACCGAGCATCCAGACAGCAAACGAACAGTAGGCAGGGGGTAGGGGGTCCACCTGCTGCCCACTGCTGGTGGGGGGGAAGGGGTCTTTCGAGGGGAGGTTGCCCAGATAAAGGGGTTTCTTTTGGAGGTGGATGCTTTACAAGAGAGAGGGGACCCTTGAATGGGAGGCTTCCATAAGGGAAAGCTACTGCGGGGGAGGGAGGAGGGAAGTGCCCATAGAGGGGAGAGGGTTCTTCATTCAGGGGAAAGGGAACAAGGACCTGACCATCTTCCCTCCACCCCCATCCTCTCTGTCCCCCGGCATTACTGACATTCCCCTGACTTACTCTTCCCCCTCCAGGAAATTACAGGCCAGTGTGGGAAGGCTCTACTGCCAGGCTAGTCCCAGAAGTTCAATTTCCTGCAGTAACCACTGTGATCTTTTATATAGGCAGGAAAATAATAAGCTCATTACCCCGCAATGTACATAATCAGCATGTACAGTCGTGCTAACATTTTTTTATGGCCCTGCTAAATAATTGGTTCCTACTGTAGCCTTCAGTGCTCTTGCTAACAGTCATAACCTTGCTCACTAATGGGCAGAGAGCACATCTCAGTGCAATGGTGCTCAGCCCAGCCAGTTGGGTTTTCAGGACATCCACAATGAAAATGCATGAGCTAGATTTGCATGCACTGCCTCCATTGCATGAAAATATATCTTATGTATATTTATTTAGGTGGTGTATATTCCACTTTTCAGGTACCTCAAAGCGGAGTACATTCAGGTATTGGTTTGCATTTCAAGTTTTTATAATTAGGGTTGACTGCCTCCCAGCCTGTTCAGCCCCCCACCTCCTCTTTTTGGGCTTTAGAGCTTTAAGGAGCTTTGCGTGCCTATGAAGTGCTACAGCATGGCATGCTTTCCAGAAAGGAGCTGAATTACTGCACAAGCACCTATGCAGGGAGCTCTTGGCACGCAGAGACGGCTGGGTTTGCGCTTGGTTGCTACGCGATACAGTGAGCAGGAATAGGCGGCTCTCCTCAGCCCGCTCGTGTGCATGTCCCATGTGCCACAGCAACACCGATCAGGGGGGTGGGGGAATCGGCTGCAAATCAGCCATCCCCTGGCGTGATGCGCAAAATGCAGAGAGGGGTTAATGAGCCCGAAGGTGCACTCTCCGCAGCTAGCAGAGGGGTCCTCGTGTGCAGCGCATTGCATGTGAGCGTCGATTATTTATTTGCACCGATTTTGAGATGAACGAACTGTTAGAGATGAACTGCGAGGTTCCACGTTTCCCCAGAAGGTAACATTTACTGCTTCATGTCAAAATACCTCGAGCAAGCCAATTAAACTGTGTGGAGTAGCTCCCTGAGTATTTTATTCTCCAGTACAGTAACTTCTTTCCAAGTTCTGGGTTAAGCATCTGGCGGTTGGTAATCCTTCTTTAATTAATCAGTTCTTTCTCTCTCTCCTCTCTCCTCGGGACAGAATAAGGGCTGTTTGTGAGATTTCCTGACCGGCAGTGTCTCATTTCTTGGTGGAGTCAGCTGTGCCGGCGAGGATCCTCGGATGGGAGGGGGGGAGCGGTGCTGCCTCGGGCAGGGCGGACCGGAGGAGTTTTGTGCTCCTCAGCTGCCGTCGTTTTCTCTGTTACCAGTCCTGCAGCAATCCCTCTGACCAGAGATGTGACAACAGCTCTGCTGGGAGCTGTGGATGTTCTGCTGACCAAACAGTTTCCTCCTGCTCCTTCCGGATTTGATTTGTCATCTTTCCAGAGCCAAGCTGGAGGCAAGTTACATTCATGGTCCAGCAGGTATTTCTCTGATCCAAAAGGGCCCACACTCTAAGGCAGGGCTTCCCTGGGGACCCCACAGCCAGTCGGGTTTTCAGGATATCCACCATGAATATGCATGAGAAATATTTGCATACACAGGAGGTAGTGCATGAAAATAAATCTCATGCATATTCATTAGGGAAATCCTGACTGGCTGGGATGGGGGGGGGGGGGGTAGGACCAGTTTGATGAGCACCCCTGAATCAAAAATCACTGGCCTAGTGGTTTTCTCCCATTCTGTGCCTATGGGGAAAAAAATGCTTAGTAAATAAGATCCTAAATGTATACCTGAAGCAATAGAGGCTGAGGTGACTTGCCCAAGGTTACAAGGAGCACAGGTGGGATTTTAAGCCTGACTTCCCTAGTTCGTAACCTGCTGCTCTAACCACTAGGCCAGTGATTTTTGATTCAGTCCTGGGGCCATTCTAGCCAGTCAGGTTTTCAGGATAGCCACAATGAATCTGCAGGAGCTAGATTTACACACAACTGAGATAGTATGCATAGCAGTTGGGCTATCCTGACAACCCAACTAATATGCAGCCCTGACCACTGGAGCTGGACAATCCTGTGCTGGTATCATGAAATGTCTGTGGTCCTCAAATTGCAGCTCTCTCTCAACCCAGTCCTCAGGACATACCTGGCCAGTCAGGTTTTCAGGATAGCCATGATGAATATGTATAAGATACAGTTGCATTCAATGGAGACAGTGCATGCAAATCTATCTCATGCATCTCTTTTGTGGATATCCTGAAAACCTGACTGGGTAGGTATGCCCTCAGGACTGGGTTGAGAACCACTGCACTAGACTACTCCTCTGTTTCCAATTCAGTCAGAACCCCAGGGTTAGGTTTTGGTGTCATGATCCTTCATTCACAACTATCTGTGAATTTATTCACCTATTTTATATCCCCTCCCAACTGATTTTAGTTCAGTCATTGCAGTAACAGTCTTCCCAGAGTCCATGCTGTAATCATGGACCCTCAATCCAGCCATCACACGTGACCACTGCCATTGAGTCAGGTGGCTGTGGATTTTAGAACTATTGTGATTTGGTAGTGAAGTTTATTGGTTAGAACAGAGAACCTGTTAAACCTCAAGTCACTATGTCAAACCTCTGAGAGACTTTGGGTAAGTCATTTTATTCCTCTGTGCCTCAGGTTACCCAGCAGGAATCAAGTAACCAGATCAACACTGTTCTTTTCACTCTCCCACTATTAAAAGCTGTCATACAGATAAGGCAGCAAAATTAATAACCAGACTTTCTACCCCAGAGAAGGCTGCACCCATAGGCTCGCTGGAATCTAACATAGCATAGTAACATAGTAATGATGGCAGATAAAGACCAAGTGGTCCATCCAGTCTGCACAGCAAGTTGCTCATGAAAGTAACTGTCGCTCCTTGCAAGTTATTCCCATGCCTTCCCTTAAGAGTAGTAACTTTCTTCATTTCTAACATCTAGCCTCTAGGGATCCAGAGGGTTTATTCCATGCCCTTTTGAATTCATTTATTATTTTTATCCTCACCACCTTTTCCAGGAGGGCATTCCAGGCATCCACCATCCTCTACATAAAAAAAATATTTCCTGATGTTGGTTCTGAGTTATTCCCCCCTGAATGAAAAGTGCAATATGAATTCAAGTTGTTATTCTCTCACTGTACCTAAATATTTATTATAAGCTTCATTTGTTTGATCCATGGTATATTCTACAATTTATTTTTCTATGCAGATTACACTTTTTAAAACATAATATGAAATACAAACATAAAATATCATGTAAAATAAAACCAATAAATAAAAAAAGTATTACAATAAAAATTTTAAAAAATATTTCATAAACACCCTGCAATAATACAATATCAAGTATTTGAAAAAAAAGGTTACGCCAGCTAGTCCATATATGCCTGTATATTAAAAAAAAAGTTTTAACTTTTTTTTACTATATAAAGCTTCACAACAACTCTATGTTACAGAGACCTTGAAGTCCCTTGACGTAGATTATATGGCTTACTGTAAGCAATATTCTAATTAGCCTCTGTTTTATTTGAGTCGTTGAGCTCACTGGGGGAAACAGTTTGCTGTATGTGTTTTGCATTCTGTGCACTTTTCTGTGACTATGTGGGGCATGCAACAGAATGGTACGATATAAATACAAAATTATTAGTGGTACCATTAGTAGGATTAGTGGCTACTGGAAATTCCCCGGCTTTCACTTTGGTTCACTTTGGTTTGCTGACGGAATCAGAGTGCAGCGCATTGTACATGAGGACCAAGGTTGCATGGGACCTGACTGCGTGCCATTTTTTTCTTCCCGGGTGGTTTTCTTCTCTACTAACTACATGTCAGGCATAGCCACATGGGCCCCTGCTTCCTAAAGCCGGCTGCTGTTGTAGCCACAGACTTGGCTATGTGCGCTGGAGGCCCCCTCTGTAAGATGGAAGCTGCATCTCAGCAGTCCTGGTGTTCCTTGCTCTCATGTCAGTTGTACATTAAGCCACATGGGGACCTTGCCTGGTAACCTGTTGTTGGCATATACAGCCAGTAAGTAAGGATCAGGTGCTCGTCTTTGTCCACACGGGCCCTTGAATGGTCGAGGCTGGGGGAATCACTGTTGGACGCTGCTAGAAGATTATCACTGCTCCTAACCAGCCAGTAGGTGCATTTGGCAGGGTAAGGAAATGAAGATTTTGTAAGAGCAGTCGGTTACCTGATCTTAGCAGCAAGGCAAGTCCCCGGTGGGACCGACCAGCTTCCTTACCTCGCTGGCCAGCAGCAGATAGCGCACAATGGGACTGATTCCTTCGCAGTAGGAACGAAATGTTTTCTACACGGCTCGGCGTGTAGAAAACATTTCGTACTCATTGCCCAGAGTACTTTCTCTCCCCTGCCCCCACCATGTCTCTGCTTCTGTCACTCTGAGCCTGTCATCCTCTGATACTCCTAAATCTGAATTGCATAGTTCCCATAAGTCTTGTTGAAACCACACTCTTTACTTTCTGAAGTATAATTCAGTAAAATAACAAGGTTCACGTGAGAAGGAAGACGTGAAATCCTGTGCTGAAAAAGTGTGAAATAAATAACAATAATGTGCGGACAGATGTCAATGTTAAATAAAAAGGACATATTAAAAATTCATTCTTGGATGATCCCAATAGCTCGGTGGCTAGTTTACTATGCTGGCAGTAGCCTCCCCGGCTCACATTCCTACACCATGTTGTTGGCTGGAGTTCAGAGCACTATCCTTTGGGAAAGGAACCATGGGCCTCTGTTATGGCAACACCTAGTCCAGGGGTGAGCAACTCCAGTCCTCCAGTGCCTCAAGGCAGTGGGGTGTTTGAGCTATCCACACTGAATATATTCATGCAGTGGAGGCAGTGCATGCAAAAACCTCTCACGAATATTCAGTGTGGCTACCTTGAAAACCCGGTCGAGGACCAGAGATGCCTACCCCTGGCCTAGTGACGGGGGAAAGAATGGTATTGGAGAGCACTTTCTAATAACCAATAGTGCCCCAGTGGGTTGCCACAGGACCTGCACTGTACCTAAGGTAGAGAAGAAAAAAAGTCTGAAGGCAGCACATGATGACTCCCTGACGAGACCTTGAGGGGACTGAGAAAAGAGAGATACCTTGCATTTGAGCAAAATGAGGATCATCCATCTACACAAACACTTAAAAAAATGCTTTGACAATTCTTTCTCTGAAGTCTCTCTCTTTCTACTGGGGAGCACTTTGTGGCTAAAGCAGCAATTATACCAATTAATTTGTCATCACAGTTTCATGCGAGATATTTTGAGCAAAATATAGCATGTTCTACTAGAACAGCCTGACACACATTAAAACCAACAAAACATTACTATGCAACAGGACAGTAAAACAACTAAGGATGTGCATTCATTTTGTTACTGTAGGTGCACAAAAATGATTTTGTGTGTGTACACGAACATGTGTGTGCATAAAAATGCTTCATAATCACATAAGAAACAAAACAAAATTATAAAACACAACAAAAATTAGTGATAATCCCCCCCCCCCACCTAAAAAAACAGCCTCCCCTATATCCAAGGAAATGCAGTGCAGAAGTGATTGTGAGGACCGGAGTGTCTGAGCGATCAGCTGAAAGGAAAAACGCACACAGCCTGCTGTAGTTAGAAGTGGATGGCAAACAGCTGCCTCCAGCTCTCTCCACACGGCACACATGACACCACGGTCAACAACTCTCTTTCTCTCCTTCCCTCCCCCTCCCTATCTAACTCACTCCCACAGTAATTCTACCAGGGAGAAGAATAGCTGCAGCTACCAGTGTTAGTTAGATCAGCCAGTGACTAAAGACAAGCTGTTGAATGATTTTTTTTTTATTTTTATGTTATTTTTTGGGGGGGGGGGGGGGGTGGATTGTTTATTTTTTGGCTGGTACCAAAACAGAGTAAGCCAGCTAGGAAAGCCAAGGAACATTTGCTATGAGACTTTACTGCCCGAGATGAAGTTTAAGTATCAAACCAGGGGGTGCTGACCATCCGTCCCAGCCATGAAGTGAGGCCACAAGCTTTAGGTAGGTAACCCTCTGCTGATTTTCCTAAACTCTTCCGCAAGCTGAATGAGGTTCTGCGTGTTTATTTGCGATTTTCATCCCCATGCTGTTCACTCCATCTTCTGCTGTAATCTCGTGTGTCACATATCCCCGTTGCTGGGTTACCGTACTGGAAAATGAATGCTTAGCTAGCTGCTGAAATTAATTGAGACCGTAAGAGGGAGAGGACAGAGAACAGAGAGAAAAGTCTATATTATGTTATTGCAGCATGTGTTACATTAGCAGCATGAGAATTGTTCGGAAGACAAGAGGGGCTGAATGTGGACAAAGCACTGACAGCAGGAGTGAGGTAGGGAAAGGGCTTCAGGACAGGAGAATGGAGTATGATGTTGGCAAGGAAGGAATAAAAGGGGCTCAGAGGCCTGCCCAGTGCTGGGGGATGCTGCATAGGTGGCATGTGCAGCACCTGGCAGGGAGGGAGGTCTCGGTGGCAGCCTCTAGTGGTTGGTTGTCCAGGTGCAGGAGCCATGGTCTCTATTCCCTGACTACGGACTGCTGCTGCCATGGCTGAGATAGTTGAGAGCGAATGCTATAAAAGAGGAGATCATTACCTCGATGCACATTTTGTAAATGCATAATTTCTGGAGTCCGCATTTCATACTAAGGCTGTAAAGGTATTTTAATAGCTGTGTGTGCTGCTTGTGATCATGCCTAGAACAGAAGATATCCTTATGAGATAATTGCCCACCCTGAAATATGTCATTAGCCAAAGGCAAGGGCCTCTGTCGATAAGGCAAAGGCAATTAATTATCTGATCGATCATTTATTTATTTATTCTAAAGCTTTTTTTTAGCTTGCCTATATTGAAACCTGCAAAATTGCTTGCCTTCTGCCAAGGATTCATCGCTTTTAGAACATGGAATCCAAATAGATATTGTGTTAAAGTTCTTTTTGTTTGTTTTTAAAGTTAAACTTCTGCATTAGTGGCAAGATTTAGCATGCATCCTCTGTCAGTTAATTCTCACTGAATCTGGTCACATATTGACTACAGATAACATTTGTTGGTTTTCTTAAGTTTATTTTGACATTTATTAATCTCATTTACCAACAACAAGTGGTCCAAGGCGATATACAACAATAAATAAGACATAGTATTCCATATCCTAATGTGAATTAATGGGTCTCTGACTTCCCCTGGAATCCCTTAACTGTGCCTCAGGTTACATTGTATCCTCTTTGCTCCCTTCCCAGTACTGTACTGCCTGCCAGGGTCTAAATATTACCTCAGCTGCAAGACTTCATTCCACTGTTCACCTCCGGTGCACACTGCTTGTACATTCAACCAATTTCAGCATTGCTACCCCCGTTCATCTGTTTTGATGGTGTGATACATCATCATTATCATCGCTTTATTTATGACACACTTTTCCACCAGGAGAGTTCAAAGTGAGTTACAAACATTAAGCAATAGACTAGTCAGATACAGTATCAGTATAGCTCGTTGGTATTTAAATACAAGATCGCTCAAGGAGCACTCAGCAGGACCAGAGGGGTGTCTGTGTACAAATGTTGGTGGAAGGTGTGGAATTAATGGCAAGGAATGAAAGTTGCTTTGATCAGCCTGGTTTTTGCTGGTTTTCTGAAGGTTAAGGCGGTCAGGGACAAGCCTGATGCAAGGAGGAAGGGAGTTCCCTAGGGCTGGAGCAGAGCCAGTAAAAGTCCATTTTCTGGTGTTCACGAAACATATAATTCTGGGCAGTGGGATCACCAGATGAGCCTGAGGCCATGACCGGCATGAGGACGATGGCATATAGGGGGTGAGAGAGTTGCTAAGATAGGTTGGAGTAAGATCTTTGAAAGATTTGTAGGGCAGGGTCAAGATCTGGAATTTGGTGCGATGAGAGTGTTGAAAAGCAGTGTAAGGTTTTCAAGTTTGGGGTTATTCAGTCAAATTTGTGCATTCACTTCTTGGAAGGCAGGAATAGCCTAGTGGTTAAAACAGCAGGCTACAAACTAGTGAAACCAAGTTCAAATCCTGCTGCTACTCCTTGGGGCAAATCACTTCACTCTCCTTAGCAGGCAAGCTCCCTAGCAACAGAAAACAGCATACTTTGAAGTGTTTGAAAGGCAGAATACAAATAAATTGGATCAGATGCAGTCTGTAGTATTTTGTATGAGCTGCAGGCAGTGGTTTAGGGGATTGTCACATATAGTGAATTACAGTAATCAAATGGCAGATAACAGTGGCCCAGATAGTGGTTTTGAAAGCCATCTTGTCAAATAGAAGACAGAGGTGGAAGAAAGCTGTTTTGTTTACTGTGTGGTCATGGGACTATTTGTTTGTGCCTGCACACTAAAATGTAGTGCCTTGCCTGTTAAGAGGTATTTTATAATGCATGTTACATTCTTACCAACACATGCACTGCTGAATATACTGGCTATTGCAGGAGTTAAAAAGTTTCATTGTACCTCTCTGTCCATTTTAGCTTATATTATTCTTTGAAGTTATATTCATCAGACTGATTTTTGCTATGTTTGCAAGAATGAAGCTTAGTAGGAGCAAAAGTCAAGGTCTCCTAATTAGACAAAAATGTATATTCTTTTCTTATCAGTAACAAAATATGCTGTGCTTGAAGCTAATTATAATTAGTACCTAAGTCATGCTGACCTGTTGATTAATCATGACCTAAGACATGCTGCTGAATCATGCTGACTCCAAATGTAGAAACAGTATATAAGTCTTTCTGTATGTAATGGACTTTAGAACGCCCTCTAACAGCTTATTCAAGGTGTCGCCTTCTCCTTGTAATATTGGCATATTACAATAAATTTGGCAGCATTGTACAGGAACTGTTCTAGGAATGCTAGGAGAGCGATCCCATTTGAGGGGATTGTGTGCCCTTGGGTCTCGGCATGATCCCAGAAGACTCCAGAGCAGCACCGAGGTAGGCGATTTGTGTCTAAGCATGGGTGAAGACTGAAGGTCTGACCCTCTACCGAACCTGCATGCTTCTGGAAGGCCAACAACGCAATGTTGGATATTGAACAGTCCTCCGACCATTCCCAGCCCTTTCGGACCTGCTGCTAGGTATCGGCAAGAAGCAGCAGGCCGGACTGAGGATGAGGGCAGACGAAGGCCTTGTGACATAGAAGACTCTAGATGAGACGAGGAGCTTGGAAGACTCTGGGCGAGATGAGGAGCTTGGAAGGTTCAAACATTAGCACTGTCTCTCAGGGTGCCCTACACAGCCCACCACACCGGGTGGACACAATGGGCTGGTCACGGACCACCCTGTCCCACTGCGGTTCCTACGCAACCTGGAGAGGCTGGTCATGGACCACGCGGAGAGCGGGACAAGCGCAGGAAGGGAATCCAGCTGAGACGAAACTCCAATGACGAGAACAGGAACCGACGAGATGGATTTACCCCAAAAAGGTGTCAGCTGGAGAACCAGAGGAGCTGGAGGGTCAAGAGGACTTGCAACAAGCGAAGGGGGTGCGGAACCTCAGAACATCAGGAAGTGGAACATCAGGAAGCCTGGACTAGGAACCTTGGAACATGAAGACATGGAACATCAGGAAGCCACGAAAACTAAGGAAACAACGAAGACTCAGGACATGGAGTGCCAAGGAAGAACAAGGAACAAAGACCTGATGGAGCACTGGAAGACAGGAACCTTCAGGGACGAAGAACTCCGATGCAAGGCAAAGCAGGACTGTTGGAGAAGCCCTTTTATAGGGCTAGCAGGAAGATGCCCAGGAAGACATCATCAGATGGGGCCCGGGGCATATCTGTCCGCGGGCCCTTTAAATCATGATGAGAGGCGTGGCCACATGCCTAGAGAGGCAGACAGGAACAGAGGCAGCTCGGCGGCATCTGTTCCGAGAAGTAAGCAGGCGCGAGCGGCTCCCTGCCATGAAGGTGGGCTTAATGGCGGCCCCAGGCTGCAGGACAGGCCCCAGCGGTGGCGGCTCTATGCCGCTGAAGATAAGGCAGACTCGGCGGCTCACCATCGCGAAAAGCAACAACAGCACGCCTCCGGCTCGGTCACCGGACCACATCAGGGGAAGACCGCGGCAGGCTCCGTTCGCCACGGAATGCAGCAACAGTGGCGGCCTCCAGGCCGCTTGGGAAGTAAGCAGGATCCACGGCTCCTGCCACGATGAAGGCCCGGCGTCAGCAGCATCTGGCCACATCGGGGAACAGGCAGCACAGCAAGGTGAGAGGCCTGCTCGCAGGGGAACTCCGCGGGCAGGAATCGAAACAGTACCCCCTCCTCAAGCCTCATATCAACAGCTTGGAGAGAATGCAGGTATCAATCCATGCCGACAGGGGGTGATCAAGGGTTCAAAAACGGAAGCTGGCAAGTCCGGGAACTGGAGCGAAGCAAGACCAAGAAATAGCAGACAAGAAACAAAGCCAAACAAGATGAACAAAACAGCACAAACAAGAGGCAAACAGCACAAACAAGAGGCAAAGCAAGACGGAAAAAACAGCACAACAGCCAAACAAGACAAAAATCTGCAAAACCAAGACAGGCAAACAGCATAATCAAGAAAGCACAAACGAGAAACAAAACAGACAGCAACAAAGACAAGCAAAGCAAACAACAAAACAGCAAACAAACAAGCAGCCCAAGCAAGGAACAAACAGCACAAATGAGACAGGCAAATAGCAAAACAGCACAAAGGAGCAACTCAACAAACGGCACAAAGGATGAACAAGCAACCAAAACAGCACAAACGGAGCAAATAAACAGCAAGAACAAGCAAACAAAACAAGGAGACAAAACACAAACAAACAAACAAGGAACAAGCAGAGTAACAAAACAACAACCAAGGAGCTAACAAAACAAGGAAACGAGACAAGGAACAAACGAAACAAAGAGCACAGGAAACCTCAGGAAAGACCTGGGAGGGAGCCAGGGTGGGAACAACCGGAACCAGCAAACCAGATAGGGTGCAGGTGCCTCCTGCAGGTCGTAAAAACACCATCCTGGAAAAGGGTGAAAAAAAATGTCTGGATGCAGTCGCCTCCTGCAGGTCATGGAATCCAGACAGCTGGTGCCTCCAGCAGGTCGTGAAAAGGAAGTCCTGAACCAAAAAAGAAATTTTGGGTTCAAATACAAGTCCAGGAACAAACTCAAGATGAAGACTTTGCAGCAGAACTCCAGTAACAAGGCAAGCCCCTTCACAGGAACACATTCACCAGACACATGGCCTTGCATTCTGTTCTAGGAATGCTAGGAGAGCGATCCCATTTGAGGGGATTGTGTGCCTTTGGGCCTTGGAACAACCCCAGAAGACTCCAGAGCAGCACCGAGGTAGGTGAGGCGTGTCCAAGCATGGGTGAAGACTGAAGGCCTGACCCTCTACCTAACCTGCATGCTTCTGGAAGGCCAACAACACAATGTTGGATATTGAACAGTCCTCAGACCGTTCCCAGCCCTTTCGGACCTGCTGCTAGGTATTGGCAAGAAGCAGCAGGCCGGACTGAGGATGAGGGCAGACGAAGGCCTTGTGACATAGAAGACTCTGGACGAGACGAGGAGCTTGGAAGGTTCAAACATTAGCACTGTCTCTCAGGGCGCCCTACACAGCCCACCACACCGGGCAGACCCAATGGGCTGGTCACGGACCACCCTGTCCCATTGCGCGCCCTACACAACCTGGAGAAGCTGGTCACGGACCACGTGGAGAGCGGGACAAACGCAGGAAGGGAATCCAGCCGAGACAAAACTCCAATGATGAGAACAGGAACCGATGAGATGGATTTACCCCAACAAGGTGTCAGCTGGAGAACCAGAGGAGCTGGAGGGTCAAGAGGGCTCGGAACAAGCGAAGGGGGAGCGGAACCTTGGAACGTCAGGAAGTGGAATATCAGGAAGCCTGGACTAGGAACCTCAGAACATAAAGACATGCTCCGAGGTTCATCAGTAAGCCACGAAGACTCCGGAAGCAATGAAGAACAAGGAACGAAGACCTTACGGAGTGCTGGAAGACAGGAACCTTCAGGGATGAAGAACTCAGATGCAAGGCAAAGCAGTACTGTTGGAGAAGCCCTTTTATAGGGCTAGCAGGAAGACGCCCAGGAAGACGTCATCAGATGGAGCCCGGGGCATATCCGGCCACGGGCCCTTTAAATTATGATGAGAGGCGCGGCCACGTGCCTAGAGAGGCAGACAGGAACAGAGGCAGCTCGGCGGCATCTGTTCTGAGAAGTAAGCAGGCTCGAGCGCCTCCCTGCCATGAAGGTAGGCTTAAGGGCGGCACCAGGTCGCAGGACAGGCCCCAGCGGAGCCGGCTCTATGCCGCTGAAGAAAAGGCAGACTCGGCGGCTCACTGTCGTGAAGAGAGACAACGGCGTGGCTCCGGCTCGGTCACCTGACCACATCGGGGGAGGACCGCGGCAGGCTCTGTTCGCCGTGGAATGCGGCAGCAGTGGCAGCCTCCAGGTCACTTGAGAAGTAAGCAGGGTCCGCGGCTCCTGCCGCAATGAAGGTCCAACATTGGCGGCTTCCGGCCACAACGGGGGACAGGCAGCACAGCAAAGTGAGAGGCCTGCTCGCGGGGGAACTCCACAGACAGGAATCGCAACAGGAGCCCATTCATCCTTGTCTATTGTTGTGGAGCGATTAAGAGGGGAAAGATAAAATATCCACACTATCTAATAGTTAGCCAGATACATTTATCCAGCTAATTTTAGACTTGCTGAATAGTAGGTCTAACTTAACTGGGTAACTTAGCTGGATAAGGCCGATTATTGGCACTTATCCTGTTAAGTTAACTGGATAGGTAGCTCCACCCAGGAATGCCCCTGTCTCCCACATTTAGCTGGATGAATATTTTGCCACAGCAGCCTCACACGGAGGTGCAGTGGCACGGGCGGCGCGCTCCTCTCAACCCTCGACGGAAAACCTAAAACTTGACGTCTGCAGCCAGCTTCACTTCTTTCTAAATGAGCCTGCGGAACGGCCTTCATCCACCTTTCAGCGCAGAGGGCCAGATGTGTGAAGCATTTTTCCCTGTCCACACACTGGACTGGCAGGTCCCTTTCATGCCTCTGGTCCAGGGTATGGGAAAGAACCGGTAATGTGCCAGCCCCACGGCTCAGGCTGCAACAGGGCACAAAACTGTGTGGGAGGTCAGGGGTCGGGATCTCCTGTCTCGGGGGGGGCGGTCAGGCCTGGGTGTGCCGGAGGAGGGAAGACTGCTGCTGCCGCCGTGGCGGTCCCTGCCACGCTTCAAGATGCCGCCCGGGGAGAGCAGGTGCAAAGACGGCACACAATGACACAGGAAAAGGGGTGGGGACGAAGGGAACGCACAGCTGGCAACCATTATTTTTTTTCTGATAAAGATGGCTTTCCCCCCCCCTCCTTTTTTTTAAATTGTACTATGGGAATTTATAGAATTTTTTTCTTTTACTTTTTAACCTCTAAGCACAGCAGAAATAATAGACTTGACGCAAAGCTTGCCTCGCAGGCATCTTTCTTCCATTTCAACAGAAAGCAAAAATTTAAAGTGACAGGTGCCCGGAACTGGTGCAGTGCGGGGTGCTTGCTCACAGAGGCCTAATGCTTCGGAAAGCATTAAAAGAACCAAGGGCCCCATACAGTAGGCAACCTTGCCTTGATATTTACTGCATTAGCGCACTCTCATCGCTGGCAGAGTGCACCTTCTGTAGTACTCGGGCTTTCATATTAGAAACGGCAGCTCTACCTTCCGAGATCAATCCAGAACGCCACAGCCAGTTATATCGCGAAAACTAATTATTCTGCTGAATTAACAAATCTGACAAATCTCATTTTCACCTTTCGGTGCAAAGCTCAGATTTTCAGGAGAAGCCACAGCCCCTGAAAATGTAAGAGCCCTGTTTAGCCTTGGACTGAAATGAGCCTGCCCTTTCTATGAACTCACTAAGAGGCACTAATATTAATTTTACTTGTTGAAGTCATACTTTTTTCCTATAATTCTATCCATTTACCCAGCCTGCACCTCCCATACACAAGGGAGACTATTAGAAAACTGCTCTTTACTTCCATAGTAGATATAAGTAAGGACTGGAGGAACTATCCTTATAACGGGACTAGAAAAGGACGACCTAATGATAAAGGGGATGGAAGGGCTCCCATATATAAGGAAAGGCTAAGCAGTGCCGGTGCGAGGGTGTCCAGCCACCCTGCGCGGTGAGGTCCTCATGTGAGATCCCTTTCTCTCTCTCTCTCTCTGCGCAATGCAAATTGCACACCACAAACTGCCCCAGCTCCTCAACTAAATACATACCCCTAAAAAAAAGGAAAACGCCTCCAGCTCCGTGCCTCACCTGTGTCACATCTCATCCTTCCTGCATGCCCTTCAAAACTGCTGCCCTTACCGGCTTCTCTGCCACCCCGCCCACTTCCAGTGCCCCTAAGGCACCACCTACCCCGCCTAGTGCTTCTGCCGGCCCTGAGGCGAAGCAGGTTAGGGCTCTTCGGCCTAGAGAAGACATAGCTGAGAGGCAATATGAATGGCATAGAATGGATAAACAGGGAATAGTTATTTACTCTTTAAAATATTACTTGGACTAGGGAAGACTCCATGAAGCTAATAGTTAGCAAATTTAAAACAAACTGGATAATTTTTTTTTTTCACTCAGCACACAATCTGTGGAATATGTTGCCAAAGGATGTGGTGAAGGCAGTTAGCATAGCTGTTTTCAAGAAGGGTTTGAACATGCTCCTGGAGGAAAAGTCTATAAACCATTATTAGCCATTTAGACTTAGGAAAGCCACTGCTTATCCTGGGTTATGAGCAAGAAGGACTGAATCTATTCTTTGGGATCCTGCCAGGTACTTGTGACCTGGAATGGCTTTTGATCTGTCCCAATATGGAATTCTTGTCTTCTTTTGTGCTAAATTATAATTCAATGTCTATCTTATGTGGTAATAAAGAACGATTTGATAAGACATCCCCAATTGTGTGTAGGGCACAGTTTTGGTCTGACTAGTAGTGCCTCTTGTTGATTTTGGATTGGACAGTCATTTAAGCAGAGAGTGTGACGATTTAGGTAAGTACAGACAGATTCAGGAAAACTGGGGGAAGAACATTATGGCACTTACAAAAAGATTGCAACAAGTATTATGTATTATACCTTCTAACTTCCACTATGCATAGTGAAGCCAACCGCACCCTGTTTTAATGGGATTCAGCATTTATGCTTTCTGTAACATATTTAAAGAAACACTAAGCAATTCAGCATGAAGCTTTTAAACAATATGGGCCAGATGTAATAAGCATTTTAATGTGTGTGTGTGTGTCACGTTTCAGTTTAGTGGCCAATTCACACCAAATTTTCAGGACACGTCATGGGAACAGGGGGACGTGAGGATTCTGTGCTTATCGCAGACTGTGATCACACGTGTCCCTAAAAGCAGGCTACTTTGCCTTTGCTTGGAACTTCTTGTTTCTCATAGGCGCAAAATATGAAAACCCCTTCAGTACACCTGGTCCTAAGTTAGGGAAAAGAGAAGAATATCCAACAAACAGTTTTCCATGATCTTTAGAGGACATCAGGTTTGGTCATTTTGTTAAAAGCCTTTGGCACAATTAACTTATTAGGTTACTTTTCTAAGGATGTAAGACAGAGAATGGCATATGCAGGGGCAATTGGGCAGGATGGGTGGGCCAGCCAGCATCCATTATATCATACCATGACTTTCATTTTTATATAGCGCACTTGTCACCTGAAGGAGATCCAGGGCAGTTCACAAAAAGATTCTAAGTACAATAACAACTATTAAGTCTCCTGCTCTAAGCATCTATCCCTGCACGATCTCTATAGTTTCACTAGCAAACATGGCGAGCATACCATGAGTCAAAGATATAATGGCATGGGCAAATACAGCAGTTAAAAGACACTGTGGAAAATATGAAAACTGAGGACTATGAGTTAGTTTACGTATAGACCGTCTTCCGAATTTTGTTAATTACCTGGCATTGCAGTACAGTGATAATAAGCGCTGTCAAATCAGGTTTAGTTCTGAAATCTTGTCTCTGCATACCTAAAAGATTTAAGCAACTAACAGCTAATTTTGCAGAATGTACAGCAGGCTTGTGCAGTTGATGGTTTTTTGGGTTTTTTTTTAATCTGAATATGAATGAAGTAAGCTGTATCATGATTCAGAACGACTTGGCTTGGCTGTAGTTGCTATGGTAACTTTATTTGGCCTGCGCACTGTTGCACAGTACATATGATACTCAAATTCTTGTACTCGATACATAAAAGCTTGATTCAGGAACATGTTTCTCACAAAGAATGTAGATAAAAAAAAAAATGAGGGAACGGGAGGAACGAAATTAGCCAATCAGATTGACCATTTCAGACTTTTCCAGTGTTTACCTCCCTGTAAGTGGGAGATATGTGCTTGCCATAATGACTTGTAACTGATCCTGTATTTTAATCCATTTTAAGGAAAATCTATAGTCAAGTATGACAGTGCTCGGTTATACAAACCTAAGAGTGACAACAGCTCTGAATTAAAAGTGGAAACAAGAAACTATCAACTTACTGGGACCATACTGTTGTGTAATGGAAGCTAAACAACCTTTAATTGATTAAAATGCCCTATCTATAGCTTGGCTGGTTGATGGGTAGCACAGTAAAGGTGTGGGCAGTGCTGAAGCCCAGAGAGAATGTACTAATCAACATGATGTGCCGCATGAATTGAGCCCTCACAGACACGGTTAAACGAAATAAGTGTGCCATCATGGGAGAAACCCATATTCAGTGACTCACCACGTGAACATCTATCAACTGGAAGCCACTGCTCACTAGTCCAGTCATTTTTAATTACAGTACACTGTATGAAGTGATAAATATTAGAAGCTCCAGCATGATTTGTTAATCTAAGCCCATACCGACCAGAAATTAAAGTCCTTTTCCAAAGCAGTCTGACCGCCATAATTTTTTGTTTTACTCAGAAGAGCAGGACTACCAGGCACCTGGAGCCCAGTAGGACAGTCATTGAAAAAGTCAGACCTGACTAGAATTTCCAGCACAAAAGGTGAGCAAATACACCAGAGCTAAAGATTCAGATGATTTTGAAGACGTCTGTTGCCAAATTCAGCTGAAACTGCTGGAGATTATTGCAATTATAAGATCACACAACTACCGTATTTCCACGCATATAACCCGCGGGTAATGTGCGTTTTTACCTACCCCGCATGCCCCCCGCGGGGTATAAACGTGGGCGGGTTATCCAGAAAAAATTTTACAACCAATAAAGTTTCCCGACTCTGAATAGGCTGCAGCTGAGAGGAGTCCGTCCTATCCCTGCGCCCGGCCGCTTCCTGATTGGTCGCGTGTTAAATCTAGGCCGCAGGCGGGTGGGCGCTTGTTCCAGGCGGCGGCGGCGGGGGCGGGTGGACGCGCGTTAGTTCGAGACGGCCGGCGGGTGGTCGCGTGTTAAATCTAGGCCGGGTCGCACAGGCGCGCATTCATTCACTGCCGGTGGGGGCAGCCCCCACCGGCAGTGAATGAATGCGCGCCGAAAGCAGCTTGTTCCAGGCGGCGGTGGCGGGTGGACGCGCGTTAGTTCGAGGCGGGTGGTCGCGTGTTAAATCTAGGCCGGGTCGCTCAAGGCAATCTAGGCCGGGTCGCTCAAGGCAGTCACATGCCGTGACGTCACGGCATGTGACTGCCTTGAGCATCGAATCGCAGGGGTCGCATTCATTCACTGCCGGTGGGGGCTGGGGCAGCCCCCACCGGCAGTGAATGAATTCATTCATCCAGGCGGAGGAGCCGGCTGCTTTCAGCTGCCGCTGCCGGCTGCTTTCGGCGCTCAAGGCAGTAGCGGCGAAAGCAGCCGGCTCCTCCGCCTGGATGAATGAATGCGACCCCTGCGATTCGATGCTCAAGGCAGTCACATGCCGTGACGTCACGGCATGTGACTGCCTTGAGCGACCCGGCCTAGATTGCCTTGAGCGACCCGGCCTAGATTTAACACGCGACCACCCGCCTCGAACTAACGCGCGTCCACCCGCCACCGCCGCCTGGAACAAGCTGCTTTCGGCGCGCATTCATTCACTGCCGGTGGGGGCTGCCCCCACCGGCAGTGAATGAATGCGCGCCTGTGCGACCCGGCCTAGATTTAACACGCGACCACCCGCCGGCCGTCTCGAACTAACGCGCGTCCACCCGCCCCCGCCGCCGCCGCCTGGAACAAGCGCCCACCCGCCCGCGGCCTAGATTTAACACGCGACCACCCGGCTCCCGCCGCCCGCCTGGACCCACGCGGCCCTCCGACAGGTATTTAAAATTTTATTTTTTTTTTGAATTGCGGGTTATATGAGGAGGCGGGGTATATTAAAACTTTTTTTCATAAATCTTGAAAACCTGCGGGTTATGTGTGTGGGCGGGTTATATACGTGGGCGGGTTATTGTCGTGGAAATACGGTACACAAGGAGAACAAGCATATTTTCCTGATTAAAATACCATAAACTGAATACAGTATTACATTAGGGAGAAGCTTCTGCAGAAAAGAAACATGTTGTACTGCAAAGCATTGATCTGATGTTGCCTTATGAGTAGTCACAAATCGTAGCCACAGAGAGATTAATGGCAGATAAATATTGTCAGGTCAGTCTGGCCTGCCCATTTTCATTACCTCGTACAATACTACAGCACACATTCCTTGATTGCAGACTTTACCCTCATTTTCTCAGCTCTAAGGAATCCCTAGGTCTATCGCATGCTTTTGTGAATTCTGTTACCATTTTATTCCTCTCATTAACTCCACTGGAAGGCTGTTTTAAGAATCTACCACACTCTCTAATTTAAAAAAAAGGTTCCTTGTTACTTCTGAGTATGCCCCCTGCTTCATATCTTGGCCATTTGCATGTGTCCAAAAAGTTAACTCATCTGGTTAAAACTCATGTAAGAGCTTTTTCAGTGGCTGGACCAGTTCTGTGGAATTGCTTTCCAGAATCCCTGCATCTACATTCAGGAAGTTGCTCAAGACATTTTTATGTCAGCAGGCACTGGTTCAGGTTTAGGCATTAGGGTATGTATTTGCTGCTTTGTTATGAGGGTTATGTTGTGTTATGTGCGCTTTATGAATGCTTTTATATTGTTCACCACCCTGAGTTGTGGATGTAAGCCACATACAAATGTGTTAAATAAAAATAACCCCTCTCCCCCCCCCCCCCCCACCGGGGTAGAACCAGCCAGGCTGGGCTGGGGGGGTTCCTCAGAGAGAACCAGACCTATGTGCCCTCATACCCACCTCCTCCTAGCATGCCGCCCCTGGAGCCTGATAAGCATGCTGTGTTAATCTTATACATCACATGGAATTAGCTCAGCTGGCCAGTGAATTCTGAAACCACCTGAGGTACCAACATTCATGAGGGGGCCTAGGTGTCACCAGCTGAAATGCTGATACCCTGCTTTAGAACATTTTCTTCTGCAGACAAATCCTTGCCTCTGGTGCATTATTTGTACCCCTGAAATATAATCCCTCATATTTAGATCCTCAAGTGTCACATTATAGGTGTAAAGACCTCCTTAGGATCTCTGCAAGAAGCGAGGCCTAGTAGAAGTGGAGCAAACCGCTTGCTCTAGCCTCCCTATGAGTTGCTGGAGTGACTGGCTCCTGCCTGCTGAAGAGCAGATGAAGCATAGTGGGAGTGTGGCATTTTTGCTGGGAGTCAGAGGAGAGAGCATCCAGTTTGCTTGGGTTCCCCTTTGCCAGCTATCTGGGCCTTATATCCCTGGTTCCTTGGAGTAGGAAGTGAGATTGCCTGCTTTTGAGTCCACAACCTGATTAGTAAGTGACTGTGTCTCACTATTTTTGATTGCTTCCAGATTTTTCGGACTTTAATTCTGGAGATTTTTCCTAGTTCCCCTCCTGCTGCCCTGGGAAAGGCTAGGAAGAAAGAATCCCAGTTTTTCCATCTCACACCCAGGGGTTGGAACGTGGTAGCTCTGTCTCTTTTTAGTAAACTCTTTTGTAGTTTTGAGGGGGGGTGGGGGTTGTCTGTTTCTTTTTATTTTGGTAGGAAGTTGTCTGCCACCTCCCTGGCCTGAAGTGGGGAAAGACAGGAGTTTTTTCCCTGCTGGGCTCCTGTTGGAACTTTCAGCCTCAGGGATCCAAGTGCAACCTTTCTCTCTCCCCCACCTCCCACTGCTGGAGGTCACCATCTGGAACTGCTGAGCACTCACCAACTCATTGCAGCCTCTGGGAAAAATGCATGGATTCATGCTGTGGGGAGCAGGATTCACCTGTGGGACCCAAGATATCGCCAAACAAAGCCAATCCACATCAAAGCTTCTGTTCCTAAACAAGATAGAGAATTTACTAGAAGTCCAAGAATCAAAGTCCAGAAAAGGCAGAAAAAAAAAATCAGTCACAGTCCAAAATACAATAGAACAGGAGAAACAGCTTCTTAGATAATTCACACATCTCAAAGTGGTTACTATCTTCTCATGCAGGTTCAGTCACCAGACAGAAGAATTTTTCCAAGGACTGTCACTAGGACCTATTCCTTCCTCAGGCCCAAATGACAGACAAAAACCTCTTCTCCTTTATCCCAAACGGACAATTTTATCATGAGGTAAGGTGAGTTGACTGCCTCAGGCGGCAAAATTTGGGGGGCAGCAAATGTTCCTACCCCCCAAAACACTCCTATAGTGGCCACCTCACCTTGCCATAAACATATGATTATCGAAGTGCCTGCGGTGTCATGGTGAATCCCATCTTGCCACGGCCTAAAGAAAGGAAGTTCAGTGGGGCCATAGTGGAGCCCATTCCACTGCGGCAAGACCCTGAAAGTAAGTGTGTGTGTGTGTATGCATACATGTGAGTGAGCCTGTATGCATGTGTGAGTGAGAGACTGTATGCATGTGTGGGTGTGCGAGAGAGCCTGCATACATGTGTATGTGGTATGGGTGTGTGAGGGAGCCTGTGACTGTACATGTGTGAGTGTGTGTGGTGTACATGAGAGCCTGTATACATGTGTGAGTCTGTGTGAGAGCCTGTATGCTTGTGTGAGTGATAGCCTGTATGCTTATATGTGTGTGAGAGATCCTGTATGTGTGTGTGTGTGTGTGTGTGAAATAGCCTAAATGCATGTGTGTGATAGCCTCTATGCATGCATATATGTGTGTGTGTGAGAGAGAGAGACTGTGTATGTATGTGTGCATGTAATAGCCTGTATGCATGTGTGAGTGCGTGTGAATGAGAGCCTTATGCATTTGTGGGTGTGCATGACAATCTGTATGCATAATTCCCTCTAAACTGAGCACATAAGCAACTGCTCATATATTTCAGAGCATCGCTCAAAGGTTTTACATGGTCGCCCACATACATTTTTCTTTGTGCTATATACAGAAAGCAATACTAAAACTGGTGCTGAAAAATTGTTAATTTAAAAAAATTATTGCTCACATGAAAAAAAAAATGTATGCACACCTAGTGCTTCAAGGGAGCAATGCCTGTGTGCATTTGTGAGTATAGGTATGTGTGTGAGTGAGTCTGTATGCATGTGTGGGTGTGTGAGAAAGCCTGCATGCATGTGTGTGTGTGTGTGGTGTGGATGTGTGAGAGAGCATGTGTGAGTGCGTGCGTGGTGTGCTTGAAAGCCTGTGTGCATGAGGGTCTGTGTGCATGAGTGAGTGTATGTGAAAGAGAGGGGGTGTGTGACAGCTTGTGTGCAAGTGTGGAGGAGGAGAAAGCCTTGGTATGGGGGGGCACAAGTGTGTGTATGTGTGAGGGAGTGTGAAAGTATTTGTGTGTGCAAGAGAAAGAATAAAGTTTGTACGGTCCTCTTCCCAAATCTATGACAATCTCAGGGTGACTGGAAATGAAAAGATTCCAGGTATGGAGAACATGAACTTTTTTGTTGTTGTTGTTAGATTTAACTGTTGGGTGTTTTTGATGTCTATTGTTTTGAAATATTCTATTGGTGTTACGGTCCTGCCCGCGAGGAGCGCGGGCAGGCCCTCACCTTTGTGCGGCTGGCCGAGCCGCCGCCGCTGCTGCCGTTGCCGCGGGTCCTCCGCGGTGTCCGGGCTCCTCCCCGGCTGCCATCTTCTCCGTGCAGCGGGGCCGACCCACCGCGAGCTCTCCTCGCGGTGGGTCGGCCCCGCTGTCCCTCTGGGCTGTCTCCGGCGTGCTCTGCCGTTCCCGGGGTCCTTGGCCGGCAGGGAGGGCGTCCCTGCCGGTGCCTGCAGCCAGCTTCCCTCTTCCTGCTCACCTGCTCCAGTCGTCGTGGCCGAGAGCCGTCCCAGCAGCCTGCCATTCTTCCAGCTGCAGGGCAGGGCTGCCCCGACGTTCCTCTGGTTCTCCACGGCTCCTCCATGTGGCTGGGAACGCCACCAACGACCCAGCTCTCTCCAGCTTCCTAGGGCGTGAGCGCGCGCCTCCCGTCTGTTCTTCAAGGGCCAGCCAGGTGTGGCCCCCTGCTGGCTCCTCCCTGGGCGTTGTCCACCTCAGCTCTACAAAGGGATTCGGCGTCCAGTCTGTCTTTGCCTTCGCAAGGAGTTGGTCACTCCTGAGACCCTCGTTCCAGGAGCTGCCTTGTCTTCCAGCCTTCTGCAAGGTCCAGTGTTCCATGTTTTCCGTTGAAGCTTCTTGTCCAGTTGTTCCAGTCCTGATGTCTTCAGTTGTTCCAGTCCTGATGTTCGCCTGTTCCTGTTCCTGCCTTGAGGTCTGATTCTTATCCAGTATCCATGATCCAGTCCAGATGTTATAAGCCTTGACCCTTGATCCTGAAACTCGCCTGAAAGCTAAGTACTTTGCTTCTGAATCTCTTGAAAGCTATCACCTTGATCCTGTGTTCTCCAATGTCCTGGTACCTTGCGGCAAGCCACGCCATGGTCCGTGACCAGCCCTCGGGGAGGGCTGATTAGGGCCATCTGTGATGCAAGCCATGTACCTCGTTCCTAAGTCTCTGAGAAGTCCTTGTTCCTGATCCTGACCTTGATCCTGTGTTCTCCAATGTCCTGGTACCTCGCGGCAAGCCACGCCGTGGTCCGTGACCAACCCTCGGGGCGGGCTGGTTAGGGCCATCTGTGATGCAAGCCATGTACCTCGTTCCTAAGTCTCTGAGAAGTCCTTGTTCCTGATCCTGACCTTGATCCTGTGTTCTCCAATGTCCTGGTACCTCGCGGCAAGCCACGCCGTGGTCCGTGACCAACCCTCGGGGCGGGCTGGTTAGGGCCATCTGTGATGCAAGCCATGTACCTCGTTTCTAAGTCTCTGAGAAGTCCTTGTTCCTGACCCTGTCTCCTGCCTTGGCTGCCGGTGTGCAGCAATCCAGCTTCTTCCTTGATGTCGGTGCCAGATCCAGTTCCTGATCCAGTCCCATTTGTGCTGCCCTTCGTTTTGTCTGGTTCCTGAGCCTTCTGGCCTGTTGGGCCCTGGAGTGGCCAACAGGTGGGATTCGTCCCTGCGCTTTGGAGCTTCTGCCCTGCCAGCCGACGGGGCTTCGGATGTCAGAATTCCAGCATCGGAGTTCGCGTCGCCTGGTTCTCTCCTGCATTATCCCGCTCTCTGCGTGGTCCGTGACCTGCCCTCCAAGGCAGTGTCGGGGACGCGTGGGACAGGGTGGCTCGTGTCTCAGTCCCAGGAGTGGTCTGAGCCGGGTACCCTGAGGGACTGTGCTCAAGTCTTCCTTCAGTCCTTGTTCCTGAGTCTACATCTGCACCTTCATTATCTCGCTTCTGAATCTACTTCTGCATCTACAGTATCTTGCTTCTGAATCTACCTCTGCATCTACAGTACCTCGCTTCTGAATCTACCTCAGCATCTTCAGTACCTCACCTCTGAATCGACCTCTAGTACCTTGCTCCTGAGTCTGCGTCTGCACGTCCAGTATCTTGTCTCTGAGTCTATGTCTGCACTCCCAGTACCTTGCTTCTGAGTCTACGTCTGCACTCCCAGTTCACTGCTTCTGAGTCTACGTCTGCACTTCCAGTACCCTGTTCCTGAGTCTCGTCTGAATCTATGTTCCAGTCTTCGCTGTCCTGGCCTCTGTCCGGCCTGCCGCTTTGTGCCGTATCCTGCGGCAGGTCCGAAAGGGCTGGGAACGGTCGGAGGACTGTTCACAAGACCAACATTGCGTTGTTGGGTCTTCCGAAGCGTGCAGGTCCGGAGGAGGGCCTGTCGCCTGGTCATCACTCCAGTCTTGCTTCCGTCCTACCCATGCTCGGGCATGCCACGCCTCCCGCGGCCCTCTTCGGAATCCTCTGGGGTCGAGCCGCGGCCCAAGAACACACACCGCTCTCAGGAAGTGGGATCGCTCCTAGCGCTCCACAACAATTGGTTTTTGAGAACTTTAAAATATATTTTGAATTGAATTATTGAATGATGTCCTGTTCACCTCCTGTTTTGAAATATTTATTTTCTATTAATATAGTTTTACCATTATGATTGATGTGTTATATTTCATTATTTTATTATTGTTTTATGAGGAATGATGGTGCTTCTGCTTTTACATTGTTGCATACAAAATCTGGCTTCTTGCAGTTTCCAGTTCAGTTTTTGTCTGCACATTTCTGTTTATACTCTATTCTGTATTTGATGTCAGTCTGTGTTCTGCATGTGTGATCGAGGTGAGATATTCTGCAGGCATGTGGTTTCTGTGTGGGAATATATAGCAGCCTGGCTCTGTTTTCCTAATAGGAATTGTATTGGGGTTTTAGGGTCTGGTGTAATATTTGTAGTGTTGCCTTTCATAGGTAGGGTTGTTACTGTTTCAGTGCAGGCATTTAGTGCTATTTTGGTATGGGAATTCTGAGCCATGGGAAAACTGAATTGCAATTACAATATTTATTTAAAATCATTTGTTAATCACTTTATCGAATAAAATTCTCCCTACGTGACAATATAGTGCAATAATGCACTTTTTAATAGGTTTGATATCATATGGGTTCCAACTGTCTCTTTTTTTTGCAGGGTTTTCTGGCTAGCACCTCAGCAGTGCATGAAAAATAATATACGTGTTGTGTAATATCTTTTACCTCAGAAGACTATGAATGCATAGTATTTAATTCTGTGTGGTAAGGACTGGGAAGCTGGGGGCGCAAGGCTGTAAAGTTCGCCGAGTATGCCTAATACCCTTGCACCAACCTGGAGAGAGTGCACCTCACACAGATTCCCACCATTTAACCATCTCCCATTTCTTCAGGGGAAAAATGCTGGGGAAGCAAGGGAGGCAGGTGTTAGGGTTCCTGGGAATGTTGCAGGATTACAAACTGGTTAAAAGACAGGAAACAGACAGTAGGATTAAATGGTCAATTTCCTCAGTGGAAAATGGTAAACAGTGGAGTGCCTCAGGGATCTGTACTTGGACCGGTGCTTTTCAATATATTTATAAATGATCTGGAAAGGAATACGACGAGTGAGGTTATCAAATTTGCAAATGATACAAAATTATTCAGAGTAGTTAAAACACAAGCGGAATGTGATGCATTACAGGAGGACCTTGCAAGACTGGAAGATTGGGCATCCAAATGGCAAATGAAATTTAATGTGGACAAGTGCAAGGTGATGCATATAGGGAAAAATAATCCTTGCTGTAGTTACACGATGTTAGGTTCCATATTAGGAGCTACCACCCAGGAAAAAGATCTAGGCATCATAGTGAATAATACTTTAAAATTGTCGGCTCAGTGTGCTGCAGCAGTCAAAGCAAACAGAATGATAGGAATTATTAGGAAGGGAATGTTTAATAAAACGGAAAATGTCATAATACCTCTATATCGCTCCATGGTGAGACCACACCTTGAATACTGTGTACAGTTCTGGTCGCCGCATCTCAAAAAAGATATAGTTGCGATGGAGAAGGTAAGGAGAAGGGCAACCAAAATGATAAAGGGGATGGAACAGCTCCCCTATGAGGAAAGACTGAAGAGGTTAGGGCTGTTCATCTTGGAGAAGAGACGGCTGAGGGGGGATATGATAGAGGTCTTTAAGATCATGAGAGGTCTTGAACGATTTGATATGAATCGGTTATTTACACTTCGAATAATAGAAGGACTAGGGGGCATTCCATGAAGTTAGCAGGTAGCACATTTAAGACTAATTGGAGAAAATTATTGTTCACTCAACGCACAATAAAGCTCTGGAATTTGTTGCCAGAGGATGTGGTTAGTGCAGTTAGTGTAGCTGGGTTCATAAAAGGTTTGGATAAGTTCTTGGAGGAAAAGTCCATTAATGGCTATTAATCAAGTTTACTTAGGGAATAGCCACTGCTATTAATTGCATCAGTAGCATGGGATCTTCTTAGTGTTTGGGTAATTGTCAGGTTCTTGTGGCCTGGTTTGGCCTCTGTTAGAAACAGGATGCTGGGCTTGATGGACCCTTGGTCTGGCCAAGCATGGCAATTTCTTATGTTCTTATGTTATTCTATCTGCCACTCTTCTGGAAACTCTGACCCCTGCCTTCTCCCTTCTGCAGCACTTCAAATCACTGACAGAGCCAGACTCCAAGCGTGTGCTCAAGGATTTGACCTGTCCCGTGCCTTGGCAGCAAACTGCCTTGGCTTGACTTCCCCCGACAGAAATGGTGCCCCGTGGGTTAGGGGGTCCTAATTCTTTCTAGATGACCTGCTGCCCTTGCCACAGAGAAAGGCTGCTCTCTCCAGCAGATCAACAAAACCCCAGGCTGAGCACCACACTGGGGCCATCCTCCCTGAGCTCCCAACAGGATGTCCTACTCTCAAGCCAGACTCCTCGAACCTCCTCCCAGTGCCTCATGGAAGCACCATATATACACACTGCCCATTCCTAAGGGCCTTTTGGTTTTCAGTTTTTATTTTACAGTATTTTCCTAGCAATTTTATCTGTGTTTATTACAACAAAAGTGAAAATTATAGTTACCTGTAAAATGATGTTTTTTCCCACTGGATTTCTCCTGTTTTTGTTCTTTTTTTTTTTTTTAATAAACATTGATAAATTTATAGGAAAAATAAAATAAAAACTGAAAAAGGAAGGTACTTAACCATCCCCTTTGGGTGAAGAACCCTCCTGTCACTCACACTACGGGCTGGCATCCCCTGAACCTCCCAGGGCTGGAAAAGTCTTGATGATAAAGAATAGCGAAGCCTAGCTGGCTCGACACCAAGGAAAATCAGTGAAGAGATTTGATGGAGAAAAGGAGCTCATCTGGAGACATCCCCTGCAGGAGTCACTACCCCTTGGAGAGAAAGGCATGTGAGAAGTGGAGTATGGAGAACATCAGTGACGTCAGGTAGTTTTTCTACTTTTAGAAGGGAAAACTATTTTAAATTAGAGAACCCCCCTTTCCATCCTGAGAACTTTCTTTCCAATACCTTAGGAAGGAAGATCTCTTCAAACCATAGGGGCACTTACATGGTCTTAGTAACATCTGGGACATGGATATGACAGTAAGGAAATGTGTTTGGTGTCAGCTTGTCACCCTTGAAGACATTACCCAGTAACCTATTTTCTTGGAACAAACATCCTACATGTCCAATCTAAATTCTTTGGCACCTCCATCCATCAGATGCACTCACTGAGTTAACACCCACATAAAGGTTTTCACCCTGCATCTTGGGCCGTGTAGGTCTACGCTTCTTTCAGAAAAGCCATCCTTGAGGTCTGTTGAGACTTTACATGGACTTAGCCTCGGGGCTGGGTGTGACCCCTGCCATCTCACAACACATCTAGAAAAGGGGCTACATAGGATTTATTGGTTGCCCCTCTGGGCTGCCTCTACTCCATCTATGGCATCTGTCAGTCATGTTGTGGAACATTGCCTACCAGCATAAGGACTTATCAGTCAAAATAGCCAATTTTGTTTTTACCGATTATTTAAGCTCTGAAATCTGGTGAACAATATGAAGTTGTGTACAAGGTTTAAATCAGGACCTATATTTTTTTTTTGGGTTCCAGGCAATTTATAGCTATTACTCAAGTATCATGCTGTATATTACTCAGATGCAATTTGGAAGCATTACCAGGGCCAGATCTAGGCTAACCAGCACCCTGTGCGAAAAGTGAAATTGGTGCCCCTCTCCTCCCGCCTTGGGTGGGAGCAGGTCTGGCATAGCAACTCCCTTCTTCAGCAGTGGCTCCAACACAGTGATCATCCTTTTTCTCTCTCCTTCCTAGGATCCCCTTTTCTTCCTTCCCCCCACCCTTTACCCAACATCATTGTCCTCCCTGACCTCCTCTCTTTTTCCCTCTGCCTAATTGATAGAGGGGGATGCCAGCTTGGTGAAGCCCCCTCATCCATAGCGCCCTATATAGCCGCATAGATCACTCCCCCCCCCCCCCCCCCCCCAATAGCTGGCCCTGAGCATTATACTATATTTCTCTGAGACAAACTGTAGGTTAACACCAGGGATAGGCAACGCCGATCATGTAGTGCCACAGACAGGTCGGGTTTTCAGGGCATCCAAAATGAAAATGCATGAGATAGTTTTGCATGCACTGCCTCCATTGTTTGTAAATCTATCTCATTGTGAATGTCCTAAAAATCAGATCTGTTTTGTGGCCCTCTAGGACTGGAGTTCCCTATCCCTGGTTTTTAAATAGCTGATAAAGGTGAAATCTTTTCTTTAGTGTTTGGAGGAGTAGGCACATATGGAAGTGCCTATCTGAAACACACCACCTTCATGGGAGTTAGCACAACCAAATCTATTTTTGTTTCAAACTATATTATCTTATATGTATGATAGCCTTGGCCAACAAACAAACAACAGAAATGAACTACATGCTAATCCTCAACGTTGCATTAACAACTGGCGATTGGATTTCCAGTGTCTACTGAAAATGTCTTTTTGAGTTTTGTGGTCAGCACTTACACCACATCAATGCTCCAAAGGAGAAAAATCTCCTTTGCTAACATCACGAGGGCCTCAGTTCTTTGTTTGCCTGCTGGAAGCTGTAATATAGAGACTGGCCCTCTTAGTGCTCGCCAGGCATGTCAGAAGAGAGGCAAGTGCTTGGTACTGACTGTATATCCTATTTTCAGCTGGATTTTTTTTTTTTTCTTGAGCTCATATAAGGTTAAGCAAGCAGAGAACAAGGGGCAGTTTCTTTCATTGTGTCAAGGCAATTATTCTGATTCTCAGCTTGCTAATAGAAAGATGCTAATAACATATAATGAATCCTCAGCATAAAAGAAACACAAGTGTAAACCATGGCCGTTTTTTTCTTGATCATAAATCTGAAATGCTGATATGTGAGCTTGTCTAATGGTGACTGATGATGTTTTATGGCTGTTGTGCTGAAATGTTTCGCCCACATTCCCCCATCCAGTCCGTACGTACTTGTTTATTTTTGGCCTTGCTAAATCTGCTTGAACTGTGCATGGACACGTTTTAAATTCTTAAATCTCGTGTTCTGTAGTCGCAGAGAGATACAAAGCGCTACCCTCTCAGTAGTTGTGGTGCCATCGTACTCATTTGGCATGAATTAATGAAGGCTGAATGTGCGTGGCAGTACAGAACAGATGGAGTGCCCGGGTTCAGTGTAGGTGGTGGATGTTTTCAATAACGCTTTACATGAAGTGATGAAAGCATGTTGTTTTAGGGACTACAGAAAAATGCAGCAAGATGGGGGAAAACCAGGACAAATGAGGGGGTCACTGTTTAGGCTACTGGTAGTAATGTGTACTTGGGGACAGCTAGTATGAAGTTTTTAAAGAAAGTGGCTCCTCTGTTCCTTGGGCTTGTGGTGGCCGAGGGTACAGGTCTTCTCGAGAGTTTTGGAGTTGCATGTCTAAAGCAAGAAGCTCCTCCATCCCATGAGCTTGTGGTGGTTAATGGGGAGAGGGGATCCAGAAAATAAATAATATTATTTTGTGAGGGCATGGTTGAGTGGGAGAGGAGGGGGGATTATCCTAGATAAAACCAGGCTTGCTATGGCGATGGAAATTGAAGGAGTTTAATAGATTCTTCACCTCTCATTTAGGACCTCATGCTGTAACTCTATGTCCTGATAACTTGTACAACTGTGTTTTTTTCTTTAAATGTTCATAAACTTAGGCACCGGCAAAAATGGTTTAGGAGCCAGGGAAACAATTTTTTTTCCTTACAATTTATCTTACTTTTTCTTGGTCAGTTTTTGCGGGGTTCATTTTGGCGTTTTCTTACTTTACTTTTGCTTTTCTTTGCTCTTTCCTCCTTCCAGCTTCATCCCTGTGCCTCAATGTAACTTTTATCTTCTGCCTTCTAGCCCCGTCTCTTTATCTCCCACTTCCCGCCAGCCTCTTTCCTACTTCCTTCCTTCTGCCAGCCATAGCTGTCACTACTACAGATGGGACAAGGGGTGCGTGCCCCCCCACCCCCTTAAAAAAAAAAAAAAGTGTTGCCAATTCAGTTTTATAGACCTCCGTGGCTATCTTCCACATTCCTGCCAGCCCGGGGCAAAGAACAAAAAGAAAAAAAGAACACGACAGAAAAACCTCCACCGCGTTTTCTAAGTAGTTTAATAGGACCGCCGGCCTCGGCCTCCCGATGCTCACTGACAGCAGGGCTCAGTCTGACGTCATCTCCTGCCGCGGCGCAGGGCTCAGTCTGACGTCATCTCCTGCCGCGGCGCAGGGCCCGTCTCCTGGCTCCTACCACGAGGCCATGTGGCTGCATGTGGCAGCGGAAGACGACGTCAGCTGCTCCTGCTGCCGGGTCGAAGGTGAGGAGAGGCAGACTGGAAGGAGGGTCAGTGACATTAGCAGGCTACTTGAAAAAAAAAAAAGTTACTTTCTTCAGCTGTTTGTTTTTCACGTTGTGGAATGGTGGGCACAAATGCCCGGGAGGAGGGGAGCCTGGGGTGAGAAGAGGAGAGGAAGAGAGTGCCTGGAGGGAGAAGGGAGATGAGTGGCTGGAGAGTGCCAGGAGGAATAGGGCAGAAGGGAGAAAGAGTGTCGGGGGGGGAGGTGAGGAAAAGAAAAAATACCTGGAGAGAGAGGTGGAGGAAGTGCCTGGAAGGAGGGAAGAGAGAGGACAGAAAAAAAACAAAATGAAAAGACAGGCAAAAATAAAAAGAACCTCAGAGGAATGGCCCATAGACAGGACCATAGGGTGAAAGTAGACGTCCCCATAGGAGCTGGACAGCAGGGATTTCACCACTGAAGATTGAACACGCAAGGGAGGGTTATGTGACCTCTTTGAAGTAGCAGTGGTGCATGGCTGTAAAGTAAGTGGGAGAAGCCTCAGTATATTTGGCGCCTTCAAAATTTGGCCCTATAGGCAGTTGCCTATGCCTAAATCCAGGCCTAACAGGAGGGAGGGGGAGAGAACTGGGGATGGTGGAAGAAGGAGAGGGCTGGGCTTGGATTTGAGAGAGCGAGGGGACCATGGATTGGAGGGAAGGGCAGAGGGGAAGGAGAAGAGTGTTGGATAAAGAGGAGGAGGAATGGGAAAGCGAGAGCATGGAAGAATAGGAAAAGGAGACAAGGAAGAAAAGAAGTGCGACCAAAGTATTCAGATATCAACTTTGAAGGAAACGGACAAGAAAGGGAGAGAAGTGAAGCAGAAAAGGAAAGGCCCCAGAGAACTAAGGGGGAGCGGGGTCTCAGTGATGGGGAAGAGCAGGGACTTAGTGGTTGGGTAGAGTGGAGAGGTGTGTTAGATGGCCCGGGGGTGTGAGGCTGGGTGCATAAGGGTTGGGAGGGTAGCGTGATGGAGTGAAGGACGTGGATGGGCTGGGAAAAGGTTGAGAAGTAGTGTAAATGGACAGGGGTCTGTGAAGGGGTGAGAGAGTGTGGAAATGGGGCTAGGGAGGGGGTGAACAGCGGGAATGAGAGTCTGGGTAGGGGAAAGAGGCTGATGAGAGTTAGAGGAAGGAAGATGAGGATAGGGGATGGGTGAGTAAAAAGGGTGGGAGTGGGTGAAAGACATATACTGTAGGTGGAAAGAGAGGCTAGGGAAGGTGTGAAAGACAGAAAGGAGAAAGGGAGGGCTGGGGAACGGGTGAGATTGAAAGCTGGTAGGTAGGTGAGAGGTGAAAAGAGGGAGATTGAAAACTGGAAGGTGATAGATGAGAAGGAGGGATGAAAGGCTGTGAAAGGGAAAGATCTATGTTAGAGACAAATGTAGGAAAGGAAGAAAGGCGGGGAGGAAAGAAACAGAAAGCAGACTCCTGGAAAAGTACTTAGAAAATTGGCAAGAGGAAAGTGGAAAAGAATGATTGGGGCCAACCCAATTAGAAAATAAAAAGCCCAGGTAACAAAGGTAGTAAAGAAAATTATTCGTATATCCTTGTATTTTGCTCAGTATGAAGGGAGATGCATTTCTGTTTCTCTTTCTTCAGTGTTGCACTGCATGCAGAGTTTGGCTTCTCAGGGTTTCCATTTCAGGGGATTTATCGGCATATGTTTCTAATTTATGGTTTCTTAGTCTGTGTTAGGTGAGGGTTGATCTGTGTGCTGTGTGTTTGACTGAAGTGAGGTATTTTACTGGTGTTTAGTTTCTGTAGGGATCTATAGCATTCTGGTTTGGTCTGTTTTCTAAAAAAAAAAATGTTTTGGTGTTTGGGGCCTAGTGTAATATTTGCAGTGCTGTTATTTCATAGGTAGCACTGTTGCTGTTTGAGTCCTGGGAGTTAGTGCTGTTTTTTGTTCTGGCAGGTTCTGAATGCCTTTTAAGAACACAAGAGGTGCCACGCAGGGTCAGACCAAAGCAAATCGAGCCCAGCATTCTTTCACTGACAATGGCCAGTCTGGATCACAAGTATCCACCAGATCCCCATTAGTTAATCTATTTCTTGAATCTCACTCCCAGAGATAGGCACTGGCTTTCCCAAGTCCACTTGGCTAATAACTGTTTATGGGAGCAGGGAATGCTGACAGTGCTGCATTCCCTGTCGTCCTGCCTCTTGCTGCTCCTCCTCTACCTGCTTGAACCTGTTTAAAGTGGAGATTCACACCAGAGGTAGAGGAGGAAGGGTACCTGCAGGCACAGAGAGTGCAGATTTCTCTTTTGACCACGGCCTGCACTGCTGCTGCCGATGTAACTGTAGGGAGAAATGAAAATGAAGGGCTGTATTTCATCCCTCCCTCTCCCCTGGGGGGAGAGGGAGGGATGAAATACAGAGGGGAACTGGAAGGCTCAGAAGAAGAGCGAGAGGTCAACCTCCAGAGAAAAATCATAAAGTATCCTCTCCTGCTGCTTTGAATTGTAAAGCAAAAAAAAATTAATTTATGAAAATCAACAATGCTCTAACAGGCCAATACAGTACTGTGCGCTCCGGTGGAGCGCACTGTTAACCAGCATTTGGACATGCGTTTTCAACACGCTAGCTTTTCCCCTTATTCAGTAAGGAGTAATAGCGCGTCGAAAACGTGCGTCTAATCCCCCCCCCCCCCCCCCCCGAGACTAATAGCACCCGCAACATGCAAATGCATGTTGATGGCCCTATTAGTCATTCCCGCGCGATACAGAAAGTAAAATGTGCAGCCAAGCCGCACATTTTACTTTAAGAAATTAGTGCCTACCCAAAAGTAAGCGTTAATTTCTGCCAGCACCGGGGAAGTGCACAGAAAAGCAGTAAAAACTGCTTTTCTGTGCACCCTCCGACTTAATATCATGGCGATATTAAGTCGGAGGTCCCGAAAGTTTAAAAAAGTAAAAAAAAAAAAATTTAAAAGCAGCCCACGGCTTGTGGGTTGAAAACCGGACACTCAATTTTGCCGGCGTCCGGTTTCCGAACCTGTGGCTGTCAGCGGGCTTGAGAACCGATGCCAGCAAAATTGAGCATCGGCTGTCAAACCCGCTGACAGCTGCCGCTCCTGTCGAAAAAGAGGCGCTAGGGACGCGCTAGTGTCCCTAGCGCCTCTTTTTACCGCGGGCCCTAATTTAAATATTTTAGTTTACTGAATCGCGCACACAGGACACTGGCCTGTGTGCGCACCGGGAGAGCGGGTGCTCGCCCACTCTCCCGCGAACTTTACTGTATCGGCCCGTTAATTTGGAGTGAACTATTTTCTTCTTAGATCCCCCACTAATTTACTGTGCCCCTTTTTGACAGGACATGTTTTTGTGAAACGGGGAGCTGATATGGTCCATTTGTTAAAGCTTCCCTTTGGGAAGTTGCCAGAATAGATTGTTCTTGCAGTGATATGTAGAAACCACTAGAATTATCTCCTGACCCTATGAGGGGAGAGAGAGTCTTTCTCTCTTCTTGCTGCAGGAGGCAGTCAGCACGGGAGCTGTGGTGGGCAGGGTACGAGCTGCAGACCTAAGTCAGGGGGTCTGTAAGTTCTGGCCTTAGTTTTAGAGAAGTTAAGGAGGGGAGAAGAAGTCTGAAGCTTTCCATTCCTGTATATTTTTCCTAATAGTACGAGATGGAGTGAGAGTTTCCCATGTGTGGATGATAGCTTTTACTCTTAAGGCTTGGAGTGAGAGAATTTCCTTTGGTTTGCTAGAAGGTATCTGGAAACCACACAGCTGCTAGCAGTGATTTTCTTTAAAAGAGACAAGAGTTTTCCGTTCTGACTCTTCCAGTCAGCATGACCCGGTGCCATAAACATGCTACACTATTTGGGAGAAAAGGAGCCCAATACCTACATAGTACTCAGCCTAGGGAGAAGGAGGAGACTGTCCTGCTAAAGATCAGTACGGCCACTGGACTTCAGGTATCGGGGCTGTACTAAAAATTGTAGACAACTCCAGTCCTTGAGTGCATCAAGCAGGTCTGGTTTTCAGGATATCCACAATGAATATGCATGAGGTATATTTGCATGCACTGCCCAAACAGTATGCAAATCTATCTCCTGCATATTCGCTGTGGATATTCTAAAAATCAGACCCCTTTGTGGCATTCAAGTAACAGAGTTGCCTACCCCTGCAGTAGGTGAACCTGCAATAAACAAGGGGAACCTGTGTGTGTGTAGGCTAGGGTTGCCATCTGGCTCCATGTCATAAGGCAGAGTTTCTCAGCCCAGTCCTCAGGGCACACTTTGCCAGTCAGGGTTTCAGGATATCCCTATGAATATGTACGAGATAGATCTACTGTATGTAAATCTATCTCATCCATATTCATTGTGGATATCCTGAAACCCTGAGTTGCCGTGTATGGCCTGTGGACTGGGTTGAGAGCCACCGTCATAAGGAACAGGCTAATCCAGTTCTGGCTTTATCCCACTGCATGCAGAGACTTGTAGTTCCTATTGTCCTATTGATTTACCTCAGAAAATCAGAGATTGTTTTGTCTGAGTCAACATGTGTAATCCCCCAAGGGCCGTAGAAGTGAATTTTCTCCCCTGTTCAGGAACAGACCTACACCTTTAGCTCCCCCTTTTAACAAAGCTGACAAGTTACCCAGTTCCAGGAGGGAGATTTTGGGCCATTTCTGGATTTCTCATTCTGATTCATTATGGGACCTGCTGCACTGAATTAAATAGGAGGAATCAGAAACTACAAATGCCACCATGCTTTGGGAGGTAAGTGCAAAATAGGACTGGCCAAAAAGTTTCCCTCCTGGACCTGGATAACTCTGCTTTATAGTGAGGACACAGGAAATGGGGGGGGGGGGGGGTAGGGCTACACATACATTTGAATTCTCTTCAAATCATATAAGGTTTATTTTAATGTGTTTTCTTTGAAGTGTGGGAGTTTAGTAGAAAAATTAAACAAATACCTTGAGTATAGGCTTAACACCTAATCCATGTCAATCCTGAGAGGCTAATCCAGTTCTGGTTTTGCCCCTTAGCATTTATAGATTTGAATTTCCCATTTCTGTAAGAACATAAGAAATTGCCATGCTGGGTCAGACCAAGGGTCCATCAAGCCCAGCATCCTGTTTCCAACAGTGGCCAATCCAGGTTAGAAGTACCTGGCAAGTACCAAAACACTAAGTAGATCCCATGCTACTGATGCCAGTAATAGCAGTGGCTATTCCCTAAGACAACTTGATTAATAGCCGTTAATGGACTTCTTCTCCAATAACTTATCCAAACCTTTTTTTAAACCCAGCTACACTTAACTGCACTAACCACATCATCTGGCAACAAATTCCAGAGTTTAATTGTGCATTGAGTGAAAAAGAACTTTCTCCGATTAGTTTTAAATGTGCCCCATGCTAACTTCATGGAGTGCCCCCTAGTCTTTCTATAATCCGAAAGAGTAAATAACCGATTCACATCTACCCGTTCTAGACCTCTCATGATTTTAAACACCTCTATCATATCCCCCCCTCAGCCGTCTCTTCTCCAAGCTGAACAGCCCTAACCTCTTCAGCCTTTCCTCATAGGGGAGTTGTTCCATTCCCCTCATCATTTTGGTTGCCCTTCTCTGTACCTTCTCCATTGCAACTATATCTTTTTTGAGATGTGGTGACCAGAATTGTACACAGTATTCAAGGTGCGGTCTAACCATGGAGTGATACAGAGGCATTATGATATTTTCCGTTTTATTCACCATTCCCTTCCTAATAGGAACGGGACAAAATCAAAGCAGAATCAGCATCTCATGGTGGTAGAGAGAAACATTTTGCTTTATGTAGAAAGTCAGTTCCTAAGATCCCAGAGATGATTAGCCATGGGTAAGAATACAGAATATCTTGGATATAATCAGTTCTTTCAGCCTTGATGTTTTATACAAACAAAGATAAATAAGGCTTTATTACCTCCCACTCTGGCCCTGCTAATACAGTCCAGAGCAACTACCTGTGTACTGCTATGAAAGTATTAGTTTTGGTGACTCTACTCTAGGACACTTACACTTGTTGGAGTTTGTTTTCAATAGTGTACTTAACTGCAAAAGCACACATTAGTCCTGTGGGAATTCTGCACTACTGTGGAGCCTGGGAGGTGAGAGAGAGCATGTGTGAGGATGCATGGGTGATGATGCCAGAGAGAGAGAGAGCCTATGTGAGGAGATTGTGAAGGAGTGTGTATATGTGTGAGAGATTGGGAGCTGGTGTGTGTGAAAAAGGGAGTGTGTGTATGTGAGGGTGCTTGTTTGTGAGAGAGAGAGCCTATGTGAGGGTGTGTGTATGTGTAAGAAAGAGAGCCTGTGTGAAGGGATGTGTATGTGTGTGAGAGAGGGAGCCTATGTGTAGGGGGGATGAGCAAGAGAGGGAGCCAGTGTGCATGTGTCTGTGTGTGTGAGAGAGAGACAGAGGTAGCCTGTGTGAGGGTGTATGCATGAGAGAGAAAGGGATCCTGTGTGGGTAGGTGTGCAAGAGAGAGAGGGAGCCTGTATGAGGGGGTGTGAGTGTGCGAGAGAGAGAGGGGGGGAGTCTGTGTGTGTGTGTGTGTGTGAGAGAGAGAGGGACAGAGGGGAGTGTGTATGTGCACTAGAGAAGAGAGAGCATATGTGTGTTTGTGTGTGAGAGAGAGGGACTGAGGAGGCAGTACTGAGAGCAGGGTCAAACTCTGGGAGTGGAGATAGAGTGGAAGTGATTGAGCCTAGAGGCAGAGGGGAGAGATAGTGGAAGGGGGAAGAGTTGGGGCCTGAGAGGACAAAGTGACCAGGGGAGTAGGGAGAGCGAGTGGAAGGGACACTCTTACAGTGAGCTTCTAGGAAAATTCTGCTCAAAATATTTAAACTCTGCATCTTTAAGTAATAACTTTTTTCTGTATTACATTTTAAATTAATTACTTAAAGACTATCATGTGTTGTTTTGACCAATATAAAATATGCAGAATTTTAAGTTTCAGTGTGCAGAATTTTAAATTGTTTTGCACAGAGTTCTCCCAGGAGTAAGGTGTACTTTACAGATCAGAAACCCAGGCTCATTTTCTAAAACAAGGTTAACATAAAAGATGAGGGCGATAAAGAGCATACGGCCCATCCAATCTGCCCATCCACTCCTCCCGTTCAACTTGAGAGTCCCTTCCTCTCCCTCCGAGATACTTTTTGCTTTTCCCATGCTTTCTTGGATTTGAATACAGTCCTCATCTCCACCAGCTCCACGGGGAGACTGGTCCATGCATCCACTACCCTCTTTGTAAAAAAACATTTTCTTAACTTACTCCTTAGCCTACTCCCTTTATCCTATGAGCCCCTCACTCCAGAGCCTCCTTTCCATTGAAAGAGCCCTGTTTCCTGTGCATTTATTCCTTGCAGGTATCTAAAGGTTTCTATCGCATCTTCCCTTTTTTTCCAGGGTGTACACGTTTAGATCTCTAAGTCTGTCCCCCATATGCTGTATGATGCAGACCGTACATTGTACATGAAGACCGGCATACGCTTAATTGTGTTGAATGATGATGTTAAGTGTGCGTGCATTGCTGAAAACTTTAATGTGCGCCTGTAGTTTCCAATCCAAGCCCTGGAAATGCGGCTGAAAGTGAAGGTGCACTTCAGGTGACTGAATATCCACTAATGCGAATTCGGCAAATCTAACCATGTTACTCCATGCCATATGTGCATAGATCCCAACAGACTGTTTGAAAATGTGTCCCTGTAGCCTAGTACATGAACCTCTTTTTAGTTATTAATGACCTACATGGTTTGGTGGTTTGTGTAACTCCGAATTTGGGGAATACTTTAAGATTCATAGGCTCAGTCAGAAAAGACATGAGGGCTAAGTCGCAATCCGCCCTCTTCAAGCCTCATACAGCAGATTCTTTGTCAGGGAATGGGGGGGGGGGGGGAGAGGGGAGGAGGATATCCTCCAGGGCCCAAGGCATTAGGTGTGTCAATCATCAAGTGCATTTAAAAGAACAAGGACGCTTGACTGGTGGTCCAGTGTATACCAAAGCACTTGTCAAATAACAGGAATCTGACACAGAATGCCCTTTTCCTTTGATAAATCCACAATCCAGAAAGATGCACATGAATCAGCAACTGTGTGGTCCCTCCTGTCTGTTACCAAGGTCTCCCTTATTCATTTCTGAAGGATCTCCTTCTATCAAGACCGTACAAGCGCACTCCCTCCAAATTAGAGTTCCATGCAGATGGTACCTGAATAATGCTGTAGCTCTGGTTGGATCCTTTCCAAGAGTTTTGCCATGCTTGCTCTGGCTCTCTTGAGCTGAGTGACTCAGATGGCGGAATACACAAATTCCCAAATGAAAAAGGTGACAGGAAGGGTGGAAAACTTCCATTTATTTATGTATGTATGTATGTATGTCTTTTTTTATACCGACACTCATGATACCAATCATATCGTATCGGTTTACAATAAACAGTGGTGCAATAACATTAAAATTAACAACTTCGTGAACAATAGGCTAGGAGAGAGGGAGAGAGTGAAAAGTTACAATAAACAGGGGTACTTGAACTGGGAGGAGGAAAAGCCAGAGTAGTGGCTAGCATAGAAATAGGTAGTATTTAGTCTCAGAAATAAATAATATACAGATATATACATAAGGCTATAATAGACTCTAGTATTCAGGACTGAATGTAATCCACTATACATACTTTTAACTTACAATCCAAAATAAAGAACTTTCTCTAACCTCAAAAAGTATATTCGGTCAGAGAGTCTCTTAAATCCGCACACATCCATGGCCCACTGAAATGGGCCTAGGATTTCTCCAGGAAAAACGGAACTAAAAAAAGACAAACAGCTCTTCCTCCTTAGACGTTCAGCACAAAACATCTACAATTCCCCTAGGGTCTCTGCCTTAAATAGACACAGGAAACAACCATTGCAGCAAGCTCAATAGGGGTGCTGTGGCATAGATGGTATGCTCCTCTCTCTTTCTCTAAATGTCTTAGCTTCGTAGGGATCCTAGTGGAGCTCTACATTTGCCTTTTACTTTCAGCATCCTTGAAATTAATCTGTATGGTACTAACACGGGTAAAAACTAGGACAGCTCAGGCCTGCAGTAATGTCCTCCTTCCCATACAATTCTAGTTATTTATTTATTTGCTTTATATTCCGCTTTTCAATGTTCAAAGTGGATTACATTCAGGCACTGTGAGTATTTCCCTGACCCCAGGTTGGACTAAGTTTGCTCTGCCTCTGCTTCCAGAAAGTAATGCTTTGTGTGTTCATGATTCATCTCCCATGGGAAGCAGATGGCCCGTGCCGCTATTTTGCGGTTTCTTGCTACTACCCACCACAAACAAACAAATAATGGTTACAATTAATTGTTCCTTGTGTCTGGATGGTGATAGGTAAAGCCAATGCCATGGCGAGAAAGATATTTGTGTGAAGGGAAAGACAAAATAATCTTAAAGATACAATGAGGGCGTTTCAGTTGATGACAGTTTGAAGCCATCTCAAGCTCTATCACCAAGGTTCAGCAGGACACAGGAAGAGGCTGGGGTAAGGAGGAGTTGAGTGAAGCTCTAGATAACAAAATGTGCTAAAGTGGCAGACAATTGGAAAACAGACATAGTACTTTTTGTTTATTTATTTTTAACGTTTATAAACCACCCATCATTAAAAGCTCAAAGCAGTGTACAAGCTAATAGAAAACACACACAAAAAATATTAAGCAAGTCACAATAACATACAGTAAAAACAGTTCAAGTAAAATAAATGTAAAAGTATAAAAGCCTATTGCTAGACTATAGTACAGAAAGTCCTGCTGCCAGGAATAGTGACAACAGAAAAAATGACTTCTTTGCCACGACCAGGCAGTTGCACAAACTTGGTGCTTTATATAAAGAGGAATATTCAGCACTGCCATATGATTAGGATTAAGAACATAAGAACATGCCATACTGAGTTAGACCAAGGGTCCATCAAGCCCAGCATCCTGTTTCCAACAGTGGCCAATCCAGGCCATAAGAACCTGGCAAGTACCCAAAAACTAAGTCTATTCCATGTTACCGTTGCTAGTAATAGCAGTGGCTAATTTCTAAGTCAACTTAATTAATAGCAGGTAATGGACTTCTCCTCCAAGAACTTATCCTATCCTTTTTTAAACACAGCTACACTAATTGCACTAACCACATCCTCTGGCAACAAATTCCAGAGTTTAATTATGCGTTGAGTGAAAAAGAACTTTCTCAGATTAGTTTTAAATGTGCCCCATGCTAACTTCATGGAGTGCCCCCTAGTCTTTCTACTATCTGAAAGAGTAAATAACCGATTCACATCTACCCATTCTAGACCTCTCATGGTTTTGAACACCACTATCATGTCCCCCCACTCAGCCGTCTCTTCTCCAAGCTGAAAAGTCCTAACCTCTTTAGTCTTTCCTCATAGGGGAGCTGTTCCATTCCCTTTATCATTTTGGTAGCCCTTCTCTGTACCTTCTTCATCGCAATTATATCTTTTTTGCGATGCGGCGACCAGAATTGTACACAGTATTCAAGGTGCGGTCTCAACCTGGAGCGATACAGAGGCATTATGACATTTTCCGTTTTATTCACCATTTCCCTTCCTAATAATTCCCAACATTCTGTTTGCTTTTTTGACTGCCGCAGCACACTGAACCAATGGTTTCAATGTGTTATCCACTATGACGCCTAGATCTCTTTCTTGGGTAGCAGCACCTAATATGGAACCTAACATTGTGTAACTATGGCATGGGTTATTTTTCCCTATATGCATCACCTTGCACTTATCCACATTAAATTTCATCTACCATTTTGATGCCCAACTTTCCAGTCTCACAAGGTCTTCCTGCAATTTATCACAATCTGCTTGTGATTTAACTACTCTGAACAATTTTCTATCATCTGCAAATTTGATTACCTCGCTCGTCATATTTCTTTCCAGATCATTTATAAATATATTGAAAAGTAAGGGTCCCAATACAGATCCCTGAGGCACTCCACTGGCCACTCCCTTCCACTGAGAAAATTGTCCATTTAATCCTACTCTCTGTTTCCTGTCTTTTAGCCAGTTTGTAATCCATTAAAGGACATCGCCACCTATCCCATGACTTTTTACTTTTCCTAGAAGCCTCTCATGAGGAACTTTGTCAAATGCCTTCTGAAAATCCAAGTACACTACATCTACCGGTTCAACTTTGTCCACATGTTTATTAACTCCTTCAAAAAAGTGAAGCAGGTTTGTGAGGCAAGACTTGCCTTGGGTAAAGCCATGCTGACTTTGTTCCATTAAACCATGTCTTTTTATATGTTCTGTGATTTTGATGTTTAGAACACTTTCCACTATTTTTCCTGGCACTGAAGTCAGGCTAACTGGTCTGAAGTTTCCCGGATCGCCCCTGGAGCCCTTTTTAAATATTGGGGTTACATTAGCTATCCTCCAGTCTTCAGGTACAATGGATGATTTTAATGATAGGTTACAAGTTTTTACTAATAGGTCTGAAATTTCATTTTTTAGTTCCTTCAGAACTCTGGGGTGTATACCATCCGGTCCAGGTGATTTACTACTCTTCAGTTTGTCAATCAGGTCTACCACATCTTCTAGGTTCACCGTGATTTGGTTCAGTCCATCTGAATCATTACCCATGAAAACCTTCTCCATTACGGGTACCTCCCCAACATCCTCTTCAGTAAACACCGAAGCAAAGAAATCATTTAATCTTTCCACGATGGCCTTATCTTCTCTAACCCCTCAATCATCTAACGGTCCAACTGACTCCCTCACAGGCTTTCTGCTTCGGATATATTTTTTAAAGTTTTTACTGTGATTTTTTGCCTCTACGGCCAACTTCTTTTCAAATTCTCTCTTAGCCTGTCTTATCAATGTTTTACATTTAACTTGCCAACGTTTATGCATTATCCTATTTTCTTCTGTTGGATCCTCCTTCCAATTTTGAATGAAGATCTTTTGGCTAAAATAGCATCTTTCACCTCCCCTTTTAACCATACTGGTGATCGTTTTGCCTTCTTTCCACCTTTCTTAATGTGTTGAATACATCTGGACTGTGTTTCTAGGATGGTATTTTTTAACAATGACCACGCCTCTTGCACATTTTTTACTTTTGTAGCTGCTCCTTTCAGTTTTTTTCCTAAATATTTTTCTCATTTTATCAAAGTTTCCCTTTTGAAAGTTTAGCACAAGAGCTGTGGATTTTGCTTACTGTCCCCCTTCCAGAATAGAGGATTCTGAAGTATGGACTGCTTCACTCCTGTCAGCCTGTAAATGTGGCTGTTCCTGATCCTCCTCAGCAAATCAGGCCTCTTTCCTGCCTTTCTGCCTCCACATCATTGCATCCCTGTTTCTCAAGGACACAGGGGCCCTGAGGGGAGGGGGATAAAGAGGGGAGGCCTTTATTCCTCAGTCAGGTAAATGGTTTGCAATGTCTGGAGCTATTTAGCCTGTGATGGTTTTCTCATGCTACAGAAAAGATATTCAAGCCGATTAAGGGAATGTTTGGCCCTATCCCCTCGGGATTTGCTGCACAACCCTGAATTTTCCAGAATAGAGGTCAGTCTAAGCCTATCAATCTTTGGCAGTAGGGCAATGTAAGCCAGTATAAGGAAGTCTATTTTTTCATAGGAATATTCGTTTTTTAAGTCTATTTGAAATGTTCACAAACTTGAGGAAGGAGGGATGTCTCCAGGCACAAGGAGAACGTATATCCGAGTCCCCATGGCCTGCACTGCTGCGTGTGCTGCTGCCATGGAGGGCGATGGGAGAAATGGAGGGCTAAGGGTAGAGTTGCCAACTCCTGAAATTTTTTATTTTTTTTTTCCACTGACAGTCTGCCAGATTTTCACTGACAGCCTAACATTGTTACCAGCATGCAATCTATCGTTGTCATACGGTACACAGCTGGACTTAACTGTGCTGAGATCCACTTCTTTTAAGCACCCCAGAGTTCCCACTGCCCACATCAGGAGTCTGGGTACTGTTTCAACAAATTTCATCTGACTGTGATTGAGATCTTGAAATTGATGGACAGTCCTGCTCATTTGAACTAAGCTCTGCTTTCTGGCTAGAGCAGGACTGGAGCCAGAAAGGCAAGAGCAACCTCAGCTGTGGAGGTACAGCTATTTTCTGAAAGTCTTTGAGGCTCTTACGCCATGTTGCATCTGGTTAGGAGCCACTCTTGCCTCTCATGGGTGCTGCACCTGCTTGCAAGTCATATACAGCCCAAGCAGAAGGGCTGAGGGGCATAGGTGGACAGATGCAGGGCATCAAAATTACATATGTAGGGGCTGAGATGTAGCGCCCCCCCCCCCCCACCAGGACCGGTGCAAGAGTATTTGGCTCTGTGGGCAAACACTCAGTCATGCAACCCCTCCAGCACAGTGCACCCTCCTACCAGCAGCCGTGGCGCCAGCACAGTGCTCCCTTCTTTGGCGGCATTAGCTTTGACACAGCACCCCTTGTGCTGGTGGGATTTTGCCACCCTCAAACCTTTGGCCCTCTAGGTGGCCGCCTAGTTTGCCTAATGGAAGCCCCAGCCCTGGCCCCCTGCTGTCAAGTGCCAGAGCCTTGCAGAGCCTGTGACTCAGCCCACAGCACCAGAAATACAGGCCCATGCCTGACTACAGCACCCAGGAGACTCAGGCTTTTGCTTCAAGACATTTTTTAATGACATGAAATTATATTTATGGACCTTTATACGCATGTAATTTTGGGATTGCTTTATTTTACCGTAAGGGATGCGCCTATCCCTCACTAACCAAATTGCCCTTAGTATACGTTTGGAGTAGAATTTAGCATTTTTCAGACCCATTACCAATTGCTAGTCAGTTGACTAATGGCTGGAAGGAGAAGAAATACACAGGAGAAACAAAGAAAATAAACAACATACTTTATTATTATCATTAAATGCCTGCATTTAAAGACAAACATGCACTGCCTACAATTTTCCATGCAAAACTTGTTTTTAAAGTTCCAGTGCCACTTTACTGTTGGAATTTTGTGGCTCTCACCTTCTCTGCATTACATTGGCCTACCATAATGCCTACATTAATCTAGGCAGCAATCACAGGACTGCAATTGTAAACTCAACTATAATCCAGCAATTTATCCATGGCTGAGTTTTATCAGCTCTTGGGGGGTGCATTGAGTAAAGGTTTGCAACAGTGTTTTCCCCGCTGAAGATAATGGGATAATTAATTGATACATCTGGCACATTTCTGGCACTGAAGCAAACTTGGCACAAAAGATGGACCGCATAGGCCCAGAATAGCCCTGCAGCACCTCTTTGAAGCAACACCAGTGCATGGCCTTAAAACAAATGGAAGAAAGCCCCTTTTAAAACCCGGAATTTGGCACCTTAGGCACTGCCTACACTTAAGTCTGGGCCTGAGACTATGAAGACGAGGTCCCTGAAAATCAGGAAAAGAAACATGGCCAAGTCCTGGACTCTGTCCTTGGTGCTGCAGCCTGACCTTATGCAGTTCTTGCACTGAAGACCATCTCAGAGGGCAAAGGGAGAAAGAGGAAAAAGAAGAGGGAATTTTAGCATTTATCATTGTATGCCACCAATAAACATACTCTAGAGGATATAAAATCCAATGAGAAAAAGACAGCAGGTGGAAATGAATATGTCTTTAAGTCATATCCTACGGCTTAGCCTGCTCTGTGGCAAAACGAATGATGATTCCAGTCCTTCAGACAAACCAAAGACATGTCAGATTAACAGAGATACATAACTTCGGAGAAACTCCTCGGCTAAGATTATCCCTTCCTTCCAGTTCCCATAATGAAATAAAGCACAATGCTTACATCCTGATGAGATTACCCAGCAATCTGATGACCATTAGAATGGCTATAAGCCTGAAAAGCAATATATTTAGTGTTTCAAATAGCAATAAAAATAAAAATGACATGAATTTGTAGAAATCTGAAAAGTTTCAATCTGGATTCCAGTCATGAGAAACAAAAAGTACAGAATTTTGACATTGCTGAGCTGAAGTAATAAGAAAAATCTTATGACTTCATGAAATGTAGATGTACAAATAAATAAAAACAAGTTTGTATCTAATGTAGGCGCATTTTGCCCTACTCATCTGTCTGGGTCCAACACCCCACTGCTGCCACTATCACTGCAAGCTCAGGGGTATCAGCAGCAGCAGCAGTAAAGCTTCATGCATGTGGACAGACAGACAGACGGACACAGCCTCAAACATAGGTTCTTTCACTTATTGTGAAACGCACTTAAAAAAAACAAAAAAACAATTTTCTCCTTACCTGTCATAAAGCAGGTTTGGAAAGTACTGGTGCTAAGAGCATTGTGCACAGACTAGGCGGGCCCCATTTTCAGGGTGTCCCTCGGTGCATCTGGTAAATTCTTTGAACATAGTGTCCTTAGCCTTCCAGACGATATGGTTTTGTTAAGAGTTTCTTGTGTAGCTTGATGGTTAGCATACAGCAACCTGGAGCCTGAATACGCAAAAGTGATTTCCCTTCTCCTCTGTTTTGACCTTGAACAAGTCACTTAAGCTACTTATCTAGATGCAATGACAATGGCAAAAGATGCTGCATTATGAACTTTTGAGTTTTTTAATCAGTTTTTTTTTTCAATTACTATATGCCGTATATGTGTGTGTTCATTGAAAAACTACATTGTTATGAACACAGTATACTACTGTATAAGTAGGTGTGATAGGGTTACTAGGAATTTGTCTTGGGGTAAATGTTGAGGAACTTCACTTAACCTCTGTTTGTGGGTTATGGTGATGAGTCATTGTGACAAGGTTTATAAGGGGTCTTAGTGTGTTCCTTTAAGAGGGCGTGTGGCTGGAGAAACCACGAGGGGGATTCTTGCTTGAGATCAATATAAAGAGGTGTTCAGAGCGGGAAGTCGGCAGATTTTCTAAGAGATTGAATCAGGAGTGAGGAGCTCCACAGTTCCGAGGAAGCATCACTAAGGCAAGCCTTGGGGGAATCCAGTGGGAAGTGAGTGAACTTCCATACCTTGGAAGTGCTGGTGGGACTATGACTGAGAAGAATCCTGTGAGTAAATGTGGGTACTGAATCTCATCTGAACTGAGGAGGAAAGGGAAGCATTTTTTTTGTACTGTGCTATTCAAGTGAAGATTTGGAGGAAGAGTGTTTCATTGCTGTTGACGTTGCTGCTAAAGAATTTGTGAACCCTGATTTTATTCAGTGAATTTTAATATTGATATCTCTGACGGCTGGAAAACCCCAGAAAATGAAAGATTTGCTTTGTTGCGGATACCTTTTGAGTAAGACCCTCCTTTATCCCACGATGTGGGTTCATAGGAGGCATCTTCTGGTGACAGAATTGTGGGATCTGAAGATTTTGGATGGGTCACAGAGGAGAAATAAGTATTTTGGTTTTTAGTTCCCTGTCGTGCTTGAGGACCACTACTCTTGCCTCTCTGCCATGTCCACTGCACCGTCTGCTCTACAACAGTTTTGTCTTTTGAAACAAACAGGCATTAGGCAGTCTTTTATGTACTCACATAACAAAAAGGTCTCTGCACAAGAATCACCAGAGATTAGTTAAAGAGGGATGTCAGCAAGCCAGGAGAATTTATTGTCATACACTCCTTAGAGCATATATCACTGAAATGGTGGAGGTAGACAACCTCAGTCTTCTGTATCATTCATCCCACACACAGTCTATCGGGCCGATACAGTAAAAACCACAGGAGAGCCGGCGCTCCGAGGCGAGCACCCGCTCTCCTGAAGCGTGCCCAGGCCACTCTCCTGGGCGCGTGATAGAGTATTTAAATGAGGGCCCGTGGTAAAGGAGGCGATAGGAACACTAGTGCGTCCCTAGCGCCTCCTTGTTGACAGAAGCTGCGGCTTTCAGCAGGTTTGAATGCTGACGCTCAATTTTACCGGCGTCCGTTCTCGAACCCGCTGACAACCACGGGTTCGGGAAAATGGACGCCGGCTAAATTGAGCATCCATCTTCCAACCTGCGGACCACGGGCAGATTTTACATTTTTTTTAAATTTTGGGGCCTCCGACTTAATATCGCTATGATATTAAGTCAGAGGGTGTACAGAAAAGCAGTTTTTTCTGCTTTTCTGTACACTTTCCCTGTGCCGACTGAAATTAACTTCTGCCTTTGGGCAGGCATTAATTTCTGAAAGTAAAATGTGCGGCTTGGCTGCACATTTTACTTTCTGTATCGCGTGGGAATAATTAATAAGTCCATCAACATGCATTTGCATGTTGCAGGCGCTATTAGTTTTGGGGGGTTGGCCGCGCGTTTTCTCTACGCGCTATTACCCCTTACTGTATAAGGGGTAAAAATAGCGCGGCCAAACCGGGGCTAAAGGTGCGCTCGGCTGAGCGCACCATACTGAATCGGCCCGAATGTAATAAAGACAAGCTTTTTTTTTGTGTGCGCTCTAAAAGTCAAACGATGTTGGCAAACAAGTATGTGAAACAGTGTGAACCCACAATAACTCCATTAACTGGTGTTCTGGCACTGCCCTTCGTCAGGGGGGATATCAAAGTAAACTTATTTGGCCATGTGCTTCAACTTGGATGTTTAATTTTCTGAGATTTTTAGGACTCTCCTTTCATCATTCATTACTCTCTTATGTACTCCATCAGAGGGTTATATATTGTATGTAGCCACCTCCTATTCCAGTTACATAGGTGGAGGGGTGTGTGTCTTGTTTAAAGGGTCATGTAAACATTGAAATGGACCCCGACGACAGAAAGCACAGAATTTCTGCAAAAAGGCACTCCATATACCGGGCTGTTGTTCCCAGTGGTTTGCATTTATTTTTCGGGGAGAGATGTGGCCTATCTGCAGTCTCTATTTCTATTCATGCAGCATACGTCTCACCTCTCTTCCGTTCCATTAGAACGCAGGTACTGGCCTCTTAGGAAGGAGGGATCACAGGGGAAATCCTTTGTTTTAGGGCAGAAAAGACGCCATCTTTATCCAGCCCATGGGGTTAGATCCAGAAGTTTGCTACTGTTTGGCTACCATGTAAAAACTCTTTGGCTGACCCCCTTGTCTCATAAGAGCATGTGACTGGCATATCTGAGCTACCAGTGCACAGGGACCTTCTACTCAGAGTTCTCTTTGGAGGGTCCTGCTAGAAGAAAGGGGGTGTGGGATTTTTAGGGTCCAAATACCTTCCCATCTCCTCAGGCATCCTTACTCCCATTAGCTTTCATCGTCCTCAGCCCATTTAAACTGCCCCGATGGGTGTACAATAAAATTTCACAATATCAACAGCATTAAAAACAATAAATATCAACCTCTCCAGGATTCTACTGCACCCCTTACTAGAATGGGACACTCAAGGGCCTGTGTGCTAAAGGTTTTTCCCCCCTTTTGTGTCTATGGGACACAAATGCTTGGTGCATCTGTCCCAGCACAGGAGTAGCAGAATCCTACCACTTCCCCCAGATAAGGTAATAACTTTGTCTAGTTAGAGAGCAAACACACACATACACACACATAAAACAATATATACTTTGTTCTACATTCAGTATTTCTCTGAAGACTGTCAGGGACCTGATTTATGAAAATATTTTTTCTCATAGGCACAAAAGAGGTGAAAATATTTCATTAATTGGGTTCAAGCTATCAACTAATGCAAGCGTAAAGTATTATACTCTGATGCATGTCTCGTCTCCACGTGCTGTGATTTGTTTCTCTGCTGCCGCAACTGCTTTGTGCCTAAATTTTCCCACCTGTGCTCTTTTGCAGAGATATCATCCAGGATTCCAGATATCATGTCCGTAGGGTCCCAGTCATTCTCCCTGGGAGGCCCCAATGGAATTCTTCGAAGTCAATCCTTTGCCGGCTTTAGTGGTCTTCCGGAACGAAGATCCAGGCAAGTACAGCAGCAGTTGTTGTTATTATTATTATTATTATTACTATTATTATTATGGAAAGTTTGTAGTCCTGGAAGTGAAGCACATTTCTTTGTCTGCCCCACCCAGTACATTTCTTCATTTGAAAAAAGTCACAGGTAATCGTGAATGCAATCTCGTGGCAAGGTCACCCAACTAAAAAATGAATAATAGACTAGGGGTGTGCATTCGTTTCCTACGTATTGGTAATCCGCAACATATAGGGCCATATTCGTTGTATTCGTGGGGAAGCAAAATGTATCGCGATTCCCCACGAATATAACGAATCTTCACCGACTTATTCGGCCATCTAAAGGAGCGAATTTAAACAAAACCCCCATCCTCCTGACCCCCCCAAGACTTACCAAAACTCCCTGGTGATCCAGCGGGGAGTCCGGGAGCCATCTGCTGCACTCACGCCGTCAGCTGCCGGTATTCAAAAAGGCGCCGATAGCCTTTGACCTTACTATGTCACAGGGCTACCGGTGCCATTGGTCAGCCCCTGTCACATGGTAGGAGCACAAGATGGAGCCGGCCATCCATTGCTCCTACCATGTGACAGAGGCTGACCAATGGCACCGGTAGCCCTGTGACATAGTAAGGTCAGAGGCTATCGGCGCCTTTTTGAATACCGGCAGCTGAAGGCGTGAGTGCAGTAGATGGCTCCCGGACCCCCCGCTGGACCACCAGGGAGTTTTGTTAAGTCTTGGGGGGGGTCAGGAGGGTGGGGGGTTTGTTTAAATTCGCTCCTTTAGACGGCCACCAGGGAGTTTTGGTAAGTTGTGAGGGGTTGTAGTTAATTCAATTTTAGCCAGGAAATGAATAAGAATGAACGCATGAACGTATCGGGGGGCCCCCCTTGCCGAATGCAACGTATCTGCCCCTGACGAATACGAATACCGAATGCAACATATGCTGACCCTGTGCACATCCCTATAATAGACTACTATTTTCTTTCTTCTTTTAAATAAAGGAGCCCTGCTTGGAGTGTCAAAAGATAGAGAGATTGGGGTCCCTAAAATAATACACTTATGGTATTTTTGGTCTTTGTGTTTGAGGAAGGGGAAAGGAGACCCAGATGCCAAGCATTCTGGCATAGGATAGAACTGTAAATATGAAATGCATAATTTAGATATATTCGCTATCGCATTTGTTTAGGAAAAAATTTCTATCCTCAGCTAACAAAGACAGTTAGCTTTGGGGCATTTCACATAGGCTTTGTTTCTAATCTCTCCCATGTCCTGACTGAAAGCTGTTTACTGCTGATTTCAACTCAACCATGAGCATAAGGCTTTTTGCAGGAAACCACAATAGATAAAATGTTAGTAAACTCTCATCCTCTCAATTGAAATATCATGCCTGTGGCTTTTATTTGCCTTAGTCCCATATAAAAACAACGTACACAATTACATACTTCTGTGACAACTTGGCTCTTTCCCAGAACTGCTAGGGTCTTCTGTTCATTGGCTTTCAAATAGATTAAAATAACTTTTCCTGCTCTGAAAGATTTCTCTCCCCTGTGCTTTTCTAATGCTCATCCATAAAGCAATCAACAAATGCAAAGAACTCGGAACACAGGCCTGTGAAGCTAGAACAAGTCAGAAGCCTGGGACTTTGAAATCAGTCCTCTGCCATATTGCAACTAGAGCCGGAATGAAGGAATGTGGCTAATGAAGTTTGAGCAAACTGTAGATACCAAGAAAGGCATCCATTTCAGAGCCTGGTAGTCAGCTACAAATGTCAATAGTCGAGTTGTGAGGAATGGTTATAGAAGAGAAGGTCAGCAGCCCAACATCATTTTCCATTCATCTTCTAGTCTTCAAGCAAAGATCCTACAAGGGCTTTGCATGTATTGTTAATGGGTAGAGGTGAAAGCATAGCACTTCAGGATTGATGTAATAAAGCGCGTTGACCATACCATGGATTTTTACTCCCATTTTCAGCGCTAAGTAACTTCAATATTAAGATGGGGTTTTAGTGCTGAAAAAAAATACAGTAAAGCAGGTCAAACCCATGCTGAGATTAGCGCAGGTACATGCAGATTGCAGGGTGATGAGCTTATTAGTTACTACTCTGCAACGCAAGGAGGGAACACTGCCTAGCGTGCCTTTTTTTACCAGGTGAAATTTAACTTCTAGTCAGATGCAGGAATGAAACTTTCCAGAGCAGAGAAACTGTACGGTGTATTAACAAAAAGGAACAAAGCTGGTGAGCGTGGTCCTCCTCCTCCCAAGTTCAAAATAATAGCTGTTCAAAATTTAGCTGGGCCAAGCGAGCCAAAAACCCCTCCCTCCCAGCCACTTTCAAAAAAAATTAAGTAGCTGCGAGCCCTGAATTGGGCCATCTAAATTCCAAACCCTCCCCCATCTCATCCCTCCCGAGCCGAAGGAGGAAAAGACCTTAATATTCATTTCTTTACTCCTTCATGGCCCTTCCACTGTCAGCTGTCAAAGAAAGAATTCTGAAAGGGGATTGGTCCTTTTACTGACAACTGACAGTTGAAGGACCAATCAGCGGCCAGTGAAGGAATGAATCAATTAATATTAAGTGCCAGTACAGCTTGGCGCTATCCTGGCCTTGACAGCAGCCCGGCTTTGGGAAGTAAGGTCTTCTCCTCCTCCGGCTTGGGTTCCGTGGGGGCGGGGAAAGGTTTGTCATTTAGGTGGCCCAATTGAGGGCTCGCGGCTACTTTACTTTTTTGAAGGGAGGTAGGAGGAATGGGGTTCAGCCCACTTGGCCTGGCTCATTTTTGAAAGTGGGAGGATGAGAGGGAGCCCTGCTCAGCCTAGCTTTTTTTTTTTTTAACATGGGTGGGGAGGGGGGGTATTTTTATAGCACGCAAATGGCCAATGAGTTAAAAAAAAACAACACTTTTTTCCATTTAGTAAGCTTTTTTAACTCTCAGTCTATTTGCATGTCATTAGCTTACTGCAGCCCGTGGGGCCATTGTTTTTTTTTTTTCTACCATCATAAAATAAAACCAACACTATAATTTAATGCCAGTTTTAGCACTGGTTTTAGTACATTGGCCCCTGAGGGCCAGATTTAAATTTTGAGTAAAAAAAAAAGTGCAAAAACCCTGCAAATCAGCTGCTGTGACCAGTTTTGAAATAGCACATCTTTTGCCCAAAGAGTTAGTTTCTTGCAACTTGGAAAAAAAAATAAATTGACAGTCAAGTTTTTTTTAAGGAGATATTTCTTTAGAGAGTGCTCAATTTAAGAATGGGGCAGACATTCCACAAGATTTTTCAAGCATGAGTTTTGTGTGGAATACTTTTATTTTTCAGTCCTTTGGTAGAAGATGCACCATTTCAAAACCGTACAAGTAAACTGACTTGTTTTCTGGCATTTTTCGCCTGCTTATTTTGCCCCCGACTTCTGGCCTTGGGGGAGAGATGGGTACAACAGCAACCCAACATCAATACCTAACTAATCCTTGACTAGGACAGTCACTAAATTCTTCCTGAATTTTAAGACGTGGAACAGAGAAGAATTTTGATCCCTGCCACCAGAGGAAGAAATCATTAGACTATTGCGAGATGAAATTGCCCACCTTATTCTTGCCAGGGCCAGATCTGCACAGACTGAATTGTTCATGATGCTCTGTAATATTGTTAGAATTTTTAGTCCTGCTAAATGCATTTTTAGTCTTTTACCCTCACCTTATTTTGGGTCTCCTGACTCTGCTCTAGAGCAATGCCTGCTAAAGAAGATGAGGTGTAAGCAATAGAGAGTTATTTTTATAGACACTTGATAATTCTGCCTTTTCTCAAGAATTGCCTCAAGGGGATTACAACTAATTTTAAATCAGTTGTGTTGTGTCCTCTGGGTGCGCCTGTGGCTGTTAGCTTTCCCTGGAAAGACAGGTTACAAGGACAAGACAGCAAACACTGCCCATCAGACACATGCTTAGACCTGTTAACTTTGTTTTTTTGTTTGTTTCTTTTTAGAAGTTATTAGAACCTAAAGCTATTCTCTTGTAAGATGTTTATCGGTCACAATTTGTTTCTTTTTGATTACCTGTATAGGTGCAACTCTTTCCTCGGAAATTCTGCCACACCCAAGAAACCTCAGGCCAAGCTGAAGAAAATGCACAATTTGGGCTACAAAACCAACAGCACTCCAAAGCAGCCTCAGCCTGAAAGGGTGGAAGAGGTTTATGGGACCCTAAAGAATGGACTGGAGTAAGCGCTTTTACTATTCTCAACAGGCCAGAGTTTACCCTCAATGATCATTTAAAGAGAGTGCGACGGGAAGGCAGCACCCCCACCCACCACCACATGATCGTGAAATCCTTGGTTAAGATCTCCTTCAAACATCATATTGCTAAGTACTCAGGATGTTTGATTCACTTGCACTGAAAGCTCACACAGAATGTGATGAAAGATAAACTGCATAAGAGCCATTCATCAAGGGTTGTTTTTTTTCCCAGACATAGAATGGGAAGACAACCCTGAGCCAATCAGCATCAATGAAGCCCTTTATATTGTTTGCAATTTGCAGGGCAGGGCATGAGCACAGATGACCTTACTACAGACAGATAGGACCTGATGGTCTGAGGTGCGCTCAATAGTTGAACTTACAGTCATGCACTCGTTTGTTTGTGTGCAAGCTTTACTCCTGATGCAACAAGGAGTTTTGCGCACAAAGTGTGTGGGTAGAACTGTACGCACTGTTTAGCGCCCTCATATGGAAATCCCATGCTAGTAACCCCCAGGGTAGAGAGGTGCTCTGGCTTAACTCGTGCTGCTTTCTGAGTGCTGAAAAGTTTACTCCTGGTCAGAGATGGCATAAAGTTTCCAGCACTGGTGTTAATCTACAAGCCGAAGCTGGAGTTCTAGTGCTGGGATCTATAGTCGGTATTTTATGTGCAGAAAACCTGCTTTGCAAGTAAACCATGTTTTATGTGCTTTAGGTAAGACATTCTTTGCCCAAGGAGTTGTATTTTTATTTCATCTTCAAGCATGTATGTGATCTATTTTGTATTTTCTGTACTTATGAATGTTTGATGTGAGCTGCTAAGGACCTTGGATAATGCAGCATAGAAATGTTTTAAATAAATCAGCCTTGTCTTTATGCACATTTTCTGCACATTTGTGAATTTTTGAACTCCTGGTGCATTAGCATCCCATTAGCTTACCGCATCAGGAGTTAAAAAAAAAAAAAAAAAAGAAAATTAGCTTGTGCATTAAGAAACTGAGCACCAAAGTCCGGCATACAGCTTTCATGCTCTGCAAATTATTATATCAGCCACACGGTCTGGCAAAGAGAGAATAGGGGGAGAGGGATTTGTAAACTGATCCTCAACAAGTATGTTACTTGTGTGTAGATTAATATTTATTTAATATGACCTGTCCGTATATTGGTTTTGGGGAGGGAAACAGAATAACAGGATGTTTTATCTCAAGGTCTGGGAGGTGAGCAAAAGTGTTTCTCACAAAAGCATAGCACAAACATCTTTTAAACATGGGAAGGACAAAGGCATTTCCCCAGTACGTTGGGCTGGCTGAAAGTTGTCCTCAGAAAGGCTCTTTTATTCCTGATCAGCCACCTACAAAAATAGGAGGTGCAAAATACATGCATCATTTGTGAGAACTTGCAGATCAGTTTCAAATGAAAACTGCCCGTATATCTAGCTGATAGTTTTTATTTTATTCTGAATTTGTTTTATTTCTCTGAGAGTGCTCTATTTAAAAGAGCTTCTATAATGTGTTCCTGTCTGAAATATGTCAACAGTGAGTATCTGGAAGTTCACCAGAAGGAGTTGGACAAACTGACCACACAGTTAAAAGACATGAGGACAAACTCTCGGCTGGTAGGTAGCAGCTCAGTATTCAAAGCTTTAGAATATATTTATGTAACAAGAAGGACGCCATACCCTAGCAAGCTGGAAGTTCCACTTGTAGAAAACAAGATGGCAGCCTGGATTTAGATGTCAGAATTACCAGCATTTCAGAGTACAGCTTCAGAGGACATTTCTCACAGGGAAGTGTTTCAGAGGACAGTCCATCAGCAGGGATGATCCAATGTGGTTACATAGCTTGGAGCAAGTCAGAGTGTGCAGGTTACATCTCTCCAGCTAACCGCCCCCCCCCCCCCCCCCCAAAAAAAAAAAAAAGACAGTTCAGTATGATACTCTTTATATGTCTTCCCCCTCCCATGCACACTTCTTACCTCTTTCTGCCTCCTCCTTTGACAGCTTCAGTCTGAACCACACAGGGCCCTTAAGATGGCACCAACCTGCCCTGCGTGGTTCAGAATTCAGACTGATGCCAGCAGAAAAGGAGGCGCAAACAGGTAAGAAGCAATGCTCTCCTCCTGCTGGCAGAAGGGAAGGATGAGGGAGAGGATTAAAGCACAGGGCACCCCCAAACTGTAGGACCAAGTGCATTCATTCCAATTTACACTCTCCCTTCCCCCACCTACAAGTATGGTCCCGACCCATCAGTAGCCTCTAACCTATGTGTATGCACTGAGGTGATTACAAGAAAAGAAGCAATGAGGAGGTATCCAGCCTTGCTAGAAAATTGACGATTGCACATGCAAGTCACTGACCAACACATTAGAAAGTTGCAATCCAGTCAGGAATAGCAGCTGTCAGATATTCAATTAGCATCTCTGCTTATCTTGGAAAGATTTTTCAGCATTTTACTATAGATTACTTATTTAGCATTATATTGCTGTCAGAACTTGTAAAAATAAAAGAATAGTAATTCAAATATAGGTTTCTGTTTAGGTTTTATTTTACTTAATATACTGTAAGTATAAATAATCCAAGCAGTTTACATACTAAGGAAACAAACAATCAAATAACAATCAGTTACAAACTAATGCATAGATATAGGTGGTATACTTTGATTATAGAACTTTTATAGCTATAAAATAATGAGTAGTTCCTGTTCATACCCCAGATCAGTCCATACAAGTGGGTTTTGCATCCCTACCAGCAGTTGGAGGCAGAGAATAAAAACCTTTTAGGTATTGCTACATAACTGAGAGTGCCACCTGCAGTCCCTCAGTATTTCTCTGTCTCCAGCAGATGGTAGAGGTGTAAACCTGCAGTCTGAACTTTAATTTAAAAAATAAATAAATAAATAGTAAAAAAAAAAGAGAAGAGAAGAAGATGGGAAGAAGTGAAGACTGGTGCTTCCCAAGGTGTTAAGTTCCTTTGTGGGCCAGCCCTCGGGTTGAGCAGGGCGAGCAGGGGGGGTTGGTAATCCCTAGCCAAGCTCGACCCTCGATTTCCAGGAGGAGGGAATGCCAGGGGTCCTAGTTCTCTTGCTCCCCCTGAGGCCTTCTCACATGCCCATCAACTGGATCAGCCGGGAGCACCCAGAAACAGGAAAGTATATCTTCCTTTTTCTCTCTGGGTTGCTGTCACTTTAAAAAAAAAAAAAAAAGAGTATTTGCACAGGCCTTCTTTCGGCTGTGTCGGCGGTTGGCTGTGAGGTGCGATTAGCTCCTCGGGGGTGAGAAGGGACGCGTGCAGCTCGGCAGCAGCACCTGGGGTCAGGATAGTGCCTGCAGCAGCGTTGCAGCGTTTTTCTTCGCACTTAGGGTTATTTTTACCGTGGGCCATGACAGAGTCATGGCGCCTCCTGTGGAGCATGGGAAAATTTGTCGGGCCTGTGGTGTGAGGCGATTGCGCCTCAATGGGGCCTCATTATGCACTGGCTGTGCCTCCGGAGGAGAAGGTACCTCAGCAAAAGGCTCAGCAGATGGGCGCTGCACTTGTTCGGCAGGACCTGTTCAGGAGGACCCGGGGGGGAAGGGGGGTTGTCGAAGGAGACAACAGTCATGTTGCCTCCATGTGGCAGGAGGCCTGCAATGGATAGGGACTTCAGAGACCCCACTATTTCCAGTACAGCAAGGGCTTGTAGAGGATATGGGGAGACAGGAAAAGACCTAGTGGAAAAGGGAGCCAATGTGTCTGATGGCTTTTCTGTGGATTTTGTGTTGCTGCTACATGAGGTCTATCTCGCTAAGAAAGAAGAGCAAGTAAGTGGTTAGCCACCCAGAAATCCCAGAGCTCGTCTACGAAGCCTCGGGCTGAGGCGCAACCCAGGTAGGGGGCATTCTTCCTCTGCTGGACCTGGGACACCTGTCTGGGCTGGAGGAAGACTCCTCGGAAGGTTCAGAAGGAGATGTTCCACTGGATCCGTGAGATGACCCGGGCGCTGATCCTGGAAGGCTTCGTTGGGCAGTGACCCTGATGAAGAGGAGGTTCCTCTCGCAGAAGGGAATGACCCTAGGGTGGTGAGATTGTTCCATAAGGAGGAGTTGCGGCCTCTAATTCCCCAGGTGCTGGAAGAGCTGGGGATCAAGATCATGCAGAAGGATTCGGACAATGAGGATATGAACCCGGTATTGGGTGGACTGCATGGACCGCCAAAGCTTTCCCTTTGCCGAAGAAGGTGAAGAAGCTGATTGACCGGGAATGGGATTTCCCAAAGGCAGGTCGGAAGTTGGCCAGGGCTATGGCCAGGTTATATCCCTTGCCAGATGACACTTTGAAGGGTTGGAAGTTTCCAAAGGTAGATGCGGCGGTGTCTGCAGTAATCAAGAAGATGACCGTTCCAGTGGCAGGTTCGGTGGTGCTAAAGGATGTCCAGGACCAGAAGCTAGAGATCTTGTTGAAGAGACTGTTTGAGGTTTCAGCTTTAAGCTTTTGAGCTGCAGTCTGTGCTAGCCTAATGCAGAGAGCTTGTTTGTGCTGAATGCAGAAAGTGCAGGATAAGACATCAGGGGCCTCTGCTGATTCCAACCAGGAGGCTCAGTTGGAGGTGGGAGTGGTCTATGTGGCAGATGCACTGTACGATATGGTTCAGACGTCTGCCAGGAATATGGTGTCCACTGTAGCCACCTGGAGACTCCTTTGGGCAGCGGATGTGTGGTCAAAAGCGCAGATTTGTAATCTCCCCTTCAAAGGATGACTGTTGTTTGGGGAAGATCTGGAGAAACTAATGAAGCATTTGGCAGAATCTAAAGGGAACATGTTGCCCAAAGATAAGAAGGTTGGCAAGAAGACCTTTCCGCTGCACTCCCACTTTTGGAAAATGAGGTTCTGCTTCAATAGGAGTTCTTCCAGATCCACACAGAAACAGGGTTCAAGAAGGCAGTAGTCCTTTCGAGGGACCCTTAGACTGGCCAGAGATAGCTCCGGACAGTGCACCAGAAGAGCTAAGTCCACTCAATGAAGGTGAGCTGGTTCACTCCTGCCTGGAATTTGTTGAGGGAGGTTATCCTTTTTTTATGAAGAGTGGACCAAAATCATTTCCGATTAGTGGATTCTGGAAGAGATAAGGGATGGCTACGCCTTAGAATTTTCAAGCTCCATTAAGGAAGCCTATGTGCTGACCCGTTGAACTTCGACCATCAAGCGGACAGCTGTGCAGGACATGCTACTAAGGCTGCAGCGCCTGGAAGCCATCATCCTGGTTCCCCTAGCAGAACAAGGGCAAGGAAGATATTCGGTTTACTTCGTGGTTCACAAAAAGGAGGGTTCCTCTCAGGCCATTCTAGATCTGCAGAGGGTCAATGTGTCCTTGTGGGTGCTGCACTTTTGTATGGAGATGCTGCGGACGGTGATTGCAGTGGTGCGCAAGAAGGAGTTTCTCGCCTCCTTTGATCTAATGGAAGCGTACTTGTACATTCCCATCCGAGCAGATCATCAAAAGTTTCTGCGCTTCTCGATGCTGGGAGAGCATTTTCAGTTTCAAGTGCTTCCATTTGGGCTGGCGACTACACCAAGAACTTTCACGAAAGTGATGGTGGTGGTGGCGGCAGCAGCTTCAGAAGGGAAGGGATTCTAATACATCTGTACCTGGATGATTGGCTCATTCAGGTAAAGTCAGAGATGGAGTATCACTGTTGCATCCGATGAGTAACGGAATGCCTAAGGTTCCTGTGTTGGGTGATAAACCTGGCAAAGAGCCACCTGGAGCCGTCTCAGTCAATGGAATATCTGGGGGCTTATTACCCCAGAGAGGATGTCAAGTTGCAGGCTCAAGTTTGGTTGCTGAATCTGTCTATTCCCAAAGTCTGGGATTATTTACAACTTCTAGGTTCCATGGCGTCTACTCTGTGGTTAGTGCCATGGGACTTTGCTCACATGCAACCTCTCCAGAAGGTGCTTTTGTCCTGTTGGAATCCGTTGTCGGAGGAGTTTCAGCTACCGTTGCCACTCCAGGGGGAATCCAGATCCAGTCTCTTGTGGTGGCTGTCGCATCCCAGGTTTGGAGAAAGGAGTAGATCTGGAAGTTCTGGACTGGGTGGTTCTAGCCTCAGTGGTTGGGGAGCAGTATGTCAGGGATCGGTGGCCCTAGATCAGTGGTCACTGGTAGAGGTGCCCTAGTCGATCAACCATCTGGAAAAAGAGACAGGTTGTCTTCCTTCCACAGATTCAGAGGCATGTGTTGCACATGTTCTTGGACAATACGATGACAGTGGCCTCCATCAATTATCGGCAAAGAATGGAGAATTGGTTAGTGGCTCAGGAGGTTCAGGTGCTCTTTGGGCTGAAAGACAACTAGCAGTATTAGCAGCTTCTCAATTGGTAGGAGTGGACAATGTGTAGGCAGATTATCTCAATAGGTAACAGTTGGATCTGGGGGAATGGGAGCTGTCAGAGGAGTTTGTTGACCTCATTTGGTGCAGGTGGGGCAAGCCCCAATTCGATCTCATGACAATTTGGGGAAATGCCAAGGCGATCAGGTTTTTCAACCACAGGAGGGAATTTGGATCCGAAGGAATCGACGCTCTAGTACAGACGTGGCCAGTGAGACTTCTGCTGTATGTATTTCCCCCTGTGGCCACTCATAGGTTGGGTGCTACGTCGCATCGAACAACATCCAGGAAAAGTGATCCTGGTGACAGCGGATCTGGTTCATCCAACAGTAGATGGTCCCATCCGGTTAAGTCACCTGCTGGGATTACTATGCAAGGGCCCATGTTTTCAGAACAAGCGGATCGCTTCTGTATAGCAGCCTGGCTTTTGAGAGGCGATGCTTCCGCTTGAAGGGGTACTCGGAACTGGTGATTACTATTCTACTTCAGCCTAGGAGGTCATCTTCTACTTTGGCATATATCCGAGTGTGGAGAATGTTTGAATTATGGTATGGGGTCCTTTGCAGGTCGACGTTGCCCAGGTCTTGGCCTTTTTGCAAGATGGTTTCTCAAAGGGTTTATCTTATAATTCTCTGAGTTCAGGTAACAGCCTTTGGCTGTTTCCTGAGGAGGCTTCAAGGGAGGCCATTAGCGTCTCATCCGGACATCGTACGCTTTCTTAAAGGAACACATTTGTGTCCTCTGGTTCATAGGATGTGTCCATCTTGGAACCTTAATCTGGCTCTTTGAGTACCTTGTGGGCCTCTTTTTGAATCATTGAGAAGGGCATCTTTGAAGGACCTTACCTTGAAAGCTATGTTCCTGGTGGCAATTTGTTTGACTAGGTGAATTTCAGAGTTACAAGCTTGATCATGCAGAGATCCTTTTTTGCAGATTTCAGACAACGGAGTCTCATCGCAAATGGTTCCTTCCTTTTTACCCAAAGTCGTATCTCCCTTTCATCTCAGTCAGACGGTGGAATTGCCAGCCTTTCTGCACCCGACATCTGATTTGCCCCATGTGAAGAAGCTTCAACTTTTGGACATGCATTGGATTTCGGCCTATATCTGTAGGGGTTGATAGGTTCTGGAGGGGCTGTGGACGCATTCTTCTAAGGCACAGGCAGCCTCCTGGGTGGAGCACCATTTGGTATCTCCTCAGGAGATTTGTTGAGCAGCAACTTAGTCTTATTTACATACTTTTACCAAACATTACCATTTGGATGTTCGGGCTCCAGAGAATGCCATGTTTGGTGAAAGTGTGCTGCGTGTGGGTCTTTCTGGTTCATACCAGTGTAGAAGGGATTGGGTATATCCCACTTGTCTGGACTAATCTGGGGTATGAACAGGAAAGGAAAATTGGTTCTTACCTGCTAATTTTCATTCCTGGAATACCCCAGATCAGTCCAGATTCCTGTCCCCTTATTGTTCCGAAAGACCTTTCCTGCTTCTGGATGCTGCTGGTGGTGCAGAATTTGAATGAGTGATGCAGAATTTGAACAACATTATACAAAGTTTAAGCAGTTTAGGGGCTGGAAGTTTTTTCATTAACCTAAGTTGAGGGTTCAGATTTGTTGGGGGTTCCAACTTTAATCCTCAGCTCACTCTAGAGGGAGAAATCCTGGAAAATAGTCATCTTGGCTTGGGTACAGGTCAATTCTGAGGGACTGCAGATGGCACTCTCGGCTATATAGCAGTGCCTGAAAAGTGTTTTGGGGTTTTTTTGTGAATATTTTTATTGGTATTATACATGAAAATACACACTGTATGAAGAAAAGTAAAACAAACTGTTATGTATAACCCAAACCCTGTCAACACCCCCCCCCCCTCCCTCCCTGCACACTTAGTCCCAAAGAATTAACAATCAAGGTATTGGGTCTCCGCCGAAAAAACAGGCTTCACCCCCATAGGAGTTCGATAAAGGATAGTAAAGGAGAAAATTAACAATGAAGGAGTCTCAATCGAGATAGGATCCTGTGTAGCTGTTGAAGTTGAGGGTCCTTTTCAGAAAAGGAGATCGAATATTTTGAAGAGTCAAATGCAGATTAATTCTATTGTCATTAGTTCATCATGTCTGATCACCCGTGCCTTCACACCTTGAGTGGAAGCCCACTCAAGGTGTGATGTCCAAGTTGTTTGAAACTTTTTCAAGGTATGATGTTTTACTGCTGTCATCTGGTTCATGGTACACACAAAATCTACTCGTGCCAGTATGGTCTTCAATGACGGGCAATGAGGCGCCTTCCACTCTAGCTATCTCAAGCCTTGCCGCCATACACATCTGTATGATAAAAGGATATTGTGAGCACTGGGGATTTTGATCGACATTATTTAAGAACGCCGCTTCCATATGAAGACCAATAGGTTGTTTCAAGATTTGGGTCAGCTGGTGTTCAATCTGTCGCCAGAGGGGCCTAACACATTCTCCCGACCACCACATGTGCAGGTATGTGCCTACTGAGGTACACCTTCTCCAACAAGTTCCCTTGGCAGTCGGCAATATTTTCGCTAGACGCTCAGGAGTTAGATACCACCGATAAAGTTATTTATATCCATTTTCTACTAGCATTGCGGACATGGAGGCTTTGCTCAACTGGCTGTAAAGCTGTGCCCATTCATCCTCTGAGTAGTCTTTTGCGAGATCTTTGTTCCAAGCTCTGATATGAGTTGGGGTACAAGTAATTTTCATATTTAACAACTGGTAGACCTTGGCAATCAGTCCTTTGACATGAGAAGAAGCCATACAATAGCCTTCAAGCAAGGTTTTCCCCTTGCCCAAGTTGGCCTTTATCTGGTTGCTTAGACAGAAATGACGTATCTGATAGTAGGCCAGGTATTCAGTTAGAGGAAGATTGTACTTCTGACTCGCCAATCCAAACAAAAGTAAATCTCCCCCCCAAAGATTTTTAAATCGGATAACTCCGTTTGTGCCATTTTGAAAAAGAATTCAGGTCTAGGCAAGGCTTGAAGGAAGTACTGTGGGACAGATACAAAAGGTGATAGCAATCCTTAGTTCCCATCAATCTCGCCTTCCACTTATCCCAAATTTTTAACATGTGTCTCATAGTAGGGAGCATTCGCGGACATGATTTCCAAGTCTTTCTGGGTTGCCACTCTAATGCTGCCAGCGGCATGGCAGGTATCAGTGATTGTTCAATAGTTGCTCAATGTTTGACCTCAACGACCTGATGCCACACTATTAGAGGTCATAGTTGCGCCGACACGTAGTACCACATAAGTTTGGGTACTCCCAACTCTCCGTCAAGCTTACTCTGATATAGGACATTTCTGCTGACCCGGGTCGGCCTCCTTTTCCAGATGAACCCAAATATTCTCCTTTGCCAGAGCTTTAGGATATCATTAGGGATGGGAATTGGCAATGATTGAAATAAATACAACAATCTAGGCAATACATTCATTTTAACAGTCGCTATATGACCCAGCCAAGAAAAAGGGAGGATATACCACTTATCCAGATCCAGAAAAATTTGTTTTATTAGAGGTGTATAATTCAGACTGAAAAGGTCCGATGCATGAGATGAGATGCAAATGCCAAGATATTTGAGGTTTTGGGAGGCCCAACGGAATGGATGCTGTGTCTTTAGCAGTTTAACGAGGTTGGGCCTACAGGTTAAATTTAAGATCTCTGATTTTTCCCAATTCACCGTAAATCCTGACACCCCGCTGAACTCTCTAATATCGTTTTCAGTGGCCGTTAGGGAATCATGTGGGTTTGTCATGGAGAACATTATGCCGTTGGCAAACAAAGTAATTTTAAATGTGTCCTGAGAGAAAGTAAAACCCGAAATTGCATCATCATCTCTGATGGTGGTGGCTAGTGGTTCTAGGAAAATGGCGAAAAGGAGAGGCAATAGCGGGCAACCCTGCCTAGTTCCGCAGCTCACTTGGAACCGGTCCGAGTATCCGCCATTAATCTTAAGACAAGCTTGGGGATTTGTATATAAACCCTTTACCTACTTACAAAAGCTAGGCCCAAAGCCCATTTTCTTCAAAACACAAAAAAGAAATGGCCAATGAACCAAATCGAACGCTTTTACAGCATCGATGGATAAAAAGATAGATTCAATCTTATGTTCGTGAGCCCACCACATCATGTTAATCAGTTTACGTATGTTGTCTCCCACTAATCTGCCAGGCATAAAGCCCGCTTGGTCTTGATGGATGAGGTCGGTTAAGTATTTATTCATTCTTTCCACTAGGATTTTAGCTAAGAGTTTGAGGTCCAAGTTCAGTAACGAAATGGGTCTGTATGACCTGCAAGCGGTTGGATCCCTCCCCGGTTTTGGCAGAATCGTTATACCATATAAAAGTTAGAGTTTGGTGCTAAGGAGCCCCCCTGTTCTTAGATAATTAAATACTTTCCGTAAGTACGTTACTATATAAGGAGCGAAGGATTTATAGAATTTTGCAGTAAGACCATTGGGTCCAGGTGATTTCCCTATTTTTAGTGTTTTAATAGAGTGGAGGATTTCAACCGTGGATATTTCTGCATCTAATATAGCCTGGGCTTCTGGTGATAAGCGTGGTAAACTGACCCCTTCCAAATATTGCTCGATCACTTCCGTTTGAAGAGTACAGTGTGCTGTAGAAACTCAAAAATCTCTTACGGATATCAGTATTATTCGTTAAGAGTTCCCACTTCTCATTTTTAATCTTAGCTATTATGTTTTGATAAGAAATTTGCTTTAATTTATGGGCTAAATGTCGTCCAGCCTTATTTCCCCCTTCAAAGTAGTCCTGTTTAGCTATGTGCATAAGATGTACCATCTTGGCTGACTCTAATCTTCAAAGTTCACCTCGGGTTTTGGATAAGAGGAGCCAGGATTTTGGCTTACCCATGGCTTGATGTTCTCGAGTAAGGCTCAAAATTTTTTGTCTCAGTTCTGTGACCTCTTGTGCATCTCTTTTTGTTACATAAGTAGCCCTAGAGATAAATATTCCCCTCAAAAATGCCTTTAAGGATTCCCAAACTATCGGAGGTGCTAGCTCTCCAGTATCATTTAAACAATTATAATCTTTTATCTGTGCTATTAAGGTGGCTGTGAACCCGTCATCAGCTTAGGAAGGCAGTCACCTCCTTGAGCTCCTGCCTATTCTAAAGTGTGGCCTGGGATAGGTTGGCATACACTGATATTTCCTGGCTTTCCCAAGTCCATCGCATTTGCTTCCTAGCCAAGCCAGCTATTTTCTCTTTCAAGGTATAATCATGAAAACAAACAATAATGTCTCTAGCCTGATTAGTGCCAACTGCTCTATGGGCCCTGTGGGCTCAATCAAATTTAATGGTAGGCATCTGCTCTGCCTCAGAATCTTCGCTGCTTTGTAAGAGAAACAGGCAAAAGCGCTGTATTAGAGCAGCACAGTCCTGATTTTCTTGCGTCTCTGAAAATCCTCTGAAGCGGAGATTACCTCTGCATGCTCTGTTTTCTAAATCAACTAATTTAGATTTCATACCTTGATTTTCGTCCAATAAGTCAGAGTAAGCTTCTTGCATATGCTTTGTTGTCTCTGCCTGCGCTTCTACCCGCACATCGAGATCATCGATCCTGTGCCCCAATGAAGCCATTTCCTCCGGAAACTCTCCCATCATTTCCTGCATCTCTTTTTTTTATAGGTTTTAAGATCTTGGCGTAGGGCCCCAAACCATTCTCGAAAATTCAGAGCAAGTCGGGGTTGTTTCGTTGTGAACATTGAACGCGTCCTCCGAATCCGAGCCGCCATCTTGAGGGTCTGCACCCACGGCCCGCTCTCCTGCGTCTTGCTCGCGCTCTCCAGCTTTTTTATATGAGAAGCAATGAAAATTGACCAATTTTCGTTTCGCTGCCATCCCGCTTGATTTCAGTGACTTATCCCACAGCTTTCAGCTCTTCCACTCCGATTTCAGTCCCTGAAATTTCAGGTTTATTCCTGGCTAGTTGAGGAGCACACTTCTCATGCGGCCATTCAGCCCAATGATGTCACTTCCTCCTGCCTGAAAAGTTGTTATTCTCTGCCTCCATATGCTGGTAGGGATGCAAAACCCACTTGTCTGGATTGAACTGTGGTATTCCAGGAACAAAAAAATAGCAAGTAAGAACCAATTTTCCTATATTCCATTGGTCAGTTATTGTATTAAAATTAAAAAATAAGATAAATTCAATCCTTTTGCACAGATGGCCATCACCCATATGAAGGGACATTAAACATTGGAAAAACCCAACCTGGTCAATCAAAACCACCAATCTGGGATTTTTGAGGATTATATAGCAGCCTACATGCACATGGCGTGTGCCAGTGAGGAAGGTTTGAGTCATACCCAGTATGTTACAAACATGAAAGATTTAAGGCCAGATATACTATAGAGTTTTTCTCATTTTGTGTCTATATGGGGAAAATGCTTAGCAGATAGGCCCCTGTGTAAGGGAGCTATGAATTATTTTATTACCTCTTTATTAATTAAAATAAATTAACAATCAAGAGAATCTTGAAAAAGAACACTTCGTTCATATCATGAAAATCTAGAAAAAACAAAAATCTCACAAAATAAGAATAAGTATATGAAATTACATTACTTAGTCTACATTATGAGGGAGGAGATATTAGAAATCATATATCTAAGGAAACAGCTATAGCAAAAATGTACAGGTCCCAGAAACAATAGGAGTCGGAACAGTTCTATTTTGCAAAAAGGTCTCCAGTTGTACAGGATCATGCAAAATATACTTAGTACCTTGGAATTTAATTAAGCATTTACAGGGAAACTTTAATAAAAATTGGGCTTCAAGAGCTAAACCCCTAGGCTTTGAAGCAGGAAACAATTTCCTCCTAGATTGTGTTTCCCTAGTAACATCAGGAAATATAGAGATCTTCTTTCCCATAAATAATGTCTTTTAGAGAAAAAAAAGCCTTAAGGTTAATTGCTTGTCAGATGCCTGGAAATAAATAACCATAAGAGTAGCAGTTTCTACCATATCACTTTGAGATTGTTCTAAAAAAGCGATCAAATCTAATTCTCCAGCTAAATTAAGATTAACATTAGGTTCTTCCTCAATTGTAGTCCCTTGACCATGGTCAGGCAAGTAAAACGCCTTTGCAATTTTGGGTACAGAATCAGAGAATTTTAGAAAATCTAGGTAGAACCTCTTAAGCATCTCCAAGGGAGAAATAATTGGACATTTGGGAAATCCTGGAAAAATGGAGATTCAACCGATGTGAATAATTTGAAAGATTTTCAATTTTAGAATGCAAAATCACAATATGTTTCACTAAGAAATATTATTTTCCTGTAGGACTAAACAATGTTGATCTTCACTAGTTATTTTCTTATCAAGATCTTTTATGACCTGAGAATGAATATTAACTACAGAGGTAAATGATCCTAAGTAAACCAGCAAAGAGTCTATCCTGGTAGATAAAGATATTTCCATTTTAGAAATGGCAGTCTGTAGTGCATCGGCAGTTATTACTTCAGGCTTAGATGCACAAATCAATTCTCTTCCTGGAGGGACAGCTAAATCTGTTGCCTCATTAGCTGAAATAGGCTTACCAGCAGGGGTAAGAGGGAAAGATGCACCCAAACCACTCTCTGCTCCTAGTCCAGATACCAGAGAATTAGAAGCCTGAAGTGGAGAGAGAGCTCCTGAGCTAAGGAAGACCGTGACTCTGATGGAGCAGGGTTAGAAACACCCTGCTGACAAACCCCAGGTTGAAGTCTCTGGACTGAAAAGGAGTCCAAGATTATTAACTGGTTCATGGAAGGGGGTGAGCAGGGCTGGGTGGGACAGTCCTTACCATTCCCTTCCGTTTTGGAGTGCAGCTTCAGCGCACCAGATAGCGGCGTGCCACCTCTAAAGATTTTATATGGAGAGGGCCCCAGAAGTGGTCAGAGCCGCAGGAACCCAGAAACACCAGTGGATGCAGTAGGAATTGGCCTCTCTCCCTCGCAACTTGCCGACAGGAGCAGAACGCATAGAGTGGCAAAACGGCATCCTCTGAGTCTCTCACTCCCCCAGAGCAATGACTAATAAGTACAGAAAGTTGGTCATCTAGGAAACAGAAACCATGTATGCACACAAAATAGTCTGACAACTGGAATTACTTCCCTAGAAAGGGACTTTGTTTCTTTTTAACAAGATGGTCTAATGAAAACTTTTCCTATAAATGAAATCCACTGTATCTGTTGCAGGGTATATTGTCTTATTTTATATGTATTTGTATGTGTTATAAAGGAACAAGAAGCCTGTTGTACAAGATAGGATATGAAACAATCACACCAAAAATGTAAGATGAAATATTTTAATTCATATTTCTCTTTATCTGCAGGGTGTTCTGTATGATCTAGATAAGGTAAGTTAGCTAATTGAACAGAACTGCTAAAGAGAAGTTACACGACATGTAGAGAGAGATGGGTGGAGGTCATGCATGCTGTTAGATTAGCATGCAATACCAAAAAATCAGAGATTAAACTAAACTTTCTAATGGAGGATTTTTTTTTGTATTTTGCCAACATTATTTTTTGATATAAATCTGGTATACTAGACACATTTACTTCTAAAACACTCATTTCCAAATCTTGGCATCTTCTAGCATTCAAAAGGAAAAAATCGACCTGCTCCTCAGACTGTGACTTGGCCCCCTCCAAGATATGTGGTCCAGAACAGGGAGGGACCTTCCAAAGAGTAAATACATACCACTCCCACATTTAGATTGAAATGAATGATATTCCATTCTATAGCACATTGCCTCCCCAATGCAATTGACTTTATGTGAGTGCAGCTGATGAAGGGACCAAAAAATGTACAACTTCTCTCACAGTGTATACCATGCATACAGCTTCTGAGGTGGAAGATCCACAGTGACACCCTGGGTCGGGCACCTTCATAACTAGCTGTAAAAAAAAAAGAAAAGGGAGAAAGAAGTTTGAAGCTAAGTCAACATGCTTCCTGTGCCAGGCTCTCGTCACCCAACCATTTCTCCTCTCCCTCCAGCACCTTTCTCTTTCTTCACACCCCCTTCGCAAACACACATAGACACAGTGATTCTTTTTTATTGGCCTAGCCGTTTCTACCTGCACCTTTGGGCCTTCATCTCAGTCGGAACTGGTCTCTGCTGACCTACAGCACCAGGAGCCTTCATTCACAACTATCCAGGGCGTGTCCGCCTACTTTTATAGCCTCCTTCCAACTTGGCCCAGCCATCGCAGGGACGGCTTTCGGTCAAAGGCTGCAAACTGTAGCTCTCCCACCCACCCCCACACCCCCACACCCCTTAACCTGGCTAATGTGATCCTAAGTCTGGCCTCTAGGTGTTGCCCCAGGGGTCCACGTCTACTGCCTCTGCAGCATCCCCAGCCCCATCCAGCCTATAGAGCTGGAATTAGAACCTGGGTTCTCTGCAAGGCAGTGCACAGCACCCCCAGTGAACCACCACACCAGCTCTGCATCCATTGATTCTGTGGCTAAGGTGCTTCCTGGTGGATTCTGTAATCCTTTTTGTGGTGGGCATCGAAGACCTTAAAATCTCAAACATGCATGCTTTTTTTATTTGCTGCATTAAACCCATTTTACATCTCTGGAAGCAAAGTTTCCCCTTCTTCAAGAGAAGCCTGGCTGCCAATCAGCAATTACGTTTAAAAATGCCAAACTAGGGACTTGTAGGGAAAAAGTGAAAGCTGATGAGCATGAAGAGGTCTTTCTATCACTTATGACATATCTCCTCACTAGTGCTAATCATGAAGCCTTTGCTTAATCTAGTCAAGAGGACAACAGTATTTAAAATGCGATACAGCCCAAATTGTGCAGGATGATGTCTCCACTTGCATACTGTTATTCTCACCTGTTTTACCAGCCTCTCCTCTTTGACGTATTGTGATTATGATATTGAAAAGCTTGCTCAGTAACAAGAATTAAAATTAAAAAAAAAAACAAACCCAAAAACACAGGGTGCACCCCCTACCAACATGACATTTGCAGCTGCTCCTCAGGAAGGAGCAGGAGATCATGCCAGGGCACAGGCTAGCCGTTTGGCAACATCTGTCCGGGAGCTGCTTCAGTAAACGTGTGAATTTAGAACTTTCCTCTAGTGCTTTCTTTGAACGGAGACGATTAAGAAATCTAAATAATGAAATGAGAAGAACATATATGTGCAAACCAATTTATAACGTAACTTTGTTTATTTTCTTGGTCCAGCAAATCAAAGCAATTGAACGATACATAAGAAGACTTGAGTTCCACATCAGTAAGGTAATGTCTGGTCTTTGTTTTGTCACTTTGCTAGCTGCCATCTCCAGAATCTTTTTGGAGAAAGTGTTTCCCGTGGACATGGGCAATCGACCCCTACCATGTAACGCATTCCTCTCCCCCTCAGACAGTCTGCCCAGGGCATCGTAAGCATTGTTATTTCACAGTCCAGGTGGAAGAGAAAGACAAGACAGGTTTCAGAGCTCGTAAATGACAACGGAACTCAGGCCTCTTAGGCACTTTCCGTATCTATTCCCAATCTGACCTTTTTCCTTCTGGAAGTAGATATGAAAAATGTCAAAATGGAGGAGTATCACAGACCATGCAGTGTTGGTATTTTTAAAGACATTTTGATTATAATAATCTGCATGTAGCACTGATTTTAAAAAGAATTACATGAATGCTGAAGGTTGGAATGATTTCCTCACCCATGATTATTACATAGTGGCTTCGGAGAGCACAAGAGAGTGATTGTGAATCCATCTACATATTAGTTTTCAGTCTTCATTTTCATGCTCTTGCAAATGGTGTTATCCAGAGATTTAACTTAATTTCCATAGCACAACAATTGAGCAGTTTTTAAATGTCTTTTTTTTTTTTTTAATATAAAGGTAGTGCTTAAAGCTTTTTATCTCTCTTTGTTAAATCTTGTACAACAAGAACAAACAACAGATATACAAAACTCCTCCTCTTGGTTGTGGGATTGGGAAGAGGTGTGACTGGGTCTTTCGTCATTCGGTTTGCTCTTGGGTGGGTTGAATGTCTTCCTGACATCGTCTGGCTTTCTGCAGAAGAATCAAAAGTATTTAAAGCCCTTCCTGAAACCCTACCTAACCATGTACAATGCCCATATTTCCCAAGGATCCTGGAAGAAGGCTGAATGTGTATATCACATTGGTCCAGGCAAAAAAAAAAAAAAAAAAATAGAAAGAAATAACATTTCCCTCAGTTAACTGCGTTACCCAGATTTTACCTATAGTTTAGATTATCAGAAGATGTACACACATCAACAGATTACCAGTTTCCCCCTCTCATTTCTTTTACAATTTGCGAGAATCTTAGTCAGTGTGCATGTGTGTGGCCGACCAAGTGACCTTCTTGTGTTTATGACCACATTTGGTAGTGCCTAGCCTTAGACAGGAGATGGTTTGATTCCATATTACAGCTGTTAATATTTGCGTTTGAGTGAGTGCCTTCCCAGTGTCTTTTACCCAGAACAAGAGGAGACACAAGAGGCATTAGTCTATTCTCTGTAAGCAGGTATCTTCACTCTTTTCTTTTGCCTCTCTATAAATACAATGTGGCTTTCGGTACAGAAGATAGAAGAGGTGCCAGTGGGCCTCTATGACATAGCGTTCTGCCTCAATGAGATACAAGCCTGATGATGGGTATCTCCTATTCAGATGGCCATTCTTTCCTCCGTGCCCTTCCCCCCACCTCCTTCCCCCATCACCACCTTTGGACGGTTTGCTGTGTATTGTGCAAGGTATCGGTGTGAGTGCATAGCATACCAGAAGGGGTTTAGTGCACAATGAACTGTAGAAAGTTGAGAAGTGCTGTTTGTGGAGGGAATGCTCCTCTTTGTTGTACAGTGCCGCTCATTTATCAGTGAGGGAAAGTGCAAAGGAGATGAGACATATTTTTATGTCTTCATAGATATGAGCTTTACCTAACTCAAGTATAGCACTCTTTTCTTTTCTTGAATATAAATATAAACGTTTTTTTCAACCAAAAAGCATGTACATATCATTGTCCTTAATTATTTTCTTTTTCCCATTGAATTCTATGCTTTTGATCATATTTAAATGAGATAGTGTGGTGGCTGAAATGTGGGCTATGGGATAATGCATACTGTCACAAAGCTAATAATGTGATATGTGATTCAGAGAAATAATTGACCTAAAAACCTGTGACAAAGGGATTTATTCAGTTTTCTCAAGCTACTTGAGGCCTTTGAGACATTGTATTTATTTAATATAGGATTCAATTTATTTATTTATTTTTGCAAGTAACTTATGATTATAGATTTGTCTGAGTCCAGAATTTTTAGATTTGTGTGTATGTGAGTATGTGGAGGGGGATGAGGCTGGATTCAAACCCTATCTGCTAGTTTCTCTCTGAAGAGTTCCCTACCAATTAGACATTGGTGTACTGATCTTTCTCCAGTTCCTGTTTGTCCATGATTAAAGCACAGGGCGTATTCACAGTGCACACTCCTGAATGAACTTCAGAAGAACTCTTTATCAATGAACAGGCCTCTGCATTTGGATAACAATAGTACCAAGTGCCAAGCATTGCTGTCACTCATTTGTGCATGAAATAAAGTGTGGAAAACAGGAAGCACAAAGACAGGTGGCCAAACTTTCCACTGGCAAACAAATCTGTCATACTCTCTGCCCTCACCCCATCAAACACAGATACACAAGCCAGCATGCCTGGTATACCCTGGTGCATAAGTGCAAATGGAAGATATTTATAGCAGCTCTTCAGAGTGTAGACAAAGGGTGACTTGATCTGTCAAACAGCATATGATTCATGCGTTTAGACAGGGTTATTTTGGAAGCCCTAAGGTACCGCCTTGTATCTTATGGAAAGATAAGATAATGCTTGCATCTGTTCATCCTTGCTTAAGTCCTCCACTTGCAGGTTGTCTCCTTTTTTTTTTTTTTTTTTTTAAATGGCTGACCTCTCAGATAAATTGTATCACTAACAAGTTGTCCAGCTGGTCCCCTGAGGTTTTATTTGTCGTCATGAATTCCGACAGAAAGGTCTAGCTAGGATTTTGCAAAGCGAGACACTGTGCTGAACGCATTATCAGACAAAGGATTTGGAAATCAATGGAATTATATATACATATAACTTCCTAATTGTAAAAAAGTAGTAAAAATGAAAAAGGAAGGATGGAAGAAGGGAATGCCAAGGAAGCTGCAGTCCAGAATCCATCCCATCGCTCCGTGCCAGCGCGGGGCAGAGATCCTATCTCTAGACTATTTTTCTGCTTCTGGAGATAGGATATACAGTAGGCTCCTGTGCTCCAATCTGACTAATAAAAGCATTCAGCAGAAGGGATAAAACACGTGCTGTCATACTGGGCAGAATATTATCATTTGGTACCGAATTCACTGCAAATTGTAACCGTATAGTTTTAAAACCCAGAAAGCAGAGAGTTACTGTTTAAAAAAAAAAAAAAAAAAAAAACAACCTACAAGCAAAAGGACAATTTTGTCTCATCCACCTTGAGTAGAGATAAAGTATTTGAAAGAGGAAGAGCCCCCAAAAGATTCTGGTCCTCACTTTAGGTGCATGGTAATAAACATTCAATGTCTCTTGAGCATGCGAATACAATAAGTCACCAGATCGTCAGGCTACAACATACCAATGAGCTATATCCATAAGACCAATCTTTATTAAGAGACCTTAAGACCTGAAAAGTGAATGCTAAAGAAGGGACCTCTCATTTATTATTGACAGCACAATGCAGGAGTAGACTAGGGGATGGAAGCGGGGGCTAAGAGCCAGGGAAGCCAGCAGTCAAATCCTGCTTCTTGTATTCTCCAGCAAATCACTTTTACCCTCCCTCTGTTGCCTCAGCTACCATTTTAGGGGGGTCATTTATCAAAGGCTTATCGCACGCGATAAGCCTCTATCGCATGCGCAAAGGGACTTTCCGCATGCGATAGAATGCAAATTAGGGGGAGGGGAGGAGTCTGGGCGGGGAGGGGCGGAGTCGGCGGTGTCTTCGCAATAATGTTACTAACCTCATTGTTGGCAGTAGCGCACTGAATAGCACCACCTTTCACGGTGGCGCTATTCAGTGCGAAAGCCGGCATCTGGCGCACTGCCATGGTGCGAAGGCTGCGGGCTTTCGCAGGCCCATCCCCCCCTTCACCCCCCCCCCCCGCCCCCCGTTTTCGCAGGATTCATCATTCTGCGAGGATTGATGAATCCAGGCCTTAGATTCTATATCCCCCTGTGGTAGGGGACTACCCATTGTAACTTGCCTTAAGCCTGGATTTGGAAAGGTGAATAATTAGATCACAAAGATCCAAATGTATTGCCCCTTTCCTGTGGTCTCAAAGAACAAAGGGAAGGAAGAGGAGAATGATATAGAGCAGCGGGAATGGAGATAATGATGAAGGGCTGTGAAGGCTGAAAGATTTAAAGGGAAGAAAGCAGAGAGGATAAGGAACGCAGAGGAAGTGGCTCAGCACCTAGGAAGGGTAAAGAGAGACTAGCTTGCCCTGGCTCTGAAAATCAGATGAGGGTCTGTGGCTCGGTGTCACCCTTGGACATTGAGAGGGGGAGTGGAGCAGTGAGACGGAAAAAGGAGCCCCTGTGGCGACTCAACTAGTGCCCCCAGTTCTGTAAGGCAGAACTAGATTCTGACCTCCTGGATCCAAAGAACCAAACTGAGACCCAGTGCTGCCCTGGAAGAGAAGAGCTGCCTATGACTGTGGAAGGTGCAAAGGAAGGAGAGGGTGAAGGAATGGGCAAGGCTGGATTGGTAGTTTAGGAAGTGGGTTGGGGAGGGGGGTCTCTTGCATGCCGGGATTATTTATTTATATGTAAATAATTTAGGTTTCAGTAAAGAGAGAGGTTTCCCTATATCTTAGATGAGTTGGAGGGGCATTGACTCTTTTGTGCCAGGGGTGCAAAAATCATGAATCTGGCCCTATCCAAATCTTGCTTCATTTGTCACATAAAAGGGCTATGTCAGGGGTATGGGTATCAATATTTCTTACGAGAGGTGTTTGCTCTGTTTGAGGGGGTTGGGTATGTCATTTTGTTAACTATTATCATCTTAGGTCCCTTTTTGTCATTTAAATTGATCTGAAGTGCAGGGTCCCATTGAGATCCCTACAAATGTGTGGTCTTGTAGAAAGGCTATGCATTTATAGAAAGAGAGAGGAACAAACCCTCTATGCCAGAGCACCCCTATGTGAGGCTGCTGCAATGGTTGTTTCCCATGCTATATAAGCCAGAGACCCCTAGAGGAGCTGTGGATTTTTTTTATTTGAAAGTTGGAGGGAGACAAGTGTTTCTTTTCAGTTCCTTTTCCCAGAAACATTCCTAGGGTCCAATCAGTAGGACCAGGAATTTTGAAGATTTGCGAGACTTTCTGAATTATTTTACCTTTTTTGGGTAAGTGAGGACTTCTCCTTTTGGAATTTAAGTTGCAAGAAAGTTTTTCCACTTTTTCCTTTCTGTTTTGTTTGGGAGCTGGTTTTTATTTTTCCCATCTGATTCTCTCAGCCTGACAGGGTCAGTGCCAGCACAGCAGAAGTATTAGAGAAGGTGGGATATTGTTCCAGCGTCCAATGTGAGTGGAGGAGAAAAGGAGAGGAGAGTCTAGGTCACCTATCCAGTGTTCAGCACCACCTGTGCCCATCTGGTTCAACTAAGTCAGAAAAGGAGAGGAGACATTAAGAAATTGATGTGAAGTAAATGGATCCAAGGCAATTGACTTGGGAGTTTAAACTGAGAAGAGACCTCCAACATTTATTGTGAAATTCAAATCCAGAATAAGGAGAGCCCTTGAGGATTGGTTTAAGTGATCCAAGAACCGCAGATTCACATATTTACCCATTTCACTTATTTTGTGGATATCATATAGAAGAAATTTGGAGACTACCATGTTTTATGCTTACTCCAAATCATCAGTAAAATTGTGTTGGTAACTCCATCTACATGCATCCAGTTTGGTTATTGGCACCTATTAAAGAAGCAGGGACTTGACGCCCAGGAGGCTATCCTCACCCCCATCCTCCTTCCACCTTAAGCAGCAGGATCCTGTAGGATCGGGGCTGAAGATTTTGAGTGAAATGGGAAGTTCATGTAGCTCTGGGAATTGTGAATGTGACCCTTGGAATCCTTCATAGGACACTAATCTGGGGGTTGCAGAAGCATAAGGGAAAATTCTAGATTCATCACTCTTCAGATGGAAGCCTTCAATGCTATAGCGCATCTAATTAAGGGCTTTATAATCCCTTCTGGTTCCATATATTACAATGTTTCTATTGTTTACTTAGCTAATAGCCACTGCTATTAATTGCATCAGTAGCATGGGATCTTCTTAGTGTTTGGGTAATTGCCAGGTTCTTGTGGCCTGGTTTGGCCTCTTGGAAACAGGATGCTGGGCTTGATGGACCCTTGGTCTGACCCAGCATGGCAATTTCTTATGTTCTTATGAAATAGAATGAACAGAAACTTTAGGGGCCATCTACCGTAGGCTGAGTAACTAGAAATCGGTCCTTTTACATACCTGAAATTGCTCTGCGCACATGTACTAGAGAGGCAGGATGTGAGCTAAGAATACAGGGGAAAAAAATTAAATTTGAGAGAAAGCATTATAAACCTTTAACTAATAGATGTAGTAGTGCTGTCTCTGTGGCCTCTAGTCTTGCAAATCTTTAAAGAAGTGCAATGAGAATGACACACAGGACCGGGTTAAATATCCCTCACCCAGGCCTTGAATGTATTTATGTACTTGTATCTGTCTTGTTTCACAAGAAATACAATTGTCACAAGTTGACTGTGTCCAGCTATCTAGCTATTTACATGAGTGCCATAGATAACCAATGCAGCAGTTTCCTGTTTTCACCCTCTGGGTCCTTGGCATGTTACCCTCTGAAAGGACAACAGGTGGAAACTAGAATATAAGAAACAGTTAAAAATAACAGAGACAGGTGTGGAGGAGAAGCCGGCCTTAGTTTCCTGTTGCGCTTCTTCTTACAGTCTAGTGGTGGCTTATTATTAATGTACCCAACACATTACCATATCGTAATCTTAGGGAAAATATATTGGTTATTATATCTGAGATTGATAGTTTGTCTTATTTTAATTTAGGAGATAATTACAGGTTATGCCAGTTGCAAAATATGTGCAGTTTAATGACAAGAAGAAGGGAAAATGTCTCCATGGAGTTTTGTGTAGCCAGAAGAAGGATTTTTGTAGAAGTGGTCATATGATAGACACACACACACACACACACACACACACTCATTCACTCTCCTTTTCCAGAAAGCAAGAACAACATAGCTATTATTAAAGACATAAAGCTTCCATTGAACCTTTGGGATGAACCCTTCCTTTGAAAGTGGAATGCATGTCTCTTGTTTCAGAAAGTTACCCTTCTCCTGTGTTCAGCGTTCCTCACAGCAGGGAGTCCACAGGAGATGGGCCTCCTGAAATTTCAGAGAGAAAGAGGGGAAAAAAATGGATTTATTCAGCACGCAGTTCAATCTGCTTTTTTTTTTTTTTTTTTAAATTTTCTTTCAACAGCAGCCTGTGTAATCTACCAGCAGCTCATGACTCACATGGCACAGGGCACATGCTGGAGGGCACAAAGCAAGGTGGCTTTTGTTGTCCTGGTTATTGTTCTCCATTGTAATTCTATAGAAATGTATGGGAGGCATAATTTAGCAACAAATGGTGCAGAATTGCCTTGCACTAAGTTATCCAAGGCAATTTTGTCAAGGGGCCTAAATTGCACGCCCCCCCCCCTTCTGCCCTCAGGGGATTAATCCTCCTGCAGTACTTCTGAGACAGCTCTTTCCGGCAAAGGTGGGGGCACTATATAGAAGGAGGGATTAGCCTCCCAGGAGCAGGCACAAGACCTTGATCTAAGGCCTATAATTAGATGTACTGCTTCTGTTCTACTTCAGGAAAACACAGGAAAAAAAACCCCCTCCAAAGTCAGAACCAGAAGGAAAGGTATGACTAGCACTGAAGTGAAGACTGTGATCGGTGACAGAATCACTCTGTGGGGCATTTTGCCTTCCCACATGAAACATTCACCCAGAGTGTTTAAATGCAAAGCTGACAAGATGAGAAAACCTGTTGCCTCTGGAACAGAGAATGACTTACTATTTTATGCACCTGCCCTATTCAGGCTGTACTGTATATTTAATCCTTTTGAAGGGGACTCTGCGTAAATAGGCAATTTTTCATTCCATTAATTATCATAATTCCTTTTCTACTCTGCATTCTTTTGTGATTTTAATGTACATAGGACCAGATTTAAGGTTCAGCCAAAAACATGTAAAAAGCCTGCCACTCAGTGTGCTTGTACAATATGGAAATAGTATACTTTTGCCCCCCCCCCCCCCCTCCCCCAAGGCTTAGCTCTGGAAAGTGAGTCACAAATATTACTTTTAAATTAATCCACTAAAAAACTTGTTTGTTGGCCTTTACTTCTGCAACTTCTGAAAGATTCACAAAAACATATTGTGTAAACAAAAATGTATGTAAAAAAAGTTCAGGGGAACTTCACCCCGATCCTTACATTTACCCCTGAGTGGCACCAACTGTTGCTTACACAATTTTTTTTTTCCATGAAAACTTTGTTCCTTCGAGAGGAAATTGAAGCCGTAGACAAGATGTGCATGGATTTGAAACTCTGCATATGAACTGACTCCCAGGCTTGGTTTTTTTTTGTCTTTTGCTTTAATTTTGCCAGACTCTTAAATTTGGTCCTAAGCTTGTAGGGGGGGACTTTATAAACAGAAGACAGCAGGCACCAGGTAATTTGCCAGCTTCTGCTCAGAAGGCACCTCATTGTGGTGGAAGCGATTGGCTTGGATGGCTGTGTGCGAGAAGCCTATGCAGCAAGGTACTCCATCCGTCCCCACCATGTGTCAGTGGCTCCCAGCATTGCCACTAGTCAAGTGCCTTCCTAAGCAATGCTTTTTTTAATTCGCTTTTTTTTCACTTTTTAGTGTAACCTGCAGGATATGTGGAGGTGGCAGTAAGATTGTCCCATTGTGGTGAAGGGTCTGTAGCTCTTCAAGTTCCTGGAAAGATGACATTAATTGTGATTCTTGTCTTCATGTTTTTTTCTTCACTTGTAACAGGTGGATGAGTTATATGAAGCCTATGGCAACCGAAGGCGCCTCCGAGAAGGTGCCTTCAAAATGAAGCAGGCGTTCGCAATGTCCCCTTCCAGCAAAGCCGCCCGAGAGAGCTTGTCTGAGATCAATAAAAGTTATAAGGAGTACACCGAGGTATTTGCTACTTGATTTATTAGTTGATGGTAGCTAACTTCATATGACTTGTTTAGTACATTGAAGCTCTAGGTTAACTAGCAACTGAAATAGACAAAATCACTAAGAGTCCCTTTCCAGTCTCCCATCCCCATTTTCATTTTGATTTTTCCTTCATTTTCAACTTGGTTGCCCAAACAATTATAGAATCTTAAGTATTTCAGGGCACTGCTGTACTGATCATCACTGGAGACACCAGACAGGCATTATAGTGAAACAGGTATGAAGGCTGAATCAACAACAAGAATTCTGGAAGAAGATTTTAAAAAGAGGAAGCACACTTAGAATAGCAAGGACACACCTTTTAGTCCAAAATTTTAAAAAGTCAAAGAAATAAAATACCTAAGGCCAAAAAAAGAAAGGCAATCAAGAGTAAGACCAATAGAGAATGCAATATGGCCAAGAAAGAAGCAAACGGATATTTTAAACAACCTAATTAGTGTATCTCCTTTAAAGGACAATTTGATAATGCAACCATCCAAAATGCAAAAGCAGAATACATTCTTTTAATATGAGTGCCTGTTAGAAATACAAATCTTTCAGAGAAAAGGTCAAAATATACTTCATAAAAAAAAAAGGAACTCTCCTCTATGAGCAACTGTTGAAGGAACAGCACCGATCTTTTGGTACACTAAGATATGTTTTTCTTAAATATAACAAAAAGCAAAACAAGAGAAGTCTCAAAATATTCAACTCCGAGCCAAATGATGCTGTTTAAATGGTATTAAAAAAAAGTGCTGCTGATGACAAAGAGGGGATAACCTTCCCTTAAAAATTACAAAGATGCACTATTTATTATCATTTACATAAATAGCGCCTATAAAAATATATAAAAATATAAAAATAGCCAATAAAAAATATTGTCTTACAGCAATATTGTAATTTTATTTTGCTTTAGTTATATGTTCCAAGTTGATCTTAGTTTGTATTTTATAATAGATTGTATTTTATAATAGATTAATTGTTCGATATGTTCTATGTAAACCGCCATCCCGGCGATAGTTATCTCTGTTACCTGTGAACCAGAGTGATATGTATTTTATACAGGAACTTCCGGTATATAAAAACCAAAAAATAAATAAATAAATAAATGTTGTCTATGTGAGTTGAGGGGACTTTATCCTTCACTTCTTTATGACAACCATTTAATTGAATTGAACACTCCCTGAGTCCTCTCTTGTTTTGGTTTTGATATAATTAAATATGGTGTGGATTGCTTTTATGCTCCTTGTTTTGGTAGTGGTCATTTCTTAGATATGAAATGTCAGTGGTCATGTCCCTGGGGGTAGGGAGTCTCAGCCTGGTCAGCCAGTGCTCAACTGTGATGTCTTGGGGTGCACTCTAGCTGGGTTCTAGAGGGAGCTGCTGTCTGTGGCCCCTGGCCTAGAACTGTCACTGCCATGGCTGGGCTAGATGAAAGGTTATAAAAAGGGGGGAAGGTACCCTGGGTAGAAGTAAATGAAGGTTCATTGCAGTGTAGCCCAAGAAGAGGCCTGTTCCAATTGAGCTGGCAGTCCAAAAGGAGCAGGAGGAAACTGATGGGACAAAATAGAAGAATATAAACCATGGGTTACAATAGCATGTGCTGCTTTTTCCTAAATGAAATATTTGCTTCCAGAATTTTGGCACAGTATGTTCCATTTACACCTGTGTAGCATTTTCAAGTCTTAAAGTCCTTGTTTTGATCTGAGTCCCTCTTTCAAAGCTACATAGCTTATAGGCAAGTCTTCACAAGTAGGGAACTTACTAGTGGCAAGACACCTTCCTGCTCTGTACACAAAACCAGGGTCTTGTTTCAGAAAGAAGGGTTCAAGAGCTAGTATGTGATTTCCCCAGCCTTGCTGGAGACAAGATCCGGGACCACTGCACAGCTGGGGCTGGGAGAGAGAAAGACGATCTTAAAATGCAGTAAAAACAAGCAGGCAGGCTAAGGATCTCTGAACTGGAAATGCATTCTGCTCGTCATCTGCTAGGCAAGGGGGAGCGACTGTGCAGCTTTTGTCCATTAAGAGGGCACCTTGAAGAAGAGATTAATGGAATGCCAGTTTTTAAAAAAACTACAATAAAAACAATAATTCGGGGAGGGAAATGGGGCAGGCATGTGTATTGTCAGAGAAGATGGCCAGCTGAGCCATCCTCATCTTCCGGCCTTAGTGCAGCTCAAGCAAAGCAGAGGGAGGGATGTGATTAAAAAGTGGGAACATAGTGGCCCGGAAATGGAATGGAGAGTTCTCCTCCAAGGGCCTGGTTCTGAGTCCCTGTCTTGGTGGGAGACCTCCACAACTCTTTGCTTCCATCTTCAAACCTATTTATTGGAGAAGGCCCCTCCTATACAGAAGCAAGAATCGGGGAATTGGGGGGGAAGTGGATATAATGCTTGTGGCACTAAATCAGTTTCTGCTTAGCATTCATGTTGGAGCCTTATGTATGGAAAATCTCTTGGTATAATTTTGGTCCCGAGTCTGATTTTTTTTTTTTTTGTGTGTGTGCTCTGCAGAATATGTGCACCGTAGAAGCAGAGATGGAAAATCTCCTGGGGGAGTTTTACATTAAGATGAAAGGTAATTTCTTTTTATACACAAACAGTATACAGATTCTCTTTCTAAAAATTCTTTGAGGCCATCTCGAAACCATAGAGTCGAATGTATATGTCTCTCATTCATGCACTGGAAAAGTATAATTCAACCAATCTGTCCTTATGCTAAGCTGAAAGCTCTACATGAGGAATGTGTGTTACCCAAAATGGTTTAATTCAGGGTATAAAATAAAAAGCTGACTTTAATTTAAAAAAAAAAAAATGTAATTTCTACACCCCTCTGGCAGCCTTTTGTCCCAAAACACAGTCAGTTTTCCATTTAACTTCTGGTTCTGAGGTTATTCTGACTCCTTTTTTCCTTTCTCACCTCACCCGTCTTTCCCTCTACCTTTGACATCTCTCATGCTGCATTTCGATGTCTTTCTTCACCCTTTTATTTCTTTGTGTAATGTTCTCTTTTTGCAGTTTCTCCTTCCCTCTCTTCTCACTTCCCGTCTTTCCTACCTCTGCCCGAGGCCATTTTTACACTCTTTAGAATTCCTCTGTCAACTCCTCAAACTCCATCTGAGCCTCTATCCCCCTCCCTACCCGCAAACTCTCTTTTTTTTTTTCTCCCTGACATCATCCTGGACTCTCACTCTTGCCCCTCGATGCCATCTCCATTCTCTCCCAGTAGAAGTATCAGGGGGGATTCAACTTGAGAAAGCGTATAATATGGCCCTACTGCTAGGAGGGCAAAAACCGAGGAATTCTGCTCCTCCCCTTCTCCCAACCACCTTTTCTTTACTCTTTGTTGAGGCTCCACAGGGAGAACGCTCCACCCCATTCCCAGCACAGCTAAGGCTAGGCCGGGGAAAGGGAGGACATGCTTTCCTTGACCCATTCCATAAGGCTTGGTTTTGCCTTAAGGACAGAGACAGGCTTCACCACGGCAAGGGAACAAGTGATTTTCTATTAGGAAGTGGGTTGGATAGGAAAGAGAATTGTGCTCTTTGTGTCTCTGGCAGAGCCAGAGCTACCGTCATGCCGCGTTGATGCCCATAGGCCAGAGAGGGCCCTGCTTAAAACCCTTTGCCATTGGTTCCCAAACCTGTCCTATTGACCCCCCACAACCAGTCAGGATTTCAGGATATCCGCAATCAATACGGCTGAGCAAAATCCGCGTACACTGGGTCTGCAATATATGCAGATTTATCTCAGGCACATTTATTGTGGATATCCTGAAAACCCGACTGGCTGTGGGGGTCAATAGGACCCCCACAGCCAGTCGGGTCAATAGGACAGCAACTCCCAAACCTGTCCTATTGACAGGTTTGGGAGTTGCTGTCATAGACCTTAAGGATTTAAAAATTATGTGATACATGGACGCTGACTCTCGACATTCAGCAGATTCCCAAAGAAAACCCGCCAGAGCATCAGCCGGGTATATTCAGCGGGTCAGCCACGCTGCTAAATATCCCGGTTAAGTTAGCTGCTCAGTGGCTGAATATCGACCTCAAAATTACCAGGGTTGCCAAGTGATCTGAGTTCCAGAGTGGAGGCTTTTGACTGTTTTTCATTTTTAAACTTAGAAGCCAGGGCATGGGTGTGTCTGTAGTCCTGCATTGTCTGATTGAAAACAGCACTGCAAGTACCAAAATGCATCAGAAGGGGGCAGCTAAAAGCCAGGACAGGCCCACACGCTCCATCCAGAAACTGTGTCACTTAGCAGCTGGTACCTTTTAATTCCCTTTTGCATAAGCCTGGAAGCTTTTCCTTTATCCTTCTTCCTGAAGATGGCAGCAGCATCAAAGACTGAGTTTAAAAATTAGCATTTTTAACTCATAGTCTTTTCTGCAATCCTTAAAGTCTTGGAATGAATAATTTTTATTCATTCTATTTTACATTTTGTACCAAAGGTGATAGTTAAATTGAGGCAATATACCTTGATATCAAAACTATTCTAAGTAGTTTTGTTTTTTTTTTTAATACCCTGATTGCCTTTGCTAAAGGTATTGCCATGCTTGTGCTTTTTGTGTGTCTCTAAATGGCTACATTTGTGTGGTAGAATCATAGCTTCATCAAAAGGATTGAAAGTGACTTTTAAGAGGTCATCTCATCTGTATCTCAGCCTCATGGCAAGATTCAAACTACCTAAGTTATCCCAGAGAGATGTTTGCACAATGTGCTCTTAAAAGCCTCCAGTGACTGTGCCTAAATTACCCTACAGCTGAAAACTTTTTTTTTTTTTAATCTTTATTCTGAATCTGCACAGTACAGAAACACATGAAGTGGATCAGTATACCTTCACTGTACATATCATAATATACAATATAATAATATGATGCACATCAACAGGTGCCAACAGGCAACACTGAAAGGCCTTGCACGGTCACAGTTTTGTTTTTTCCAAACCATGTTCTGTTTACCCATTTCATGGCCCCCCCCCCCCCCACTCAGAAACCTCTTATACAGGCACATTCTAAACATCCAGTCCCACCGTCACACCCAAACGTCTGACTTAAATCTCCTCGACTACCTTTTAAGCACATGTTCTCTCATTCTGCTAGAGACAAGGAACTGGTTATCACTTTTTTTTTACAACTTCCCTTTGTGCATCTGATATCAAGTCACCCCCCCCCCCCCCCCCAGCCTTCTTTGTTTCTAGGAAAAATATCCCCACATAGTTCATATTACCTTTATCTTCCTTTATCTCCTATGGACTGAATATATTTTTTTTTAAAAAGCAATGAGATTACCATATTATGTGCAACTTACCTTATAAATGTTTAGACCAGAAGGGAGCGTTCAGTCCTGAAAGCCAGTCGAGAAATGTATTAAGTTCAATAAAAAGTATAAAGTTAATTATGCAGCACTGAATGAGTGAAAATAACATTTTAGTTAGCTTTATACTTCTTTTCATAATAATCTAGCAAACAGTGGTGTGCGATCTTCCCTGCTATGTACACAACAGGGAGGAGGTTGGGTATATTTTCCTAGCAATAAATATGTCATCTTAGGGAAAGAGATGTGAAGAGCTCTCAACAGCCCTATCTAGCAGTGCTTTCTACAAAGGTTTGATGGCTATTTCCCTAGTATTGATTAGAATGAAAATGTACATGGAAAATGTTGTTGAAGAGAATACATCAGAAACAACCTGTCAATTTGAAGTCAAAGCACATTAAACTAGGAATCTCAGCTCAAGGTAGAATTACAATCACAGAGATGTAATCCTACTTTTCTGGGGGGGTCTTGTTAGACTTGCAACAAAATATGTGTGGCTCAGGCCCTAAATTCTGGTGCTTGTAATGTGTCCTTAAACGTTTTCCCAAAACTATCACTTAACCATGAAATTAGCAAATAGCACATTTAAAACAAATCATAGAAAATTCTTTTTCACTCAATGCACAATTCAGCTCTGGCATTCATCACCAGAGGATGAGGTTAAGGCAGTTAGCGTAGCTGGGTTTAAAAAAGGTTTAAATAAGTTCCTGAAGGAGAAATCCATAAACGGCTGTTAATCAGGGAATAGCCACTACTAATTTAGGGAGTCATTTACTAAGCATTTTTGCCATATACACAGAATGGGAGTATTAGTAAATAGGCCCCTTAGCCCAGCCTCTAAATATTGACCCCCATGGAAATTGTAGTGGTGCAGTAGGATAGCACTGTTTTGCTTATTCCTTTTAAGTAAGGGGCGGATTTTCAGAGCCCTGCTCGCGTAAATCCGCCCAAAACCGGGCGGATTTACACGAGCAGGGCCCTGCGCGCCGGGAAGCCTATTTTACATAGGCCTCCCGGCGCGCGCAGAGCCCCGGGACTCGCGTAAGTCCCGGGGTTCTCGGAGGGGGGCGTGTCGGGGGCGTGTCGGGGGCGTGTCGGGGGGGCGGGCCCGGTCGTCGCGGCGTTTCGGGGGCGTGTCGGCAGCGTTTTGGGGGCGGGTACGGGGGCGTGGCTACGGCCCGGGGGCGTGGCCGCGCCCTCCGTACCCGCCCCCAGGTCGCGGCCCGGCGCGCAGGAGTCCCGCTCGCGCGCGGGGATTTACGCCTCCCTCCGGGAGGCGTAAATCCCCCGACAAAGGTAGGATGGGGGTTTAGACAGGGCCGGGCGGGTGGGTTAGGTAGGGGAAGGGAGGGGAAGGTGAGGGGAGGGCAAAGGAAAGTTCCCTCCTAGGCCGCTCCGATTTCGGAGCGGCCTAGGAGGGAACGGGGGTAGGCTGCGCGGCTCGGCGCGCGCAGGCTATACGAAATCGATAGCCTTGCGCGCGCCGATCCAGGATTTTAGCCGATACGCGCGACTACGCGCGTATCTACTAAAATCCAGCGTACTTTTGTTTGCGCCTGGAGCGCAAACAAAAGTAGGCTATTCGCGCTCGTCTGAAAATCTACCCCTAAGTGTATGTAGAGAGGAATTCTAGGAGGAGTATGCCCTTTGTGAACTCAGAGTAGAGTGATCTTAAGAGGATATTCTGAGATGGTATTCTTCATTGTGATTCTGAAGGAAGAGATTCATGTATGATTCTAAGTGAGGAGTCTTGGGGATTCCTATAGGCCTGTCAGTCGTTCTAGTCACTGCAGGGACATCCTTTACAATGGAAGCAGGAGAGCCCAAGGAGTACTCCTAGGCATTTACCAAGTGGCGCCTGGAGGAATGATGGACACTAACTACATTAAAGAAGCTCCCTTGTCCTTAGAAATTTCCTCCTGTTAAGAAACTATTCTGGGATACTAGCAGTCATTCGACAAATAAAAATCACAAAGGAATGGGTCACAGAATCCCACAGCAAAGATAACACTAGCAACAAAATAAACACTTTAATCTTCCCTTCCTTTAGCAGGGCATCAAGACCAATATTTGTTCTAACAACCCATGTGCATTAGTCATTCTTCAACCATAATCTCATCAGTACTCGCACAGATTCACAGAAAGAAAGTTGTGATAATTTTGAACAAAAAGCTATTAAAACTCTGATTAAGTAATGCCAGGGTTATGAGTTTGAGGTCTTGGGTTCACCAATGAATGGGAAAAGAGAATATTTGGTGCCTGGGGGCACTCTGGTGGTCACAGAGGGGAAAGGTTGATTTTTTTATTTTCCCTATCCAGCAGTAGAAAACTGTTCTATTAAGCCTCTGATCTAGGTCCAGTCCACCATCTACCCAACCAATGTATGGTTTTTTTGGAAACCCACAGAGAAACAGCATCAGATCCTTTTCATTATATGTTTCCCTAGCTGGGGTTAACATATGAAAGACAATATTAAGGCAGTTTCCAAGAGAGTTTATGCAGAGTTGTATATGGTGTGAGAATGGTACCCATTCTTGGAGAACTCCGATTTAAAAACAGTCACACATTGATTGATTGATTTGATTTATACTGTATATATTAAAAAAAAACAAACCCTCAACTTTTAGACGTGCATATCTCCCACTTTCTTAAACACTTATATATCTCCAGCCCACTTCCAATCAGATCCAGTCAAGATCAGGAGAAGGTACCACAGCGTTTACTAACAAACTTTTACCTGCTAGGGGAAAGGAATGTTTTTTAAGTGCTTATTGAAGGCCCCCAAACCAGATGGGGACTAAATCTAAATCTAGGAAAATTTAGGGACTAAATCCCTAAATTTGACTGAAAATCCTCCTAAATTTAGGTGTTGGAAATGTAGACACCTAAGGGGGTCAGTTACTAAGCTGCATTAGGCATTTACCATGTGTTATTTCTCCCAGCACCACAAGTATGGTAAGGAGTCCATTAGCATGCAAAATTATTTATCTAAAAGACTTATAGCCTACAAATCTACAATTCTTTTTTTTTTTTTATAATTTATATCTTTATTAATTTTCAATCATTCTTACATGATTAATAATTTTCTTACACAATCAAAAGTAAATAAATGTGCAATTGCATAAACTCACAATAAATTTCCACAAAATTATACAATTATTGCACTATTTAAAATATAATGGGAGCCAAATAGCAATAAACTCTTAGGAAATTTTAAGTATGGAGATAAGGAGGACACATTACTTTTCTAACCCACTGTAGTTACTGAGGCTTGATTCAATTTTTCAAGTTCTTTATCTCTTATAAATTTCTCCATATGTTCAGGTAACGAGAAAATAAACTTATTTCCTTGGTAATTAACAAAACATCAGCAGGGGAACTTTAAATAAAAAGTTGCCCCTAGCTCTAATGTTTTAGTTTTCAACATTAAAAACTGTTTCCTACGAGCCTGTGTAGCCTTGGACCACAAAATAACATTTCTCGGTTTTTTAGAGATTTCTCAAAAATAAACTCCTTGTCCCTTTCCTGAACAAAAGAGACAAACAAAGTTGTTCTTTTATTTACTATGTCTAAGGATTCTTCTAGAAAAGTTGATATGCCTGGGGACTGTATATCCTCCAGTCCACCTGGCTTATCAACTTTAAATGGGAAATAATAAATCTTAGATATAAGAGGTATTTCCTCATTTCTACAGGTTAGATTTTCTTTTAGATATTTAACAAACATTTCATACGGGGATAATAGTCTTGAATATGGAAAATTAACAAATCTGAGATTCTTAATCCGCATTAAATTTTCCAAATTTTCAATGTCATTATGCAACATTACATTATCAGCTACTCGTATTGTTTCCACACTCTGTATACTTTGAACATTAGTTGACAAATTATTCACTCTCTCATTTATATCCAATAATTTTTTACCCTGTTCAGCAATAGATACCTTATTGTTATTAACCATCATTGAAAGAGAGGAGTTCATCTGAGTAACATTGTTATCAAGTCTCAATAACATCCTCCAAAGATCCCCTAACGTAACTTTGGATGCATCCAAGTCAACAGCTTGGATGCTTACTTGAAGTGGAGATATATTTCCACTTTCACCTTCCTGTTGTAAAGAAGACAAATGGTGTAGAGCTTCCGCTCCCTCCACTTCGGGAGGGGTTTCAGCTCTACTTACGTTTGCAGTCTCACTTCCTGTGGATCCTTCCACGGTTGCTGCACCCGGGGGTTGGGAGGGTGTGGGTCTCTGGCCAGGACTTAATGAGACTTCAAAAGAGTCTCTATCCACGTCCTCTGATGGCCTATTGAGTCTGCTTAGAAGAGTGTCCATCGGTCCGATTCTGGGGGTGACCGGAGAAGATGTATAAGCTCTGGCCTTCCTTTTCCGCCCCATAAATCCAATTTAAGGAGGATTCAGATGCCAACCAGCCAAAGACAGTCAAAGCCGGTCTAAGCCGCGCGCGCCGGCGGCGACTAAGCGCCGCTTCTCGCGAGATTTTATAGTCCGTCACAGGCTGATGACACCCGGCACACGCAGCCCTCACAGCTGCGATCAGTTCTCACAATTGCCGGCGCCTGCAGGACTCGGTGGGTCCTCCGCTCTCCCTCTTTCGGCTCCAACACACTCTGGCTCTCTCGGGGTTTTAAAGCCCCGGCACAGGCTGATGACACCCGGCACACGCAGCCCTCACAGCTGCGATCAGTTCTCACAATTGCCGGCGCCTGCAGGACTCGGTGGGTCCTCCGCTCTCCCTCTTTCGGCTCCAACAGACTCTGGCTCTCTCGGGGTTTTAAAGCCCCGGCACAGGCTGATGACACCCGGCACACGCAGCCCTCACAGCTGCGATCAGTTCTCACAATTGCCGGCGCCTGCAGGACTCTGTGGGTCCTCCGCTCTCCCTCTTTCGGCTCCAACAGACTCTGGCTCTCTCGGGGTTTTAAAGCCCCGGCACAGGCTGATGACACCCGGCACACGCAGCCCTCACAGCTGCGATCAGTTCTCACAATTGCCGGCGCCTGCAGGACTCGGTGGGTCCTCCGCTCTCCTTCTTTCGGCTCCAACACACTCTGGCTCTCTCGGGGTTTTAAAGCCCCGGCACAGGCTGATAACACCCGGCACACGCAGCCCTCACAGCTGCGATCAGTTCTCACAATTGCCGGCGCCTGCAGGACTCGGTGGGTCCTCCGCTCTCCCTCTTTCGGCTCCCCAAATCTACAATTCTAAGTGGATTACAGTCAACCAGCCATAAAAATAAGGTATTTAAAAAACAGATACTGTTTTTGTCTCTACTGCCTCTACTGGGAGGCTGTTCCATGCATCCACCACCCTCTCTGTAAAGAAATATTTCCTAAGATTGCTCCTGAGTCTATCCCCTTTCACCATCATCTCATGACCCCTCATTCTAGAGCCTCCTTTCCATTGAAAGAAGCTGACCACCTGTGCATGGAAACCTTTGAGATACTTAAATGTCTCTATCATATCTCCCTTGTGCCGCGTTTCTTCTGGGATATACATGTTTAGATCTTTAAGTCTATCCCCATATGCTTTAGAATGAAGAACCACTGACCATTTTAATAGCCACCCTCTGGACCGATTCCGACTCCATCCTGCTTATATCCTTCAAAGGTGCAGTCTCCATCAAAAGGCATGCTAATAGGCTCATTAATACGCAAAACCATGTAAATCAAATAATGTGGCTTGCCTGAAAATTTGCAAGCTTTGTTGTTTGATTTAAAGTTACTTTCCCAGGGAGCACCGGGACAATAACTGATGTTAGTATGCTCCTGGGCCTGTGCTTAAAGGGCCTTATTAACCCAAATATGTGCCCTCCTCAGATGTAAAAGAAATCTCGGGGGTCTGGTGAGACCCCTTGTTTCCCCCCCCCACCCTGCTGCTCCCTTGAGGTGGCCCCAGTTTTGAAAAATGTAATGAAAGAAAAGAAAATGTTCTTGGTACAAGCCCCTCCCTCCCTCTCAATCCCCTCACCTTTTAATCCCAAATGAACTGCCCTAGGCTTCCAGTCCTCTTCCCCCACCCTAACCTTCCCTTTGACCACCCCCTCTTGGTGTACCTTTAAATACCTGGCGAGTTAGTGGGGCCTGGAGTACCTCCAAGGTTCGGACCCGGCACCCATCATTATCAAAATGGCACCATCCCAGCCTGTTTTATAATTTTGCTCCTATCTAGAGGAGACGGGGGATGGAAGAGGGGATCTCACCAGACCCCCCAGGAGATTTTTGTGACTGGGGGGCACATATTTGAACTAATAGGGCTCTTTAAGATGATGGTAGCCTCAGAATGTGGGATCACCATAGTGTGATAATTTCATGGCTCTGCTAAGCTGCAGTATTTTTCTCCACGGTATTTAATCAGCAGGCAAAATACTATGGAGTTTACTAACCTGAGGTACCGAGTACAGCAGCTTCTTAAATCCCACAGTATTTTCCCCTAAATGCTGCAGCTTAGTAAATATACCCCTTAGGTGCTGAGCATTTTTTTTTTTTTTTAATTGACCTCTTACTTTATACATGTGTGTGTAAAGAATAAAAACCGGAGAGCTTGTTTTGTTCTTCCCCCTTGAGGCAATATAAAATTCTTTACCATTGTCAAGTGGACCAGATATGGCTGTATAAAATGAGGCTGACTGACAATGGTACATGTCACAAATGCAAGAGGGAAGTGGGATCTTTCCTTCATCTCTTTCTAGATTATCCTAAGATTTTTGGATTCTGGCAAGAAATTGTTTCATTTTTGAAACTGTGTGCACAGGTATCACTGCCATTAAATGGGCAAATTTTATTGTTGGGAGATCTGGAGGGGGTAAAGACCACATTTCCACAAGTGAACAATGTTGTTTTATCACTTTAGCTCTTCTGGTGGCACAGCAATGTATTTTGAGGGAATGGATCACTGATGTAATTCCTTCTGTTGCGCTTGGTATGATCAAATGTCTGTCATTATGCAAATGGGAAGATAGGATGTGTGTTACTTAACCCGGAGAATCTTGGAGAGCTATGTGGATCTTTGCCGTTGGTTTTTTTCAATCATTACCCCAAAGTTCAAAAACTAGGCTTAAAGAATTGGGCTATTTCCCAAACTGGAAAACAGATCAGAAGATTCAGGCCAAAATTCTGATCCGAGCCATCTACTCCTGGTGTCTTGCCATTTGTAAGATGAGTGATAGCCCTGAATTTTTTGGTTTCTGAGATGGGCAAATTCAACTATGTCAATTGTTCCAGAGAAATAATGGGCAACTGGATCTGCTGGAAAGATTTATTTCTCGCCTTCTGATTGTGCTCACTGGCACTATATAATTCTTGATAATACTTCTGAAAGATCTCAAAACTTTTCCCTGAGTTGGTTGTAGGGGCACCCATATCATCCCTTAGACCTGTAATGTATGTTTTATGACAAGTTCCTCAGATTAAGTGCGACATCATCTTGCCTGCCTTGTTGCCAAATTTATAGAACTGAAATTTTAAAAATGTAGTGAGCAGCTAGCTTTAAGGTATAATAAATGATTGAGAGAATTTCTGGTGATATCCATGTGTTTCCTATGATCATCTGACATGGACGAGACTTGTAATTTTTTCTGCTTCTTGAATAAACTAGTAAGCCTCAGAATGTTAGCATCCCTTTGTTTCTTTTTTTTTTAACCACATAGGCCAGTATTTTCCCCCTCAAGACTGCTTTTCCCACGCCCCGGGGTTATCCTGAGTAAATCATTAAATTGACAATATTCCTTCCTTTTGTGTCTTAACACCTCACAAAATTCGGCATCTTTTATCAAACCCAGATTCATACATCAAAGTATATTCATAGCCCTTTGCTTCTTAATTCTTAGAATAGCACCCACTGGGGAATGGTCTGATATTATGGCAGTCCCAACAGAGGAGCTAAGCACCATCGGAAATAATTTCTCTGATAACAAAATGTAGTCCATTTTGAGTAAGACTCATAAGGATGGGAAAAAAAGTAAAGTCCTTCTCTCCCGGATGCAACGTCCTCCTTATATCAAGAACTCCCAATTCCCATAGCAACAAATGTATTCCCTTTAGATGTTCCTGGGATCTGGGTGTCCTAGCTGGCTTACAGTCTTCCACACTAACAGGGTATTGAAAAAATGGTGACCAAGGAGAAGAAAAATTCAGAAGCGTAAACATTGGAAGAATAAACATTACCAACGTTATATTTTGCTCCTAATAGGTGCCTAACACAAAGAGATATCTGCCATCTTTATCTTTTATGCTCTTTTAAAAACAAATGGTACATCTTTGTGGAAAAGAGTGGCTATGCCTCTTTGCTGACGAGAATAGGAAGCATAATAGCATGAGTCCACCCAATCTTTTTTTAGTTTAGCATGTTCCTCATCAGACAAGTGGGTTTCCTGCAGATAAGCCAACCGTGACTTATCTCTTTTTAACACAGTAAGTAATTTGGTTCTCTTTACAGGAGAATATATCCCATCCACATTAAGCGTAACCAATTTAAAATCATCCCCCATTCCCAAAAAGAATATACATGTTTGTTACAGACCCTGACTCTCCGAACCCCCCAGCTAAGGTTCAAAGTACCCCATACATAGACATTCCAATTAAAAGTTCCTCATATGTTAATACCCAGCAAGTCCCAAGTCCCCAAGAATATAAATCTGACCTAATAGCCAGACAGACGTCAATCTTGACTAAATCTCCATACCCCATCATTCACATCTTCCCTGTCCCCTCCCGCCCTGCCCCCCCATACTTGCACAAACATACAGCATATACACTTGCCCCATTAGTTCATTGCAGCACATTCTCTTTGCTCCTAGAGACCACCATCTCTCAGCTTTACCCATTTCCTCCTTTGCTCTCAGCCATGAGTTGGGCCTGTGTGAGTCCTCCCATCACACCCAAATCCTCTGGGCCTTACCAATCTTCCTGATACATCACAAATCCTCACAGTACCCTACCCAGGTAAGAAAATAAATCAGCGAAATAACAGTAAAAATAGAACTTTGTCAGGAGAACAAACAGTGAAATAGTGAATTATCAAGTTATTTTGAAACAAAAAGCCATCTTGAATCATGGTAGCCTATTGAAGAACTGTGACATCAGAGCAAACTAATCTGTCATATAGCTAACGCAGCCAAGGGTCAGGAGAAGCAAGATAGGTAGTATAATCTTTCCATGCTCAATTTCACTTCCCTTATATAGTGGACTTCTGAGATAAAAGTGGTTTGTTTGTGTCCCCCATCAGAGCAATAGACCCCCAGAAGTGCTCAGTGAAAAATCAAAGTTGATGTTCTGCAGTGTACTTCCTAGAGGTGTTGTTGTAGCACATTCACGTCACAGTCATAAACTCTGCATGTTTCTGCTCAAAGTATATTATAGCATGTCGAAAAGCATAGCGTTCAAAGACTGTGACTAGCCCCAAGTGCCATTCGTGTCTCACAAAGTAGGAGGTGAAACAAGGTTCCATACTGTTACTCTCCAAGAGCCATCATCAAAAATATAGTTTGCATGTAGTAGTCTTTTAATATCTCTTCTAGCAGCTCACCCTAGTTGTACTTTTGTATAAAGACTATAATTTCAAATAATGAAAGGCAACAGCGATGACTCCAAGCGCAGCATTTAGTCACCCAGTTATCATATATAGGTCTACTTTATTTCGGCCATCATCCATGAACAAGATAAAACATAATGAGAAAGTGAAATAGTGTTCATATAGCTCAAAGCTGCGGTGATGCCAACATGAAGCTATGCGGTACATAACTTCAGATTTGCTTGGCAGCTTCTATAGATAATTTTGAATCTGCTCTTTCCTAGAGAGAAATACCATTGTGCCCGCATGGTACATTCTGAGCTTAGCAGGATAAAGAACAGCAGATTTTATCCCCTGCTTGTCCAGTTCACTACAGGTAGACAAGAGTTCCTTTCTTTGTGCAGCTACTCTTGCCGAAAAATCATTGAAAATCATAATTCAGGTCCCCTCATAATAGACTGTCTTTTTTGTCTGGTAAGCCCTGAAAAGCTTGGTTTTATCTGCCCAATTCAACATATGAGCGACATTTGGCCTAGGGCATTTATTATCCGGCCCACTCGATGTGCTCATTCACATACAATAGGCCTTACCGTGATGTCCAGACCCAGTGTTTCAGGCTCTGAATTGGTTAACTTATCTGGCAGCCCAATCACATGCAAATTATTGTGCCTGTTTCTGTTCTCTTGGTCATCAACTTTTTCGATTAGATCTGTATTTTCCTTCTGAAGTGCAGCTATCTGCGTATCTATTTGAGCCGCATGATCTTCGCACTTGGAAATGTGCTGCTCAACCACCGTCAATTGTCTGCTGTGTGATTCCAAGCCTTCTTTTATTTCGTCAATCGTCGATTGGATTCTGGAGAGACGATCTTCTAAGGCTGCCGAAACACTTTTTGAAAGAGTATGGATCAATTGTTCAGACACCCCTGCCATCACCTTCTCGGGCGTACATTTAGGTGAATCTGGCACCATCTTAGCTTCCAATGCTCACTGCTTGTCTCTCGTTCCCCGGGCCAGTTTAACACTCATAGCTCAGTTCTATGAGCAGCAAAATGCCCATCCAATCTTTATTCCACTTCAGGAACAAGGTCGCTGAGGGTCTATAACAAATGAACGCGAGGGATGTAGTATGAAAAGGGGGACCCACAGAGCTCCCCCCTCTCGTGTCCTCTCAGCATGCTCCCATAACCGGAAGTCTTATAGCTTAGTTCTTATCTGAATAATACACTCTTTTGTGCTAGAAGTATATTTCAGATAATATCTATATGTGGTTACATTTGACAGCTCCTCAGAGTTAAATGCATTAAATTCCAGGAACTTGTACGGAGGAGACCATAGAAAATGATAAAATTGTTGGCCAAAAAAGGAAGTTTCCCAGCTAGAGAGGAAGAGTTACCAAACTGAGTATCAAAAAGTGACAAATCTATAATAGTTTGTCAGTATCAGTAAGGCACTTCTGAAAAGTACAGAGCACTTGTGAAGAGTTGCTGCCATCTAGGGATGATGAATAGGTTTAGCAAACTTTGACAATAATGCAGGCTCCTTGATTACTCTTTATTACATGGAAACACTTGTATAAATAGGACTGATGCAATAGCTAAGTGGCTTTCAGTGTGCACTGCTGTTTGGGATATTCATATTCAGTCCCAAGGTCTGACCTTCCATCTGTTTGGTAATTGATTGATTTAATTTAAGATAAATACAACACATTTGTACTGTCTAGGACAGGGGTCAGGAACCTTTTTGGCTGAGAGAGCCATAAACGCCACATATTTTAAAATGTAATTCCATGAGAGCCATACAATATGTTTAAAACTAAATATAAGTAAATGTGTGCATTTTATGTAAGATCACACTTTTAAAGTACAATAAGTCTCTGAAAATATTACACCAGGCCTTAAGACACCAATACATCTCCTATTAGGAAAACGGACCAAGTCAGGCTGCTATAGAGTCCTACACAGAAACTACACGCCAGCAGAAAACCTCACCTGAATCACGTACTGTCCCTCACCTAACATAGAATAAAGAGACCAAAACGCATAACAAGAAGCATACAGAAAAAAATGAATTGGAAACTGCAACAAGCCAGAGTCTCTGTATGCAGTGTAACAAAGGAAAAAAGAAACATCACCCATCCTTATAAAACAAATCAAGAAATATAAAATCATCAGCAGTAAAACTGTACTAACAAAAAGAACATATTTCGAAACAGCTAATGAGTGGAATATCCAATAATTAAAAACACATATAAAACATTTCCAGATACCAACAAAATATTTCAAAATAGCAGACACAAAGACCCAGTAATGAAAAATAATGATACAAACATTTTTTTGCTCTGCATACCTGGGAACGTTTGATATCCAGGTGTCCTGAGATTGTTCTGAATTAGCAGGAGGTGGGGTGGTTTGCTTGGAACTTTCTCCTCTCTCAGTCACATACCAGCGCTCTCTCTCACACTGGCTCTCAATGACACACCTATACACACATGCTCTCAGTACTCACATATACATGTTTTTTCTCACTCACTTATATAGGCTCTTAATTACACATTTACACACATGCTGTCTATCTTTTCACGCTTACACACACACACAGGCTTTCAATCACATAAATACATGCTGTCTTTTTCTCTCACACACAGACTCATTCACATGCTTACAAACATGTCCTCTCTTTCTCTCATTTACACACAGGCTCTCAATCACATACTCACATGCTCCCTCACCTAAATCAGCTCTCAATCACACACAGACACACATGGTCTCTCTCTCTCATTTAAACACAGGCTCTCAATCACATACTCACATGCTCCATCACCTAAACCAGCTCTCAATCACACACAGACACACATGATCTCTCTCTTACTTATACACACAGGCTCTTAATCATACATACACATGATTTCTCTCACACACAAAGGATCTCAATCATACACACATACTCTTTCACACAAACAGGTTTTCAATCACAAACTTACACATACAGGTTCCCAATGGTAAACTTACATTCATGCTCTCTCTCTCTCTCACAGGCAGGCTCTCAATCACAGACATACTCTCTTTCACATGTACAGGCTCTCAATCATTCACATACATGCAATCTCTCACTCTCTCACACAAACACACACACACACGCCCCCCCCCCTCGCGGCCCGGAAGAGGAAGTGGAGAGTATCGGGTGCCTGCGCGGCAAGAAGAGGCCACGCTAGTGCGCTCGGCATCGGCCCGAAGAAAAGAAGACTGCAGCGCGGCTCGCAGGAAAATGAAGAGGTTCAGCCGCGGCCGATGGGACTCCGCCTCCGCGAGGGCTGAAAATGAAGAGGTTAGCGTTGGGAGGAGGCTGCTGCTGCTGCCGCGAGTTCCCGGGGTGGGGGAGAGAGAGAGTGAATGAGCGAGCAAACACACATGCTTGCTCGCTCATTCACTCTCTCTCTCCCCCACCCCGGGAACTCGCGGCAGCAGCAGCCTCCTCCCAACGCTAACCTCTTCATTTTCAGCCCTCGCGGAGGCGGAGTCCCATCGGCCGCGGCTGAACCTCTTCATTTTCCTCCGAGCCGCACTGCAGTCTTCTTTTCTTCGGGCCGATGCCGAGCGCACTAGCGTGGCCTCTTCTTGCCGCGCAGGCACCCGATACTCTTCACTTCCTCTTCCGGGCCGCGAGGGGGGGGGGGCGAAGAGAGCACGCCGGTGCCGCTGACTCCAGCTGTCCTGCCGTGTTCCGCCCAGGCTGACAGCATTTTAAGCCCGGGCGGAGGAGGACCGGGGAGCAGCTGGGTCAGCGGGAAAGTGTGGCGACTGTCTGCGAGCCAGATGCAGCCCTCAAAAGAGCCATATCTGGCTCGCGAGCCATGGGTTCCCGACCCCTGGTCTAGGACTATATTAGATGTCTATATCATTCTAAGAAGCTGCAAGACCCTTATCTTTTGGGCTGGCCAAAACTGGGAAGCTGCAGAAAGAGTATTCACAGTTCCTAGGGGTGGAGAGTTCCAGCTGTTGCACAATGATGACATCTGTGACCAGACTCAGAATGCATGTATGCCAGGTTCTAAAAGGCATCATGGTCTGTGTGGTCTTTGGTGAGAACTGTGCCTAGAATGGCTGAGTGACCAAAGAATTGAATTATGGATGCATGCTGGATGTGGTATACTTGGATTTCAGTAAGGTTTCTGGCATTTTTCTACACAGGAAGCTCATAAATAAGTTGAGCAGCTGAGTGTGGGTCCTAAAGTGAAAAACTGGGTTAGAAACTGATAAGCAACAGAGAGTAGTAGCAAGTGGAGTTTAAATCAAACAAAGGCGAATTATCAATGGAATACCTCAGTGATCAGTTTTGGGTCTAGCTCTATTCATTATTCTTATATTTAATATTGCAAAGGAGCTGGCAGGGTAGCTTTGTCTTTTTGCAGATGTTAAATATATCTACAACAAGGGGATACTTCAGAAAGAGTAAAAAAAAAAAAAATGAGGTGATTTAAAAAATTTGACTACTAAATTGAATCCATAGAAGGTATCGAGTCATGCATTTGGGTGTAGAAATCGAAGAGCTCGGTACATGGTGATGGTGAGAATGTGGGGTGAGTATTGAGGAACTGTTGTGCACCAGTCTGGAGAGAGATCTCAATGTGATCACATCTGACCATCACAAGCCAACAAACATGCAGTATATTGTCAAGAGCTGGAGGTATGTTAGGGTGCACAGGGAGAGGTACTACCAGTAGAGAAAAGTAGGCAATCATGCCTCTGTGCAGGTCATTGGAGGGACCTCATCTGGAGGATTGTGTCTATTTTTTGAGGCCTTTTATCTAAAAGGATATATAGACAGACACAAGCAGTCCAGATAAGGGCTACCAAAATGGTCAAGAGTCCGCACTGTAAGCCTTAAAAAATGAGACTAAGAGAGTAAGGCAAAATGGGATAATATAGAGACATTTAAATATCTCAAAGTCATAAATACAAGAAGTACATTTTCCCAGTGGAAAGGAAATTTTAAAACAAGATGTCATGGTATGAGGTTAAAATGGGATAGACTTAGCAGCTAAGAACATACTAAATAACCTATGTACTCAACCTTCATACCAGCTATCATTAGATATTTGATATATGAGGGTTGAATACTAGGTTATTCACTATATTCATAAACTTAGAAGCAACATAATGAAGTAGTTCTTCCCAGAAGAGTGGAGCTGGGAAAGGCCAAAACAATAAGGGAATTCAAGAAAGCCTGGGATAACCCAGAGAATCCTTGGATGTGAGGGTGAAGCCTGAAATTGGGTAAACTCTGCAGGACAGCATCAGAAATGTGCAGACTAGATGGGCCTTGCAGTCCATACTGGCTATCATATTCTGTTTTAATGATTTGCACAAGCCCTAAATTTGGCTCAGTGGAAAGAAACCCTTCTAACACTTGAAGAATTTTAGAATTGTTTTTTAATTTTTGGGGGGTCAGTCCTTAAATTTGGTCCATTGTGCCTTAAGCAGAGCCCATCCAGAGAATTTCTTTGTGCTATTGATATTTGTATGCCTCAGGTGCTGGTACATTGTTCAGCAATTGTACTGCCTTCGGCATTTGATGTCTAATTTGAACCCCTAGATAGTCAAACTTCTACCCCAGCTACAGATATCAGATAAACTCAGGTCTTGGTTACCAAAAGCATTTATTTGAATGAAGAACAGTTCAACACAATTAATGAGAAGGTGCCAAGAGTAGCCGAATAGGTTGATAAGAAGCTGTAATAGATTTCTCTAACAGCTGACCATAGCAGTGGGTTATTTCTTCTTACTTTTTCTTAACATTTTTATAGCACTGCATTCATAAGAGTAATAAGAGTTGAAACGATGATACTCCTTAGAGCCCAAAAGAGGATGAGAACAAGCTGCCTGCCAAGAGCCTTCTTCCATTTGAAAGTCTCTGCAGAAAATAAACTGTCCCAGAAGTTCCTTGGTTGAAGGGACCAATAGGAGCAAACAGAAACAGACCCAATAGGAAGTTCAGAAACATTCAAGCAATAACCAATCAGGGCAGTGAACTTAAAACTTGCAGAAAATCTAAACTGTGCAATATCAAAAGTTGACCCTGGGTGACAGCATATTAAAAAAAAAAAATAGTGATACTTTACCCACCTTTTCTATGGCCCTGAAAATATTTTCTGTCTTCACCCTACCATCTTTCAACCTATCTTTCAAAAGATTTGCTATGTTTTATTAGATGAGCTCAGGATTAAAGACTGTTATTCTCATGCAAGCATGGAGTATTTATCATCTGCCTAAGAGAGAGACAAAATCAGCTATATACTCACTGACTGTACTTCTGCCTGTTTATGTACTGAATATAATTAAATGAGGCATTTGGACACAATGGCCTTCAATCAATAATTGGATAAAGCTCGTATATTTAGGTAATCATTAAATAAACCTGCATCATGATGAAGTAAGCCCACATGACCATGAAAAAACACACACAATGATTACGGATGTGCATTTGTTTGAACCTACATAGATAATATCAGTGACAATATAATTGAAAATACCATTTCATTTCTGAAACAAAACAGTAGAAAAAAACCTCAAAATTTTGTGTTTTTCTATTGTTTTTTTTGTGCGCACTAATTGCAAATAGTGTGCACAGGTATCCAAAACAGTGCAAGCTGAAGGTCTCCAGAGACCCTCTGTTCCAACCCCTCCCCCCCCCCCCCCCCACTACCCGTAGAGGTGGCTGTTTCAAAAAAAAAAAAAATATATATATATATATTTTAAAATAAATCCCCAGTCACTGACCCTGCTCCCACCCCCAAGCCCTTCCCCTTTGATAAACAAATACCCCCTCCCAAGAGCCACACCCCAATGGCCCACCCTAACCCACCTTTCTGACCCACCCCCTCCCTCCAGACTCACCAAATTCTCCCTGGTGGTCTAGTGGGGGGCTTTTACCCCATCGTGTGACAGGGGCCACCCAATGGCACCGGTTGCCTCTGTCACATGATAGAAGCAAATGGCGGCCACTTGATCCAGGAGTGGAGGAGTTACTCCTGGGCCCCCACTAAACCACCAGGGAGAATTTGGTGAGTCAGTCTTTGGGGGTCAGGAGGGCAAACAAGGATTGGCCACGGGGGCACCGGCTCCCAAGGAGATATTTTTTTTAATAAAGGGAAAGGCTGGGGGTAGAGGGCAGGGTCTGCGACTAGAGAGTTTATTTTAGAAAATACTTTTTTGGGGGTAATGGCTGCCTCAAGGGGAGGTGGGGGGGGTAGGACAGGGGGTTGCAGGAGACCCTTTGAATCTTCTTTTTGGTTTAAGGAAATCAAAATCAAAAAGAAAAAATAAATACAACTTAAAAAAATGAAAAACACCCAAACAAAATGATATAAAAAAAGTAAATGCAATTTTTTACTGTGAACATTCCTAATAGAGATGTGAATCGGAACTGAAATCCGAACCGATTCTGGTTCCGATTCACATCTCTAATTCCTAATAATGATTGAATAGAGTTTTGCGTTTCCATTGCAATGCAATCTGTTCTACTTGTGACTTACCATAGTTGCTCCAACACACAGTTTCACTCCAGAACTAAATGTTTTGTTTGTGCCTGTTTATTTGTATTTTTAAAGCCATAAGATGAAGCTTATAAAAAAAAACCTCTCATACTGAAATTGCTCTCAGATATTACTTAGTAATTGACGATTACATATAGCTGTTACGCAGTAATATATCTGATCCTGTCACTCGAGCATTGATCACTACTGCTTGCATTTACTCACAGGTCTGGCAGGATTTGCTCGTCTCTGTCCTGGGGATCAGTATGAGGTGAGTGACTTTTCAGCTCCGTTCCTTAAAAAAAAACAATAAAAATTACTTTTCACATAGTGTCATGAAATGGTTTTTTGAAAGGCTTGTCTACAAAAAAAGCTGCTTGACTTTGCCCACATATCAGGAAGCCAGTGTCACGCTTTCCATCCTTTTTTTGCACTTCTCTTTAGCTGCTGTTTGGCTCTTGTCTGTATGAGTTTTAGTTTCAAACGATACCTATCCAATCCAAAACCAATGAAAGTTTTGTGGGCTGGGCAGAGGGGATTTGCAGCTCAGGTGTGCATAGGCTTTCACACTAGCCCTGTTACAGTCATCAGATTTAGGCAGGCTTGATTTTGGTTACCAAGGGGGTAGCTTTTTTAACAAGCTTTCATAAATTTTACATCAAAAGCAAGCCTATGTTTCACCAGTTTTCAAAGCAAACCTGTGAGCTGGTGAGTTCATTTTGAAAATTATCCCTCATGCAGTTACACCTGTTATGCGTGCAGAATTTTTATTTTTTTTGGGGGGGGGGAGAATTTTACATTCATACCTTTTGAAAATGCAAAAATATGCAGGTAAGTACAAACCCCTCCCCGACACCACCGTTGGTAATGTTTCCACTCAGTCCAGGTCAACCTACCGTAAATGAATAGAGGCCGTGCACACGGAAGCTTCGCCACGTATTGAGCAAACAGTTTTGTTAAAAGACTATTTCCGTGGGTAAAGCACTGTTTTGCCTTTGACAATCACCCTTCCGATTTTCATGATCACTCCGGCTGAAGGAAATTATTAGATTGGGTATAGCAATGGACAGACTGATGACTGTGAAAGCCAGTGATCTTGCAGACAATAATCCCACTGTATATGCCTGATTCACACAAAAGAAAATGTAAAGTATTAGGTCAAATATATTTCTGCTCTTATTTATTTATTTATTTAAGGTTTTTATATACCGGCATTCATGATAAAATCACATCATGCTGGTTTACATTAAAACAGTGGTGCATAAAAAGAAAATACAAACAGGAACTGTAGTGCGGAAGAGAGCAGTTACAAAAAACAGGGATGCTTAAACTGGGAGAGGAAGGAAAAAAGAAAAGGTTGAAAGCATTAGAAATATTTACAACGAACAGTTAATTGAGCTGGTTGAGTTATAGAACTTGAAATTGAGGGACATTAGTTGGAGTCCGGGAAAGCTTGTTTAAAGAGCCAAGTCTTAAGTCTCTTCCTGAAGGTTGGGAGGCATTGTGATTTCTGATGTTTATTTATTTATACAAACTTCTATTTGCCTCAAATTATAGCATTCCTAGTGTCAGCTTTGATAGATAAGAGACAGTCAATGAATCCTGATAATGATGTGCTGAGTTTATACTTTTGAAATCATGTTTCTGTTTTTTGGCTCAGCAGTTTCCATCTGCTTTTTTTGTGCTTCCTGCTCCTACAAAACCAGCTTCTAACAGTTGACAGCAGGGGTGTCCATCTCCGGTCTTCATAGGTCACATACATTCATACCACCTCTGTGGTATGCATATTTCTCTCATGCATGCTCATTTGGGATATCCTGAAAAGCAGCTTGATTTACAGTCCTCACGGACCAAAGTTGAACACCCTGGCCTTCAGCACTATCAGGCTGATACAGTACAGTGCGTTCCAGTGGAGCGCACTGTTAACCTGCATTTGGATGCGCGTTTTGGATGCGCTAGGTTTACCCCTTATTCAGTAAGGGGTAATAGCGCGTCGAAAATGCGCATCCAACCCTCCCGAGACTAATAGCGCCCACAACATGCAAATGCTTGTTGATGGCCCTATTAGTCATTCTCGCACAATACAGAAAGTAAAAGGTGCAGCCAAGCCGCACATTTTACTTTCATAAATTAGCGCCTACCCAAAGTTAGGCACTAATTTCTGCCGGCACCGGGAAAGTGCCGGCAGAAGCAGTAAAAACTGCTTTTCTGTGCATCCTCCGACTTAATATCATGGCGATATTAAGTCGGAGGTCCCAAAAGTTAAAAAAAAAAATTTTAAATCAGCCCGCAGCTCGCGGGTTGAAAACCGGATGCTCAATTTTGCCGGCGTCCGGTTTCCGAACCCGTGGCTGTCAGCGGGCTCGAGAACCGATGCCGGCAAAATTGAGCGTCGGCTGTCAAACCTGCTGACAGCCGCCACTCCTGTCCAAAAAAGAGGCGCTAGGGACGCGCTACTGTCCCTAGCGCCTCTTTTTACTGCGGGCCCTAATTTAAATATTTTAGTTTACTGAATCGCGCGCACAAGACACTGGCCTGGGCGCTCGCCCGCTCTCCCACGAACTTTACTGTATCGGCCTGTATGAGCTTTCATTCACAGCTACCCAAGGTTTTTTCCTAATGTGTATCCCCATCAGATTTCAGCCCCACCCCCAATGCCATAAGACCATCCGAACTCTCTCAGACTGCATCTTCTTCTGGAACAGAGTTCACAAATGTGACCCTCAAGAGCCACAACCCAGTCAGGTTTTCAGGATTTCTACCATGAATATGTATGAGGTCTATCTGCAGTGGAAGCAGCTCATGCAAATAGGTCTCATGTATACTCATGGTGAAAATCCTGAAAACCTGACTGGGTTTTGGCCCTCGAGGATCGAGTTTGGGGACCCCTGTTCTGGAACCCGAATCTGGAATATTAGATGCTGCTGCTGTATGACTGCAGAAACTCCCTATCCCCAGGGGCTATGAACTTTGCCTCTGTGGCTTCCTCAGCCCTGGCAGGCCTGAGAAAGAGAAGCCTTGGGAATCAAACCAAGGTCTCCCATCATGCAGCCCATTAAATCATTTTTCTACATGCATTACTCCTGCTTTTTTTTTTCTACAGTCCTTGCTTCTCCTTATTTACATTGCTGGGGCTTGGAGCACTGTTACTGTGCTTGAAGGGTTCCCTTCTAGATATTAAATTTGTAGCAAAACTAAACAAATGCCCAATGGCAATAGTATTAGCGTACCAGTCATCCCCACTAGTGTCAGATAGTTTACTATTTAAAAATGGTATTCGGTGAGACTTGATAAATATTTTGTTTTTCATTTTATTTTCAACCTTATTTCTTCAACACTTTTTGTTTAGCCGTACAAAATAAAAGCAAAGAAGGTTCTGCTTTAGTGTCTAGAGGGGTCGGTTGGTCTTAAGCAGCGTGTCTCTGTGCCATTCCAAGATCCCGTTTCCTCTCTTCTCACCTCCCTTGTCCTCCTTCCCACCTCTCTACACAGTCTGACAGAATGTCAAACCTTGGGCCCAGAGAAGTGCTGTGCGCTAGCATACTCCAATCTTGTTTCCCTTCCTTAGATTTTCATGAGGTATGGACGACAACGGTGGAAACTGAAGGGAAAAATAGAAGTTAATGGAAAGCAGAGCTGGGATGGAGAAGAAATGGCCTTCCTTCCTCTTATCAATGGATTGATTTCAATTAAGGTAAAATCACCGCATTTGCACCGCCTGGGACTGTGCTGGACACCCATAGCTAGCTAAGAAACTGCAATTCTAGCATCTTTGTTCTCCCAAACAAATGTGGATATTAGCCCCCAATAAAAGTATGTCAGAAAATAGTCTGATTGTGTTCTCTTTACATATTATCAGTTTTAGAAACATTGGGGCAGATTTTTAATCCTACGCGCGCTGGGCACATTTGTGCGCGCCGGTATCGCGCACAAATATACACCCAATTTTATAACATGCGCGCGCTGCCGTGCTCATGTTATAAAATCCTGGGTCGGCGTGCGCAAGGGGGTGCACACTTGTGCACCTTGCGTGCGCTGAGCCCTAGGGGAGGCCCAATGGCTTTCCCCATTCCCTCCAATGCCGCTCTGAAATCAGAGGGAACTTTTCTTTCGCTCCCCCCCACCTTCCCCTCCCTTCCCCTATCTAACCCACCCCCCGGCCCTACCTAAATCCCTCCTCACCTCATTTTATTTTTTTACACCTGCCTCTTGCAGGCGTATCTTGCGTGTGCCGGCCGCTGTGCCGGAGGCCTCAGTCCTGCCCCTGGATCGGCACCACGCCCATGACCCCGCCCCCTTCCCTCCCCCTTTTCAAAGCCCCGGGACATATGCGCACGCCGCCGAGCCTATGCAAAATAGGCTTGGCGCGCGCAGAGGCAGGTTTTCAGGGTTAAGTGAGTAAGTTACCGTGTAACCCTTTGAAAATCTACCCCATTTTTCCTTCATTCTAGTGACTCTTAGGAAGTGGAGAATGACAAAGAATTAGAATCAACAGTAAAATCAGCTATACTCCAGGATTTTTCAAGGATCTGTAGTCACACGTCTGCTTGGAACACCCACTGAATTTGTTTCTAGGGTTTACAGGAGCGTCTAACTTTTTCTTGCTGAATCACTAGCACTTTATAATACTGTGTACCCTTGCACCTGATACGTAATATATCCAAAGTCAAGCAAAGCAGTAATGTCTGGTAGAACGGCGCCATATTTTGCTTACTCTCTTTTGAGTTCTGCATCTGTTCACATGGAAGGTTTATCCAGTGGGCTTATTATTTTCAGTGCAGACAAATGTAACCCCTCTCGGGGCACATAAAATGATGAGAGGTTCAGGTCTCAGGATTTTTGGGATTCAGCAATTTGGGTCACACAGAGGGTGAAATGGACCCGGGCTGAAGGTGGTTGTTCCTCTTGGACTGCACAAGGGATCCCTCCCTGGATCTCCCCTCTGCAAACTCTACCCCTCTCTTCATCTTGCTGCTGGTAGTCAAAGTGTCTCACATACACGTGCCACACCAAGGTCGAATTGAAACTTAACTATTTAATTTTCTGGTGATACCAGCCGGCAACTATATCCAATAATGTAGATGGCAGAACAAAGTTACAGAATAGCTAGGGACCTTCATTTTTGTTTTTTATTGTTCTTTATTTTCCCTGGGAATTTATCAGGGTTTATTGTGATAAGAACAAAAACAGGAGGAAATCGGTTGGAAAAACAATGGCTCATCATTTTTCAGGTTAAATATTAGCATTTACTTTTGGTGGACAGAAGCTAGAATAAAAAAACAACATCAGATTCTCCCACTCAGCAGCATCCTCATCTTCACCCATCCCCTGCCTAACATGCTCCTCTCTGTCTCCTCCCACCCCATCAAGAATACCCCCATTCCCCCTCCCACATACATACACACACTGCAACAGCATTCACCCTTACTGGTGTTGGCTCCAGACTTCTTTTCTCACCCTCGGCAGCATTGCTTACTGAGGCTGCCTTGCTCTGCAACACTGCACTTCTGCTTTTATGCAGGGCCAGGGATCCTGCTGGAAAGTGCTTCTAGTGGACAGGGCCTGCTTCAAATGCTGCTTGGGAGGGGAGGAGGTAGGACTTGAAACATGGCATGGGCGGCACTGGCGGGTTTAGCGCTTTCACTGGTAGGGAATGGGTGTGCCTATCCTGCACAGGTGGATCCATAAACTTATTTGTATTGATTCTTCAGGGCTGGAACCTTACCAGGCTAGCTTGAACACAGTCTCTTACTTTCAGGGCCTGGATTCTTGTTCGAGAGCGGGGAACGATTACTTCCAAAGCCCCAAATGCTAAGGGTGACCCTTTATGTCTTGGTTCTCATCCCTGGGAGAAGGGTACCTGTGCGTCTCAATATGTTCTGAAGGTGCCAAATAAAACCACTGGAGCCACTGAGGTTTTATTTGGCACTGATGGAATATGGTACAATTAACAATTCACAGCACCACAGGGTCTTTTATTTTTACACTCTCTTACTCAATCTGCGCAGGAATCCCTGGCACCAGAACCAGGCAAACTTTTACCCTCCAGGGCTTGGAAAAGTAGAGTTCCCAGATGGGCAGGACACCTCCTTCCTCCTGGAGAGTATGGAGGGTAGGTCTTCCCTAATCTGCACAGCCCCAGACATGGGGGTTCCCCATGCCCTGAGGTCAAGTGGTGCACAGGCTTCTACCATTTAAAAGCTTAAACCTGAAAAATTTACCCAGAGAGAAAATCCTAAATAGCTAGTGCGTGGACTGGATAAGGAAACTCCTCCTGACCCCGGTCAGTATCCCCGGGCAGGGTTTGCCTGGCTACTCTGACTGGGCCTGAAAAACAACTCAAGCAAAACTTCTCTCTACCGCCTGACTCTTAGCAAACCTACAGGGACTGCCTCCTGAGCTCTCTGTAGGGAGATACTGTATAGACTCTCCAGGGGGACGGCCATTCCAGTCCTCTCAAACAGGCTGATACCTGATTGGATGCATGTTTTGGACACTCTAGCTTTACTCCTTATTCAGTAAGGGGTAATAGCGCGTTGAAAACATGCATCCAACCCCCCCCCACCCCCCGAACCTAATAGCGCCCGCAACGTGCAAATGGATGTTGATGGCCCTATTAGTTATTCCCGTGCCACACATTTTACTTTCAGAAATTAGCGCCTACCCAAAGGTAGGCGCTAATTTCTGCCGGCACTGGGAAAGTGCACAGAAAAGCAGTAAAAACTGCTTTTCTGTGCACCCTCCGACTTAATATCATGGCGATATTAAGTCTGAGGTCCTGAAAGTTAAAAAAAAAAAAAAATTGAAATTGGCCCGCAGCTCGTGGGTTGAAAACCGGACGCTCAATTTTGCCGGTGTCCGGTTTCCGAACCTGTGGCTGTCAGCGGGCAAAATTGAGCGTCGGCTGTCAAACCCGCTGACAGCCGCTACTCCTGTCCAAAAAGAGGCGCTAGGGCAGCCTGAAAGGAAGGGGCTGCATTTGAATGATAAGCTCCCCCCTACACCAACCTGCACTACCACTAGCCGACACAGGAGAACCCAGGACTTACCGGTAGCGTGACCATAGGGTCCACTACATACTATGAAAGATGGAAATGTTTGCCAGATTTCTTCAGAATTATTTATGCTTTGCCACATGAAACTAGGGGACTGTCCCTTAGACCTCCTGCTCCCTGCTGTCCAAGAGAGGGGGTTGACAGGCGGCAATAGCACCAACAGTTCCTATAAATCCTAAATCCGTCATTGCTCCAGCCTCCTACATACTGAAGGCTCCTCTCAATTCTAGAGACTCTAGAGTCCAAAAAAAAACAAAACATTCCCAACAAACTTTACCCAGATTATATACCCTCCTTTGGCTATTCCTAGAGATGATAATCTTTCAGCTCTCTTAAGGGGAAACCCACACTAGAACCCCTTAGTAAACTTTTCTGGAACATTCTCCTTAACAGGCATATAATACTGCTCATTACTGTACCTTCTGCCATCTGATGGCAATTCACTGGTATTGCAGCCTAATGCCTTATTTTTTTTTTTTCAAAACTCCACCACAGAGACAGCTCTTGGTCTCCACCCACCCAAAATCTCTCCAAGTACCAGACTTTTATACACGGCCCCAATCTTGGGATCCTGTCATAGGTGGAGAGGAGTGTGAACTGAATGAAGAGCCACATTTAGGGTTTGCTGTAAAAATATACTTTTCACTACCTTTCCCAGAACACTAAAAAGGATGCCAGACCACCAGAGTTGATGACTCCCATGTTAGTGGCTTTTTAAGAAATCAGCAGAAATGTGTTGAAGATTTGCTTGGTAGGGTCAGGGCAAGAGGCTTATTCTTGGAGAAAGAGAGGAGAATGACAGTCCCAGTAATTGCCTAGTGCAGGCTGGAACTCCAAGAGCAGACATAGCTGGAGGATGAAAAGCATTTTAAAAGAGAAAACAAGAGAGGGAATCTGCTTTCCTCCCCCCCCCCCCCTGTATTAGACCCTTTAGATTGAGCTGGATGCCCTGTCTTTCCCAGCTCTAAAATTATAGACAACTAAGACTGTAAAAAGAGGTCTAAAAGCATAGTCATGATGCAATAAACCAATCATGTTAAACTCAGCTGATTTCAGGTTTCTCTGCAGTACACCTAAACACCTGTGATTAATTGTTTTTCTACAAAATGAAAGGTTGGGGTTTCAAGGACAAAATACAGTTTTAAAATAAATAGAGCTGTTATCTCGAAGGAAAATAGTGTCTGATACAAGTTAACAGTAATAAAACAGCATTCTGTTTAATAGAAACAGCTACAGCTCCCATTTCACTTATAATTGTGCTACTTTACTAGGTCACGGAACTGAAAGGACTGGCCACTCACATCCTCGTCGGAAGCGTAACCTGTGAAACTAAAGACTTGTTCTCAGCAAGACCTCAGGTGGTTGCTGTTGACATCAATGACCTTGGAACCATAAAACTAAATCTTGAAGTCTCCTGGTAGTAAGTAGAGCTGGCTATTTCACTTTTTACTGGTCAGCATCAAAGGACAAAGCAGACATCTATTCCCCTTTCTTCTCTCAATAAATGTCCTAAATCATGCAATGTTTAAGAAATGTGTCTGTATGGGGGTTTTTTTTTAGTTCATATTTTATTTGTGTCAGTATGTTTTATAACCAAAGATATTTTTCAGAATTTACAACTTGTGCTTTTATGAACCAGTTTTCCTTGACATACCCAGATCAGTCCAGACAAGTGGGTTTTGCATCCCTACCAGCAGATGGAGGCAGAGAACAAAAGATTTGAGGCACTGCTACATAACAGAGAATGCCACCTGCAGTCCTCCAGTATTTCTCTGTCTCCAGCAGATGTAGAGGTGCAAACCTGCAGTTCTGATTGAAAGTTGAAATTAGGAGAAGTCTTGGATCAGCTCCCTGAGGTGCTAGGTTCCTTTGTGGGCCATCCCTGGGGTTGAGCCAGGAAACCGGGAGGTTGGATACCCCTGACTGCTGTGGCCCGTTGTCTCCGGAGACCTTGATAGCCAGGGGACTGGCTCACTCTGGATTTCTGAAGTCCCCTCCTACCAGCTGCTTTCTCTATTCAGGAAGTATCCCTTTTGTGATCCTTTGCATTGTTTGTTTTAGTTTAAAAAAAAAAAAAAGGAGCTGAAGTATTAGAGACAGGAGAATCAGTCTGAGGTTCAGTCCCGGGGCGGTCAACCAGCGGGAGATGCCGGGTTTGGCAGGATGGTTAGGGCAAGGAGTGTGCCATGTTTTGTTTATTTTTCCCCGGCGAGGATATCTTTTTGTGCGTGGCACACTTTTCGCACGGCGCTTGGGCTGCCGCCATTTTCCCACTCACCGCTTGTGTCGGTGCTTTTGCGTGTTTTGCGTGGTTCAGCAGGCCAGTCACAGGTTGCCGCCTTCTTCGGAGCGGTGCACTCGGACCGCGCTGCGACTGCATGCTTCATAGTGGCCAAACTGCGCATGGAGGCTTGCAGGGCCTGCGGGCTCTGGTTGGCCCAGCTTAATTCTCGTTCCCTCTGCACAAGCTGTGCTTCAGGGGAGGAGGGATCCTCCACGAAGGGTCCAAAGGCCAGGAGGGCCTCCTGGTTCACGGGAGCCATATTGGTGGCCAAGGGAGGGGTTTGTCTCTGTTGCAGCTGCATCCTCGAGGGATCACAGCCAGGGGACTCCACCCTGCCGGGAATCCAGTGACTCCCCTCCTCCACTCTCTCCTGCAGTGCAGGGGCCTGAGGAAGGTAGGAAGGGGGGTATGGACTCAGAGAACAGTCTCCTTGAGCAAGGGTTCAAAGATCCGGAGGGGTTTTCCTCCGAATTTGTCCTGCTGTTGCACAAAGCTTTCATGGCTAGGAAGGGTGCAGGAGAGAGGAGATCCAGGGAGAGATGACCAGTTCCGCCCAAAGGCTTCGGCGGGTGCTTCTGGGGACTTGCTTAAGTGGCTGGGGTTGCGTGGCAGTTGTGCAGAGGGTGACCCCAGGGACTTGGATGACTTGGTAGAGATGTAGGAAGATCCAGCCTCACCGCAGGGAGCGGATCAGGATGGGGGTCAGATCCCTGATCCTTATGTAAGCAAGGATGATCCAGAGCTCGATGAGGGGCCCGTGACTGAGGGGGATGATCTTCAGGTGGTTTGCCTGTTTAAGAAGGAGGAGTTCCGACCCCTCATTCCTCAGGTGTTGGAAGAATTGAGGGTTAAGCTGACTCAGGAGGAGTCGGACAATGAAGGCATGAATCTGGTCCTGGATGAGCTGCCTGGTCCGCCCAGTACCTTTCCGTTGCCTAAGAAAATTCAAAAGCTGGTCAGCCAGGAGTGGGAGTTCCTGGAAGTGGGCTTGACGGTCAGTAGGGCGATGGAGGAGCATTTGGATGGCCTGAAGACTCCTAAGGTGGATGCGGCGGTCTCTGCAGTGACTAAGAAGACCACAGTCCTGGTGACGGGTTCCTCCCCTCTGAAGGATGTTCAGCACCGCAAATTGAAGATTCATTTGAAGCACATGTTTGAAGTGTCAGCCTTGAGTCTTCGGGCCGCGGTGTGTGCTAGCATGGTGCAGCGGGCCTGTCTGTGCCGGATTCAGAAGCCACAAGAACAGGTGTCCACCTGTATGCTCAGTCCCTTCAGGCAGCATGTCTGGAGGCTGGAGTGGCCTTTGTGGCGGTTGCTTTGTATGATTTGGTGCGCACGTCCACCAGGAGCATGGTCTCGGCGGTGGTGGCACGCAGGCTTCTGTGGTTGTGTAATTGTGCAGTCTTCCTTTTAAGGGGAAACTGCTATTCGGGGAGGAGCTGGATCAGCTGATGAAGTCCCTAGGGGAATCCAAAGGGAGCAAACTGCTGGGGGATAAGAAGAGCATTAAGAAGGTCTTTCCACCCAGGTCCCGTTTTTGGGATTCAAGGAGGTTTCATTCCAGGAGAAGGAGCCTCAGCCTTGGGGCCAAAGGAGTTGTCAGAACAGCAGCATCCCTTTCAGAGTTCTGGCAGATCCTCCAGAGGCCTTACCCCCTCCGGTCAGGGGACCGGAGGGGGTAAGGCCTCTCAGTGAAGCCAGGCTTGCCTACTTCTCACTGGGAGTGGTAGGGGGCAGATTGTCCCATTTTATATAGGAGTGGGCCTCGGACTAGTGGGTTCTGGAGTTTGTAAGAGGCGGTTATGCCTTCGAATTTTCATGCCTGGTCAGGGAAGCCTTCATGGAGTGCCACTGCTCGTCCTGAAGCAAACAGAAAGCAGTAGAGGGGAATCTGCAAAGGTTGATAAGCTTAGAAGCTATAATTCTGGTTCTGCTGAGCGAGCGGGGATGGGGGAGCTATTCCATTTATTGTGTGGTACCCAAAAAGGAGGTCACCTTCCATCCCATTTTGGATTTTCAAAAGGTAAACATAGCCTTGTGGGTACCGTGTTTCCGGATGGAGACATTGCCTATGGTGTTAGCAGCAGTTCACAAAGGAGAGTTCCCAGCATCCTTGGATCTAACCAAAGCTTATCTACATATTCCCATTCAAAAGGCAATCAGAAATTCCTGCAATTCATGGAACTAGGACATCACTTCCAGTTTCATGCCCTTCCCTTCAGGATGGGTCTTAAACCACATTCGACTAGATTGCAGGCAGCCTCTTGGGCAGAATGTCAGTTGGTGTCTGCCCAAAAGATGTGTAGGACCACGATGTGGTCCTCACTTCATACTTTCACCAAGCATTACCTATTGGATATTCGGGCATAGGAGGATGCGACTTTTGGTGAAAGTGTGTTGAGAGCAGGTCTTTCAGGTTCCAACCCTGGGGTTTCTGGTTCACCTTATGAAAGGGGAATGCTATCTACTCATTGGCTTGGGTACAAGTCAATACTGAGGGACTGCAGGTGGCACTCTCTGTTATTAGGCAGTGCCTCAAAGATTTTGTTCTCTGCCTCCATCTGCTGGTAGGAATGCAAAACCCACTTGTTGTTATTACAGGAATGAAAATTAGCAGGTAAAAACCAGTTTTCTTTTCTCAAAGGTTCCTTTGCCTTACTCTCTTTAGGTTTGGAACTAAAGCATTATTTAAGGAATTAAAGAACCACTGAAGAAATCCTCCTGCAGTATTAGCTTATCTATCAGGACTATTTGTTGCCCTCATTGAAAAAATTCAATAAAGATTGTTTGTCATGCTAATTTAGAGGGTATTTTTCAAAAGGATTTACACGTTTCAATGTAATGTAGTCATTTTCAAAAGGCATTTACCCGCATAAAGTGCATTTTCACAAGTAAATCCTATGGGCAATTCAATGGCATATAGGATGTATATGCCATTGAATTGTCATGTAGCAATTTTCAAAAGCCAATTTTAAGGAAGTAAATGCTTTTGAAAATCAGGCCCATAATGTAATATATACTTAACAGTTCCCTACCTCTGATTCTTGCTTTCCATGTAGGATGTCAATCATTACTTCCCTCCTCTCCTTACTAATTATTATGCCAAGCCTATATACTCACCTTTTCAGGGTTCAAATCCTGCTGACATACTTTTGAGCTTGGGCAAGTCACTTCACCCTCATTGCCTCAGGAACAAATGTAAGGGGTCATTTACTAAGTTGCAGCATTTTCCCTCCGGTAAATACCATGGGAAAAATACCACAGGTTAGTTCCCCCCAAAAAAGCTATTCGATGGCATCCTATGGCCACCATCTTCATAACGGGGTCTAGCAGCATGAAACCCCCCCCCTCTCAGAATAGGGAAAACCCCCAGGATCTCTTGAGACCCCCCTGATTCCTCCCCCCCCCCCAGTCACCCCCATGAGGTGGCCAAAGAAGGCAAAAAAACAGATGTGAATTAAATGAAGGCCCCAACTGAACGTTCCATTTGATATCAACGCCCCACCCAGAGCTTGCACCCCCTACCTGTAATCCCACCCCTCTGGTTCATACTATAAAACCCCTGGTGCCTTCTCTTTGTTTTGTATCCTCCCCCTCCCCATCTCCATATTTACCCACCTCTTGTATTACACTTCATGCATCTGACAAAGTGCACTCTGTCCTCAAAAGCTCATGCCTCAGTAAATTGGTTAGTCTATAGGTGCCAGCCCCCTCTTGTCATGTTCGCTACACCAGACTAGCATGGCTATACCTCTGAAAGTTTTCTTTCCTGAATGTCTCTGCACTTTTCCCTGCCAAAATGCATCTGGCCTGAACTGGAACCGTTATTATGACGTTAAAAGGCGAAAAACTATTTGCACTGGGGTGGGTGTGCTTTCATGACCTGAGGAAAGTCCTGTTGTTTTGCAGCCCATTTGATAGTGAGGACCTGACCCCATCCACAGGCAATGTAAACAAGGCATCGGCTCTCCAAAGAAGGGCCTCCATCTACAGCCAGGGTACGCCAGAGACGCCAACCTTCAAGGACCACTCATTTTTCGTAAGTTTGGTTTGATGTCTCAAGTGTTTGTCAAATGAGGAATTCAATGGCTTTAGCAAACACCACAACCTACGAACTCAATTACACTTAGCCTCTAATAGATACTTTTAAATGCTTTGCAAGCCTTGGGCTCTATGTGTTTAGCCTGATTCTTATCAGCAAGCAAAATGCTGCCTGCGGTATCTGTTTTATAAGTGAGGTCAGTGCAACAGATAACGATTGTTAATTACTATTAGGCTGCAGTAGTTTTCTGATGCCTTTTCTGTGCTTAGTCATAGCACAAAAGAAAATTAGGATAAGCCCTGTTTTAAGCTTTCACTATATCGTCTTCTAAAATTAGCATCTGTAAAACCATGTTTCAGTCCGGCAGTTCCACCTGTGTGCATTCACTAACTCCCCTTCTTGCTTTAACCGATAAAGAACTGGCTGCACCCTCCACAAGACAGGCTGCGACTGTCAGTTCTGGAGGCCCTACAGGACTCTTTCTTTGACAAGCTGCGAAGAAGTCGCTCTTTTAGTGATCTGCCATCGCTCAGGCTGAGGCCTAGCACAGGGTGTGAGCGATATGTGAGTTTGGTTGGGGGGGGGGGGGGGAAGATGTGTGTGGTGAATGGGTGGGACTGGTCAAGTGGCTTTTATGTGCATGCCCTGGCTATTTTTTTTTTTTGCACTTTGCTGCCCTTTGCTGTTTTGCTGATTGGTTACTGGTAGGAAACATTTACCATATACACGCAAAGTACATGAAAGCAATCTAGAGATGGAAATATTCTGTTGTGGCTACATGGCACAGCATCATCGGGGTTTTATATGTGCTACAATGCCTGCTTCCATTTTAATTTGCATTGTAATAATGCATTGTAAAGAAAAATATCTTCATACATTCAGATATAGTTGTACAGTAGATGCCTAATTGACCTGTGCAAAATCAATCTAGATAATATTGCTTTGCTTTAGTTTTCCTAGACCAAATCTAAGTTACCATAGATGCGAAGATGCAGTTACCATCTACTGATTACAATTAGCAGAACAGTGCTGGGCTTATTTGAGTGACTTCTGCCTCCTCTGTCTTTGGATTGCCATTCTGCACACATCAGTTTATTTTGCTGCCTGACACTAAAGATTTACTATTTGCAAGGAAAACTCAGAAATATGACCCCTCAAAGTTTCAGCTTTTTATCCCTTAAAATCTGTTTGGCTGGATTGGACCCCTGCAGATACTCCTTATGGATATGGCCTTCAGCCTACTATAGTTTTAAGTTTTGAAAGGAATCTTAAAGTTCCTTTATCATTTCTTTGGGGACAAATAAAAGCAAAGAGTTTCTTAAAAAAAAAACAACTTTGGGATGTCTGTAGCCAAGTATCAAATTCCCCAGTGCTTTTGGAGCTGTTAAATAATTTCAAGATAATTGGCAGGCTAACCAATTGTGTGTACTTCTATGAGCTTCTGGCAAAACAAAAGAAACATATTACCCCGAGGTAGGATTGTTGGAAGTTGTGGGAACTTTGACTGACACAATTAGATACTGCCGCATGCCTTACTATGTAAAATCTTCAGGGAGACCAGCAGAGAGAGGGGAGTCGCACAAGTTCGGAACCTGTGTAGCCTCACTATACTAACTGCAGACACAGGGTCCCAACAGTTCCTTCAGGAATCATCTCCAGGAAGCCTCTCCATGGATATAGTTTTTCCAAATGACAACTCAGCTGCAAATATTGCTTCTACTAAATGGTTCAAATACAGTTTGAGTAAAGTATCCACAGCATGCCATAATCCAAACAGAAAAGTGCATCAACATCAGAAACATGTTGTAGCCCCATTGTAATAATACGCAGTGAGCAAAGACATGGAATTGATTTGTTCATTGAATACAACCGAAGCCAGCAGAGAAAAGCAATATCGTGGTGATGCATTCCAGTGTGCTTGCCTTAGACATAAAAAAAAAAGCCTACTGTATTGTGCAGCGCTGTGATAAGAGTCCTGTTGGATCACTAGCTGTACATGCATTGTGGACAGCTTTATAAATAAAATAAAAATTAAACTTAGTGTACAATAATATTCACTCAACATGCATAATTTTCTTAAAGAAGTTATAAAGTACATAACCTAAACAAATTCTGTTTGAGTCAATGATTGATTAATGGTAGATTTTCCTGAAGAAGGACCAGCACAAGCTCAGAAAATCAGTTTTCACTGAGCTAACTGGCTATATCATAATTATTTATCTCTGGCTTTTCCACCACATAATATCTGCAAAATTCTTTGCCTTCTCTTCTTCAAAGCTCATCAATTCCTATGCCAAACTTTACTAGTTTCATGTTGGACTACTTTAACGTTCTTTTAGCTGAACTCACTGCCTCTATTTTTTTTGTTTTGATGAGGCAGTTTTCGCCTGCTCCTTTGGGCTTCCAGCTCAATCAGAAAGTCGGCTGGGTTTTGACCTCATGAGCTTTCATTTCCAACAATCCAGGGATTTTTGCCCTATTTTATATCCCCTCCCAATTTATTTTAATCCAGTTATTTCTGTGGCAGTCCACGGCAAGGGGCTTTAAATCTGGCTACTTGCTGTCACCATTTAATGATGCCTCTGTCTCCCTCCCCACAAGGGCTGTGACTTCTGTCTTCCCTGTATCCCTAGCCTCAACCAACACAGAGAGCGAAAGACCTGAACCGAGAATCAAACCCAAGTCCCTTCACATCCGCTAGGCCAGGCCTTCTCACCTCTTCTTCTCAATGCTTCAACATCTTCACATCTCAGTAGCATGCCTTCTTTTTCAGTTACTTTGCAGCTCTCCAGCCTCTCCCTTATTACCCTGCCAATGCCAGTAGTAGCATCAGGCACACTAGGTGTGCTCCTAGAGTGCCACGGTGCTGGGGGTGGCACAACAATGGCATTTCTTCAGGATTGGTGCAAGGATATTTGGCGCCCTAGGCAAACCTTCAGCCATGCCCCTCCCCCCCCCCCCCCCCCCCCCGCTCAATCCCAGAGTCTTTTCTCTCTCCTTCAAAGGCATCCTTATCCCATCCCTCATCCAATCCTTATTCTTTCCCTCCCTCCCTTCTCCACATTCCTGCTCTCCTACTCAATCTCCCAGTCCTTGCTCATGTCCCCACCCCCCAATCCAAATATCCGCTCCCCCATCCCCAGGCTTCTCTCCCACCGATCCCCTTTCTTCCCTCCCCACCTGGGGCCACTCTCTCTCTCCCTCTCTTCTCTCTCCCTCAATCCCCCCTCACCCAATCTAAGTCCCTGCTCTCCCCTTCAATCTGCAAATTCCCACTCTCCCACTTAATCCTTCAGTCCCTAGCCCACTCTCTCCTCTCCAGCCATCTCTTTCTCCCTCCATGCCATCTCCCCAGGTCCTGCTATTGGAGCCCCTGTACTCCCCTCAGGGCTCCTCTCTCTCCCTTCCCACCTCTGCTGTCTGACCCAGCCTTTCTTGTTCTCTGTCCTGTAACCCCACTGGCAGGCTTACCTGCAGCCCAGCTTGTTTGCAACTGTCTTCCTCAGCTCCATATTCTCCATGGCCCAGGTTTACAGTCGTGCTGCCTCTGATGACTCAGTGCACTGCTTCTGCAAGAGGCCCCTCACGCTGGGTCTGCTCGGCTGGAGCAGGTCTCCTCTTATTCCTTCTCATGCACCCCTGTTCCTGCTCCATTCCCCCTCAAGTGCTCACGGCAGCAGATAGCATGAGCTTCTCTACTGCATGCGCACACGAGGATTTCCTGCCTTCCATTCCAGGCTTGGGCTTCCAATAATAACGATGCTGCTGCTGTGGGGGGTGGGGCAGGCACAAAGGCCTGAGAGTGAACGATATGAGAGAGGTGTTTAAGCTGCAGTTGGCCGGACCACTGATAGTAAATATTCTTATTTTATTTATTTATTTAAAGTTTTTACTATACTGACATTCGTTAGAAACATCACATTCTCATGGTGCCACACCTTGGAATAATCTCTCTCCAGAAACTGAAGATTCTCCATCACTAACCATCTTCCACTCACAACTAAAAACACATTTCTTCAAACTCACTTCTGCTCACTCCCTCAGTTAAGGGTAGATTTTAAAAGGAGCGCGCATGGTGTACATGTGCACTCCCTACCCGGCATGTGCACATGTACACCCGATTTTCTAACTTGCACGCGCAAGTTATAAAATCAGGGGTCGGCACGCAGAAAAGGGTGCACAATTGTGCACCTTGCGCGTGCTGAGCCACGCTGCCTTCTCCCGTTCCCTTCCCCTAACCTGACCTTCCCACCCCTTCCCCTAACTTTTCCTCCCCCTAGCCCTACTCTAACCCCCCAAAAGTTTTATTTTACCTTTTGCGCCTGCCTCTGGGCAGGCGCAAGTTGCGCGCACCGGCAGCCTGCCAGCACGCAATCCTCTACCACAGCGGCAATGGCCACTATGTCGGAGGCCTCTGGCCCACCCCCGGACCGCCCCTTTTGTAAAGTCCCGGGACTTACACGCGTCGCTGGGCCTTTTTAAAATAGTCCCTGGTGCGCGTAACCCTTTTAAAATCCGGCCCTTAATTTCCAAAATTTACCAGTCTAGTATCCACTGAACTTGTTTTGCACATTGTATGTAAGTTACCATGGTCAAAGGCACCATATATATCCATAAATAAATACCTTTATAACTATTGTACCAGTCTGATTCACAATATTTTAAACCAGGGGATCTCAAGTTTCAGCCAGTAAGAGCCACAAATAAGTTTATGTATTTGGATATCAAAAAAAGTAAAGCCATGAGATTTATTTGCCTGCAGTGGCTCTAATATGATCACTTTGCATAGTTTGGTTATCCTGAAATCCAGAGCTATTTGTAACCCTGGCGTATTGGACATTCCTGCCTGATGTTAGTAAAACACTATTTGACTCATCCTGCTTACCAAATGAAGATATGCGGGCTTTCTGAGTGTTTTCTATATCATATGTTTTCTTTCATTTGCTCTGGCTACATATAAAATCATAGTTTCTCTTATCTTGTTTAAGAAAGTCATGTGATTTAATTGTATCTCTTTATTGCTGTTTCAGTCTCATTTGCCTGATGATGTCTTTGAAAACGGGGTGACAGCAAATGAGAAAAGACCACTGTCTCTCAGTTTTGGTGATCTTCCCAATGGCGACTGCACCCCACCCTCCAGATCAACTGCTTCATCTGATGCCCTTGGCCTTTCCAACCCTGAGATTACCATCACTCCTCCAGATCTCAGTCTTAGGGACATAATGTCAAATCCCCCATCCGTGGGCAGCTGTTGTGCCAGCTCCTCTGCAGAGCCGATGCTTCAGGTGAAAGGCTTGCCAGCACAATTAGACCACACCGAACAGAGGACAGCTTCCAATGTCTGCCAAAAGCCCCCAGCTCCTGCCAGTGATAACCTGTTTTTAGATACTAATGTCCCAGTATCACTTTTGCAAGACCCAGATGAGGTTTCTGAACTGAAGCCTGTAGAACTGGACACCTCTGAAGGGAACATCACCAAGCAGCTGGTGAAAAGACTGACTTCAGCAGAGACACCAACAACACAGGAGAGGCTGATCTCAACAGAGGTGCCAAGGACACTGGAGAAGCTATACTATGACGGCTCTGTAAGTTGTGAATCTGAAGGATACAGGTCTTACTTAGATGGAAGCTTGGAAGAAGCACTGCAGGGACTTCTTCTAGCTCTGGAGCCTTATAAAGACCATTATAAAGAATTTCAAGTCTTGGATCAGAAGTTAATGGAGTTGGAAGACATTCTAAAAGTAAGTACGCTTAAAAATAATAAATCTACATAAATGAATTTCAATTACAAATAATCAAATCTTTTACAGAGAAAAACTTCACTAGAAAAGGTGCAGAGGAGGAGGTGCATTCCATTCCCTTTGCCATTTACGAAATGGTAAAGGGAATGGAACGCTCCCTTATGTTGTGAGGCTACACAGATTAGGGATCTTCAGCTTGGAACAGAGGCGGCTGAGAGGGGACATAATAGAAATCTAAAAAATCATGAGTTGGGTGGAACAGGTAAATAAAGGATGATTATTTACCCTTTCAAATATTAAATTTCAAATTTCAAATATAAAAAAAATACAAAACTTCTCCCCCAATCCAATGACACTATTCAACATAGTGAATAAGCTTATTGCTGATATGAACCCTGCAACCTCTTGCACAAATAAAATCTATGTCAAGACCTAGCCAAATTTTTCAAAAATAAAATCAATAAAATAATCGAAAACATAAACAAAACCCTCTCCAAAACACAACTCTATTCACGAAAGATGTAAGCCCATGGTCCACCTTTGATTATTTCTTGACCATAGAAATAGACAGACTAATTAAATCCCTAAATCCTGCCAACCATGATCTCAATAAAATCCCAATACACACCCTAAAAGAAATATCCCATACCATCACCCCAGTAATCACAAACATCATAAACAACTCTTTGAAAGAAGGAGCATTGCCTGACTGCCTAAAAATCGCTATAATCAAACCCATTTAAAAAAAAAAAAAGAACCTAGATCCCACAGAGCTTAATAATTATAGGCCCATCTCAAACTTATCCCTTCTCTCCAAACTAACTGAAAAGGTAGTACTCAAACAACTCAATGAACATTTAGAACAGAATAACATACTATACCCAGCACAATATGGTTTCCGAAAACACTTTAGCATAGAAACCTTACTCCTCGCCCTATCAGATACAATCATAAGAGGCTTCGATACTGGCCAACGCCACATCCTCATAATGCTAGATCTATCTGCGGCCTTTCACAGTCTGTTACACAGATTTACTGAAATTGGCCTGACTGGGACAACATTGGATTGGTTCAGATCATTTCTCCATAACAGATCATTTCAAGTACATATTAATAAATCCAAATCAGATTCAATACCATTAGAAACCGGAGTCCCACAAGGCTCAGCATTATCAGCCACACTGTTTAATATATATCTCCTCCCATTATGTCAATTCCTCTCTAGTCTCGTCATCACATACTTCATATATGCTGACGACATCCAACTTATCATACCGGTGACAGACACACTAAAAAACGGATTCAAACTATCAGCCTCATATCTCAACGACATAAAAAAACTCCTAAGCCAAATGCGACTCTGTCTCAACATGGACAAGACAAAATGCATTCTCCTGCAAAGAAAAAGTACCACACCCAACACAGACAACATCATACAAATCGACAATACTATCATCAAACTCAGTGATAAAGTGAACGATCTGGGTATATAGATAGACCCTGAATTAAATCTCAAAAAGCACATATCCGCAAAGATCAAAGAAGGTTTCAACAAATTTTTAACACTGAAACGATTAAAACCACTGCTAAACCAAACTGACTTCAGAACCATACTACAATCTCTGATCTTTACAAGCTTTGACTACTGTAACTCCCTGATGTTAGGCTTACCTAAATCAACTATACAACCCCTCCAAATTTTACGCAACGCGGCAGCTAGAATCCTAACTGGTCATAAAAAAACGGAACACATCACCCCAGTACTAAAAGCACTTCACTGGCTTCCCATCAACAAACAGAGTTCAAAGTACTATCCATGCTTCACAAATTTATTTATTTATTTAAGAGCTTTTTTTTATATTGGTATTCGTGGGTACATCATATCGGTTTACAGAAAACTTAATGAAATACATGGAACATTGAAAGGAGGAACGGGGAGGGCAGGGTAGAACAATAAGGGGGAAATGCGATAGGGAACTTTAAGTCAATATAACGCAATATAACTTTAAATCAATATATGGGAAGGAAACCGAATGGCTAAATAATGTAATCCAGCTACAAACACCTCGACGGAACACGAGATCAGCTAATAAGGCTTTATTAGCCATTCCCAAAGTCGCAACAGCCAAACTCAATATGTATGGGAGAGAGCGATCTCACTGGCTGGCCCGAACCTATGGAATACACTCCTCGAACCCCTAAGACTCAGAGCAATATAAAACTATTTAAAAAAACACCTCAAAACCTGATTGTTCCAACAAATTTATACAGACGGCATAGGCTAAACAACATCAACACAATTACCTCCCAACACACTCTCCATCTTCAGTCCCTCTTACAAACCAAGTCTCTATTGTATATTGTAAGTAAGTTCTAAAGTTCTTATTGAGCCGTTGTCTTTTTTCCGTTCCTCTTACTAAACAGAAAAAACAGATTATTCTAATTCCCCCCTTAATCCCGCTCTCACATGACCCTCACTAATACTTGCAAACCGATCCCATTTATAGTCATTCCATAAGAATTTACATTACCTTGGTATTATTATTTATTGTCTGTTTTTACTGTTCAACTGCTATTTCCACAACTTGGAAACTTCCAAGATACTTTTGTTTTAATCCTCTGAACTGACCACAGATTGTAACCCTCCATATGTTCTTTCGTTATACATGTAAAATGTTATATGTATTGTTGTTATACTTGTAAGCCGTTGTGAAGGCCAGTACCAAACATCAGTATATAAAAATATCTAAATAAAACAAATGGTAGAAAGTCATTTTTCACCAACTCACAATTAATCTGTGGAATATGTTTCCAGAGGACATGGTCAAAGCAACTAGCAAAGTGGTTTAAAAGAGGTTTGGACAAGTTCCTGGAGGAAATGACCATAAAACATTATTAGACAGGAAGACTAAAGAAAGCTATTGCTATCCCTGGGAGTGAGTAAAAGGAAATATATCTTCTTTATGGAATCTACCAGGTACTTGTGACTGGGCACTGCCAGAGACAGGATGTTGGGCACAATGGACCTTGGTTTCACCCAGAATGGCATTTTTATGTTCTTATGTTCACAATAAATGTTTGTGTGCATTCCTATAAAGATTCTGCTTTAAGTTTATTTTATTTATCAGAGGGTAGAGAGAACTCTATAAAAGATTTTAAAGTGGCCAAACAGGTGGATAAAGCAACAATAAAAGCCAGAAAGATGGATAGGGAGAGGAATAATCAGCAGAAAAATGGAGGTGATACTGCCCCTGTCTAGGTCCCTGGTGAGACCTCACTTGGAATACTGTGTACAAATCTGAGGGCTGCACCTCCAAAAAGATATAAACGGTCCAGAGTTGGTCCAGAGGGTGGCTGTGAAAATGGTCGGTGGTCTTCATTCCAAAGCATCTGGGGATAGACTTAAAGATCCTAGAGAAAAGGCAGGATAGGGGAGATATGATAGAGATATTCAAATATCTCTAAGGTTTCCATGCATAGGAGGTGAGCCATTTTCAATGGAAAAGAGCTCTAGAACGAGGAGTCATGAGATGAGGTTGGAAGGGGATGGACTCAGGAATAATCTTAGGAAATATTTCTTTACAGAGAGGGTGGTGCTTACGTGGAACAGCCTCCCAGTGGAAGTGGTGGAGATAAAAACAGTATCTGAATTCAAGAAAACTTGGGATAAATACAGGGGATCTCTAAGGAAGTGATGAGAATTATAAAGCTAAATTCATTGGATAGATGAGCAGACTGGATGGGCCATACGGTCTTTTTCTGCCATCATGTTTCTCTGTTTCTACATTCTGAAGTGTTAATTATTTTAACTATTAAAACTTAAGATACTGGTGTTTTAAACCTGAACATTTGTCAGATACAAGTATTGATATATATATATAGAAACTATAGCTCTGGGTGGCAGATTTGCCTCCAAAAGGGATTGCCCTTTGATGAGCCTCAGAGATGAGCAGTACAATGGGGGTAAAGCTATAAGATTTGTTTAGAATATTTTGTATATTTAAGTGCTGTGCTAGTGCTATGTGTGTAGTTCAGCTAGGTTTAAATATTGAGTTTGTTTAGGGGAGAAAGAGATGGTACAGTCAGAAACTGTGTAATTATGTACTATTTTATGCATGTTTATTTTGTAAGCCGCCGAGATCTTTGGAGTGGCAGTTGATAAATAATTTTAAAATAGCTCAAATAAGAGAATTTTGAGACAGATCCCAGTAGATCAGTTGGAGGGTAGCAATTTATTTTGTCTACCTGACCTTATAAATGCAAGATCTATTAATTATAAGATTTCTGTGATTCGTGATTTCATTTTGGATTACAATTTGCAGATTTAATGTTTTACTGAAAACTGGCAGGAGAAGGGGAAACTATTGGGTTAATCCAGCTCTGTCCACAGGAGGATTCATTCCATCAGAAGTCTAGGTCTGGGGGGATGGGGAGGAGGTATAGCAGTGGTTTTCTTGATTACTTTGGGGTTGGAAGTTTGTGAGATAAGACAGGTGGGAAGAGCGGAATGTGTTTTAGTTTTTAGAATTATTAAGGATTTAAAGTTGATGTTGGCGTGTTAGGCTACAAAATCAAATGGATCTCTCCTTCAGCAATTAGTAGAATTTATTGCTGGAGTATGTATGTATGTATGTATGTATTTATTTATTTATTTAACACTTTTATATACCGACATTCATGAAAAAAGATCATATCATATCGGTTTACAGGGAACGAAGTATTATAACATAACCTTAACAAAGAGGAGCTTAAAATTTACAATAAAACAAGGGAATGGAACTGGGGATGAGGAAAGAAGAGAGGACAGATAACTCATTAACTAATTACAACCTGGAAGAACTGATCTAAGACATGGCTATTGCTAAGTGGCAGTTGTTAGCCTTGATTAGGGAAGGCTTGTTTGAACAATCAGGTCTTAAGGTTTTTTTTTGAAAGTCAGCAGGCAGGTTTCCTGCCTAAGATCCGGAGGTATGGCATTCCAGATGGTGGGTCCAGCTATCGAAAAGGCCCATTCTCTGGTAGTTGATAGCTGGGCGGCTTTGATAGGAGGGGCGTGTAGAGATCCCCTATAGGCCTCCCTGATGGGTCTGGAAGAGAGGTGAAGTGGGATTTGTAGGTCGAGAGGGACCTGGTGATGAATGGTTTTATGTATGATAGTAAGAGATTTGTGAAGAATTCTGAATCCTATAGGGAGCCAATGCAGATCTCTGAGGATAGGGGTAATGTGATCTCTCCTATTGGTGTTTGTCAGGATTCTTGCAGCTGCATTTTGGAGCATTTGTAGAGGTTTAGTGGCGGATGTTGGGAGACCTAGAAGAAAAGCATTGCAGTAGTCAATCTTAGAGAAAAAAATGGTCTGGAGAACGGTTCTGAAGTCTTGGAAGTGCAGTAGAAGCTTCAGTCTTTTAAGTACCTGTAGTTTATAGAAGCAATCCTTTGTCGTGTGACTGATAAACTTCTTTAAGCTCAGCTGGCTCTCGATTGTGACTCCGATCTCTTGCATGTGTGAGTAGAGTATTAGTGAGGGGTTGTTGTTGGGGGTCACAGTCGTCTGGAGAAATAAGAAGGAGTTCCGTCTTGGCAGGGTTCAGTACCAAGTTGAGGTCAGTGAGGAGGAGATTTATTGCTTGTAGACAATTGTCCCAACACTTGAGTGATTTAGTAATGGATTTGGTAATAGGGATCAGGATTTGAACATCGTCTGCAAATATGTAGAATTTGTGACTAAAGGGGATGTTCTGTTAATGGGATGGCCAGTAATTATTTGAAAATTATGGAGGAAGTGGGTTTACATCAAATAATTAAGCAGGCCATAATCTTGATCTGGTGTTTATAACAAAGGTAGATTGTTAGGTCTGGATCAATTGTTATTGAGCAGTTGTCTTGGTCGGTTCACTTTTAAATTGCATTTGTTATGAAGGTAAGGGAGCTCCTGAAAAATAAAAAATGTTATGAATTCTTCAAGGAACTTGAGACATTTAAATGTGGAAAATTTAACTGAGATATTAGAGACTATGGAATACATTTTCAAAGGAGTTAAGCACACAAAAGTAGCATATATTGTATCAATTTCAAAAGCCTATTTACACTCGTAAAACCTTTTGAAAATTCAGTGAAATTTCAAAGGAGTTATGCACATAAAAGTATACATTTTTAAAAGCTAAGCCTGTAAAACCCAGTTTTACACATGTAAATCCCTTTGAAAATTACCTCCTATGCCTTTAGGAGCAAATTTTTAAAGGGTTACGCGCGTATATTACACGCATAACCCTGAAAATATGCTCCTGCGCGCGCCGAGCGCAAGCCCCGGGACGCATGTAAGTCCTGGGGCTTGAAAAAATGGGTGGGGCATGGGCGGGGCAGGGCCTCTCCACTGCGGCTGGGCCTGGGGATCGCACACGACTCGGCCGGCGCATGCAACCTACGCCTGCCCAGAGGCAGGCGTAAATAATAAAATAAAGGTGGGGGGGATTAGATAGGGGAAGGGAAGGGGGGCGGAAGGAAAGTTCCCTCCGAGGCCGCTCCGATTTCGGAGCGGCCTCGGAAGGAACCGGGAAAGTCATCGGGGCTCCCCTAGGGCTCGGCACACGCAAGGTGCACAATTGTGCACCCCCTTGCGCGCACCGACCCCAGATTTTATAACATGTGTGCAGCTGCTTGTGCATGTTATAAAATCAGGCATAGATTTGTGCATGCCAGGTTGCGCGCACAAATCTACTCCCGTGCGTAGATACAAATATCTGGCCCTTAGATTTTAGGGGAAAACATTGGATCAGGAGATGGAAATACAGAATAATTCCTTACAGACCTCATATATTACTAGTTGCCCTTCACTCCTACCCGGTCTGGCAATCATTTGCACGAAATGGACTCTGAGACTTTCAGGTCAAAGCACCGTTTAAGCTGTTAACTCGTACGTTCTATGGTAACACTACTTATTTATTACCGGCCTTTCTTCCTTCCAGCTTGTTGTAAGCTTCCAAGTTCTCTCTCCCTGTTGATTGTAACTTTGACTTATTCCTACCATTGTTATCTGTCATTTTACTTGAATTGCTACTCCAGTTATTCCCTTGTTATATTGTAAACCGATCCGATATGGTTATTTACTATGAAGGTCGGTATAAAAAACTGTTAAATAAATAAATAAATAAATAAATATATGTCCTGGGCCTCTATTAGAACTCACTTGATTAATCGAAATAAAAAATCCCCTTGGTTTCATGCTGACATGCATTTTTTGAAACAGCAGATGCAGCATGCAGAGCAAATGTGGCAGAAATCCAAGTCCTTGGGCAGTTTGGAAGTTTGTTGGGCATGAATGAAACAGTATAAGCAGGCAATACTAGCTGAGAAATGGAAGCTTCTTCCTAATCAGCTGCTTGTAGCCCAAAACTGACCCAGCAAGCTGTATAAAATAGATAGACATCTGAAAGGTCCACCACTGCAGAATCTGGGAGTTGGGAGGTCACTGCTGTCCGCAGAGCAGTTTGCTCAGTTTTTTGAGGATAAGATCCTTTCAATACAAGAAGAGATTGAGAATGATAATTTGCCTCAAAGTATTTCTCTTGGGTGCTGTAATCCCTAAATTGGTTGATCAAAAAATACAGGATGGGTGGACCATGGATGAAGAAGTTATGGATAAGGAAATAATGAAGGGACCTCAAGCTAGTGGAGTCAACGTCTTCCAAGAAAAAGTATCTGATTCTTTCAGAATGGTAATGCAGGTAGAAATGGAGAAGCTACTATCTGTTAGGTCCACTACCTGTTGCCTTGACTCATTCCCCCTCAAAGTATTTATAGTCACCAGGGAGGACATTAGTATCAAATCTGATCTAACATACATTTATCTTTGGCACAAGACAAGGTGCCTTTATTGCTTAAGGAAGCAGTTATGAGGCCAGCTCTGAAAGAGAAGTACAGCTAACCTGACCTTGTTGGAACAGTACCATCCAGTGTCTCATTTTCCTTTTTTAAGTAAACTGATTGAACATGTAGTAGATCAGCAGCTTCTCCAATTTGTAGAGGCTGCTGCATTTCTTTGACCATATCAATCGGAATTTCGAGTAAGCCATGCTACGGAGATAGTTCTGTTATCAGTAATAATAAATGGTGCATGTATACAAGCACACAAGACAAGAGATTGCATCTGATGCTGCTTAACATGTTCACACGTTCAACATGTTAGATCATGGGCTGCTGTTACAGATATTGCAGGACATTGATATAAGGGGTAGTGTTGTGGCTTGGATATGATCTTTTCTTGCTACATAGGATGCAAGAAGCCCTATAGGAGGATGAGGACTCCACGCCAAGGGCCTTAAGATTTAAAGTTCCAGAACAGTCTGCGTTATCCCCTTTGCTGTTTAATATCTATCTGGCCCCTGTGGTGGCAGTGATTTTCGATTTTGGTGTAGAGTGTCACCTCTTTGCTGATGATTTACAGCTGATTTCTACTGTATTGTATTCTCAGATCAACTTGCAGCTGTTTCAAATTTGAATTTGTATTTATAGGCAGTTTCATCCTGGCTGACTACATAAATTTAAATTAAATCCAGTAAGGTCTGGGTTGCTTTGGGAGAGAGGACTTGTGGATTTTTCCTCAGATTGCAGGGGTAGAAACCGAAAAATGTGGTTGTAAGTTTGGGCATTCATTTGGATGTGCAGCTGACAATGGGTGAACAGATTTTCCATGTGGTAAAAACCACTTTTGTAAGTCCCTAGTATGTTAACTGTTCTCTTTGTTGTCTAGAAAAGATCTGCTGATTGTGAATTGCCTGGTTGTTGGTCAAACAGATTATTACAATTTACTTTATCAAAGGTTAAACATTTGCAGCTCCTGCAGAATACAAATACAAAGATGATAGAAAGCAAAAATGTGATTGTTACACCCATTCTGTGTTGTACAAGGCATTGTATTTTTGTAAACTGTGTTAACTATTGTGTTATATCTTGTGATAGATTGTAATCCACCTTGAGGCTTGCATTTACTAAAGGCAGAAAATCAAGATTAAATAAATAAATTGCAATGAATATAGGACATACAGTTGACTTCTGTGTGAGGCAACAAAGATAAGTGATGAGATTGGAATTTTAGAATGTATCTGAAAAAAATGTGACATATTAGCCATATACGTGTCTCATGAATCTTATTAAAGGAATGTCGGTTTCCTTAAAAAGCTGTCAACCCGAGGGTGTGTGAGGAGGAAGGAGTACAATATGCTCTGACTCATCCCCTTGCCGCCCCAACTCCGCCCCCAGCATGCTATCACACGCGATAAGCGTTTGAAAATGACCCCCTAAGTTAGCAAGGGTGGGAGGCTTGTAACTGGAAGCAAGATATTGGATGGTTGGGGCCTTCCATATGACAAAAATTGCAAACCACTCTTATAAAGGGACTCCTTGATTAATGAATACAAGCATAACCTTTTTTGTATAGTGGCTTTTTCAGATGTGTAACACATTTATTTCTGGACAGACCTAATAGAACAAAGTAACATATATTTGTAAAAATGGAAAGATATAGCAAATTCCTCTAGTGTGAACAGTGCTGAGGTTTTGGAACCAATGTACGTATATCAATAATTGCATACAGCAATACTATATATATTGTGTGTAATTATGCACCACAATTTTAAAATGTTGTCATTTGAGCTTCATTTTGCAGACTATCATGGGCAGAAATATAAAACTGAGATTACAAGCAATAAGTCAGGAATGTAATTAGTTACTGATACGACTGGCGTCTGTAGGTTGTAATGCTTGTGATTGGACTAATGTAAGAATAAGCCAGAGATCTTGTGGTACATGAACCTTTAAAGTGACTGAAGACCTATTTTCACAAGAACAGACTGCTAAGATAGGAAATTAGGCAGTACCTCTAAATATATAATTTACATACAGGAGATGCTGTAATTATTTCATTACCTTGAAAGGTTGTAAATTACCACACAGACAACTAGAAGGTATAGGTCAGCGGCAGGCAGATCCATAGAGAAAACGGGGACCTAATTCTATTTGCCTATAAGCAGGTTTTAGTGTTCTCTGCTGGATTGGCATTTAAATTCTATTCTAGCAAACAAATCTGAAGGAAGGTTATGCTTGAAAAATACTTTTACATCCTTTTTTTTTATTTGCTGATGCCTTTTATTTCTAGATTTCTCTCTGGATAGAAATACTTTTAGTCTTCATTGGTTCATTTTGTCTTTGCAGTGCAAACCAACTGTAAACCGAAGCAGGTCTTCAAGTATAAGCCTAACGGTTGAGAGTGCTTTGGAAAGCTTTGATTTCCTGAATACCTCTGACTTTGAGGATGTTGTCCATGACGAGGATGATGACGGTGATGTTTGTAATGGTGGAGGTGCCGACTCAGTATTTTCAGACACAGAGACTGAGAAAAGCAGGTACGTCCGAAGAAATGGCAACTTGATCAAGCTAATTCTTTGTCAGTGCACACATTATTCAAGGAAGAAGAAGGCTAGACTGAAAATCTTTTAGTGGTGGCATCTTATTTTTTTATTAATCACTAGAGACATAAAAGCTGATTTATCAGATAATATTGGATCAAAATAAGTATCCCAATGTTTTAATAAACATTTTATTGGTATTATACAAGAAAAAGAAGAACATGCATTCAACAAAAAGATATCAGTTATAACAAAACAGTTCTTAAATTATCAGAACTCTTTCTCACAGGACAAGCAGGATGGTTGTCCTCACAAATGGGTGACATCGAGGATGGAGCCCACCACGGAAAACTTCTGTCAAAGTTTAAACAGAACTTTGACTGGCCCCTACTGGGCATGCCCAGCAAGGCACTGACCCTGCAGCCAGCAGGGGTCTCCCTTCAGTCTTCTTTTTTCCGCGCAGCAGTTGCCACGCGGTGAAAGGAGCTCTCTTACCACGTTCCTGACAGGAATTCGGTTTTTTTCTTTCCGAAGAAAATTTGCCCCTCAGGGGTCTCCCTTCGACAAATTTTTGTCACCTCCGCGAAAGCCGGTAAGTTTTTTGCCGATTTTCATCAACTGCCGTCGATTTTGGCCCTAGAGGCCTGTTGGCACTTACCAATCCCGCAGCTAAATTTGGCCCTAGGCCATGGCGACGGGGTTCCGTCGTTGTCCGGATTGCACCCGGACTATGTCAATCACAGATCCCCATCGGGTCTGTGTTCTATGTTTGGGAAGTGAGCATGATGTCCTGACTTGCACTAAATGTGCCCTAATGACACCTAAGGGTCGTAAAGCCAGGATGGAGAAGATGGGGCTCCTCTTCCATGCACCCACCCCAACGCCATCGATAGCATCGACGTCATCGGAACCGGCACCGTCGAAGTTGCACCACCATCGTCAACCCTCCGGTGACCGTCCTCCACCGATGACTTCTCGGCCGTCGACTCCTGTCCCCTCCCCGGATGGGCGAGGAGATCGGAAGGATAAGCATCGCCATCGACGGCACAAGTCTCGGCCCGTCGAGGATCCACAACCATCGACCTCTGATCAGGCCGAGCCACCGACAAAAAAGCCTCGGTCAGACCTGGCACCGTCCACGTCTCGTTCGCAGGCACCGAGGAAACCCTCACCCTCCCGGGGTGCGGGGGCCGTGATCCCACCGGTTACAGTGGTACTTCCGGCCCTGCCTCAGCCTCCCTCTCCCGTCGAGCCGGGTATGGTTACCCCTGGTCTCCGGGCAGAACTGGACCGGCTGGTCCAGGAGGCCATCGAGAATGCGATGCGAAGATTCCAGCCTCCACCGGCACCGCCTCCGGCACCGATTCCGGCACCGCCACCGGCATCGACCCCGGCACCGACTCTGCCACCGAGGAGGGAACCGACCACCGAGCCTCTAGTGGAAGCGTTGGCACCGATACTAACTCGTATGGAGGCACTCATGGGCGCCCTTCCATCGGTGATTCCAGTAGCACCGACTACACCATCATCTCCGGAAGGACATTCATCGACAGGAGAAACACCGTTCCGGATTCCCCCGTCCGGTGTCGTTCCATCGGTGCCTTCACATACCTTTCCACCGATTTATCCTTCGGCTCCATCGATTCCAAGATCGGCACCGATTCCATCGGTACCCCCGAAGCCCTCGATGCCGTTCACAGTTCCGCTTGCAGCACCGATTCCATCGATGCCTTTGGATCCTCTACCAGGTCCTTCAGGACTGCAAGCCCTACATGATCCTTATGATACCTGGGGTGATGATACATCTTCAGATACAGATTTACCATCCCCACCATCTCCTACAGAGAGTAGAAAACGATCTCCTCCTGAAGATCTCTCCTTTATAAATTTTGTAAAGGAGATGTCAGAAATTGTGCCTTTTCAGCTGCAATCTGAGACCGATGACAGGCACCAAATGATGGAGCTGCTCCAATTTCTGGATGCCCCAAAAATCATCGCTTCCATCCCCATTCACCAGGTATTTCTGGATCTTTTAAAGAAAAACTGGGAATCACCTTCCTCTGTGTCACCAGTTAATAAAAAAGCTGACTCAACATACCTCGTTCAGTCAGCACCAGGATTTCAGAAGTCTCAACTGGATCATCGCTCTGTTGTAGTTGAGTCTGCGCAAAAGAAGGCCAAGCGCCTAAAACCACACTCTTCCACTCCCCCTATCAAGGACAACAAATTCCTTGATAGTGTGGGCAGGAAAGTGTATCATGGGGCTATGTTGATATCTCGCATAGCTTCATACCAACTTTATATGACTCAATACAACAGAGCTATCCTTAAATAGATGCAGGACTACGCTGACACATTACCGGACCAATACCAGCCACAGCTTCAAGCCCTCCTTCACAAAGGATTTGAAGCTGGGAAGCACGAGATCAGAACGGCCTACGATATCTTCGATGCTTCCACGAAAGTCTCAGCTACTGCCATCTCAGCCAGACGTTGGGCTTGGTTAAAATCATCCAACCTTCGCCCAGAGGTCCAGGATCGTCTAGCCGATTTACCCTGCTTGGGGGACAATCTGTTCGGAGAACAGATTCAACAGATTGTGGCGGAATTGAAGGATCACCACGAGACGTTGAAACAACTTTCGTCTGTTCCATCTGAGGTATCCTCCAAACCACCACCTAAGAAGGACTCTAAAAAGTCGTTCTTTCGGCCACGTCGTTATTACCCTCCGTCGACTAGGCCTCGTCCGGCTCGATCCTCCACCAGACCTCAGCTCCGCCAACCTCGGAAACAAAGACCTGCTGTAGCCCCACCTCCCGGGCCTGCGGCAAGCCTTTGACTTCCCGATACGGAGCACATGCCATATCCCACTCCCCCACATCCCTGTAGGGGGTCGTCTGTGCCACTTTTTACAGCATTGGATACGGATTACCTCAGACCAGTGGGTGCTGGCAATTATCGCACAGGGTTACCACCTCAATTTCATAACTCTTCCGACAGACTCCCCGCCTCTTCAAGCATGGAGTCTCTCCAGCCACTTGACTCAATTACAACAGGAAGTATCCCTTCTTTTGCAATCAAATGCTATAGAACCTGTCCCTCCCTCTCAACGAGGCAAGGGATTTTACTCCAGGTACTTCCTAATTCCAAAAAAGTCAGGAGGGCTACGTCCAATTTTGGACCTTCGGGCCCTCAACAAGTACCTTCAAAAAGAAAAGTTCAAGATGGTAACCCTGGGCACGTTACTCCCTCTGCTGCAAAAGGGGGATTGGCTATGCTCCCTCGACCTCAAGGACGCTTATACCCATATTGCGATAACACAATCCCATCGCAAATATCTGCGGTTTCTAGTAGGCCGCGACCATTATCAATACCGAGTACTACCTTTCGGTCTGGCATCTGCTCCACGAGTCTTCACCAAATGCCTCGTAGTTGTAGCAGCATTCCTCAGGAAGGAAGGTGTCCACGTATACCCCTATCTGGACGATTGGCTAATCAGGGCCTCCACCCCTCAGATTGCCCGGTCCTCCCTACAATTGACAATCAACACACTCCTTTCCTTAGGGTTTCTTGTCAATTACGAGAAATCTTGCTTCGTCCCATCTCAAACCTTATCTTTCATTGGGGCAGACTTGGACACCTTACAGGCAAAGGCCTACCTTCCGCTTCAACGGGTCCAAACTCTCATGTCCCTAGCTCACCAGCTCCAGTCTCAAGACACGGCCACGGCTCGCCAGTTCCTCATTCTCCTAGGACACATGGCATCCTCGGTTCAAGTCACTCCCATGACCCGACTAGCCATGAGAGTAACACAATGGACTCTACGACACCAATGGATTCAAGCTTTTCAGCCTCTGTCCTCCATAGTCACAGTCACACAAGCGCTGCGCCTATCCTTAACCTGGTGGACGACTCAGGTCAACCTCCTTCAGGGCTTACCCTTTCTTCCACCGGATCCGCAAGTAATCCTAACCACCGACGCTTCTCACATCGGTTGGGGAGCCCATGTGGACAACTTTCAAACCCAAGGGTTATGGTCCAACGAGGAAGCCGAACACCAGATCAATTTCCTGGAACTTCGAGCAATCCGCTATGCGCTCCGCACTTTCAAAGATCATCTCTTTCATCAGATAATCTTAATCCAGACGGACAACCAAGTGGCCATGTGGTACATAAACAAGCAGGGAGGCACAGGCTCCTTCCTTCTGTGTCAGGAAGCTGCGCAGATCTGGGCGGAAGCCCTCTCCCACTCCATGTACCTCAGGGCCACTTACCTGCCGGGAGTAGACAATGTATTGGCAGACCGGCTGAGCCGTGTCTTCCGACCGCACGAGTGGTCACTCGATCCTCTGATAGCGACCTCTCTGTTTCACAAGTGGGGTTCTCCCCGCATAGACCTCTTTGCGTCCCCTCAGAACCACAAAGTGGACGATTACTGCTCTCTCATTCGGAGCCAGCACTCTCGGCCGAGGGATGCATTCTCCCTCAAGTGGACAACCGGTCTGCTCTACGCATTCCCTCCACTTCCTCTTGTGTCAAAGACTCTCGTGAAGCTACGCCAGGACGGAGGAACCATGATCCTGATAGCACCTTACTGGCCACGCCAAGTATGGTTTCCAATACTCCAGGATCTCTCCATCCGCAGGCACATTCCTCTGGGAAAGGACCCGCATCTGCTCACTCAAAACGACGGATGCCTCCTCCATCCCAACCTCCAAGCCTTGTCCCTGACGGCATGGATGTTGAAAGGTTAGTCCTTCAGCCTTTCAACCTTTCAGATTCCGTTTCTCGAGTCCTGATAGCTTCACGAAAGCCTTCCACAAGAAAGTCTTACTCATACAAATGGAAAAGGTACACATCATGGTGCACTTCTCAGTCCCTTGATCCCCTTTCCTGTCCAATCTCCAAATTCTTGGACTATTTATGGCATCTCTCTGAATCAGGTCTTAAAACCTCTTCCATTAGGATGCATGTCAGTGCGGTAGCCGCCTTCCATAAAGGTGTACAGGGTGTCCCTATTTCAGTACAACCCCTAGTAACACGTTTTCTTAAAGGCTTGCTCCATCTGAAGCCACCCTTACGGCCTCCGGCCCCATCCTGGGACCTTAATCTGGTTCTTGGTCGTCTAATGAAACCTCCTTTCGAACCTCTGCACTCCTGTGAGTTAAAATATCTCACATGGAAAGTGTTATTCCTTTTGGCTATCACTTCAGCTCGCAGGGTTAGTGAATTACAGGCCCTAGTTACCTATCCGCCTTACACTAAGCTCCTGCAGGACCGGGCGGTACTCCGCACTCACCCTAAATTTTTACCTAAGGTAGTTTCTGAGTTTCATATTAATCAATCCATCATACTACCTATCTTTTTTCCCAGGCCCCACTCCAACTCTGGAGAACAGACCCTGCATACCCTAGACTGTAAACGGGCTCTAGCCTTTTACCTAGACCGTACAGTTTCTCACAGGAAGAGCACTCAATTATTCGTCTCTTTCCATCCTAACAAGTTAGGACAACCTGTGGGTAAGCAGGCTCTTTCCTCCTGGTTGGCGGATTGCATTGCTTTCTGCTATGAGCAAGCGGGCATCCCTCTTCAAGACCGTGTTAAAGCACACTCTGTAAGGGCCATGGCTACGTCAGTGGCACACCTTCGATCGGTGCCGCTTCCTGACATCTGCAAGGCTGCAACCTGGAGTTCTCTCCATACCTTTGCAGCCCACTATTGTTTGGACAAAGCTGGAAGACAGGACTCCATCTTCGGCCAATCTGTCTTGCGTAACCTTTTTCCAACGTGATGTACCAACACCCTTCCACCTTCCCGGTAGGGTGCGGATGCCCTTTACCAAATTCCACCCCAGTTGTAGTGCCTGTTGCACGTCGTTGGGTGCATTTGGTGCAAGTCAGGACATCCTCAGCTCGGTACTCACCCATTTGTGAGGACAACCATCCTGCTTGCCTGTGAGAAAGCAAATGTTGCTTACCTGATGTAACAGGTGTTCTCACAGGACAGCAGGATGTTAGTCCTCACGAAACCCGCCCGCCACCCCGCGGTGTTGGGTTTGTTTTGTTTTTACTTTCTAGGCACTGCCTGTAGCTTTGAACATCAGACTGAAGGGAGACCCCTGCTGGCTGCAGGGTCAGTGCCTTGCTGGGCATGCCCAGTAGGGGCCAGTCAAAGTTCTGTTTAAACTTTGACAGAAGTTTTCCGTGGTGGGCTCCATCCTCGATGTCACCCATTTGTGAGGACTAACATCCTGCTGTCCTGTGAGAACACCTGTTACATCAGGTAAGCAACATTTGCTTTCCATTGTTTTAGTATGAGAGATTTTGCCCTAGTCCAGGTTTTCTGTCTTTCATCTCAGAGATGAAAGGCTGCTAGGACTATATAGTATTAGGTTATGAGTTAGTAAGGCAAACCTGGAACAAAGCCTCGCATATGAAGCTAGACTGGTTTGCTTCCAGAATTTAAATCAGGTGCTAACTGACTAGATATACCTGGAAAGAATTCTTCCTTAACATATACCTGGACCTGGATTTATTTATTTGGGCTTTTCCTCCCTCTCATTTTTTTTTCATAAACCTAGTGAGTATTTGCAGAGGATTAAGCTAATCAATAACTCTAACCCAGCCTGGTGCAAGTTTGCTTTGGTGTGTGCCAGTGGTGACTGACAGGTTGCTTTTGCTTTCATGTGCTCCCTGCTCCTCTTTAATCATTCACTCTTTGTGACATGACATTTGTCACTGTCACCCCTCATGCAGCTGAGATGCATCAAGCTGCGGTAGTGCTCTACTGTGCATTAAGCCACGTATATTACATGATAGAGCACTATCGCGACAATATGTGATATTTTGCATCTCCCTTCCCAGGTTCCCTTCCCTATTACAATGATCTTCTTTGTATGCAATTTGCATGCATAGAAGGTCATTAATAGGCAATTTGATGCAAATATCTTATTGCAGCCGACCGAGAAGCTGGTCAGCAGCGATAAAATACCTACACCTATCTGAAAAGCGGTAAATGTGAGGTAGAAAGCCTGGGACCCCAACGAGAGTCACAAGGCATTTAAAGAACTGGCAAAAAATGAAAAAGTTGCACACCAAAATGGGGAAGTTGAGCAAGGGTCAGTGCTCATCCCTGAATTAACACAGGGCCACCAGTCAAGGTCCATTCAAACTCTGCAGAACGCAGTTGCACGTATGCTTTTATGTAGACAGTCTTAGAGATCATATCACTCCCTCTTCTTCAGAGATTACATTGGTTGCAGACAGAATTAAATTTAAAATTCTTTTATAGGTTTTTAAATCATTGAAGATTGTTGGCCCTTATTACCTATCTACTCTTTTAACTAAATATGAACCCAAGTGATCCCTAATTGCTCAATCAGTTTGTCTATTATCCTTACTTCCTATAAAGGAGTATCACTGGACAGAGACTTATAAACACGCATTCTCATAAATTGGAGCACAACTATGGAATGGTCTTCCTCAATATCTGAGATTGATTGAAGATGTGAAAGTGTTTCGAAAACAACTAAAAATGGATCTGTTTATTAAAGTGTTTAATGTTTCATAGTGATATTTTTATTATTCAGAAGAATTAAAGTGTACTCCTTGAATTTGCTGTGATGTGCTGTTTTTATTGTTTTTATTTGTTATTTATGTATCATTTGTACACCACTTAGAACATATTTAATAATTTGTGATTTATAACTTTTATAAATAAGTAAATGTGAATATAATGTTTTGCAACTTTGGGTTGAGCAAGACATTACTACTTTTACTTGGAAATAGCTGATCTTTTAGATAAAGTAAAATTTCAAATGACTTAATGCAGTTTCCCAGGTTAAGCTAGACTGTACTGTATGTACTGTAACTTCCTACGGCCCTTTGTGATGTGTTCCATTTATCCAAAGTCAAGAGATAAGGATGACACAACCATGCAGTAAAACCAGTTACCACTGGAGCAGAAACCTACATTCACTTAAGAGTAAAATTGTTTTTCTTTACCTCAACACAGGAGTTCTCACCCCATCTTAGAAGAGTACAAAAAGACCTAGTTATCAGGATGTCCACAATGAATATTCATCGCCATGTACTTGGTTCAAAAATCAGGTTCATTTGAATATTTTTGTTACTCTGAAAACCAGACTTGATTGTAACCCCTGGAGACCAGAGTTGAGAACCCCTGCCTTAATTGGCAAACGCATGTTAAATTAAGGGAAGTTAGATAAAGTAGCTCCTAATATTTTTTTATTTATAAAAATTCACTTCCTCTCAGGAATTTCTGAAGATACAAAAAAGCTGATTTTTAGTTAGACTTCAAGAGTGCTGACTTTAAGATGAGTGTTCCCTGTACGTACCAGGATCAGTCCAGACCGTGGGTTATGTCCCCAAACCAGCAGATGGAGTCAGCCCAAAGCTTTGAGGGGGTGTCACCATAAGTACTACTACCCCCTCTGCAGGAGTCCAGTATCTTCTGACTCCAGCAGATGCGAGTAGGGGAATCTGGGCTTGCTCCCGATTACCTACCTATAACCTTTTGTGCTTCCCTTGATTGGGGCTTTATTCTCTGTTTTTGTTAGCTATTTGTTTGGATCAAGTTGTGCTTCATTTAAAAAAAACCAAAAAAACCCAAAGTTAATTGCTTAATTGGAGAGGCGTGGCTTCCTTGTTGTGCTTCTCTGTCTCTCTTTCTCCTTTCCCGGCGCTAGTTGTTGCTTCACCGGGGTAAGTGGCATTTCTTTTTCTGCTGTTATTTTCTTTTTCAGCTAGGTTGGATGCGGCTGCCGGTGGGACCGGCCTCCCAGCGTCTTCTCCCTCTCCCGCGGCCATTTTGCCGGCTCCGCGTGGGCTGCAGCGGGGAGCAGGGAGATCGCTTTCAGCGGGTTGTGCGGCCAGGAAGGCCCCCCCGCGGCGCCGCTTTTTTCTCGGGCGGGTAGTGAAGGCCATCCGGGCCCCCCCGCAGCGGCGCTCCGTTTCGCGGCCCCCCCCCCCCCGAGGTTACCAGGGTGTTTTTGGCTGCCGGGGACTGTTTTAGCTCGCGATTTCGATGCCGCGGCCGTCGCGTTGCTCGGCCTGCGGCGAGCCTGGATCGCGCGTTTTGAGGGAGGGAATCTGTGCTCGGTGCCTCCCCGGGGGGGAAGGCACGTCTAGGCCCCTCACTCATCTTTCCCCTCTGGCAGCCTTGCCCGGGCGGCGTGGGCCGGCCCCTCCCCCATTCCTGGCGGGAACGGCGGCCATTTTTGCATGCGCTGTGCCCTGAAGGAGCTCAGGCAGCGCTGGGGGACGGGGAAGCCTCAGAGGGCTCTCCCCCGAACTTACTACCGGAGACAGATCCGGAGGAAGACCCGCAGGGACAGGGTCCCCCGGGGCCCCCACCCGCGGAGGTCCCCCCGAGTAGGCCGGGGTTTTCCCCGGAGTTCATCCGCCTGATGCACACAGCTTACCTGCAGGACCTGGCTGCTCCAGCGGGACCGCCGCCACCCAAGCTACCGCGACCTTCGTCCCTCTATCCGGCCCCCCCCCGCTCCGGCGGGCGTGGGGGCCCCACAGCTCCCCGGCCACGCCCGGCTCCCGGTGGGCTCGGGGGGAACTGGGTCGGCCCCAGTTTCCCCTGGGTCGGACCCTGCAGCTTCGGGACAAGGGGACTCCACTTCAGAGGGAGAGGATCCACGCACGCTGCGCCTTTTCCAGCGGGAAGAGCTGGATGACCTAATCCCGCAAATCATTCAGGGGTTGGACCTCGATCCCCCGCCGGACCCGCCAGCTCCCGTTGCGCCCGCTGTCGTCACTTCCTCAAAGAAGGGGGATCCGGTTCTGGCAGCCCTTCGTCCGAGGGCTCGGGCTTTTCCCATTCACGAGTCGTTCCTGCAGCTTCTCACCAGGGAATGGGATGCCCCGGAAGCTGCTCTAAAGGGCAGCCGTGCCATGGAGAGGCTGTACCCGCTGCCGGAAGATTTTCTGGATCTCATCAAGGTACCCAGGGTGGACTCCGCGGTGTCGGCGGTCACGAAGAGGACGACCATACCGGTGACGGGTGGAGCGGCGTTAAGGGATACGCAGGATCGCAAGTTGGAAGTCTTCCTCAAGCGGGTCTTCGAGGTCTCCGCAGTGGGGCTGCGGGCGGCGATGTGCAGCTCGCTTGCCCAGCGGGCCAGTCTTCTCTGGGTGCAGCTACTGCTCACTTCTCAGGTGTTGCCACCCGAGGAGGCCGCCCAGGCGGATAGGCTGGAAGCTGCGGTGGCGTACGGGGCTGACGCCTCCTATGATCTTTTTAGGGTTCTCGCCCGCTCCATGGCCTCGGTGGTGGCGGCACGTCGACTTCTATGGCTACGCAACTGGGCGGCGGACACGTCCTCCAAGTCGAGTCTGGGTTCCCTGCCATTCAGGGGTAAGTTCCTGTTCGGGGAGGATCTGGACCAGATCATCAAGTCTCTGGGGGAAAACGCGGTCCATCGCCTGCCGGAAGACAGATATCGCTCCACCAGGGCATTTTCGTCCTCTCGGACCAGAGCCAGGGCGCAAAGGCGATACAGGAATTACAGACCGGCGGCGTCTCGGCCCTCTGCCTCCAGGTCACAGCCCTGGTCACACTCCTTTCGCGGGCGCCGCCCCGCGCGTTCCACTTCCACGGCGGGACAACCTTCTCCCAAGTCCTCTCAATGATGTTCAGCTCGCCCACTCCGCCGTCCCCAGGATTGGGGGGCGGCTGGCGTTCTTCTACGAGGAGTGGGCGCGGATCACCTCGGATCAGTGGGTCTTGGACACCATAGGACACGGCTACGCGTTGGAGTTTGTCCGCGCTCCGAAGGGACGGTTCATCTTCTCCCCCTGCGGCTCGGCCCTCAAGCGAAGGGCGGTGCAGTCGACGCTGGACAGACTGTGGGAGATAGGCGCCATTGTGCCCGTACCCTCCGGAAAGGTGGGCTCGGGCCATTATTCCATCTACTTCGTGGTACCGAAGAAAGACGGTTCCTTCCGCCCCATACTGGACTTGAAGGAAGTCAACAAGTCCCTTCGGGTGGTCCGGTTCCGCATGGAAACGCTGCGTTCGGTGATCGCGGCGGTACATCAAGGGGAGTTCCTGGCCTCCTTGGACCTGACGGAGGCCTACCTTCACATCCCCATTCGCCGGGAGCATCATCGTCTTCTACGGTTCAAGATTCTGGATCAGCATTTCCAGTTTGTGGCGCTTCCGTTCGGATTGGCAACAGCCCCGCGCACCTTCACCAAGATCATGGTAGTCGTGGCGGCTGCCCTTCGGAAGGAGGGTATTCTAGTTCATCCTTATCTGGACGATTGGCTCATCCGAGCGAAGTCTTTTCGGCATGGACAGGCTGCAGTAGCCAGGGTGATAGAGTTTCTGCAGTCCCTGGGATGGGTGGTGAACTTCTCCAGGAGCTCCCTCGTGCCTTCGCAGCGCTTGGATTTCTTGGGGGCGACCTTCGACACCCGTCTGGGCGCGGTTTTTCTACATCAGGACAAGGCGCACGCCCTGCGGGAGCACATACAGCGGTTCTCTGCATTACCAGCTCCCACCTCCTGGGACTATCTGCAGCTCCTGGGGGTGATGGGTTCCACCATCGATATGGTTCCTTGGGCATTTGCGCACCTCCGGCCTCTGCAAAGAGCACTTCTATCCCATTGGAAACCACTCTCGCAGGACTACCAGGTGATACTCCCGCTGCCCCAGTTTGCCAGGAGCAGCTTGGCCTGGTGGATGGTCCCGGAGAATCTGGCTCGCGGCGTGTCCCTCGATCTACCAAATTGGGTAGTGGTAACCACCGACGCCAGTCTCGTATGCTGGGGAGCAGTCTGCGACCGCAGCGCCACGCAGGGGACTTGGTCCGCGGAGGAGTCGAAGTGGTCCATCAATCGTCTGGAGACCAGAGCGGTCAGGCTGGCGCTTCTCCACTTCCTGCCACTCCTTCGGAATCGGGAAGTCAGAATCTTATCGGACAACGCGACTACGGTGGCCTACATCAACCGACAGGGCGGCACTCGCAGTCCGCAGGTCGCGCTCGAGGGCAGCGATGCTGATGCAGTGGGCGGAACGGCATCTGGGCCATCTGGCGGCCTCGCACATCGCGGGCGTGGACAACGTCCAAGCGGATTTCCTCAGTCGCCAGCTTCTGGATCCCGGAGAGTGGTCCCTCTCCGACGAGGCCATGCAGCTGCTCGTCCAGCGGTGGGGATCCCCCCACCTGGATCTCATGGCGTCCGCCCAAAACACCAAGGCTCCTCGTTTCTTCAGTCGCCGGAGAGAGCGGGGGGCGGAGGGCGTCGATGCTCTCGCTCTCCCGTGGCCGGCCGATCTGCTCCTATACGCGTTCCCCCCGTGGCCGCTGGTGGGAATACTACTCCGCCAGATAGAGGCTCATCAGGGGACTGTAATCTTCGTCGCGCCAGAGTGGCCAAGACGATCTTGGTTTGCGGACCTCCTCCACCTGGTAATCGACGGACCCATCCGGCTGGGTCATCTTCCCCGCCTCCTACACCAGGGACCGGTATTTTTCGACCAGGCAGAACTCTTCTGTCTTGCGGCCTGGCTTTTGAGAGGCGCCGCCTCCGACGACGGGGCTGCCCGGAGGCGGTAGTGTCAACGCTGCTGCGTTCTCGGAAGACTTCGACGTCGGTGGCCTATGTGCGTGTCTGGAAGGTGTTCGAGCTGTGGTGTACCGGCCTGAACACAAGACCCACGGAGGCGTCTGTCCCTCAGATCCTCCAGTTTCTACAAGCGGGGGTGGACAAGGGGCTCGCTTACAACTCCCTTCGGGTTCAAGTGGCCGCTCTTGGCTCCCTCCTGCGTGACGGAGGATCTCTGTTACAACACCCGGACATCGTCCGTTTTCTCAAGGGGGTCAAGCACTTGCGGCCTCCATTGCGGGACCCTTGTCCCTCTTGGAGTCTCAATCTGGTACTACGTTCCATGTCGGGACCTCCGTTTGAACCGCTGCGGAATGCGACGATTAAGGATCTCACTCTCAAGGCTGTGTTCCTGGTGGCCATCTGCTCCGCTCGACGCATTTCGGAGCTGCAGGCTCTGTCGTGTAGAGAGCCTTATCTCCGGTTCTCCGATTCGGGAGTTTCACTTCGCACTGTGCCCTCCTTCCTTCCGAAGGTGGTGTCCGCGTTCCATGTGAATCAGACGGTGGAACTTCCATCTTTCCCTTCGTCTGAGCCGCGGTCTCTCCGTCTCCTTGACGTCAAGCGCACTCTGCGTCTCTACCTGGAGGCTACGAATGATTTCCGGACTTCTGACCATCTCTTCGTCCTTTGGTCCGGTCCCCGGAAGGGATCTCAGGCCTCGAAGATGACCATTGCCAGATGGCTGAAGGCCGGCATTGCCGCTTCCTACATTGGGGTGGGGCGGACTCCCCCACCCGGCATTGTGGCACATTCTACATGCTCTCAGGCGGCCTCCTGGGCGGAGAGCCGCTCGGTTTCTTCGCAAGAAATCTGTAGAGCGGCCACCTGGAAATCGTTGCACACGTTCTCAAGACACTATAGACTACATCTCGCCTCGTCCGTCCATGGACACTTTGGCGAACAGGTTCTACGAGCAGGCCTCGCAGGACCCCACCCGGGTTAGGGAAGCTTGGGTACATCCCACGGTCTGGACTGATCCTGGTACGTACAGGGAAAAGAAAATTATTACTTACCATTACTTACCTGCTAATTTTCGTTCCTGTAGTACCATGGATCAGTCCAGACGCCCACCGCATTTGGGTTCTACTCCTGCTCAGCTGTATTTGGGTGCTGATTCTGCTCAGCTGTTCCTCATGTTACAGTAGTGTCTTTACTGCCGTTGTTTTCACGTGTTTCCAGTTTTCACTGTTTGTCACCGTTCTCTTGGAGGTTGACATGCTATGCTCGTGACCTCCCACCCGTTGGTGGGACGGTTCCAGTTTCTCTATTTAGATTCAGCGGCTTATTGTTGCCGTCTTGTTTACACTTGATCCAATCCGGGGGTTTCTGTTTACTCGGGCTTTGATATACTCGATACTGAACTCCTGCAGAGGGGGTAGTAGTACTTATGGTGACACCCCCTCAAAGCTTTGGGCTGACTCCATCTGCTGGATTGGGGACATAACCCACGGTCTGGACTGATCCATGGTACTACAGGAACGAAAATTAGCAGGTAAGTAATAATTTTCTTATTATGTTGAGGAAACCCTTTCAGAAGCCAAGGATCTAAAGGGCACAGAAAAACTGTAGACAGCAATAAGAGGAAGCACAGAGAAGGCAAAACATCTCAGTATAATATTGGCTAGTTAAGGAAACAGAATAAGGAAACCAATTTGCTCCTGTAAAGAGACTACAGAAGTAGAGCATAAAGACAAGCATCCAGCAATTGTTAAAAAAAGGAAGAAGACAGGCAAAAATACTATTAAAAAAAACAAAAAATAAGGAAGCAGATGAGCAAAGGCCCAAACAGAAGAGAAAATTACCCAGACAGGGTATATAAGGGAAAGGCAAAGAAAACCCAAACCCCCAAACAAAGACAGAATAGTACAGATAAAAGCAGAAAGTGGGGTCAGTAAAGATGGATGCAAGCAGAAGACAGAAATGTTAAACCAAGGCGCCTCTCCTGGGGGCACGATGCAATATTTAAATTAGGGCTCACGCTGTCTAGGAGGCACTAGGGGCTGTCCTGGATAAGTGCAAGGTGATGCATATAGGGAAAAATAACCCATGCTATAATTACACAATGTTGGGTTCCATATTAGGTGCTACAACCCAAGAAAGAGATCTAGGTGTCATAGTGGATAACACATTGAAATCGTCGGTTCAGTGTGCTGCGGCAGTCAAAAAAGCAAACAGAATGTTGGGAATTATTAGAAAAGGAATGGTGAATAAAACGGAAAATGTCATAATGCCTCTGTATCGCTCCATGGTGAGACCGCACCTTGAATACTGTGTACAATTCTGGTCGCCACATCTCAAAAAAGATATAATTACGATGGAGAAGGTACAGAGAAGGGCTACCAAAATGATAAGGGGAATGGAACAACTTCCCTATGAGGAAAGACTAAAGAGGTTAGGACTTTTCAGCTTGGAGAAGAGACGACTGAGGGGGGATATGATAGAGATGTTTAAAATCATGAGAGGTCTAGAACAGGTAGATGTGAATCGGTTATTTATTCTTTCGGATAGTAGAAAGACTAGGGGGCACCCCATGAAGTTAACATGGGGCACATTTAAAACTAATCGGAGAAAGTTCTTTTTTACTCAACGCACAATTAAACTCTGGAATTTGTTGCCAGAGGATGTGGTTAGTGCAGTTAGTATAGCTGTGTTTAAAAAAGGATTGGATAAGTTCTTGGAGGAGAAGTCCATTACCTGCTATTAAGTTCACCTAGAGAATAGCCACTGCCATTAGCAATGGTAACATGGAATAGACTTAGTTTTTGGGTACTTGCCAGGTTCTTGTGGCCTGGATTGGCCACTGTTGGAAGCAGGATGCTGGGCTTGATGGACCCTTGGTCTGACCCAGTATGGCATTTTCTTATGTTCTTATGGGCTTGAGTCCTTTCACTGACAAATGTCAGTGAAAAGGACCAATGGGCAATAAGTGAAGGAGTGAATAAATTAATATTAAGTGCCCGACACTTTAATATTGATTTATACACTCCTTCTGGTGCCGGTAGTCAGATTCGGAGAATGGATGCTGAATTTATCAGCGTTCATTTTCCTAACTCCTGCCAGCGCTTTTTTTAAACTTTTTTTTTTATTTTTTTTTTTTTTAAAGAATTGTTCCTCCTACTTAATATCCCAACAATATTAAGTAGGAGGCAGAACAGAAGAACAGTTTTTTCTGCTTTTCTATACTAGTTTTAGGAGTGCTCAGCAATTAACGCCTGCTCCGGGCAGGCATTCATTTCTGATCGCTAAAATGCGCATCCTAGACGCACATTTTTTTTGCATAGGGAGTAAATAGCTAATAGCCTCATTCACATGCATTTGTATGTGATGAGAGCTATTAGTTTCACTCTGTGTTGGATGTGTGATGTAGAGGCGCTAATCCCTTTATTGCATAAGGGGATTAGTTAGCTCCTATATAACCCGTATCCAACTGCGGGTTATACAGTGCACTGGGCTAAGCGCACTGTATTGCATCGGCCCCAAAGAGAGAAAAAGAGACATGCTAATAGCAAAATAGAAACATGATGGCAGAAAAAGACCCCCTGGTCTACCTAATCTGCCCATCCACATCAACTACTCAACTTTACAATTCCTATCACTCTCAGAGATATTTTGTGTCTATTCCATGCCTTCTTGAATTCAGATACTGGCCTTGTCTCCACCACCTCCACAGAGAGGTGGTTCCATGCATCCACCAACCTCTCTGTAAAAAAGCATTTCCTTAGATTACTCCTGAGTGTTCTCCTTTTTGCTCTCATCCCATGACCCCTCATTCTAGAGCCTTCTTTCTATTGAGAGAGGCCTGCTTTTGTGCAGGGAAATCTTGGAGGTACTTAAATGTCTCTGACCACTGATCATTTTAGAATCTACCCCTTGGACCAACTCCGGCTGACTTGTATCCTTTTGAAGGTGCAGTCTCCAGAACTGTACGAGTATTCCAAATGAGGTCTCACCAAGGACTTATACGGGGGCAATATCACCTCCCTTTTTCTACTGACCATTCCTCTCACTATCTAGCCAAACATCTTTCTGAGGGCTTGTTGGTTTTTTTTATCGCCTTATCCACCCATTTGGTCACTTTAGGATTATCAGAAACAGTCACCCCTGGATCCCACTCTTTTATGTTTAGAAGAATTTCAGCTCCTATACTATACTGCTTCCTTGAGTTTTTACAGCCCTGCATTATTTAGCATTAAATCTTAGCTGCCAGATTCTATTCCTTGAACTTCGTTAGATCTCTCCTCATGTCTCCTACACCTTCCTGGCCATCTAATCTGTTGCAGGTTTTGGTATCATCTGCAAAAGACAAACCTTTCCCAACCATCCTTCCGTAGTGTTGCTTACAAAAATGTTGAAAAGGACTGGTACAAGGAGTCACTAAAAGGCATATAAATAATTGTGAAGTTATAACAAATCCAATTTCAGAGGAGAAAGTATTTAAGGTACTGTCTCAGCTTTAAGGCAGTGGGATCTCTCTCTCTCTCTCTCTTCCTACAGCCTCCCTCACCTGTGGGCCGCAAGTCTGGATCCTGCCATGCATGTACACCCACATGGTCCTCAGCAGCAGGGCACATGTGCGCCTACATCTGCAGGTGAAGGATTATGGTGCCTCACTCCCGGACACTGATTTCTTAAAAGACAAGTAGCAGGATGGGTGGCCACCTGGGGACCTTCTGTGGCACACCAGTTGGGAAATGCTGCTTTAAGGTGCGCCCGATCAGGACCCGGTGCCATATCTCCTTTTAGTTGTGACAGTACATTAAATGCTTTCTTGTCTGTAAATGGATTTGTTGTCATGTCACAGTTATTTATACCCCTATTTTAATCAAGTAGATTACAAGACCCTAAATAACACGTTTCCATTGGGTGGAGAAGTTCTTCACAAACAAACTCTGAAGAGGTGACCAAAGTAATGGCTTAGGGACTCCAAAATGGACATAACCCACCAGAGAAGGTCTTACCGATGACTCGTGTGGAGGCATTGTCACTTTTTTTTTTTTATTAGTAATATTTCTTCCTTTGCACCCTAGCTTTCTTTATGATCTCACCATTGTCTTGTTGCACCCTGAGACCTTTCACTTTCAACCCATATCACTATCTCAACCCCCCCCCCCACACACACACACACACACATCAAGTACAAGTCAATTGTAGGTCATTGGCAAACAAAGGAAGGAAAAATATTCCAAATAAATTGAAAGGACTTAAACTTTTATAACTGAAAACAAAAAGATGCAAACAGCAGTCCAGCAGAAAGTGTAAGCTACTTAGTCTTTCCACCAAGTGTCATAAGTGTTGGTGGGAGGTCATATGTGTGCTGGTATAAAGAGAACTAGCCCTCAGAGAATAAGGCTGATCTCTGAAAGCTGGAGGGTCAGACCTGAAGGAGCTGAGGCATACAAAGAGGTATATAGAGAAGACTTCCAGGGATAGAGAGAACAGTCCCACCTTCGCTCTGATAGCCCCCTGTGCTACATTAGAGAAGTAAGGTCACCTGGAAAGAAAACATCAGCTTGGTACAGCAGGAAGTGATTCTGTAGCCAGGACCTACCCTCCAGACCAGGGGTAGCCAACTCCAAAACTCAAGAGCCACAAACAGGCCTGGTTTTCAGGATAACCATAATGAATATGCATGATTACAATGGAGATAGTGCATGCAAATCAATCTCATTCAGATGTAATGTGGATAACCTAAAAACCAGGCCTGTTTGTGGCTCTTGAGAACTGAAGTTAGTTACTCCTGACCCAGATGATAAGTTATCCTCTTGCACAGAGAATGTGTCTCCAGGTGTGAGTGCCCAGGTGGGAAGGGCTAGGACTGCTGTTATTATTGGCAACTCAGTCAAGAGAAATGTAGATAGCTAGTTGGCTGGTGGACTTGAAGATTGGTAACTTGCCTCTCTGATGTGAAAGTGGCAGACCTCATGCACCATCTAGATAGCATTTTAGACAGTGCTGGGGCGAGGGGTCAGCTGTTGTAGTACATATAATTACCAACAACATAGGGAGGTACATGAGGGAGGTTCTAGAAGACAAATTTTAATTTTTAGGTAAGAGATTGAAATCCAGAACCTCCAAGTTAGAATTCTCAGAAGCCCTCTCAGTTCTACATGCAGGACCTCAGAGGCAAGCTGAGTTCTGGAGCCTAAATGTGTGGATGAGATGATGATGCAGGGAGAGAATTTTAGATTTGTTAGGAATCAGGAAACATTTTGGGAAAGGAGGAGCCTATTCTAATCTTAACCAGGGTAAAACCAGGCTACTGGCACCAACATGCAAAAAGAAGACAGAGCAGCTTTTAAACTAGGTCATGGGGAAAGCTGGCAGTTGATCAGGAGCACATGGTTTGGAGTGAGGTGTCTTCTAAAGATGCTGTTGAAACAGGAAAGTTAGACTACTCTGATAGATTGTGGTAATGGCTGAAGTAGCTCAGATGGATTTAAATGCAGAGCAGACAAATACAAATAATTCCAAATTAGCTGTATCAATTGCTAATAATAAGCAGGTTGTCAATACAATAACAATTGAGAGGGCGAAACTCAGCCTGAGTTGGGCTCATTTTACAAAGAATACGTCTCCATCAATAAAATTTCTAATCAGACACCTCTTGGCGTCTAATCTACTTTGTTGCCCTCACAGCTTTCTTAGATAGCCTACCCTCCTGCTTTGTTGGTCCATCGCTCCATGGTGAGACCACACCTTGAATACTGTGTGCAGTTCTGGTCACCACATCTCAAAAAAGATTTAGTTGCACTAGAGAAAGTGCAGAGAAGGGCGACCAAAATGATAAGGGGCATAGAATGACTCCCCTATGAGGAAAGGCTAAAGAAGTTAAGGCTGTTCAGTTTGGAGAAGAGACGACTGAGCCGGGAATATGATAGAGGTCTACGAAATCATGAAAGGCCTTGAACAGGTTAATGAAAATCGGTTATTTACTCTCTCCGATAATAGAAGTACTAGGGAGCACTCCATGAAGTTAGCAAGTAGCTCATTTAAAACAAACTGAAGAAAATTATTTTTCACTCAGCGCATAGTTAAGCTCTGGAATTCATTGCCAGAGGATGTGGTTACAGCAGTTAGTGTAACTGGGTTTAAAAAAGGTTTGGATAAGTTCCTAGATGAAAAATCCATAAACTGCTATTAATTAATAAACAATAGTACTTTGAGATCTATTTAATGTTTGGGTACTTGCCAGGTACTTGTGACTTGGATTGGCCACTGCTGGAAACAGGATGCTGGGCTTGATGGATCCTTGGTCTGGCCCAGTATGGCATGTCTTATGTAGGATAGAAGTTCTGAAGGAAACAAACTTCACTCTGGAATGTTTATGGATAGAAATTTCATGTGTAATGGAGAGAAAGAGGGGAGTATAGCAGTGGGAATATACTACTACCTGCCGGACCAGATGAAGAGACAGACTGTAACATGCTAACAGAGATTAGACAGGCTTGTAAAACTGGAACCACAATAATAATGGGAGATGTCAGTTACCCCAATATTGGTTAGGTAAATGCCTAATCAGTACATGCTAGGGAGGTGAAGTTCCTAGATGCCATTAATGACTGATGGAAACTACTTTAGGTCTGGCTCTCAGATGAACGCTGGGCTATGTACGAAGGGTAAAGGTGATGAAGCCACATGTCAATAGTGATCATAATGCAATTAAATTTGACATAAGCACTGGAAGAATAATATGAAATAAAACGAATGCAGTAGCATTACCTTTAAAATGGGAACTACGATAACATGAGGATATTAGAAAAAAACGAAAATGAGCTGTTGCAAGGGTTAAAAGTTTGTATGAGGCATGGAGATTTCCATCTTAAAATTAGTCTGCTGTGTCTTTAAAAGTCACCAGCCACCTCATTAACCATCCTGCATACACAGTTACAGGTTGGAGCATCCGGAGGCCAGAGGACATCTCAGTGAGGCTCTGACAGAAGACACAGGAGTTGGTACCAGCGTTGCTGGCAGTCCTCTGCCACTGACCACAGGGAACGAGAGCCTGGACATTAGCCTTGTTAGGCACCTGCAGTATTGCACCCAGCTTATACAGGTACACTTCGTGTCTTCTAAGGAGTTCACAGGAGGCACTTTAAACAAAAATGAATGTAATTGAAGCTGACCAGAAATGTGACTTGAACTATAGAGCCTTAGATGAATGCAGCAGGTGCTATACACCCTATGTAGAAAAAAATAGTGATAAGCATAAAACTGTTTATTCTGGAATTATTTATCTATCATGAGCATGAATTGTGTCAGAGTTGCCATCTCATCCTGATTAGGAGGGTAGTTGCCCTCTTTTTTTTTTGTTACTCAAAATGCTATAGCATATTCCCCACTCTACCTCCCTGCCAAAAGTCTTATTAAGAAAGATGTATTCTTCTGTTTTCATTTTTCACTCTTCAGACCTCTCACACATGTTTTCCAAATGTATCCTGGCTACCCCACAGCCAGTCAGATTTTCATGATAGCCACAATAAATATGCATGAGACAAATTTGCATACATTGGATACCATGCATCTCATGCATATCCATTGTGGATATCCTCAAAATCCGACTGGCTGTGAGGTCAATAGGACAAGTTTGGGACCCACTACATATTACATAATTCTGGCATCCTCTGGTGATCAAGCAATGTTCCCCTGTGCTCCAGTTTTCCTACTATAGAGTAGACTGTCCAAAATTTTCATGTGAAGGAAGAGAACTGCTAAAGGAGTATCCCTATCCAACACTCTATACAAAAAAATTAGGAACTATACAATCTATTGTTTCCTGTGGAATGTAGCCTGCTTAAAAATGTTTGCTGTAAATAAGGTCAGACCAATTTGGAATCGCATCCTGTTGAGTATGTCCACAGTTAAAAACTAGAGTTAAAATAAGATAAGCATTGCTAGCTTGAATTAAGTTAGAACCTGCCTGGAGTGAGATGCTGGTAGAGTGAACTGCTAAGAGTTGGACTATTGTGAGAGTAAGGCTGCCTGGGGAGACCCTGGGCTATTAAATCTAAATGGCATTGAACCTGTAAGAGGCTAGTTGGATTAAATCCCTGTTAATTAATTCCTAACCTAACCTTTAAAATACACAGTTTAGCATTCCAAGGAACTTAAACTTTGTTGAGCATTGCCCACTCCCTTTGATAACTAGATAAAAAAAGAGATGCAGCCAACAGTCCAGCAAGGTGGGGGCTAGCCAGTCTTTTGCAATTAGTATCACATGGACACTTATCTGCCTGTTGGTGAGAGGGTATAAGTAATCACCCTGTGAAAAGACCTCCTAGCCCTTAGAAAATGAGTACGGTCTCTGGTGACAACAGTTGTAAACCTGGAGTTGCTGAGGCAGACAGAAAGATATATATAGAAGAGATCTTCAGGAACATAGTATAGCCATCACACTATCACTCTGGCAGCACATGTGCTGATTTGGAGGACCCAGGTCACCCGGAAGGAGAGCATCAACTTAGAAAGGTAGGAAGTGATCTTGTAGGTGGGACTTGCCTTCCAGACGATAACTTGTCCTCTCGCATTAAGGATGAGGCATGTGCCTAGGTGGGTAGGGATAGAACTGCCATTGTTTTTGGTAATTCGGTCATTAGGAATGTAGATAATTGGATGAATGGTAGCTCTGACAATCACTTGATAACCTGCATGCCTGATGCAAAAAAGCAGATCGCTCACATCACCTATATAGGATTTTAGAGAATGCTGTGGAAAAGCCAGCTATCGTGGTACCTGTGGCCACCGGGACATAGGAAGGTGCAGGAAGGAGATTCTGGAGGCCAAATTTAGGCTTCTAGGTAGAAGATTTAAATCCAAAACCTCTAGAATAATGTTCTTACACATGGTTCAAGTTGAATGCGACAAGACCCAAGAGGCAGGCACACAATTAAAGTCCTGGGGCCTTTTCTCATTTCTTCCCATTGTTGTTCAGGATCGCCTAAGTTGATTCCAGGATTCTCTATGAAAGGGCGAGAAGGGGGGAGAATAATCTCCAAAGGCCTAGGTGTTTAGTCAAAGTCCATGTTGATAAGAGTAACAGTCATGCGGGAGTCCACTCATAGGTTCCCACATAAATTTACTGAATTGATGGCAGTTTTGAAGCTTCCTCTAAAGGGTGGCAATACTGGTGGGTAATTGGTGCAAAATGACTTCCCAATTGTCCATACCTTAACTCTGGTGTTTTTATGCTCAGCTTTACTCTCCTCTGATGACATTTAGTCCGCTTGGTACTTATCGCGCACTTCTCTCCTCCTTCTCCTTAAATATCTGGGTGACATACATCGTGGATGATCACCGGGGAAGAGGGGGCACTCGCCTCCTTACTTTCCTACTCCTCTGCTCGTCCCAGAAACTGGATAGGATTCAGTTCCTCCTACTTAACCTCTGATGGGTCAATGAATTCCTCTGGATGTGAGACTGCACTGGAAACTCCAACTTTCTCCTCTAACAAAAATAGAAATAGAATAGAGCATTTTGATAGAGAGGATGTGGTAAAAGCTAATTAGGGCCTGATTCACCAAGGCTTTTCTCCCATTCTGTGTCTATGGGAAAACAATGCTTAGTGAATCTGTCTCTATGGTAGCTCAAATGAAGAACAGAGGAATATGAATGATTCCAAATGACTTAAATCAACCGCTAATAATAAATAGGTTGTGGATAAGAATCAAAAGAATACATTTAGACTACGATGCTAAATGAAGATGTAGACATAATAGGCTTCTCAGAGACCTGGTGGAAGAAGGATAGCCAATGGGATACTATGATACCAAGGTACAAAATATATCAAAATGACAGGAGAGAGTAAACTGGTACTGTATGTTAAGGATGGCATAGACCCAAGCAGGATAAAAGTTGTACAGGAAACAGATTGCACTCTGGAATCTCTCTGGATATCCCCTGTGTGGCTCTTTCTTTTGTATGAAATAAAGGACCAATGAGAAGGCCAGTGTGTGAATAAATGCATATTAAATGCCGGTACAGCTCTCTGCCATACCAGCATTTAATACTGAAGCCAGCGGGAGGAGGACAGAACATTTCCTCCTCCCGCTGGCTTAGCTGTACACTGTTGGGGGTTGGGGAGGGAGGGTGGGAGGTTCAGAGGACAGGTGAAATTGGGGAGAGGGTTTGGGGCTGCTTTGCCGGTACATTGAAGCTTGTCGGGGGGAATCGGGAGGCAGCGGGGCCGGCTGTGGTTGCACAGCCATTGTGGGGTTTTTTTTGTTTGTTTTTGTTTTGTTGTGGGTTTTTTTTTTGCAGGGAGGGCAGTTTTCTGGCTAACTTTAGGACTGCTTTTTTGCTGACCAGAGTTAGCCAGAGAACTTTACCTGGATAGCTGTGATATTCAGAGTTAGCCGGGTAAACTGGAGCCAAGGCCCAGATCACCCATATCCTGCCTCTTTTTTTTATCCTATAAGCTATATTACTTCACAGAGAGACAACATACATAATATAATTTATTATTTTTATTTAGAAAACACAAGGTATTCACCTATCTAAACATTTTAAAATCTAAACTTACACATTCAACCACCATTCACACACCAACATAAAAATTCTGTGTTACACAAACAATTCAATTACAATTAACCAATACACAAACAAAGGATCTCCTTGTTTCGCCTTCCAATCAGGCTTCCTCAGGGACTTGGTCTCAAAAAAGCCGGTTGATTTTCTCCCAATATTTCTGTCTTGAGACCTCTTATATTTATATCCTTACTCTCAGAAAATAGAAATCTCCACACAATTTTTATTCTACCTTCAATATAAGTCAGGGTTATTTCCAAACGGACACCTCTTCCACCTCTTTTTTTTATCCGGCATAGTTTTAGCCGTGCAATGACTAACATAGCTAAAACACAACCGGGCAGCTTAGAGGGATTTTTTGTCCGGCTAAGTCTTGAATCTAACCAGACAAGCCCTTTTGAATATTGACCTCGTGGTTTTTCAATTTACCTAATTCATAGCCTGCTATGAGCGAGTGGCATGGATTAAAATAAATGAATAAGTATACATATGCCTTGGTGTTAGTTGAGACACCATGATTTAAAATGCTTTCTGCCTGCCTGCCTGCCTGCCTGCTAGCGTAAGGAATAATAGTACTTTAGCAGAAATGCAAGCAAGACACATATTAAAACTGTGCACCTTGAGGACTATAAGAAAGGAGAGTCATTTTTGTTTACAAAAGGGAATTGGGGAAACAGTGCATCCTCCTTGAATAAATGAGATCAGATGACAGTGCACACAACATGCCTTATCACATGGGTGAGATCATGTGGAGGAATTTAAACTCCACCTGTCCAGGTGTATCTAACCATGAAGACTGGTTGGTTGTTTCTTTTGTTTCATTGAACAAGTCATTTCCAGATTGCTTTGCACTTTTGGGATAGGTATGGAAAGGCTTGTTGCAACCTGTCATGGAAGATTGCTCTCTCTCGAGGGAGCTCTTTATGGATGTGCTGCTGAGGCTTGTTAATGAAGTGATTTTTGTTTCCTTTTGGCAGCAAATCATGTGCTCAGACAAGGCTTCTTTGGTTGTAAGAGGTCTTTTGGATATGCTCGTCAAACAGATTCTGGTTCTGGAGAAACTGGCCCAGATCAGTGCCGAGAACATGGGGAACCTCAGCTCAGTAACAGAAGGTAAACACAATGCAGAGGGCATCTTGCTAGTGGGCTTCCAGGCTCACAATGAGCCACCGACGGTCCCCAAAAGCTGTCCCTCCACCCCATGAACTGGAAATGAAGGCAAGATTGAACTTGATTGCGGCAATTGAGGTCATGCTTCAGAGCTGCAGAATCAGCCATCCAGCAAGGGTTAGGGGAGCAAATTGCCTTCAGGATTAAACAATAAAACAATGTAATGTGATGTCACACTACAAAGAGGTAACAAAGAACACCTGGCAGGAGAGGAAAGCCCTTTATCACCTGCCAGATTGTTGAAGCAATGAATTATACATAATTGGATTGTTTCATGTTTTATGAAAATAATCTAAGTGAACTGAAATAGGAGCATGCAGCCTGTGAAGCCCTTGCTTATTTGACCTGTTATTTTAGTTTTTAATTTAACTGCAGCAGTATATCCTTCATATAGCATCTGCATTCAGTGGAAACTTAGGACCTGAATTTTATAGGGATACATAATGGGAAACAACTGTTTGTAAAGCTGGCCATTTTTGTATGCCCCTTAAATGTGAATGTTCTAGCATTATGTTAGAGGAAAAAAATACCCCTTCTATGTATTTATGTATTAAAAAATATTTCTAGCCTGCTCGTTCCACCGTTCAAGGCAGGGTATGTAAGAACACACATTATTAACTCGAAAAAAACTTACAAAACAAAACACATCTTTCACCAAAACCTGCAAACTAACCCCCTGCTCAAAAATTCCTTATATTAATAGCCTATTCAATAGGTTGATAATAGACCAAGCTCAATTATATGGATATCAAATCAATTCCACAGTGACTCAAAATCTTGTTCAAAGAAAAAGGACTTTTAAGGGAGAGGAAGCAGAGAATATGTTATAGATCTTATACCATCAAAAAAGTCAGAAACTGGCATTAAACACTTTTGAAAAGTAACAACGCCACAGTAAATTGGAGTTCTTAGTTTGAGACTTGTCCAGGTCAAAAGACTGTGCTGATGACATAGGAATTACCCAACTGAACCCCTGAAAAGTTTTTCTTCTAAACGGAATGCTTTTACCATAGGAGTTCCTCTAGGTGAAATCTATCACTGACACCTGGAATTCACTGTACTATCTCCTCTGTGACATCTTTCCCAGCCACACCTTAATGGAAAAGTAGCAGAACTGCTAACCAGCCCCCCCAGACAGAACCCGATAACCATGCGTGCGTATCTGCTGTTTCACCTCAGCCTTCAGCTGATAAACCCCAGCTTCCTCCGGGGAACCTCTAGACTGCAGCGGGCTGCGGCATGCCTTGAGCATAAACAAGACAGGATCTTCTTGACCGCAAGGCAGCATGAAAGTACAGGCTTCTATAAGCAAACCAGGAGGCTGGTTCCCAAGGATAAATGTAAATAAAGCACTCACAATCCAGACAAGCAGTTCAACGGCTTACCTGCGGCACTTGGTGAAATGAGCCCAGCCTCACCTGCTGACTGTTTCCTGGCAGGTGGCCATGTCTGTATGCATAACATGACTGCCATGCTCAGCTTCCCACACAAATTGTAGCTGGTGACTTGTCAGTTAACATAGGATTTGTTGGGGGGGGGGGAGGGGAGGGGGTGTTACCAGTTTTTCTGAACTTAACTCACCAAGCAAATTAATGAGCAAGATGATAAACAAGCCTCAGAAATTGCTCATAAGTCATTACAGACGACGCAGTTTGCAATTTGAAATGCGACTCCATCCTGGAAGGTTGGACGCCAATATTCAAATTTCGCTGAGCTCTTCAGTTTAGGCTCCTAAACTAAATTATGCACCTATTTTTTTCATTCATCAGAGGTTCCTGAGTTGTGGGCTAAAAATAGGGCCCTAAATATAATTTAAGGAACCTAAAACTGAAGCTCCAGCCTTCGTTTCTTGTACCTGTAAGTGCCTACGTTAGGTGCCCAGTGCTAGAAGTCCAGCGCTGAGCACCTAACTTCATTCTGCCAACCTGGCTCAGCCTCTGGCCCAGCCCACTTTTAAGGCACCTAAATGTAGGATCAAAGTCTAGAAAAAAAAATTGGTTCCTAAATTTAGGAACTCGGCGGTGGAGAAACCAACATCCCACAAATAACGGGCAACTTTGACTCTATGAAGTTGAATTTTGGTTTAGTAGGTATTCAGATATCTTCCTAAATTCCCAGTACATAATATTGCTAGGTACCATTTTATGCATTTGTTTCTTTTCTTCCCAAAGCTTGAAATAAACATATACTTTTTGGACCTTATTTGTCAATTGGGGCAGAGTTACTAATATAGGTTACTTATGCCTACACAAAGGCCTCTTGGTCTGCTGCTTCTTTATCAGAACATTGTTCCCCATAGAAAACAGCTGGCATTAAAACATGGACATGCTAGTATACTGAGAGAGTGTGCTCCGAATTTTAGAATCGATTTATATCTCCTCCTTAGAAATGTGATCATGTTTACATAGGATTATGTGCACTTTACTGTTCATTTCCCAGAGGTAGAACCTCAACCAGGGTTTGTGACAATCATTCTTATAAACTGATTTGCTTAGACAGAGAGCGCTATGCAAGTAACAGTCACAAGCTTCAATATGCCAGCTTAGTTCTAGCAAACAAACCTTGTTAAAGCTAATGCTTTCGTTTAATTTCTGGATTTCAGTGGGCCTCCTGTTTGTCATTCATGGCTTTCCCCTGTAATCTACCAGAATGGTAAAATAGAATGAGTATTAAACTACAATGATAAAAGGAAAACTGTTCAGCTGGTGCTATTAGCTAAAAAGAAAAAATATGGGATACAGACAAATATGTTGAACGTGCATGTGTTGGGGGTCAAACATGAGTCATGTGCGTAATGTACAGAGCGAGATAGAAGCCCATATTTGTCTTTGGTAGCCCCCATAGTGGAGAGATTTCCATCATCAGGTAATTGCCTATAGCCAAAATAAGATGTTGAGAGCTGAAGATGTAGGGCATCTAATGAATTCATAGACTATTGCTCTGGGGAGAGAATGGCTTAATAAGATCACTTTTAGAAACAAAAATATTAAAAACACAACTTTTAATGGGGGGGTTTTTTGTCTTTATTTCAACTGCCTGTTCAACTGCAAAAGTTCTATCTCCTCTAAGTCTTTGGAACTGAAAGATCAATTTATATGAGTATTGAAGGGTAAATTTTTGGTAGGGCATCTGGCTACAAAATTATGCAGGTGCTTTTATCCATTTTAAAACAATGGTGTAAGTCAGGAACATTCACAGTATACCTACAACACACATACTCTTTTAGAAACACAGAGTATGCACACAGATTACAAATACATCTCAAAACACCATCTCGTGCCCCCACGCTCCAAATCCATCTTTTTTTTTCTGTGCAGCCAAAAGTATGTGCATTGTGAAAGGCTGTATCTGCTTTCAGGCAATTAAAAATCCATTTACTGGGTAGGCAAGTTAAATAGTTTTAGGCACCTGACTCTTCCAAATTTTACTCCGAATGTTTCAGAAAGCTAACTCAAACAAGAAAACACACATTTTTATTGTTCTGTTTTCATTCTTCCAGCTATTCCAGGATTTCATAAAAAGCAGTCCCTCCTATCCTTCTGGGCAAAATGCTCAGGACCTATGAGTGTGTACCATACCTCTACTGACAAGATGATAAAGCAGCTTGATGCAAGTTTTGGAGAAACAGTAAATGAGGAGTGTCCAGGACTTACAGAGACAGGTACAAAAAAGAAAAATCACCCTGGATCAACCCACCGGGATTAAAAGCAACAGTTTGGGGTGATCTGTAAATGTGAGATACTAAAAACTAATTTAACGGTGAATTTTCTGAACATTTCTCTCAAAGCTGTTTAAAATATCAGAGGCTGTCCATCACATTAGTGTAAACCTAAAAGTACTAACTTGCTTGTATTATAATTTTTGATAAAAAAAAATAAAAGCTAAAAACATTGTGCAGCATTCCTGCATAATTTTAATATTTTTAATTCTGCAAAACACAAATTGAAATAGCCATTCTTAATTTATCACTGTAGCACTGAAAGACATAAGAACATAAGATATGCCATACTGGGCATATCTTATGGGTCCATCAAGCCCAGTATCCTGTTTCCAAGTCACAAGTACCTGGCATACATACATGTTTTTAAAATTAACTTTATTTGCTGTTTGTTAATAAATCATTGACAAGCTCATTTCTATTTTTCCTGTGCAGCATTCAGAACCTTGGTGACCCAAATATTGGACCAAACGGAGCCGGCCCTTTCATCTAGCCTTGCCTCAGAAGTCATTACTGTTTTCCAGTATTACAACTTTTTCACCAGTCAGAATATCAGCGATCTAAGAAACTACTTAGTCCGCCTAGCCAAAGAAGGTAGTACAATTGTCATTTGGTTTGGCAGTAAATGTATTGGGTGTCTCTGCCTGCATGAAGTCCTGTGCACATGCACATCTAAAGGTTGAGAAGAAGCAGTCTGTCATAAGTCTTCAGCTCCCCCACACACACACGGGCAAACCCCTTATGTAGGTTACAGACATCCCAAATAGACATTTGTAGTAGAAAGTGATCAAATGTGAATATTTTACATCACATTTTTGCCCACTGTATCAACCGTAATCAGCACTGGAGCTTCATAATATCCTCTGCTGATGGTAAGAGTAATCTCGAGCATCTCTTAACTTTGTTTTGAATTTCTCCTGTATTAAAGGAGCCCATTCTTACTGTAACAGATCTCACAGAGCTCCATTAATGCAGCAGTTGGGTATCTTTTACTTTATATATGATTTTTGATAGACTAATATCGCTTGAAATGTAGTGGAACTGTACCTGAGGGACATGGCTACTAGGTAGCCAACTTCAATATATAACAGGATATTATTTTATTCTTATTGTTGTTATTTTTATACTCTCTCATGCATTCATTAATGTATAATGTATAAGTCTGCAAACTCAAGGTGTGGCTGGCAGTATGCACATAAAGAGATTGTTCTGCTGCAGACTGTTTTGGGTTCTTGCACAAAATCAGCAGGATCCATCCTGCTCCAGACTTGTAGGTTATTCAGAGATTACAGGAGTCTAATAGTGCTGTGCTCTCTAACCTCAGAATGACCCTGCACTCACAAACTCTTGGTTAGGGGTGAGGGCAGTTGCTGAGGGAAAAAAAGTCTAAGGATACGGAATCCTGTGGTTAGGAAAATGATCTCTGGGGATATGCTTTTATTTAGTTAAGACAGCAAAAAAATGGTATTGCTCAGCATTTCCAGTGATGGCAAATATTAGCTCACACAGAATTAGCAAGTTTTTGACAGTGGCATTCTAGATGTAGAAATCATGCTTCACATTTAACAAGGAGCTGAATGTCATGGAGTCAATGTTCCTTCCAATTTTTGAAAGACTTTGTGTGCAAAAATTTTCTTTTGTGCATCTTTTTATAAGCTGAGTTCAAATTTGTGCGCTGTGAGCCGGTATAATACAAATAATTGGGAGTTCTAGCTTGCACTATGTTTTGCTGTGTGTGCAAGGTTCACAACCTTGTGTGTGCGTGCACATGTGCACAGCGTAGAAGGAACCGTGCTTGGAGCGCCCATGGCTGGCAGCAGAAGCTTTTCTCCTGTGTTCTTAGCTGATAGTACGGTAGTACCACAGAGGGCATAAGGGTGGTAGAATAAGGAAGGCAAAGGGCCACAAACCTAGACCACATCCACAGAAATTTGGAAGCTTTTATCTGCATATTATAAGTCCTCTTGCCTTGCCCAGTTCCTCACCAATATTTCTGATTTTCGGGACAGTTGTAAGCTATGTGCATTGATCCTTTCTATATCTCAAACTTTTCCTGCCTGTTCTGCTTGTCGTTAGCAGATAAAAATAAAATACTGACATGTCTTGTTTTTTTTTTTTTTCTTTCCTTCTTCGCTGCCTTAGCATTGCTGTTTCAGATTCTCCAAACCTCAAGAGATAACAAGCTGCTCCAGAATGTGACAGAGCAAGCAGCCTGCTGTCTGCCTCCCCGGCCAGAGGTCCTTAGGGCTCTGGCTTTGCTTCTGACTGAAAGTGACAGTGAGGACAGCCAGGCTGAGAAACTGCTCTTATCAAATGCGGCAGAAAACAGCTACTTCAGAAAGAAGGTGAATGACCGTCTGAAAAGCGCATACCTTCCAGCATAGGGATTAAAGAAGAAAGTAAGGACGATAGACATCTGAGCCCTGCCCTGCAGTTGCTTCTATGTCAGGAAAAAATGTAAAATCTGGCACTCCATCATAACTGAAAGAAATAAAATACTTGGCCACTCTAAATTCTTCCTTCATGTGCGAATACCACTGCCTGGCCTTCTATAACATTTGGAGGAAAATTGCTTTAGAAGCAAATAATGATTGATGATATTTATTTATTTATTTATATGTATTTATTTTTTAACATTTACCCTTCTCTTCCTCTCCCCAAAAAGCATTCTTGACTATATTGATTCACTACCCTTAAAAACACATGATTCTTATTTATATTATTTCAAGAAAGAAGAACTCTTCCAGTCACCCTCTGCAGACTTCGTGTCTGTATACCAGGAAGAGATTTAGGCTGCTCTTGCCTTTTTGCTTTTCTCTTCAGTCTTGTTCTCATTGTCTGCAGGCTCTGATTTATTATTGCGAGGCGCTGACCCAGTCTGACCCCCTTCTGCAGAAAGCTGCTCGTTTGGCGCTGAAATGCCTCCAGGTAAATGTGATTTGTCAGGCCCATGAAGTCAGTGGTGCCGGGCTGCATTACTTTCCCATCAGATCTCACAGGATGAAACACAAAACAAGATTTTTCTTTAGCAGGGCGGCTCCAGAGTTGAGGCACGTAATGTAAGAATATAAATGTCTGGGGCTGGCCTGGTAGCTCAGGTAGTAAATGCTGTGCACTGCTGCTCCCTAGCTTGATCCCCAGATTGGAGCTTCTGCTTCCCAGGTCGGCTGGGGTTGGGGATGCTGCAGAGGCAGTGATCACTGCTCCAAGGTTGACAGGAAAGGAGTTGTGGTCATTGCTTAAGGTTGACATTGAGTTGCCAGATTCATGGCCCATGTTTGCTGGGTTCTAGAAGAGGTTCTGGTGCAAGGGCCCCTGGTCCAGGACTGACACTGCAGTGACCAGACTGGGAAGGATTTCAAATAGGGGGACTATATCGGGGTGGTTGTGAATGAACGCTCATGGTTCACTGGTTCTGACTGACCTAGAAGTACAAAGAAGCAGGAAGAAACTGCCAGGTCAAAAAAAAGAATATAAATATCTGGCAAATGCACATCTCATTTAGCTTTGTTTTCCTCTTTTAACTTGTTTCATATTTTATATTTGCTTTTTTTTTTAGTTGTTTTCACCCAGTCAGCCTAACTCCATTCATTTCTATGAATGATTGCTCTTTTGGAGCTAGAAGATTTAATGGTACCAAACTGTGTCAGGATACCCTTATGAATATACATGAGATATATTTGCATGCACAGCATGCAAATATATCTCATGCATACTTATTAGGTCTATCCTAACAGCCCAACTGGCTGGGGATGTTCATTGACCCATTTGAGAACTACTGTATTTGTCCAAGAAAAATCTGAAAATCTCATCTCATTGTTATTATGATAGTCATGTGTGCTATCATATAATTGTAGGAAACAAGAATCACAGTTGGTACAATATGGTTTATTATGTATTCAGTACAGAAAATAAAGTCCAAAAGAAATCACAGTCTCAGTACCAAAGTTGTCCATCCACTGGGAATAGAAAACCCCTCCCTGGGCACTTCCCCTGATAACTGCTCCTCTCGATGCAGCTTTCCCAGAATCCAGTAGATTAGAACTGGATTTACTCTCAGTCTAGGCAAAGACAGATGAACCTCTGCTTGATCCCTTTTCTTATAGAGCAGCTCTTGGGACCTCTCCCTGTAAGGTAGTCTTCCTTTTGAGTTCCCCACAAGGCAAAATCCACTCTGCAACCTCTCTTGAAGAAATCCCATCTTGTGACCTTGGGCAAGTCACTTCACCGTTCTTTCCCTTAGCTACAAATTTAGGGCCTCAATTTACTGAGCATTTTTCCCATAGACACAGAATGGGAGAAAAGCCTTAGTACATCAGGTCATTAGACTGAGCCCTTTGGGATAGGGAAATTCCTGAAGTAACTGAAGGTAATCTGCTTTCAAGTGCTGAAAAGTGGAATATAAATCAAATAAATAAGTAAGCAAATAAGTCTGGAAGCAGCATCCCTCTCCTTTTTTAAATCTCTTCGCTGCTTCTTCAATACAGACTCATGGATCTACCCTTGAACCCCAAGACAATGCCTGCCTGGTCCTGAAGGCCTGGGCACCTTCTCAGGCCAGGAAACAGGACTGGTAGTCCTCCCCTCTTGGAGAAACCATCCACCAGCACCGCTCTCTTAAGCAGAGAGTATTTGTACTTGAGGGTCTAACAGGTATCACCCTCAGGTTTTACCACTAACCGGGCATGAAATTAAGATGAAAATAGCTGTCCGTTTCTGGGAAGTTTAGCAATAAAACAAGTTAGAAAATGTTTAAATAATGAATAAACCAACATGATTCATGCTCATCTATCTCAAAATCCACTCAACCAATTTTTTCTGAAATGTGACAGATGGACAGAGATTGAGACTGATTTTCTCTCCCTGCTGAAAACAAGAATTCTAACATTTTTGGGTGACACATTGCATGAGTGACAACCAGGAGTAAACATTAAAGTGTCATTGGAACCATAACTCTTGTTAGCACTACTGTGCCACCCTAATCCTTATTCTCTTTCATTATTTTTTTCAGGATACAGAAAGTATTCAAATGCTTGTGATGTTGTGCCAGTCCGATAAGGAAGATGTGAGAAAGGTGGCTACAGAAACCCTACTTTCTCTTGGTGAGTTGTATCATGCACACAGAGGACATAATTTTTGATTGAAAGGATATAATTTCAGCCTCTGTAGCACCCCAAAAGATACTACATTTTATGCTTGGAATATGTGTGTGGGGAGATTCAGCTGACTGGAGGAGTGAACCAATCAATATGTTATGCTTACATGTGCTAGCATAATTAGTTGTAGATTTACTGAATGTACAGGAACTAGTCCATTTGTGGCTCATATAAACAGATGGCATAAAATGATGGCAGATAAGGATTGCAATATTCAACAAGTCTGCCCATTCCTGTTGTAACGCTGCAAAGTCTAGCCAATCTAGGCCTTTACCTTCACATCCAAGTCTCCTCTGTCCTGCTCCCATGTTTTCTAGAATTATGTTACTGTTTTTGACCACCACTGGCAGGCACTTCAATGTATCCACCACTCTTTTTATAAAGAAATATTTCTCACAGGTCAAGCAGGATGGTAGTCCTCACATATGGGTGACATCATCAGGATGGAGCCCAATCACGGAACACTTTTGTCTAAGTTTCTAGAACTTTGACTGGCACCACTGAGCATGCCCAGCATGCCATCAACCCTGCATCCAGCAGGAGTCCCCATTCAGTCTCTTTTTTTCCACGCAGCTTTTGCCACGCGGAGTGAGGAGCTCTCTCACAGATTCCGGACAGGATTTTTTTCCTAAGGAAAATTATCAAACATTGCAAAGATTTTCACCCCGGCTGGGGTCCCCTGTACACCGTCAATACCCGCGACCATTCAGTAAGTTTTTACTAACTTTTCGGTCAGTTACTGACGGTTCCAGCTCTTAGGCCTGATGGTCACAGACCGTGCCGCGGCCTAAATTTTTCAACGGCAACAATGGCGATGGGTTTTCGTAGGTGCCTGGACTGTCCTCTGACAATGTCCATCACCGACCCTCACCAGGTTTGCTTTGTCTGGCCCCTACCCACAATGTGGATACATTACAACTGTGCCCAAATGACACCTAAGGGTCGTCGGACCCGTTTGGAAAAGATGGCTTTATTATTTCATACCAAGCAGCTTCCTTCAGCTAAGGCTTCCAAGTCATCGACACTGTCGCCTGCCAAGTCTCATCATCGGTCGGACACCGATGATTCTCGATCATCATCGAAGGCTTCAGCTTCTGCTTCTTCGTCACCGGACACAGGTAAGGGCAAGCATCAAAACAAACATCGGCATCGGCATTGAAAGACCTCACCGTCTGATCTAGGTGCACCAGTGGCTTCAGCTTCAACTTCGACCAGGCCACCGAGGAAGAAGGCCCGTGCTGTGGAGCCCCCATCCTCCTCTGTGCCGGGTACACCGAGGCGTTCCCCGTCTTCGGTGGGGATGGCGACCGAGACTCCACAGCATCGGTGGCACCCATCCAGCCTCCCTCTCCGGAACTGGTCTTAACAACACCAGCATTCCATGAGGAATTGAATCAGATGGTTCAAGAGGCGGTGGTGCAGGCTCTCCATGGACGTCCGGTTCCGTTGGCACCAATGCCGACTCCGATTCCGGCACCATATCCAACACCACCGATGCTCGCACCACTACTTGACAGACTGGACTCCCTCATCAGTGCTCTGCCTTCAGCACTGGTGAAAACACCGATTCCTCCTGCTCCATCAACGCCCATCCATCTCTCCTCCGAGGAGGAGAGTGCAACAATGCCGGATCTGATTCCGGGGCCTTCTGGAGTATTGCCACCGAGGTGTCCACCGATGTCATCAAGTCCTTCAGTGCCCCTTCTGCCTCCGATGCCGCATCAACCTTTACTGATGCCGTCACCGATGGCACCGGGGCCTCCTCCGATACCTTCGGTGCCCCAACCTCCTCCGGCTGGAGAAGGCCCTTTTTTACCATCTGGAGGCCCTTTGGATGCTGGGGATCAATCCTACCAGCCCTGATCTGATGATTTCTCGGATTCCCAGGATACAGGGAATATCCCATCTGAACCTTCATCATCAGAGGAAAAACGGAGATCCCCGTCAGAAGACCTCTCTTTCATAAATTTTATCAAAAAGATGTCTGAAGCCATACCATTTACTCTCCAGACTGAAGAAGACTCCAGACACAAAATGCTAGAAGTCCTTCAGTTTGTTGATACACCTAAGGAGGTAATCTCCATCCCTGTCCATGAGGTCCTACTTGACCTTCTTTAGTGCAACTGGGAGCATCCAGGGACAGTCCCACCTGTTAACCGTAAGATTGATGCTACTTATTTAGTCCAATCAGCACCTGGCTTCCAGAAAACTCAGCTGTCCCACCAGTCAGTGGTGGTCGAATCCGCCTAAAAGAAGGCCAGAAGACAACAGCCTCATTCTTCCGCACCTCCGGAGAAGGAGCAGAAATTACTCGATGCTTTTGGTCGTAGAGTCTTTCATGGGGCCATGCTAATCTCCCGTATTGCAGCTTACCAAATCTACATCTCACAATACAACAGGTACCTATTTAAGCAGCTTCAGGAACTTTCTGATTCCCTCCCTGACCAGTTCCAGGATCAGTTCGATTCTATTTTTAAAAAAAGGCCTTGATGCTGGCAAGCATGAGGTGTGCTCCACTTATGACATCTTTGACACAGCATCCAGGGTCTCAGCAGCTGGGATTAGTGCCAGGAGGTGGGCATGGCTGAAATCCTCAGATCTGCTTCCAGAGGTTCAGGAGAGGTTGGCAGACCTCCCCTGTATAGGAGATAACCTCTTCGGCAAGAAGTTTCAGGAGACAGTCGCTCAGCTCAAAGATCATAATGAGATGTTGCATCAACTCTCTGCTGGGCACACAGAGTTCTCCACCTCTTCTAAACGGCCATTCAGAAGGGAGGCTAAAAGATCCACCTGCAAAGCATGCAGATACTACCCTCCTCCAGCTCAGTCTCATCTTTCCAGATCGTATCAGAAGGCTCAACCTCACCAACCTAGGCCTCAAAAGACACAGCCACCTCCGCAACCTGGTCCTTCTTCAGCATTTTGACTCCCCACTAGAGAGCAATTGTCGACTCCCACCTCTGCCATCTCTGCCACTTTACCAGCACGTGGCGCATGATCACCACGGATCAGTGGGTCCTGTCTGTTGTAGCTCAAGGTTACCATCTAAACTTCCTCTCAATACAGTCAGACTTTCCACCTAGTCCAGGGTGGAGTTCCATCGACCACTCTCCACTTCTAGAGGAGAAAATAGATCCCTCTTTCAAGCCAATGCTATAGAACAAGTTCCCCCTCTACAAAGGGGAAAGGGCTTCTACTCCTGATATTTCCTAATACCAAAAAAAGTCGGGAGGCATTCGTCCAATATTAGATCTTCATGCTCTGAACAAGCATCTACGAAAGGAAAAGTTCAAGATGGTAACCTTAGGCTCTCTACTCCCTCTTCTCCAACAGGGAGAATAGCTTTGCTCTCTAGATCTACAAGATGTGTATATGCACATAGCAATAACCTTGTCTCATAGAAAATACCTTCGGTTCCTCATCAGAAACCGGCACTTCCAGTACCGAGTGCTACCATTCGGTCTCGCATCGGCACCTCCTGTCTTCACAAAATGCCTGGCAGTAGTAGCAGCACACTTAAGGCACCTAGGCACTCACGTCTATCCTTATCTAGACGACTGGTTACTGAGTGCCCAGTCTGCGGAGGCGGTTCTTCAATCCCTCCATCTCACCTTGTAACTACTACTGTCCTTGGGATTTCTAGTCAATTATCAAAAGTCCAAGCTGTCTTCGTCCCACCTCCTTTCCTTCATCAGAGCAGATCTCAACACTATCCAAGCAAAAGCTTTTCTTCCCAGGGACTGCGCTCATACGCTTGCTGCACTTGCACACACTATGCAGACTCACCGAACCACGTCTGCTCGTCATGTTCTCATTTTGTTGGGACACATGGCATCCTCGGTCCATGTTACACTGATGGCTCGACTTACCATGAGGGTAACACAGTGGACCTTAAAGTTCCAGTGGCCTCAGGCCCACCATCCAATGTCCAACATTGTCCATGTCACCAGGCAGCTTCATCTCTCGCTGGTTTGGTGGTTACAAGACTCCAACCTGCTCAGAGGGCTACCTTTCCAAGCTCCAGATCCTCAGGTTGGGGAGCCCATGTCAACGGCCTGCAAACACAGGGAACCTGGTCTGCAGCGGAGTCACAACATCAGATAAAATTTCTGGAGCTCAGAGCAATCAGATATGCCCTTCTAGCCTTCAAAGATTGCCTATCCAACAAGATAATCCTAATCCAAAGAGACAATCAAGTGGTGATGTGGTACATCAACAAGCAGAGTGGAACTAGCTCCTACCTGCTGTGTCAGGAAGTAGCACAAATCTGGGCTTCAGCTCTCTCTCATTCCATGCTACTGAGAGCAACCTACCTGGTGGGCGTGGACAAGTACTAGCGTACAAACTCAGTCGCATGTTTCATCCCCACGAGTGGTCCCTGAACCCCATGGTGGCGGAGAACATATTCCAGAAGTGGGGGTATCCAAGTATAGACCTCTTCGCGTCGATTCACAACCGCAAAGTTGAGAACTTCTGCTCCCTCCGTCGCAGTCACAACACTCCACCGAGGAACGCCTTCACCCTGTCTTGAGCAACAGGTCTCCTGTATGCCTATCCCCTACTTCCACTCATAAGCAAGACTCTCGTGAAGCTATGTCAGGACAAGGGATGCATGATTCTCATAGCCCCTTACTGGCAGCGCCAGGTGTGGTTTCCCATCCTTCGCGACCTCTCAGTCCGTCCTCAAATTCGCCTAGTCGCAGATTCGTCCCTGATTTCACAGAACCACGGACAGCTGCATCATCCATACCTCCAGGCCCTGTTGCTGACAGCCTGGATGTTGAAAGGCTAATATTACAATCACTCAATCTCTCGGACCCGGTATCCTATGTCCTGGTAGCTTCATGGAAGCCTTCTACAAGGAAATCTTATCATTCCAAATTGAAAAGCTTTTCCTTATGGTGCACATCAGAGGAAATAGATCCCTTTACATGTCCCACTACGAAGTTCCTAGACTATCTCTGGCACCTCTGAGTCTGGTCTACAAACTTCCTCCATTAGGGTTCATGTCAGTGCGATAGCCACTTTCCATAAAGGTATAGGAGATGTCTCCATCTCAACGCAACCCTTGGTGGCTCGCTTTATGAGGGGTTTGCTACACCTAAAGCCCCCACTGCGTCCTCCAGCCCCTAGTTGGGACCTCAATGTAGTATTGGCACGGCTCATGAAAACTCCATTTGAGCCTCTGCACTCCTGCGAGCTGCATTATCTCACTTGGAAAATGCTCTTTCTTCTTGCTATAACATCCGCTCGCAGGGTCAGTGAGCTACAGGCGCTGGTAACATACCTACCTTACACGAAATTTCTCCATGATCGTGTAGTACTTCGCACTCATCTGAAATTTTTGCCAAAGGTAGTCTCTGACTGCCATTTAAATCAATCTATTATCCTACCTACTTTCTTTCCAAGACCCCACTCACATCCAGGTGAGCAGGCTCTGCATTCCTTGGATTGCAAGCGTGCACTAGCCTTTTATTTGGAACGCACTGCAGTCCATAGGTAGTCCACCCAGCTGTTTGTCTCCTTTGATAAAACTAAACTGGGAAACTCGGTGGGCAAGCAGACCCTGTCTTCCTGGTTGGCGGACTGTATTTCTTTCTGCTACCAGCAAGCGGGTCTTCCACTCCAGGGGAGCGTGAAAGCACATTCTATTCGAGCAATGGCAAAGTCGGTAGCACACCTTCGTTCTGTACCTCTTGCTGACATCTGCAGGGCTGGAACATGGAGTTCTCTCCATACCTTTGCAGCTCATTATTGCCTGGACAAGGCTGGCAGACAGGATTCTATCTTTGGCCAGTCTGTTCTGCGCAATTTATTCTCAGCTTAATACTCAACTTCCTTCCAATGGCCCGCTGGGAATTTCAGGCTGCCTTCTTCACCAAACCCACCCCTATTGTGCCTGTTGCAAGTGTTTGGGTGCTTTTGGTACATTGCTCGGGCATCCTCAGCTCACTATTCACCCATATGTGAGGACTACCATCCCGCTTGTCCTGTGAGAAAGCAGAGATGCTTACTTGTAACAGGTGTTCTCACAGGACAGCAGGATGTTAGTCCTCACGAAACCCGCCCACCACCCCGTGGAGTTGGGTTCGCTTGCGATTTGTTATTTTATTTTTCGCACGTACTTTTTACTATACACGAGACTGAAGGGGGACCCCTACTGGATGCAGGGTTGGTGGCATGCTGGGTATGCTCAAAGGTGCCAGTCAAAGTTCTAGAAACTTTGACAAACGTGTTCTGTGATTGGGCTCCATCCTGATGATGTCACCCATATGTGAGGACTAACATCCTGCTGTCCTGTGAGAACACCTGTTACAGGTAAGCAACTCTGCTTTCCTTATGTTACTCCTCAACCTACCCCCTTGTAGTCCTAAATCATACCCCCTTGTTCTAGAATTTCCTTATCAATGAAAAATGTTTGCTTTTTGTAGATTATTAATAGTCTTTTGGGTATTTGACTGTTTCTATAATATCCCCCTTCTCCTTCCTCTCGGGTATATGTATTTAGGTCCATATATCTCAATGCTTTTGGTGCCCTTCTCCAGACTATCTCTACTATGTCTATATCCTTCTGAAGAGAAGGCCTCCAAAATTGGATACAATACTCTTTCTGAGGTTTCATCAATATCCCACAGAGACGTTATCGCTTTTTTTTTTTTCTACTGGAAATACCTTTCTGTATGCACCCTAGCATTCTCCCTACTTTTTGTCACTGCCTTGTTGCATTGTTTTGCTACCTTAATGTCATCGGACATGATCACTCTGACCTCTCTCCTGCTTTGGTGCACAACAGTAACTCATCCCATCAAGTGCTATTCTCTTGAATTTTCGCACTGTCGGTAATGCTATTTCTGCAATATAAATGCATAACTACACTTTTTCACACACTTTAGTTGACAAAGTCTTGACTATTCCTGAAGTTTTCTTGCATCACTCCTCATTTTTCTGCTCCATCTGGAGCATCCACCCTGTTGCAGATCTATGTATCATCTGCAATAAGTTAAACTTTTTCTAGCAGCCCCTCTGCAGTGTCACTTATAAAATTATTGAACAGAACCGGACCCAGGATTGATCCTTGATAAGCCCTCTCTCCTTGGAATGAGCTCCATTTATTACTTTCCTCTGTTTCCTATCACTCAACCAGTTTCTAACTCCCTTTTCCCCCTCAGGACCCACCCCCTAATCTGCATAGTTTGAGATTCCTATGTGGAACAGTGTCGAAAGCCTTCCTGAAATCCAAGTACTGTATACTACATCCAGTGCCCACCCTCTGATCTAATTCTTTAGTTTACTCAGTCAACGAATTTGATCAGTTTTGTTTGATGCGATCTTCCGCTAGTAAAAACCATGGATGCTTTGGATCCCATAACCTGTCAGATTCAAGATATTCCATATTTTTTCCTTTAGCAATAACTTCATTAATTCATGCACTAATGAGGTCAAACTCTTTGTTCTGTAGTTACCAGCCTCCTCCCCATTATCTCTTATGTAGAAGTGTGACATCTGCCCATCTGCAGTCTTCTGGAACTACTCCTGTCTCCAAAGAATTGATGAGCAGAACTGGCAGTGGAGCAGGCAGACCCTCTGAGTTCCTTTTACATCCTAGGATGTATCCTTTATGTCCCCAGTGTCTTGTACACTTTCAGTTTTGCTAGTCCCATGCAAATCCTCTCTTCTGTCAATGGAGTGGTATCAACCAATTTGTTCTATGTACCCCCTCCTATTTGTGGGCCTTTTCTAACCCTTTCTTTTGTGAACATTGAACAAAAATATTTACTCAATATTTTTGCTGTTTCTTTGTTGCTCTCTATACGTTTCTCCTTTTCACCTCTGTCTTAAATCCCACCTTACATGTTGCCACACTTTCAAATCTAAAAATCTCCATCCCATGTTACTGCTTCCTTCAGCCTTTCCAGATATTTTTCCCCTGACCTCAGGGCTGGTGCAAGGGGATTAGATGCCCTAGGCACCTTCTGCCTTGGGCCCGCCCCCCCTCCTCCCCTTGTCGTGCTGCCTCCACCCAGTCACGCTGCCACCCTTATTAGGGGGCGCAAGCCATGTAGGGACGTGAGCTTCCGCACTGCGGCGGCAAAGAGGAGCACTGCCACACCCATTAGCGGGCGCGAGCCATGTGGGGGCCACAAGTGGCAGCACCACAACAGTAAAGAGCAGCTGCTCGCAGCCCCACATGGTTTGCGCCCCCCCCCCAATGGTCGTCACCCTAAGCTCAGGCTTAGTTCACCCAGTGCTTCCGCCAGCCCTGCCTGTCCTCTTCTTTCTGAGATCCTTTGTTCCTTTTAAATGTTAATCTTTTTGTCCTTCAGTCACCTCTTCGGAAAACTATACTGATCTCTTTTTCTTTTATTTAACATCCTGCTGGTGATAAATTATATAAAAAGGAGAAAGAGCAGCATTTAAACTAGATCATAGGAAAAGCTGACAGTCTCCCATGAGCGCATTGTTCAGAATGTGGTATTTTCAAAGGATAATGGCATAATAAGAGAATTAGAATATCCCAATTGAGAAGTTATGGTAAAGAATGAAGTAGCCCAGGTAGAATTAACTAAAGAGCAAACAAATATGAAAGATTCTAAATTATCTGTATCAACTACTAATAAGTAGGTTTAGGATAGAAATAAAAACATAGCCTTAATTGTATGTGAATGCCAAAAGTTTAAAAAGATTGGAGAGTTAGAATGTGTAGCATTAAATGAAGGTTACCCATCAGTTGGCGTATACATTACAAACTGCTCACCATCATTCACAATTTAATCCATAATAAAAACTGTTGGCTCTCTTCTACTTTACATTTATATACTCCTTCTCGAGCCCTAAGATCCCAGAACCAAATGCTCCTGCAGATACCTTCTCCTAATCTCCTAGGCTAGTCGTCACCCCGAGAAAGATCCTTCTCTATTAGGGATGTGAATCGGGCTCGGACGATTGAAAATATCGTCAGAAATTGGGGGCTCCCCCAAAACAATAGGAAAACCCCACGATATTGATCGTGGGGGTTCTCTTATTTTGGGGGAGGGCAGGAAAAACGGCACACAAAAATAACCTCTAAACCCACCCCGACCCTTTAAAACTAATCCCTTAGCTTCCCCCACCTGACCCCCCCAAAATGCTCCTACCATGTGACAGGCCGGCCCCTGTCACATGGTAGGAGCACTGGATGGCACGCGCCATTTGTAAAGATGGTGCAGGCCATCCTACCATGTGACAGGGGCCGGCCAATGGCACGGATACCCTGTCATATGGTAAGGGCAAAGGGCCATCGGCACCATTTTGATTAGTGGCAGCCGACGGCCCGGGAGCAGGAGATCGCTCCCGGGACCCCCACTGGACCATCAGGTACCTGTAAAATGTTTTTGGGGGGGGGTCGGGAGGGGGGGGGAAGCTAAGGGTTAGTTTTTAAAGGGTTGGGTGGGTTTTTTGTTTATTGCTCTGGCGCAGCCGATAAACAAAACCGCAATTGGGCCGGATGAAAAAAAAAACACGATGTGAATCTGAACCGGAATCCAAGCCGATTCCGGTTCCGATTCACATCTCTATTCTCTATAGCAGGCCCCATCATCTGGAACACCCTCCCCGCACACATTTGTCTCATAACTGACACTAAGGAATTCAAGAAGCCACTAAAAACCCATCTTTTCAAATGTGCTTTCCCGGATTAACAATTTTTGAAATTTGCCTTCCCCCCTCAGTACCATTGCTGTTCCCTCCTCTCTCTCCAGCACTCTATCTTTCGTGTCGTAAAGAATCAGTCAGTTTTATTATTTTAGTTAAATATGTATTTTAATTTTTATTATTTTACATTAATCCTATTCTATTCATTTAATATTTATTTTTAGCTTTATGTATGTTTTCATTGTAAACTGCCCCGAACCTTGGAGAGCACAGTATATAAGTATTTTAAAATAAATAATTAAAGATATGGACATAATAGGCATCTCATAGACCTGATGATAGGGGGATAACAAATGATACCAGATACAATTATATCAACATGACCGGATAGAGCAAATTGGTGGAGGGTTGGCACTATATGTTAAAGATGGAATAAAGTCGTCAGGATAATTTCCTGCAGGAAACAAAATGTGATGTGGAATCTGTATGGTTAGAAATTCCACATTTGACAGAAAAAAAAAGCATAGTAGTGGAGATATATTAACATCAACCTAACCAGGATGAAAAAAATCATATAGTGAAATGCTAATGGAAATGCTACTAAGTACACCATCCAAAAAGTGGAAAATACATAACACAAAAAATCAAAGAATCCACCATTCACTCTTTTTTTTTTTTTTTGCTATTTAAAGAGTGAATGGTGGATTCTTAGATTTTTTTTTTTTATGCAAATGGAAATAGCATTGTCAACACAGTAATAATGGGAGATTTCAATTACCCCAGTATTGTTTAGGTAAATGTCTCATCAGGACATGCTGGGGAGGTAATGTTTCCAGATGCCATAAATGACTGCTTGATGGAGCAGCTGTTCCTGGAACCAACAACAGGGGGGATCTAGGTGTAATGTAGAACCTGATGCAAGGGATAACAGTGGTGGAGCTACTTAGCAAAACTGATCATAATGCACTCAAATTTATCATAATCACTGGAGAGCGGACACTAAGTAAACTTTAAAAAAAAGGAGACTAAGACTATGATAAAATAAGGAAATTAGAAGAATCTAATAGGAGTGGTTACAAAGATTAAAAGTTTGTATAAGATGTGGACATTGTTTAAAAATGCTGTACTGGTAGCCCTGATAAAATGTTCCATGTTGTCGCAGGTCGGGGTTAGTGAGCACTTGGGCCGCTGTTAAGTTGATACAGCCTATCTTGTGTGGTCACAAGATAAGCCTTAACAGGTGGCACCTGATACGCCCAAAAGCAAAATCTGAGTCGGGGCAGGTTGAGAACAAAGCAAAGTTGAGATACTGGCTGAGGTTGAGTCAGGTGGAGGACAAAGCGAAGTCGAGGCAGGCAGAGATCAAGAAGAAGTCAAAGTCCAGGCAGAGGTCAGCACGAGAAGTCAATCCAAGGAAGACACAGCGAGGAGGCAGGAGCGTGCTGGACACGCTGGAACAAGGCAGGAAAACGGGAGAACAGGAACAGAGTACAAGCAGGACAGAGACATGCAGAGGCAACTAGCACTGCAATGAGAAGAGGACCTGCTGCAGAGGCGCTGGGTGTTTGCTCTGAGCTTCCCTTTATACGAGGCAGGATGTGATAGCATTGGTGTGTGTCACAGAAAGTTCAGGCAGCAGGACCTATAAAAGGGCTCAGGACCTGGGGGACGTTCAGCCAGGTTCCTTGGATGCAACACAATGCCAGAGGCACTTGAGACCAATGGTGAGGGGAGCAAACTAAGTTTATTAAAGGCAGAAATGCCTCAGTTAATGTTAAGCAAGTGCCGAATATGGTGCATCCTTGTGCTATTAAGAGCTCCTCTCCTGCTTTATTTCTTTCTCTTGATGCTTAAAAGTCCTTTGATAAGGTTGATGACTTTATCTTTTTGGATTTCTAGAATGGTAACGTTTTGGATCTGGTATTCTGCATATGGTTATGGCTTTATATAATCAGCCTAAGGTTAGCCTTAAAATTAATAGTGCTCTATCCCCCTTTTTTGAGCTGGATAGAGAGACCTGATAAGAGTAACTCCTCTCATCTTTGCTATTTACATTATTGTCTCAAGCTATTTGGGTCAGTAGAGATACAGTGAGTGTTGAAATAGGTGACATCACAAAATTGCACTGTACAAGGATGATGTGTTAAGTTTCTTTGAGTCAGCCCTCAGTGTCTCTTCATTGTTTAACTCTTTACACGGAATGTGGAGCTCTTTCTGATTGATGACTTGATTCTAAATCTCTTTTGATTCCTTTTAATTTGTCAGATGATTTGATGGAGAATATATGCTCCAACTTTCCTTTTAAAGGGGAATATGATTGTTTCCAGTATCTTTGAGTTAACATCCCTACTCAGCTAACAGACCTTTAGCAGTTGAACTTCCCTCCAATGACGATTCAATTGAGGAAGAATTTGGGGAGTTGGATCTCTACAAACAAAAATGAATGTAATTAAGATGAATATTGCTCTCAGATTTATTTTTGTAACCCCCATCCCCGAGTGTGGACTGCTACCCGAAAGGGCCATAAAAAAATGTTTGTTTTTCCTCTTGGGGGCTGGAACCTTACCAGGCTAGCTTTAACACAGTCTCTTACTTTCAGGGCCTGGGTTCTTTGTCAGGTGGAGGGGAAGGTTACTTCCAAGACCCCCAAGTACTAAGGGTGACCCTTTATGTCTTTGTTCTCATCCCTGGGAGAGGGGTACCTGTACGTCCTATTGTGTGCCACTGGAGCCTCTATGTTAGTGTCCAAAAATAAAGTCTTTTCTGTTGAAAATGTATGTAGAATGGCACAACTTAATCCACAGCACCACAGGGTCTTTTATTATTAGAATCTCTTTTCTTAATCTGTGCAGGAATCTCAGCACCAGAGCCAGGGAAACTTCTACCCTCGAGGGCTTGGAAAAATAGAATTCCCAGGAGGGCAAGGTATCCCTTAGCTGGGCAGGACACCCTTTCCAAACTATCAAAAATATGTTACACTCTTTGCACAGAGAGAGAAATTCTTTTTCTTTCCCCGGGGTGTGAAAACATCTGATGGGCTTCTTCAGTGATCTCAAAGTTCCCTTTATTCAGAGTTAGATGGTCTTCAAGATCTTTTTTGGGTTCTTACATAGTTTCTTTAGTTCTCTCTGGATCCCTGGTGGGAGGAATCCCCTTGAAGAAAGCAGCTTTCTTTGCTTCAGACAGGAAAGAAGGGCAGCCAAAACTTCCTCCTGGATCTTGAAATCAAAATCTTTCCCTTCAACTGAATTTAACACCATAGTGCCTGCTTGCAGCACTCTAGTGCATTCACCCCAGAGGAAGGTCACTGACACTTTCTTCCTCGTGGAGGGCAGGTCATAACCATCAAGCCCAGTATCCTGTTTTGAACCGTGGCCAAGCCAGGTCACAAGTACCTGACAGGATTCCAAAGGCTAGATAGATTCCGAGCTGCTTATCCCAAGAATAAGTAGTGGATTTCTGGCCCCTGCTTTGGGCCTCGGCCTGAATCATTCGTTTAAAACAAAATGAATGAATAAGATTTGTTTCATTTGGCGGCCCCCGATTAATTTTGGGGCCCTCCAAATGAAATGAATTAGCCTTATTCGTTGGTTTTGCAGTTTCATATTAAACAAATGCATATCCCTAAACACCACAGGGAAGATGTCACTGGAAACGTTCAAGGGGATGTGGATCATGAGACATAAGATTCCGATGAGGAATTGGCTTTCTCACCTCTGGAAAAGGGAGAAATTACATCTGATTGAGAGCCACATCGGACTCTACTCAGATGTTTTTCTTTTTTCACAGAGATGTCTTGCTGAGTTTTTGTAGGCTTAGATCCTGAACATGCTCGGCACGGCCCGAGTCTGTTGGCTCAGACCCTGAACACACTTAGTGTGGCCTGAGGTCAATTTAAGTTAATTGTCCTGTTTCTTTCTCCCTCTGTTTCCAATTCAAGAGTTAATTGACCTTCAGTTGAATGTCCCAATTTTCCTATATTCCATCTATTTCATGGTTCCAAAAAAAAAAAAAGAAAGGGACATGTCAGCCTATATTGGATTTAACAAAGGTAAATGTGACTCTCAAGGTTCTCCTTTCTGCATAGAAACTCGGAGGTCTGTCAAAGCAGTGGTATGCAAAGGAGAGTTCTTGGCATCTCTCAGTTTGACAGAGACGTATCTGCACAGAGCCATCAGGCCGGAGCACCAGAGATTCCTGAGGTTCATGGCCCTAGGAGAACATTTTTGGTTTTGAGCCCTACCCTTCAGCTGGTAACAGCTCCATGTACCTTCATCAAGAAGATGGTAGTGGTGGCGGCCGCATTGCAAAAGGAGGGTGTGTTGATGCATCCATGTCTGGATGACTGGCTCATTCATGCAAAATCAGAGGATGTCTGTCAACAATCAGTACAAAAGGTACTGATGCATTTGGAGTCTCTAGGATGGGTGGTGAACCTAACAAAGAGCCATTTAGTCACCTCAAACTCTGGGGTATCTGCAACCTCAGTTTGACAGGCTGGCAGAGTGTTTCCATGGAGAGAGAGTGCTGAAATTGCAGAGTCAGATTCGGCATCTGCTAAAGCTTTTGGTGCACAGGATCTGGGACTATTTACAGGTTCTGGGTTCTATGGCATAGACATTAGAATTAATGCATTGGGTGTTTGCAAATATGTGGTGAATGCCCAATACATTCTGCAGGGGGCTCTTCTCTCCTGTTGGAATCCGTTATTGGAAGAGTTTCATCTTCCTCTTCCATTACAGGTGGAAGCTAGGGTCAGTCTTTCATGGTGGCTTACTCGCACCAATCTCGAGCATGGTGCGGAATTGGAGGTTCCAAATTAGGTAATAGTCACCACTGATGCAAGCCTCATTGGATGGAGGATGGCATATCAAGATCAGTCGGCGCAGGTCCAGTGGTCAAAATGAGGCCTCATGGTCTATCAGTCAGTTAGAGATGAGAACGGTGTGTTTCGAGGTGCCTCCCTGTCTGCCACAGTTAGAATCCGTTCTGGATGTTTGTATATCAGACAATGCAATGATGGTGGCCTAAATCAGCTGTCAAGATGGCACCAAGAATCAGGCGGTGGCTCGAGAGGTCCAGGAGTTGATTCTCTGGGCAGAGTAGCACTTAGAGCAGCTGCGACAGATTTTCCTTGGCGGAGAAAGTTAGACCCCGGGGAATGAGAGCTGTTTAAGGCAGCGATGTGTTTCATTCATGAAGATGGGGGTACCCTCATATGGATTTAATGGCGACCAAAGATAACACCAAAGTGTCAAGGTTTTATAATCATCGAAGAGAACATGGTTCTACCATGAACTGGAGGGATTCTTCTTCATGTCTTCTCTCTGTAACCTTTGTTGGACAAGGGATTATGGTGGATAGAGAAATATCCGGGCAAAGTGATCCTGGTAGCTCCAGAGTGGCCACATCGACCATGGTTCCCAGATCTGATGAATATGGCCATAGATGGGCCGCTGAAGATCTGGCATCGGTCGACTCTTCTCCACCGGGGCCCAATATTTTCAGGTCAGGCAGATCACTTCTGTCTTGTGGCTTTGCTTCTGAGAGGAGACAAATGAGATGGAGGGGATAATCCAAAGCAATTATTTCCATCTTATTGCAGGCTAGGCGACCCTCTACATCAGGGGTGGGCAGTTCCGGTCCTCGAGGGCCACAAACCAGTCTGGTTTTCAGGATATCCCTAATGAATATGCATGAGAGAGATTTGCATGCACTCTGCCTTAGTTGTATGCAAATCTGTAATGCATATTCATTAGGATATCCTAAAACCTCGACAGGTTTGTGGCCCTCAAGGACTGGAATTGCCCACCCCTGCTCTACATCCTTGGCATATGTACCAATTTGAAGGGTCTTTGGGTCCTGGTCTGCTGTTGACAGAGTGCAGACTGTTCATGCTGTGGTGTCACATATTTTGGCTTTTCTGCAGGAAGGTTCTGGTCAAGGGACTGGCCTTTAACTTTCTGAGAGTCCAGGTAGCGACATTGGTTTGTCTCCAGGGAAGTGCTAGGGTATCCTCTGACTGCACATCCGGATGGTATACAATTTCTTCGGGGAGCTAAGAACTTGCATCCTCAAGTGCGGAACGTTTGTCCGTCTTGGAATATGAATCTAGTCCTTAGTGGATTGTGAGAGGCTTGGTTTGAACCACTAAAGAGGGCCACTTTTAAGGATTTGACTCTTAAAGTGATTTTCTTGGTGGCTATTTTTTTACCCAGGAGAATTTCAGAGCTCCAGAATTTTGTGTCACGATCTCTTCCTACAGATTTCGGATTCGGAGGTATATGCCTTTATATATTGTGCCTTTTCAGCCTAAGGTAGTCTCGGCATTCCATCTTAGTCAGGCAATGGAACTTCCAGCTTTTCCAGATTTGGATTCCTCTATGCCTCACATCGGGGAGCTTAGGCTCTTAGATGAGAGGTGTGCATTATTGAGGTATTATAAAGGTCACTAATGATTTCTGTAGATCAGATCGCTTCTTTGTACTGTGGCATGATCCAAAGAAGGGAGATAAAGCATCTTAAGGCTACAATTGTGTGGTGGCAGAAGGAAGTGATCGCCATTGACTTACATTTCTAAAGGCGTGACCAGTGCAAAGGGGTTTAGGAGCGCACTCGATGCATTCTCAGGTGACCCTCTGGGCTGTCACAACTGTCTCTGCATGAAATTTGCAGGGCGGCTACAGGGAAGTCATTGCACACTTTTGCTAGGCATTATCACTTGGAAGTGAGGACTCTGGCTTCCATGTGCTTAACTTGGGTGGAACTCTCCAGGTCCCACCCACGTTAAGGGGAGCTTAGGTACATCTCAGGAGTCCGGACTGATCTGGGAAAGGAAAATCGGTTCCTACCTGTCTGCCGCTTGTACTGTTGCTTTGTATATATTGTGTAGTTGTTGGACGTTTTCAATGCTGATTGCTTATGTTAAATTTGGGAAACGAGTTTTCCATTGTCTTTTTGAGCATCCTCATCCTCATCTTCCTCCGACTTGCTGGAGGGGAGGAAGTTTGCTTAGTAGTTTATGGTTGTTGCTGTCATCTTGAATTGAGTACAGGTCAATACTGAAGGGACTGCAGGTGGCACCCTGAGTTATGTAGTGTCAGTGAAACTTTCTCTGTCTCCATCTGCTGGCAGGGAGGCAAAACCCAGGAGTCTGGACAGATCTGTGGTACTATAGGAATGAAAATTAGCAGATAAGAACCAATTTTCCTTTTAGCCCTACTCTGTTTGCTATCTTTTATTTATTTATTTTTTTTATTTGTTATTTTCAAATGACAAATACCATCACTTGTTACAAGATTCAGATAATTACAATACTTTTTTACGTAATAATTTGTCTCATTTACACATTCAATCTGATAATATACTGAAGAAATATTTGAGAAGGATAATTGTAATAATTAGCGGTACTTCAAGGAAATAGAATAGTAGGATTAATCCTACTATCTGTAACAGCTGAATTTGAGAGTTTATACTGTCTATATTCTATTGCATCAAATTCCAACACAACAAATTACTGGGTGTGGTAATCAAGGAACACACGCAATTGTGATAGTTCAAAAAACAGAAATTTTTGATTCTGATAAAAAATCTCACATTTGCAAGGAAATTTCAACGTCATCTTACCTCCTATAGCTTCTACCTCAGTTCTCATATTAATAAATTTCCTTCTCCTTTCCCGAGTTACCCTAGAAAAGTCGGGATAAATCCAAATTTTCTCACCATGAAACATTGACAATCAATTTCTCATATATAGTCTAAAGACTGTCTCTCTATCTGAAGCAAAGGAGAAAGAGATATGTAAAATGGCTCTATTTGTTATCACAGTGTCAGTACTAGATTCAATAATTTCAGATAGATTTAACTGACCTTCATTTGACTTATTCCCTACCACTGTCTTACTTTTCGATGTTACATAATAAATCTTAGCTAGAACTGGCAACGCTTGCTGGGGCATTTTTAATATTTGTATAAAGTACTCCTTGAGCATATCATAAGCTGAAATTAAATCATGCTTTGGGAAATTAATAATTCTTAACTTAAGATATCTCAAGGTGTTCTCTATTCCTTCAAATCTCTTATCATAAACAATCTCAGCCCTAGCAAACTTTTGCTGCCAGTTCTCCATTTACACAATCGAGTCTCCATCTGAACGATATCCTTTTTATTCTTCCCAAGGGAAGCTTCAACAGAATTAATTCATTGATTAGAATCTATTGTCAATTTAGACAGATTTATAATTGTTCCTTCTAAAGATTTTATTGCAGCCCATAACAATTCTAAGGTAATTTCTGGAGGTTTTTCCATAGTTTGCTCATCACCATCGGCTCCTTCAATTCCCAACTTCCCCATTGCTGGTTGGATTCCTTCTCCAATTTTCTTAGGTATTAGATCAAATTTGAGAAAATCTGTAGAAAGGCAGTGTGGTGGAGGAGGAATATTTGGTGCACCAGGACTTAATGATGTTTCAGCCAGAGAATCTGATACCCGCTCAGAATCAGACTTCTCAATGGCCTGTTCCACTGGTGTTAGAGCAGTAGTTGGTGTAAAAAAGGTCTGAATTTGCTGCTGAGAAGGCTCTACTAAGAGAGAGGATGCAGCCATCTCCCTTATTTTAGCCTTCCATTTAGTGTGAGGCATTTAATTCTCGCTCTTATAATTTAAATTCCAGCAGTCCGGCATTTTCACACAACTCTCAGAAAGTCCTCAATTCCTTCTGAAAGGAGGCCGAAGATACAGAAAGAAAATTTTTACTTACGAATTAAGTCCACAATTACTCCCTTCGTTATTGAGAAATTCAATCCGGCAACTTAACCCGACAAAGCTGCGTGCCCCTTTGGCGCGTGTGGCTTCGGCAGCGCGCCAACATCGGCAGCACGCCGTAGGGGGGCTAGTTTTAAACTTTAGCCAGTCCCCAAAGATGACGTCAGGAATATGGAAGTTGCAAGTTAACAGCCCCGACTGGGCGGGAGAGCTTCTCCTTACCCTCGGCTGCCTCAGGAGTGCAGGTAATATTCCTCCTCAGCCTCCTGTTTGCTATCTTTTAACTAGTTGGAGATCCACACTAGGACACTGCCCCCTATCCCATGACTCTTTAATTTCCTAAGAAGTCTCTAGTGAGGGACTTTGTCAAATGCTTTCTGGAAATCAAGATATAGTGTATCAACTGGCTTACCTTTATCCACATCTTTATTTACGCCCTCAAAAAAAATGTAGCAAATTTGTGAGGAAGATTTCCCATGGCTAAATCTATGTTGGCTTTGTCCCTTTAAACTATGCTTATGTATATGTTCAGTAATTTTGATCTTTGATAGCTTCTACCATTTTGCCTTGCATAGACTTCAGACCCACTAGTCTGTAGTTTCCTGGATCAGCCCTTGATCCCTTTTTAAAAACTGGAGTTACATTGGCAACCCTCCAGTCTTCAGGTGCCATAGATTATGATACTGATAGTTTACAAATTTCCAATAGCAGTTTCGCAATTTTGTTTCTCGGGTTTTTTTTTCAGAGCTCTGGGATGTATAATCATCTGGTCCAGGTGATTTGCTACTCTTTAGTTTGTTAGTTTGTCAGTTTGCCCTAGTACATCTTCCAGTTTCACTGAGATTTGTTTCAGCTCTTCTGAATCATCACCTTTGAATATCATTTCTGGCATGGGTACATATCTTACATCTTCCTCAGTGAATACCGAAACGAAGAATTCATTTAGATTTTCTGCTATGGCTTTGTCATCCCTAAGTGCCCCTTTACTTCCTTTCCACCAGCAATGCTTGTCTCTTGTACATTATATGAGATATTTCTTATGTTTTCCTTGTGACAGCTATAACCTCCTCTGATCAGAACATTAATTAAAGCATTATGGTATGAAACAAAGTGTATGTATTGTATAGTGGAGTTATCTATACCTCCTCAATAGCTATAGTAGTGTTATAATATGAACCTAGCATTTAAAGATACCTTATAACAGTGATAGTAAAGTTGAAAAGGGTGATTCTGAATTAGGTACATCCTGAATGGTCTTAGTCAGGCCGATACAGTAAAAGTCACAGGAGAGCGGGCAAGCACCCGCTCTCCTGTGCGCGCGATTCAGTAAAAAAAAAAAATATTCAAATTAGGGCCCGTGATAAAAGAGGCGCTAGGGACGCTTCTTTTTTGACAGGAGCGGCGGCTGTCTGAGAGTTTGATAGCCGACACTCAATTTTTCCGGCATCGGTTTTCAAATCCACTGATAGCCACAGGTTCGGAAACCGGATGCCAGCAAAATTGAGTGTCCGGTTTTCGAGCCGCGGGCCGATTTTTAAATTTTTTTTTAAATTTTATTTTTAATTATTTTTAACTTTTTGGACCTCCGACTTAATATCGCCATGATATTAAGTCGGAGGGTGTACAGAAAAGCAGTTTTTACTGCTTTTCTGTGCACTTTCCCGGTGCCGGCAGAAATTAACGCCTATCTTTGGGTAGGCACTAATTTCTGAAAGTAAAATGTGCAGCTTGGCTGCATATTTTACTTACTGAATCACGCGGGAATAACTAATAGGGCCATCAACATGCATTTGCATGTTGCGGGCACTGTTAGTTTCGGGGGGGGGTTGGACGCGCGTTTGACACGCTACTATCCTTTACTGAATAAGGGGTAAAGCTAGCGCGTCGAAAATGCATGTCCAAACGCGGGTTAACAGTGTGCTCCGCTGGAGCGCATTGTACTGTATCGGCCTGAGTGATAGGCGTTAGTATAGGTTTCATTGAAAAAGCAATTAACAGAAGTCTTACATCCATTACATATTATAATTATATATTGCATCATAACAGAGGATGCAGGCAACCTGAGATATTTATACCTCCTTATACTAAAGTTTTGCAAGGGGTATAACTAGTACCCATGCACACTAAACTGCTGAATACTTGAGGATAATTATGGAATGCAGATGAATGTCTGTAGAAAGAGGAACAGTTGAAATAGATAGCAAAGTAAATATTCAGTCTAAAGGTGATGTGGAATGAATAACATGCACCACACTGTGCTAGTAATATAGATTGGTATGCAGGTTTCAGTTAAGAATTGATCAATAAACAGAAGCCTAACATTTGTGCTGTTATATTTTAGTATTCAGGCTCAACAGGGGGCGTGAGCTATTCATGCTCCCCTTTTGCACCAAATGCCAAAAAACTCTATAAGATGAACTGAGTGGCATTAGTGGTAGATGGTGTGAAATAATGAAGTACTTATATTCCAAATGCTTTTCACAGCTTTTATAGTTTTGTAGAACTTGGGAATAGTGGGTATATCAGAAAATGGTAGAGAGGTGGGGGATAAGGGGCAGAAGAGAAAAAAGATGAAAAAACAGTGACAGACTTAGTGAATGGAATGACTATTACTGTACCCCCTACTGGCCAGTTAGAACTCTGTTAACATCAATGCGCACTTGACAGCAATTAATGTTCTTTCTATACTAAAGGCCTAAGGAAGTGATATTAAATCCAGTGTTTAAATTCTCCTAGCCAGTCTGTTTTTAGGATAATTCTGATTGATAACCATGAGATATAGTTACATACATCAGCCTAGTTGTTATATCCATTTGGTATTACTTTATCTCCTGCATATTCATCGTGGATAGTTTGAAAACCAGACCAGCTTGGAAGAGGGGGCTATGGCCCTGGTTGAGAACCACTGGCCTAAGGAAAACTTCATCAGACAGCAAAGCCAATATTAAACTATTTTTCCATCAAAGGTTAGAACTCATCTGCATACATAATTTTCTTGAAATTTTCCATCATTTTTATTAATCACATGATTCTCTTCTACTACTTGTCATTTCTGTAATGCTACACAATATACACAGCGCTGTTCAAATACACAAAATGACAGTCCCCGCTCAATAGAGCTTACAATCTAATAAGATAAACATATAGGACAAGAGACTTGGGGCATTTCATAAAGTAAGACAATGGTTAAAAACTAAAGGAAAGAAAAAGAAAGTTAATGAGGCTAAAAGCAGACAATCAGACCTAAGATTTAAAAGCAGCCTCAGAAAGGTGGGTCTTTAGATGGGATGTAAACACGGCCAGAGAGGGAGCATGACACACAAGTCCAATAGATAGAAGTCAGCCCAATGTAAAATTAAGGCACAATGAGAATGACTTCTTACCTAAAATGCTGCAGACCATATTAAAACTTTTTTACTTTGTTCTCAGGAGAAGATGGAAGGCTTGCATATGAGCAACTGGATAAAGCACCTCAAGAAGTGGTTAAAGTTGGAACCCGTCGTGGGGCCACCGATGCCACAGCTTTTTAGCTACAAGCCTGCCTGCCTGAAAGTTCACAGTATTAATGACTGGCCCCTACAATCAGGATGGTGCTGTAACGGGATGCGGGGACAGAAAAGGAAAACGAGAGTGCAAAAGCTGTGCAACCTGAACAAACCTACCCTGAAGAAACTTAATGTTCCTAATGGCTCGTCTTCATAGCTTATGATGGAACAAGAACGAAAGACCTTTTTTTTTTTTTTTTTTTTTTTAATTACTGCTTGCATGTAAGCTTGAAGGATAAATTAGAACGCCTCATCTAAATATGTATTTTATTTTAAATTTTGTATTTGCTTTACAATTATTGTACAAGATTAAAATGTGTGATGCTTTGCCGAAAAGGTAAGGGAAGCAGAAGGGATATGAATAGCCACTTAAGAATCAGTATTGCTGTAGAAATCCCTGGTGGTAAAATAGATGCCTTTGAGTGCTATGAACTGTGATTATAGCGGGTACAAGGCAGGGTGCTGCCAACTCTACCAGTTCGTTTTTCAACAGAGATGAACAGCCTGGACCTCTTCAGTTCAATTATTTCCTCCCAACCCAAGATTGAAGAGACACACCCCTCCCCCCCTCATCTGCTGCCTGTCATTGTAAGTCTCTATTAAGCTCTGAGCTCAGTGGGTTTTGCTTTCATTATTATCATTTGTATAGCACATACCAGATGTATGCAGCACTGTATAGAGACACATAATAGACAGTCTCTACTCCTTGGTGCTTACAATCTAGCCAGGGCAGACAGTTAATGGTTCTGTATTAATTCAGGGATTTTATTGTGCTACTAACCAGTCATAAAGGCTAAGTATAAATGTATGTAATGTTAAGTATACAGATCTTTCTGGATGGAAAGTGAAGATAGTATTGGCAATGAGGTCTGGCACTTCATTTCTGTAAATGCAAAAAAAAAAAAACAGCATTAAACTCAAGTCTTATTGTTTGTTTTAAGATTAAAAATAAGAAGCAGGTGTCTATGCACATATGTGAGTGGATGAATGCTTATGATGGCATTGCATTAAGCTGAGCATGCGACAATTCATTAAGTTATGTGTACAATTCTTACAGTACATTTTTAAACCAATCCCACTTGTTTATGTTTTACAGCTCTTTGTATTTATATTGTTTTGATGCGTAATGTAGACATTTGTATTTTGATGGCTATCAATACATCATGAAAAATGCTAACATAGAAGCCTGCTTTTCAATTTGGCAAGAGTTGTATTTTGACTGTGAATGTTACATTGTACATATATGTAGATTTGTGCATATTTATCCATTGCTTAAAAAGGTATATTTGTATAATTTGAAATGTTTACTCATGCGTGGAAGAACTTATCTCTTTTATGGGAAGTGAAGGGTGAGGTGTCCTGCAGGGCTACTTTGCATCCCATGTATGTGCACAAGTTGCTCCTTATCACCTTTGTACAGGCTTGTGCTTCATTTTGCCTTTTAATTTCATGTCATTTGTACTTGCAGTTCTTGCCACATATAAGTTATAATAAAGACTATTTTTAAAATATTAATACATCATCAGAAACAATTCTGCTTTGTTATATGAACATTTATCTTGTGGCTTGATAATTAGATGTGTTACCATGAGACTATAATTGGACTTTGACTTGAACTGTTACATGGCAAGAATTATTTTGATGTGGATCTGTCAGTCTACATAGCACTGTGCATTATTAATTGTGCAATAAGAGGGCCTTTTTAGAGGTAGGTCAAAAATGTCTATTTTACCATTATAGTTGCAAACCATGCCTATAATCTAAGTAGGGGAGGTGCACCAGATTGTGATTGCAGATCATGAGGGAAATCCATAAAAGCAGGGAATAAAGGACAAAAACCTCTGATATTGGGATCTATCATTTATTTCCTGAATTCTTAGGTTCTTTTTTTTACTTGTTGTTGATTGCCTTACTGCACTCAACAACCTACTCACCAGCCTCAACCTCGTCCTTAACACCAACAAAACCGAAATCCTCCTAATAGCCCCAGACAACTGCATTCCGCTTAACCCCCCTATTTCTTCCCAACTCCCCATCACGTTTATAGACCACACAACGCATGTAAGAGACCTGGGTGTGCTACTAGACAACCAACTCAACCTAAGCAAATTCGTAACCACCACTACTAAGGAATGCTTCTTTAAATTGCAAGTATTAAAAAAATTAAAACCACTTCTGCACTTCCAAGATTTCTGCCTGGTACTACAATCTATCATCCTCCCGAAACTGGATTACTGCAACTCACTCCTTCTGGGCCTACCCGCCAGCACAATCAAACCTCTTCAGATGGTCCAGAACGCGTCGGCCAGGATCCTCACAAACACCAATAAAAGGGAACACATCACCCCTATCCTCCAGAACCTTCACTGGCTGCCAATTAAATTCAGGATACTCTTTAAAGCCCTCATGATGATCCATAAGGCCTTACACAACATCTCCCCCCTCAACCTAACCTTCCAACTTCAGCAGCACACCACCATGAGACCCATCAGAAGAGCGTACAAGGACATGCACTTCTCCTGGCCAAAACAGGCCTTGTGCAACAGTAAGACAAAATCTGTGGAAAATTCTTCCACATCATCGTCCCCTGCGCCAGGCACAAGCTCCTCTGCCTGACCTTCCTCACCCTGCTCTTCCAACCTGGTCTGAATTGCTGGCGAAAGCAGGGGAGGGGACTCCCGAGAGACTTCCTGTCTCTTGCCGTATGTCTTCTTCCTGCCTGAGAGATCACCAAGTTTCTCCGGAATTAACAGGGCCCTGGGAATGAGTGACCCTTCTGCTGGCCGCAGATTTCTCAGAGGCTCTCTCTCCTCCAGAAGCATAATCCCGGCACAGCGCAGCTGCATTCAAACTCATGCAGCTGGAGCAACAGGCCAAACATCTCTACCCGCGCTCAGAGACCAACGCAGGCACCATTACCCTCACCTTCGGTCGAGTCTGCCTGCTGTGCTAAATTGTTGGTGCGTTCACAGCCTGAATCGGAAGCAACAGATCCTACCCCAATGCTCCACCAGCTCCTCAACAATGCCCAGAGCTCCTGATCCAGTGAGCTGACAGCCACTTCCCTCCACGAAAGCCAGCTATGTGATCACACAGTTTGACTGCCTTCCACTGCTAGCTTGCTTTTTTTATTTATTTATTTTTTTTAACTCTTAAAGAAACAGTGGTTCCAAAGAAATAATCCCTAGCCAGAAAAGATAATACTTCCCTGCTGCTGAAGAAAACCTCAGGAAAGAAGCCTCGGAGAAGCCTTCAGGAGGAAAGCAAAATTGCTTACCTGTAATAGGTGTTATCCCAGGACAGCAGGATGTAGTCCTCACATATGAGTGATGTCCGTGGATGGAGCCCTAACACGGAAAACTTTCTGTCAAAGTTTCTAAAAAGCTTTGACTGGCACACAGTGCACTGAGCATGCCCAGCATGCCATGATCCCTGTGTCCACAGGGGTCTTCCTTCAGTCTCGTTTGTAGCAAAAAGTGCAAGCGAAAAATAAAATAAGAAACGTATGTGGACCCAACTCTGCGGGATGGCGGGTGGGTTTCGTGAGGACTACATCCTGCTGTCCTGGGATAACACCTATTAGAGGTAAGCAATTTTGTTTTATCCCAGGACAAGCAGGATGATAGTCCTCACATATGGGTGATTAGCAAGCTACAGGCTGACTCGTATTACAACAGGCCAATAGCAGACAACACGTGCGGAGGCACAATAATTGGGGTGCTATTGGCAATGATGAGGTAGCCTGACATCACAGCAGGTGGTTGTGGAAGGAGTTGGGGATCATACTGGAAGAAAGCTTGTCAAGATAGGTTGGCCAAAGGCAGAGCCTTGACAGACTTTCATTGATAAGTAGTAAGGGGCTGTGAACGTGTGAAGATAGCTCCATGTCGCAGCCTAGCAGATGTTGACAACGATAGTGTGGTACTGATGTTGTCATGGCAGTTATAGAATGTGCCTGCACTCACCCCTAGAGAGAGAGGCCTGGTGCATCATAGCAGAATTCGATACATTCTGCTAGTCAGGTGGAGAGAGTCTGTTTGCGCACTGGAACTCGCAGCTTGTCTTTTGTCAAAGAAGGAAAGAGTTAGGTGTAATTCATATGGAGTGTAGTGCGATCAAGATAGAATGCAAGTGTACCCTTACAGTCCAAGGAGTGGAAAACCCTCTCGCCCTGGTGAGAGAGAGGCGATAGAACATATTCTGCCCACTTTTTCCTGAGTAAGGTGAGAGGCTGTGTCTACCTTAAGAAGATTATGAGAGTGAGTACGTAGGATCACTCGGTCACGGAGGAATGCAGAGTCGGGTGAGTATGCAACAAGGTGTGTAACTCACTGACCCTGTTGGCAGAAATGATGACTACAAGGGAAAGAAGTTCCCATGCTAGACTGTTAAGTGATAGGAATGTAAAGGCTCGAACGGGGAACGTATGAGTCTTGTAAGCACTAAATGTAGGCCCCATTCCGTAACCAGTGAACATAGAGGTGGCTTAATCAGTGGATAACCCATGGTAAGCTGACAGAAGGGGTTGAACCATTAACCGGGCATCCCCACTCCCAAATGGTACGCTGAATTGGAACCGAGGTATACCCATGCAGAGGATGTCTGAGAAGCAGAATCCGAAGGAGTAAGAGAAAAAGAGTTGTATAGAAAAAAGGGGCAATACCCTTTTGTATGCACCATGTTTGGAAATCATGCCATTTCGAATGGTAAGATTTATGTGTGGAAGGCTGTTGTGATGCTACCAGTACCTGAGAACATCAGTGAGTCTGTAATTTGAGACTGACCTGTGAGAAGGCAAATTGGTTACTGGTGTGATATATTGAGAAGTATGGGAAAGCATACTGGTCTCAGCCAGAACGTGGGTCTTAGAACAGTGAACCCCATCCCGGTGCAGCATAATAAGAGTGCTGGCTATGAGAGGTGTCGAAAGAGACACATATAAGAGGCCTTTGTTGCAGCAAAGGTGTCCATAGGAACGCATTCTGAGACATGTGTAGGGAGTAGAATCTGTCCACTGTATGGTTCGATTTGGATGCAGAGGGCAAGGTTGGTTGACCTCAGCACTAGAAGATTTCTTGCTACACATGTAGTCAGAGACTTTGAGAGGATGGAAACATCTATGGAGAAGGTGTGCTAGTGCGTTCAGTAAGTCTGTTAGATAAATGGCCCAGGGATGCATGGAGTGTGCAAGGGCCAAAGGCTAGAGCTGCACAGCTTTCTAGCAGAGCAGCTAAGAGGTTGTACATGCTTGTGTGTTCGAAATACCACACTGTCACTATGCTGACTGTCTGTATACACAAAGGTTTGTTGCAGAGGCAGTATTGTAAGGCATAAAGGCATAACTCATGGCTCGAAGCTCCAGGAAGTTGATGTGAAACTCTGTATGGAGCGGAATAGATGCATATTGGGTTGGGAAGATTTAACATTTTTCTATACCGACCTTCATGAAAAAGATTCATATCAAATCGGTTTACATGGAACTTAGGGACTAACTAAATAACCATATAACAAGAAGGCAAAAGCAAAGTTACATATAACAAAGGAGATCGAACTTGGGGGTCTAGAGTAGCCGGGAAGTGGACAGCAAAAACTAGAGGTTAAATATATATGTATATACTGAGATTGGTCAGAGAGTCTAGCTGGTTGGGCGATTTGATGTGGATTTGAACTCGTCAACCCTAAGTAAATGCGACTATGAGCAGGACCAGCCAAGGATTTGGTTCTAGATCGGTAATATGGATCAGACGAAAGCGGTTGAACAACTTAGATCCACTGATAATTGAAAATTCCACTGAATCTTACTCATAGCAAATCTGGACATATGAGTAAAGTGGATAGTGAAAAAATCCGGTGGCCCAGCAATGAAAGATTTGAGGGGCTGAGGTTATGTTGAATGTGTGCAGAGATGTGTAGGAATTTGCTGAATGTCTGCACAGTTTTTGGACTGGCAGTTCGTTGCAACTGTAGTGTCCAGAACTGTTCTATATGGGATTTATGGTAGTAAAACAGCAATCCCAGGTAGAAGATTTATAGTGAGTCGTTGAGAAGATAGAACTCCTTGCTTGGATTGACTGTTAGGCAGTTGTCCATGCAAGGAAAAACGTGAATGATGTTTTACTCCGTAGAGAAACAGCAGTCACTGCTAGTGATTTAATGAAATACCCAAGTTGCCGAAGCTTGAGCAACCGGCAGTACTTTGGATTATAATATTGTTGACTCACTATGAAGCACATAGAAAGAGAGGAGAGGCAACCCACTTACTGCAGTAAGGAAAGCATGGTGACGAGAGACACCATTTTACCTGTCCCTTCTGAAAAAAGTTGACATTTCTGAGGTCCAAGATGGGCAGAGAGCATCTGCTTTCTGTTGAAAGAAAGAATACTGAGATTAAAAACTCCCCCCCCCCCCCCACCCTTTGTAGCGTCTGGGGGACCGTACCCTGAACCTTGATACTAAGTGGGGTGGCCGCTCTGATATCTGGCAAGTTGAGAGACCAGGTGGTGTCCAACTGGCGGGGCTGATGTAATCTGGATATTAGCTAATCTCCCACGGGAGCGTGAGCGGTAAAAGTCTTACCTGCATCTCTGTCTGCTGTGCAAGAAAACGTCGAGAGCTGTCGCTAGGTCTTGAGATAGACTTGCAATTGAGGCAGTGTTTGCTGGATCTTGTGTCAGCAGATCAGCTAATGCATCTGGGACTTCGGGCCTTAATTAGAAACCAGAAGCCAGAGTATTATCAAGTTATCCAGAGTATTATCGTGTTGCTGACAATGGGAGGATGTCTCGATGCAATCCCAGGTTATTGGTAGAGAGGTTCTCTTGGTATTGTGTCAAACAAGCTGGCAGTAGCGATATGTGACACTAATACAGTTCTTGGAAGGTAATATGATGTAGAACTATTCGAAACCATGTAGCCCGATTTAGCGACCAGGTCTCGATGGGATTGTTGCTGAAGCGGGATTAGAGTACTTACCATCCTTCATGGTGGATCACAGAAGGACTAGCCGGTGAAGATCAATGGCTCTGTGGATTTCAGGAGGCATCGAGGACCGCCTGAAGGATGTAAACGTCCGACTCAACTCCGTAATCTGGTATGGTAGTGCAGGTACAGAGGAGACAGGCTAGGCGTGTCTGGTGCTTCCACATTATTTTGTGGTGGCTCAGAACCCCGCACCGGTGTCAGTGGGGAACGCCATGGGTGCAGAGGAGCACATGACTCATGAACCCGGTTCCACTTCACAACTGGCTCAATGTACCCTGATGTACCAAAGCTTCCCTAAATGGGGTGGGACTATGAGCGTCCTTCTCGAAGTACAATTTCCCCAAAGTCCATGGCCTCTGGAGCATGAACATCCATACGATAATGCCGCCCTACAAATCTTTTGCGGTGACACTTGCTGACATTCGGCCCAGAATGCCACCTGGGAACGAGTCAAATGAGCCCATAAACGCACTGGGACCTGATGCCCCTGACAGCTATACGCAGAGCCAATGGCTTCCTTCAACCACCATACAATCATGGCTTTTGATGCCTTATGCCCCCTTTTTTGCACTACTTCACAGCACAAAAAGGTGGTCCGACAACCGGAATCTGTTATTAACTTTAAGATACCGCAATAATGCACATTTGACATCCAAAAGCCGCAACTCCCTCGTTATGAAGTGCTGAAGCCTCCAAATTTGGGAAAGCTGAGAGCTCCACCGACTGATTCAAGTGAAATGACGATACCACCTTTGGCAGAAAGGCTGGAACCATCCACAAAGAGACCCCTGAATCCAAAATTCACAAGAAAGGCTCTCTACAAGACAAAGCTTGAAGCTCCAAGATCCACCTAGCAGAAAAATCTCCACCAAGAAAACCACCTTCAAAGTGAGATCTTTTTTAGTAGTCCTTCTAAGAGGCTCAAATGGCACAGTATACATGCCTTTCAGGACTAAGTTAAGGCTCCAGGAGGGACACAACGTCTGGGTTGGAGGGCACATATGCTTCGCCCCCTGAAAGAAACGCACCATATCTGGATAAGCAGCCAGAGCCACTCCTTGTACCTTACCTCGAAGACAACCTAATACTGCCACTTGAACTCTAAGGAAGTTAAAGGACAAATCCTTCACCAAACCTCTTTGAAAGAAGGTAAGGATATTTGATATGGAAGCTGGCATAGGGACAACTCCCTGCTCTGTGCACTAATCTTCAAAAACCCTCCAAACTCTCACATATGCCAAGAAGGTGGAAGACTTTCTAGCCTGCAACATATTAGAAATAATATCAGAGTAACCTTTCTCTCAAGTGTTTCCTCTCAAAAGCCAAGCCGTGAGACAGAAGCGAGTTGCCTAATCTGAAAATATGGTACCTTGATGCAGAAGCTTTGACAGATGAGAGTCTCAATGGGCTGTCTACTGCTAGATTGATCTGATCTGCAAACCAAGGTCTCCAAGACCATTTTGGAGCCACCAGAATCACTTCTCCAAGATGACACTTCACATGCTGCAAAATCTTGCCCACCAGTGGCCACGGTGGAAACACAAATAGAACATCCCATGGCCAAGGAAGAACCAAGGCGTCGACTCCCTCTTCCCCACGTTCCCTTCTGCAACTGAAGAATCGGGGTGCCTTGGCATTTGGGTGAAATGCCATTAAATCCATGCAAGGCTTGCCCCACTTGCAACAGATGAGAGCCATTTCTTCCTCCGACAGCTCCCACTCTCCAGGATCCTGCTGTTGACAGTTGAGAAAATCCACCTGCTCATTGTCGATCCCAGCTAGGTGAGAAGCCACTATCATCTCCAGATGCTGCTCTGCCCAGAGGATTAGCTCCCGAGCCACTGCTCGATTCTTGGTAGCACCCTGCTGGTTGATATACACCACTGTTGATGCATTGTTGGATAAGATCCTGACTGGATGGCCATGCAAGAGGGGAAGAAATGTACTCAGCGCTAACCACACCACTCTTGTCTCTAAACGATTGATAGACCATGTCGCTTCTTCTGCCGACCACTGGCCTTGCACCAATTGATCTTGGCAGACAGCTCCCCAACTGGATACGCTGGCGTTTATGGTAACCACTGTCCATTTCAGAACTTCCAAGTCCACCCATAGACCAAGTGGCCCCAACCAAGCGCACCACGAGAGACTGGGTCTGGCTGACTCCATAAGTGGCAGTGTAAGCTGAAACTGCTCCAACAACGGATCCCATCGGGAAAGTAGCACTGCCTGCAGAGGCCTCATATGAGCAAATGCCCAAGGCACTTGGCATGGCATGGATACCATGGAGCCGAGAACCTGTAGATAATCCCAGACCCTAGGCACCTGGTTCTCCAACAATCTGTGAACTTGCGAGTAACTTGACAATGCGCTCCTCTGTAAGGAAAACCTTCCCCAGCTTGTATCAAAGCATGTTCCCATAAGTTCCAACACTTGAGATGGGACAAGATAACTCTTGGACCAATTCACAATCCAACTGAGTGATCACAAGCACTGCAGCACCAGGTCCACTGCTTGTTTGCAGTGAACTTCAGACTTTGCCCAAATGAGCCAGTCATCCAGATACAGATGCACCAGCATCCTTTCCTTCCTGAGGGCTGCTGCCACCACCACCACCAACTTGGTGAAAGTCCGGGGAGCCGTTGCCACACCGAATGGCAGGGTGCAGAAATGAAAATACATGCTGAGGATTTTGAAGCATAGAAATAGCTGATGGTTGGGCTGAATTCCTAGGTGCAAGTATGCCTCAGGCAAATCCAGAAATGCCTCCTTGCGCACCACTACAATGACTAAGCGGAGAGTTTCCATATGAAAATGAGGAACCTTGAGAGCCACGTTCACTTTCTTCAAATCCAGAATTGGACGAAAAGTCCCTTCCTTCTTTGGAACGACGAAATAAATGGAGTAACAACCTGCTCCTTGCTCCTCCAAGGGACAGGAACAATGGTTTCCAGCATCTGTAGACAGTCAAGGGTTTGTTGCACCACCCATCTCTTTTCCGCAGAGACACAAGGGGAGACCATGAACAGGTCCCTTAGCAGATGAGCAAATTCTAAAGCGTAACCTTGCTTTACCATGCTTAAAACCCACTGATCCAAAATGATTTTGGCCCACTCCTTGTAAAAGAGTCAACCAACCCCCTAAACCAGGATGGAAGAGTAGACCGACCTCGCTCCATTGTGAGGATTTGGCTCCAGGGCCTCCCCTGGCCAGAGCTATCCCTGTTTGGCTTCCAGCCTTGAAAGGATTGGTTCCAGGACTGCTGCCTCCCTGAAGTCTCTCTGGCCTCCTCCCGAAGACCTCCCTTGCTGAAACCACCTGTTCCCTCAAAACCAAGAGCATCCAGAAGAGAAACTCCTTGTTCCTTTAGGCTTGTCCTCAGATAACTTGTGAACCCTAATCTCTCCCAGATGCTTTATCAGCTCCTCCAGATCCTCTCCAAAGAGTAACTTCCTCTTAAAGGGCTCCTAACTGCGACTTGGAGAAAACATCCGGTGACCAGTTCCTCAGTCAAAGGAGTCTCCTGGCCGAGACTGCCAACATCATTGTCCTGGAGGACGTCCTAATGAGGTCATACAGCACATCAGCACCATAGGCGACCGCAGCTTCCAGCTGCTCCGCCTCTTGGGAGGACATGGATTTGTCAGCCTGCAACTGCTGCACCCAATGCAGCCCAGCCAGAAGCATAAAATTGCTGCACACCACAGCTCAATTGCCTAGCGCAGACACTTCAAAAATCTTTTTAAGATGGACCTCGAGCTTTCTATCCTGTAGATCTTTTAAAGCTGCTGCACCAGCCACCGGGATAATCATCTTCTTAGTCACTACTGACCCTGAGACAGCCACCTTCAGGATACACAAGAGTTCCAGCGTGTCCTTGGACAAAGGATATAACTTATCCATAGCCCTTCCAACCTTCAAGCCAGTCTCCGGAGTCTCCCACTCCCTGACTACCAGCTTCTTAACAGACTTGTGAAAAGGAAATGCCTTCACTGGACCCCGGAAGCCATCCATGAGATTCACATCCTCCAGATTGGACTCTTCCTGTGGAGCCTTTACTCCTAACTCCGCCAGAACAAAAGGGGATCAGGGGTCCCAACTCTTCCCTGTGGAACAGACGCACCACCTTAGAATTGTCTCCTTCCACAGGAGGGCCTTACCCTGTTTTTGTACAGATCCTGTCCGTCCCCCCCAGTGAAGGATGCTCATCAGGACCCGATCCTGCTAGTGCCCGTCCTCAGAATCATCCGAAAGATTGCTGCAGAAGCCTGCAAAGCCACCCCAAGGGCTCGCCGAACCCTGGTAGCCCCTGAGACCCTAGATCTCTTCTTGGGCTGTGGGTGACAAAACCTCCGGGCCAAATAAGCCTTGGGCAATAAAAGCACAAAATCCGCTGAAAAAGAGGAAGAATCATCTGAACCCTCCCCCAGGAGGTCATCTTCCACCCCCAAATGACCCCTTCGGGCCCCCCAGGCCTCAGATCAGCTGGAGACAGTGGTGGAGGGAAATCCCCATCCTCCTCCGTGGCTTCTGTAGCAGCCAGAAAAGAAGCAAAGATGGCTGTCATTCACACACTGATAGTGAATGGGTTTGATGCTTCTCGCAGCCTGGCCAGGGCCCTACCAGATCTGGGCTGCCAATCGGAACCCCCCACTCCCACCCTCGAGCGATCCAGAACTGACCTCTCTCCCAGAGAGGCAGCGGGATCAGAGGCCGTTCCAGGAGAGCCGCTTGCAAGACTCTCCACATGCTGCTGAACATCCACTCGCAGGAGACCATCAGGGAATAAAAGTATAAAACCTGGGGAAAACTTGAGCCCCGAGCGGCGTCAGCCCTGCACTGTCACCAAGCTGCAGGAAGGCAGCAAAATAACTTTGCATGACTTTCCTTTAAAAAAAAAAAAAAATTGTAATCAGATGGAAACAAACACTTCCCTGTACTGAAGAATTGACAACAGGCTCCACGATCCCTTCTGGAGGAAAGTGAACTGATTCCACCAGCTTTCAGCCTCCGGCGGCAAAGGACTGAGCAAAACGAAGGGTCCGCAACCCACTGTTTGTCCACCTCAAGACTAGGAGGGATGGTTCCACCAGGACCTACCAATCTCCTGGGAGGAATCACCAAATTTTTTTCTGTCCTTTTTTCTTTTAATAGGTACAGACTGCAGGTTTTGCACCTCTACCCTCTGCTGGAGTCAGAATACTGAGGGACTGCAGCTGGCACACTAGATTATATGGCAGTGTCAGTAAAACTTTGTATCCATCTGCTGGAAAGGAGGCAAAACCCAGGAGTCTGGACTGATCTGAGTACATCCAGGGAACTAAAGGTATTGTTTAATAACAGAGTTTGTTGCTGACTCAAGTTGTGCCGTCACTTACAAGAGTACCCACTTGGTGCTTTCATATTGCTATCTAAGCAAGTTAAGACTAGAGGAAAGGTATGAGGATCAGGACTTGAGTTTAGATTAGCAGTATGAGGCTTAATTCTAACCATTCTACAGTAGGGAGAAGCCTGTGGTAAATTGGGAAGTTGGAAGGATTACACTTTCCTTAATCTGAGAAATTGGAAGATCTGTTAAGGAATTGGCTTCCATAAAAAACAGGCACTTTTCTAAAAGAGGTCACATCTGCATTAATCTTTCTTCTGCCTTATTGTTCATCTACTTTATTTAAACATATCAATTTTTCAACTATCAGTGTAAAAAAAAAGTGGGAAACCACCTTGTTTCTCAACATGGTGTTTGCTACTAGAATGTAGAGATTATCAATGCAGGGGGGGGGGGGGGATTTGTACATTAATTAAGCAAAAGGGCCTTGAAAGCTAAGCTTCCTTGCACAAGGAGCCCTGGAACTCAGAGGGAAAACTATCCATGAAGAAAGTGTTGCAGTTAGGGTCCATATTTATTTCTATGCACCCTTGGGTCCAGTGAGGGTTCCCTCTCAGCCAGGGAGGGGGGACTATTTTCCCCAATCAAGGGAGGGGGGGGGATTCCAAATGATACAGATCTACCTCAGCTAACAAGAGACAAACCCAGAATCTTCACCTCTGTGAACTGTAGCCTAACCCAGCATTCCATGGGCTGGGCCTGCATGAACCCAACTTAAAACATGGGATGGAAGGCAGCAGCATTGGAAGAGCATATTCCCATATTAAATATGACAAAGGAAAGCAAGTAAAGGCTGAATAAGAAGGGTTTCTGTGAATCATTAAACAAAACCCTCGAGTTTTGGGACACCTGCCTCAAGTCCATAAACAACCTTCTATCAAGCCTCAACTTGATCCTGAACACAAAAAAGATGGAATATCTACTTCTCGCACGACGGCAATTTCACACAGCCTAACCCCCTTCCTGCAACCCTTCCCACTTTCTCCTCCCAAGTCAGAAATTTGGGAGTTCTCATGGATAAACAACTTAACTTCAAAAGCTTCATCAACAACACTACCAAGGACAGCTTTTTCAAACTCCAAGTTTTAAAACGACTTAGACCTCTCCTCCACTTCCACGACTTCCGTACAGTACTTCAGGCAATCATCTTCTCAAAAATAGACTATTGCAACTCTCTGCTGATCGGCCTCCCTGCAAATACTATCAAGCCATTACAGATGGTGCAAAATGCCGCTGCCAGGATTCTAACCAGATCCAAAAAATGGGACCACATCACCCCCATCCTGAAGATCCCCCACTGGCTCCCTATCAATTACAGAATCCTGTTCAAAGCTCTAACCATCACCCACAAAGCGATATTCAACATCACACCTTTGGAAAGGAAAATTAGGACTTACCTGATAATTTTCATTCCTGTAGTACCAAGGATCAGTCCAGACTGCTGGTTGTGCCTCCCCTCCAGCAGATGGAGTCAGAGAGAAACTGAAAAGGCACCACTGATATACCCTGGTGCGTCCCCTGCGATCCTCCAGTATAATCCATAACAAAGCAGTATGAAATTAGAAAACAATGGCAAATTCTGTGACTAGCTCAATATAAAGATGAAACGTATATGAACATGTGGAAAAAACGAGGAAACCATGAAAACAAGCAAGTGCCCGTAAAAAACGGAACCCGAAAAACACGAAAAAACAACAGTTGCGGGACTCTACACTCTTCACTGAAATGGGCGGGCGTCTGGACTGATCCTTGGTACTACAGGAATGAAAATTATCAGGTAAGTCCTAATTTTCCTTTCCCTGTACGTACCAGGATCAGTCCAGACTGCTGGGAAGTACCCAAGCTGCCCTAAATGGGGTGGGACCCTGACAGTCCCGCACGAAGCACACCACTGCCGAATGAGTCCACCGGAGCGCGCACGTCCAAACGGTAATGTCTCGCAAAGGTGTGCAATGTCTTCCAAGTAGCCGCTCGGCAAATTTCCTGCGAGGAAATAAACCCACTCTCTGCCCACGACGCCGCCTGGGAGCGCAGAGAATGAGCCTTAAGACCCTCCGGAACGGTGCGACCTTGGGAAATGTAAGTAGACACAATCGCCTCTTTCAACCAGCGTGCGATCGTAGTTTTTGAAGCTTTATTTCCCTTCTTTGGACCACCCCACAAGACAAACAGATGATCAGACAACCGAAAGGGGTTGGTAACGTCCAGGTACCGCAAGAGCGTCCTTCGAACATCCAACTTGCGAATTTCCGGTTGCCGCGACGCCTCAGCCCCGTCCACCGCAAATGCCGGTAGGTCCACCGTCTGGTTGACGTGAAAGGCGGAAACTACCTTAGGCAAAAACGAAGGAACGGTACGTAGAGAAACCCCCGAATTAGAAATACGGAGAAAAGGTTCCCTACAAGACAACGCCTGAAGTTCCGAGATTCGGCGAGCTGAACAAATAGCGACGAGAAAAACAGTTTTGAGAGTGAGATCCTTGAGAGTAGCCCTTCGTAGAGGCTCAAACGGAGAAGTACAAAGACCCCAGAGAACCAAATTTAAACTCCAAGAAGGACAGATAGGTCGCATCGGGGGTCACAAATGTTTAACTCCCTTTAAAAATCGTGCAACGTCCGGATGCATGGCAATGGAAACTCCGTCAAGTTTACCGCGGTAACAGCCTAAGGCCGCTACCTGCACACGCAGAGAATTATAGGATAAACCCTTCTTTAGACCCTCTTGCAAAAAAGTCAGAATATGAGACACCGTAGCCTTCCGCGACGGCACTTCCAGACCCTGACACCAGGAGTCAAAAACCTTCCATACCCTGACATAAGCAACCGAGGTAGAGGGCTTACGAGCCTGCAGAAGAGTAGTAATGACCGACTCGGAATATCCTTTCCTTCTCAATTGCCGCCTCTCATAAGCCAAGCCGCTAGACAAAAGCGATCGTCCTGGTCGAAAAATACTGGACCCTGCCGAAGGAGTCGAGGCAGATGACTGAGCCGCAAGGGGCCGTCCACAGCTAGATTGATGAGGTCGGCGAACCACGGCCTCCTCGGCCACTCCGGAGCTACGAGAATGACGGGTCCCGTGTGGGATTCTATGCGACGCAATATTTTCCCCACCAACGGCCACGGTGGAAACACATACAGAAGAACGTGCGCAGGCCAGGGAAGAGCTAGCGCGTCTACGCCCTCCGACCCGTGTTCCCTTCTGCGACTGAAGAAGCGAGCTGCCTTGGCATTCAAACGAGTTGCCATGAGGTCCAACCGGGGAGTTCCCCACCGGCGACAGATGAGTCTGAGTGCCTCAGGAGATAGTTCCCACTCTCCCGGGTCTAGTCGTTGCCGGCTGAGATAGTCTGCTTGAACGTTGTCGACGCCTGCGATGTGGGACGCCGCAATCCGAGACAGGTGCTGCTCTGCCCACACCATCAACTGGCTGGCTTCGGTTGCTACCGGTAGACTCCGTGTACCGCCTTGCCGATTTATATACGCTACCGTGGTTGCGTTGTCGGACAGAACCCGAACTGCTCTGTCCCGAATCAAAGGCAGAAAGTGCTGTAATGCTAGGCGAACCACCCTTGTTTCCAAACGATTGATCGACCACTTGGTCTGAGGAGGCGTCCAACGTCCCTGAGCGGACTGAGACTGACAGACTGCTCCCCAGCCCGTCAGACTGGCATTGGTCGTGACAATGATCCATTGAGGCGGATCCAAATCGGTGCCTTGGAGCAAGTGGACCGGATCCAACCACCATTGTAGACTGGTCCTCGCTGGGGGAAGAGTGGCAAAGGTATCTGAAACTCTTCCGATTTGGGGTCCCAACGAGACAGAAGCGCCCTCTGTAGCGGCCGCATATGCGCACATGACCACGGAACCAAATCCAGTATGGATGCCATATATCCAAGAACCTGTAAGTAATCCCATACCACAGGCAGGGGAAGGGCGAGGAGACGGCGAACGTGCGCCATCAGACGCTCCATCCTTGCCTGTAGGAGAGAAACCTTTCCCACTTTCGTATCGAACGAGGCGCCCAGAAATTCCAAATTCTGGGAGGGGATCAGATGGCTCTTGGTGTAATTGACCACCCACCCCAAGGAGTGGAGCCGGTGAAGGACTGCCTGAATCGCATCTTCGCAGAGACATCGCGATTTTGCTCGGATGAGCCAATCGTCCAAATACGGGTGTACCAACACTCCGTCTCTCCGAAGACTCGCCGCCACCACCACCATTACCTTGGTGAACACCCTCGGAGCTGTCGCCAGACCGAACGGAAGAGCACAAAACTGGAAGTGAGATCCCAGGACCATAAAGCGCAGAAATCTTTGATGGAACTCTTGTATCCCTATGTGCAAGTAAGCCTCCGTGAGATCTAAGGAAGCCAAATACTCGCCTTTGTGTACCGCCGCTATGACCGAGCGCAGGGTCTCCATCCGAAACCGCGGTATGCGCAACGCCCTGTTGACTTGCTTAAGATCCAGAATCGGCCGAAATGTGCCCTCCTTCTTGGGAACGATGAAATAGATGGAATAACGGCCCGTGCGTTGCTCGGCGGGCGGCACAGGCACTATTGCACCCAGCGCCTGCAATCGCTCCAGGGTCTGAGCAATTCGCTGTTGCTTTACCTGAGAACTGCTGGGAGAGATAAGGAACAAATCGCGCAGGGGCCTTGCAAAATCTAGGGCGTAGCCGTGAGATATAATGTCGAGGACCCATTGGTCTGAGGTAATTGTGGCCCATTCCTCCTGAAAGTAAGAGAGTCGTCCTCCTACCTCCGGGACGGAGGAATGGACCGGCGTCCCTTCATTGAGCCGCCTTAGAGATGGCGAAGGTATGAGACGCCCCTGCGCGTGCCGGCCTTCTACCACGAAAGGAAGGAGTCCATGACTGGGAACGCGGAGACGGCTGTCGGGTAGCAAAAGAGGACCCCCTTCCCGAGCGAAAACAGTGTTGCCCGCGAAACCGTCCGTGGAAGGTACCCGAAGGGCGAAAAAATCTAGGCTTGTCCTCTGGCAACTTAAACACTTTATTCTCCCCCAAAGATCGGATAAGGTCTTCTAACTCGGTGCCAAATAACAACTTGCCCCGAAAGGGAAAGGAACAGAGTTGGGCCTTGGAGGAAGAGTCCGCCGCCCAATGACGCAGCCAGAGTAACCTCCGTGCCGACACAGCCGAAGACATAGACCGGGCCGAAGTGCGGAGGAGGTCATAAAAGGCATCCGCGGCGTAAGCCACCGCGGATTCTATACGGTTTGCTTGCTCTGCTTCATCCGGAGGCAGATCTTGAGATGTCAACATCTGTTGTACCCAACGAAGGGTAGCCCTTTGTACCATGCAGCTGCAAACGGCCGCCCGTACTCCCAAAGCCGAAACCTCAAAGATGCGCTTAAGCAACGTCTCCAGCTTCCGATCCTGAAGATCCTTAAGGGCCGTACCCCCTGTTACGGGAATGGTGGTATGTTTAGCCATGGCAGTGACCGCCGAATCCACCCTTGGCACCCTAAGGAGCTCCAAGGAATCCGCAGGGAGAGGGTAAAGCTTATCCATAGCGCGGCTGACCCTAAGAGTTGCCTCCGGATTATCCCATTCCCGGGATACAAGCTGAAACAGTTTATTATGAAAAGGAAAGGCATGCGCAGGCGTGCGGAGCCCGTCTAATTCAAAATCCCCTGGCTGGGAATTGGAGTCAACCTGGGGTACTGGAATCTTTAGTTCCCGAAGAACATGGGCAATCAAGGGATCCAGTTCTTCCTTATGAAATAAGCGGAGTATCTGAGGATCATCCCCCTCAACCGGGTCCGTACCCCCTACATCCATATCAGGATCCGGCGTGGACGGATCCTGTGAAAGGGGGGACGGAGCTACATGCTGAGGAGGTTTTGGAGGGGGAGCCGAAGGAGCTGGAGCAGCCTGCTGCGGAGGTTGAGGAGGAGCCGGGGCTGCATCCCCCAAGCCAAAGAGACCAGTAGAAAGTCTCCCCCGTTTATCTGGGGCAGGAGTACCCTGTTCCCAGTCCGCTTCGGCCTCCATATAAGCCTTGTGGAGCAAAAGTACAAATTGTGAGGAAAAGGGATGAGGCCTCTTCAAAGAACCTCCTTTTGCTCCCACAGGTGGCAAATTAACAGGCCCTGGTAACCCGCGGGGGCTAAGATCCGGTGGGGACAGGGGGGGGGGGGGGGGGGGGGGGGGGAGTCATCCCCTTCTTTGGACGAAACTGCATCGCGATCCGAGTCATTTAAAATGGCCACCGAATTTTCTAAAATGGCCGCCGCCCCCGGTATCGGCAGCGCAGACTGCCGAGATTTGGCCGACGCTGGCCGTGCCCCACGCCGCGGGGAAGGGGAGCTCCCGGCCACGGCTGACCCCCGCGAGGAACCCTCACCCCCGGGAAGGCACCGGGAGCAAAGGCCCTCGCGGGAGAGCCGACGGCCCGGCTCCCCACATGCCGTACAAACAGTGCCTCGGGGCATGGTTTTTTTTGTTTTTTTTTTAACACCAAAAAACGGCGCGAAAAACGGCGCGAGTAAGGGCTGGGTGACAAGCCACCCCTTCCGGAGACCACAGTGAGGAACGCAGGCAGTGGACACAATTACCTCGTTTTTAAATTTTTTTTATTTTTATTTTTTTTAATAGCGCTGCCACTGGCAGCTAAAGTACCTCACAGACAAGTGGCTGGTGGAGCCTGCAGGGGGTGTAGCACACCCGACTAAACTTTCTTCTCCGAGGAATGAAACTTCTCAGGAGGCGGATAGGGAGAGTGACCAGCCCACCGATTAATCCTCCCCTCCTCTCACTGGGTAAGACTGAAAAAAACCCCGGGAAAAGGCTGTAGGGCAGTGCCCTGCCTGGCCTGCTATGGCTCCACTTATTATTACCAAATTAGGTACAAATCACTAATTGTTCTAGTCACAGGATTTCTCCTCTATATTAAGTCAAACCTGATAGGGAAATCCCTTCACAATTCAATTTACAGATCAGGACCGCAAGGTTATGCTCTCTCATCTGCTGGAGTCAGAGATATACTGGAGGATCGCAGGGGGCGCACCAGGGTATATCAGTGGTGCCTTTTCAGTTTCTCTCTGACTCCATCTGCTGGAGGGGAGGCACAACCAGCAGTCTGGACTGATCCTGGTACGTACAGGGAACTCAAGTTCCCTCTTAGACTGCACTTACCATCCAGGCCGGTAAGAGCAGCATATAGAGACACCCTCCAGGTTACCTTTCTAAAAACAACCTCAGGAATGAGAGCCTTCTCAGTGTCTGGTCCAAAACACTGGAACTCTCTCCCTCCAGACCTACAGCTAGAATAGTGCCCGGTCACTTTTAAGAAAAGACTCAAAACCTGGTTGTTCAATCAGGCCTTTTCCTATTCAGATAATCTTCTGAATTAAAACCTGCCCGTTCATAAGTAGTATTTTGACTCTTCCTTTCATTTATATCCCTTTGTCAAAAAATTCATGTCCAGATTTAACTCCTCTACTTAGTTCCTGTTGCCTTCACTATGGTTCACATACCTAATCATAACCCCACTAGCCTTTTATTATATTGTAGAGCAACACCCTTATACGCCCCTCTGTTCCATGATATTAGTTTGGTGCAATCCATTGTTGTGTCAATCCCTAGTTTTCTGTTTCGTAGTTCAAGATCTTAGCCTCTATCACGTGTGTACTATATTTACTCTCTCCGAGGCACTGTTTTCTGTATAAATGTTATCTGCTTGTTTTATTGGTTAATAATATATTATTCTTATTGGAATCCTTAGTTCTTTGTAATTGTTCTCTTTTGAAGCTCTGTTAATGATCAATGTAATTGCTTTCATTTACTGAAGCACTGTTTCTGTTCAATGTAAACCGAACTGATTTGTAACCCCTTACAAGAATTTCAGTATATAAAACTGTTAAATAAATAAAGTCAGACTAGTTTGGTGGCAATGGAAAAAAAACACAAATGTAACAGCACAAGCCAAGGCTGTTGAAATGCTAAAACTATGCCAAAGGTTAGTGGGTATATTAAAGGTCAGTGCTAAGTTTCATTTTTGCCTTCTGGGCAGAATTTACAAGAACTGACTTACAAGAATCCAGTCTTAGCACATGATAAAATGACATCCAACTGGAAAATGTTATGTAAACAAACTTAATGGTGTGTAAGTTTAGATAGTAACATTGAATGTAACATCTCACAAGAGCTGAGCTGGCATTCACTCTGCAGTCTGCTAAACTGCATTACTCATATCTTTAAAGAACTAAAGGTTTTTCTCTTATGAGCTGGTGGTATTTAGTCTTATTAACACACACTTCCATATATATTCCTTTTGGATACCCTGAAAACCCGATCCATTTCTGGCCCTCATGGACTCGCATTGCCTACCCAATTTAATGATGAATTCTGTGGGTGGAGCACATAAGATCTTTGCCTGCAGATGTTGGGAGATCAGGAGAAGACAAAAGAAAATTGGTTCTTACCTGATAATTTTCATTCCTGTAGTACCACGGATCAGTCCAGACTCCTGGATTTTGCCCCCCCCCTAGCAGATGGAGACAGGTTTATCAACAAACTCCTCTATCTAGAATGGTGCCACCTACAGTCTGGCAGTATTACTTAATGTCAGAGCAGAATGGATCCAAAAACCCAAACTATATATAGTAACCTAACAACCGTAAACTGGCTCATAAACCCCCAAATGGGTACAGAACCAGAACTACTCGGTAAAAAACTCAATTGATCTGTCGATAAAAGAAAAACAAAGATTGAAAAAAATAATGCAGACTCGCCAAAAAGGGCAGGACTCTGGACTGATCCGTGGTACTACAGGAATGAAAATTCAGGTAAGAACCAATTTTCTTTTCCCTATACATACCCGGATCAGTCCAGACTCCTGGGATGTAGCAGAGCTTTACTTACTTGGGATGGGATCCAGAGAGACCCACTCAGCACACCTTCTCCAAATCCTCCTGCCCCTGAAGCCTGAACATCCAGCCAGTAATGCCTGGAAAAGGTATGTAATGACTTCCATGTAGCCGCTCTGCAAATCTCCTTTGGAGAAATCTGTTGACATTCTGCCCAGGATGCGGCTTGAGAACGAGCCCGAAGACCCACTGGCAAGGACCAACTGCTCAATAAATAAGCAGAATTTATGGTCTCTTTCAACCACCGAGCTATTGTAGTCTTAGAAGCCGTGTTACCTCTTCTCAGCACACTCCAGAGCACAAAGATGATCCGAGACCCTAAAAGCATTGGTAATCTCCAGGTAGCGCAGCAAAGCCCTAGAACATCCAGCTTCTGGAGATCCTTAGAAAAGGGATCCACCCTATCCAGATCGGCAAAGGACAGGAGCTCCACAGACTGATTTAAATGGAAGGAAGACACCACCTTGGGAAGAAAGGAAGGAACAGTTTGCAGGGAAACTCCAGAATCCAAAATTCTCAATAAGGGCTGCCTACACGACAAGGCCTGAATCTCCGACAGCCGGTACGCAGACGCAATCACCACCAGAAATACCACTTTCAACATGAGATCCTTCAAGGCTGCACTTCACAAGGGTTCAAAGGGCACCGCACACAAGGCTTTAAGAACCAAATTCAGATTCCAGGAGGGACAGGGCTTTCTCACCGGAGGACGCAAATGCTTTGCTCCCAGAAGAAAACGAGAGACTTCGGGATGTGCTGCCAAGCACGTCCCTTGAATGTTACTGCATAAGGAACCGAGCGCTGCCACCTGAACTCGCAAGGAACTACACGATAAGCCCTTCGCCAAACCAGCCTGAAGGAAACTCAAAATATCCAGTACTCCAGCCCGGGTAGCCACAATACGCCTGGCGAGACACCAAGCCTCAAAAACCTTTCATACTCGTACATAAGATATGGAAGTAGAAACCTTCCGTGACTGCAACAATGTAGCGACCACAGCATCTGAGTACCCTCTGGACTTCAAACGCTTCCTTTCAAAAGCCATGCCGCTAGACAAAAGCGCTCGACCTGGTCGAAACAAACGGGCCCCTGATGAAGCAAGTTCGGCAGGTCCGGAAACCGCAAGGGACCTTCTATGGCCAGATTGACTAGATCTGCAAACCATGGACGTCTCGGCCACTCGGAAGCTACAAGTATCACCTCTGCCAGATGTAATTCTATTCGGCGAAGAGTCCGGCCTATGAGGGGCCAAAGAGGAAACACATAATGCAGAACATCTGTCGGCCAGGGGAGTACCAGGGTGTCCACGCCCTCCGTTCCCATGTCCCTGTTATGAGCAAAGAAGCAGGGAGCTTTGGCATTCTTGAACGTTGCCATCAGATCCATGCAGGGCATGCCCCACTGGGCACAGATGATCTGAAAAGCTTCATCTGCAAACTCCCACTCTCCTGGATCTAGACAATGTCGACTGAGAAAGTCCGCGTGAACGTTTTCTACTCCAGCAATGTGAGGCCGCTATGCTGACTAAATTCTGCTCCACCCATGCGATCAGTAGACGAGCTTCCAATGCCACTGGTTGACTCCTGGTTCCGCCCCGACGGTCGATGTAAGCCACCGTGGTCGCATTGTCGGAGAGAACTCTGACTGACTTGCCTCGGAGAATCAGCAGGAAAGCCTGCAGTGCCAATCTGACCGCTCTGGTCTCCAGACGATTGATGGACCATCGGGCCTCCTCCTGGGACCACTGCCCCTGCACCAACTTCCGCAGGCAAACCGCCCCCCAACCAGACAGGCTGGCATCCATAGTGACCACCGTCCAGTCCGGAATCACCAAGGGGACTCCACGCCGTAACTGGCCGGGAACAGCCACCACTCCAGACTGGACTGAGTGGGCTCCGTCAGAGGTAAAGAGAGATGAAACTGCTCTGAAACCAGATTCCATCGGGAGAGCAACACTGATTGTTAGGGCTGCATATGAGTGAAAGCCCACGGAACCAATTCCAGGGTCGAGGTCATGGATCCCAGGACTTGCAAGTAATCCCTCAAAGCTCTAGTGTCCATCCCCAGTGCCAAGGTCGAAGACTGACTGATGTCAACTGCATCCTGGAGAAATTGGGTGATGGCCTGTCTCCTGGAGTCCTTAACACAAGGCAGATGGCCCAGCTAATGGTCATTGGCACAGCTCTGAGTTCCTTCGATGTAGGTCTTCCAGTGCCCTAAGAATTGGTCCATCTTCTCCAAACAGGCCCAGCATCCTTTGGGATTTCTGTGCACATTTGCAATACACCCAAAAGCAGGACACATCTATCATGGGGATCCATGATAGACAGACCTTGTGCATTGAGCATCACTGGAACCCCAATGACAGTGTTGTGAAATAGATAAAAGTGGTCCTCAAATGGCCAGCAGGCACAGCACACCACCACACTGGGAATATAAACATGAAGGGAAACTTACCATAAAAGTCAAACCCATCTAGGGATAGCATTGAGTGCAATCCCAACTGTACTTGAAATGCAAAATACACAGAAAAAGATTCCTTAAAGTAGGAGAATTACCACAAGCCACTGAGCTCTGTGGGAAAAAAAGAAAGACTGAAGAGATCCTGTGGACATGTGATGTAATGCATGTTCAGAGAGGCTCAGTCAAAGTTCTAGAAACAATAAGTTTTACATGCTGGGCTCCATCAGATATCACTGTGTGGACTGCATCCTTCTTGTCCCCTGAGACTTAAAGAGTATTGGGAAAAGTTTGTGGGAGGGAGGGGGAGGAGTTACATTTGTGCATCTGAACAGCCAGACCTACTGCACTGTCTGAGGGACTGCCTCCACATTGGAGGCAGGCCCAACCCTTGCCCAATCAACTGGCTGTTCTATGAGAGCCAGGATGGTTGTTAGAAGTCTTATTTGCTAGTGACCCCCTGCTTGAAAAGTAGTGGCAATCACTTAATAAAAGTGAATGTATAGTAAAGCCAAGTGTTTTCATGCACTTACAACCTAGCTAAAATTCTTGCATTTAATGGTAACAAGTTAATTTTCAATGGTGTTTATTTAAAGTATATTCAAACTGTACAAGCTGACAGATTAAAATATTTATACATTAAAAATACACAGTATTTGCACTTAAACAAGTGACCAAATGCAACATGTTAACATCCATTCAGTAGGATACAGCTGTTCGTTGTGCTGCATACTATGCACAAGAATGAAATCATTCCCTCCCCCAACCCTTTGTCAGTTAAGAGTTTAATCCAGTTCAAGAAGTTTCAGATAACATGGGGCTCTAGCAGAAACACCCCTTTGGCAGTATATTTCTTCAGTGGCACAGTAACAAAAGAAACCTTTGCACATTGGACACTTTTCAATGTTCTTTAAAGAGCAGTTTGAGAGATTTAATTAGTTTTAACTGTAGGTGAATCCCCTGCATTATTTTCAGAATTATTGGTTGCCTGGGAAGGTCCCTCCTCAGAATCTTCTGTAGCATCTTCAGATTCATTTCTGGAATCCTCTTTCTCCAAGTCAATATTCTTCAGTGCCTCAAGATTATCTGGTGCCTGCCCTGTTAATCTCTATTTCAAGAACAGAAGCAAAATGTGTAACTTACCAACTCTTATGAAACATTTTATTGCAATTTTACCTAATTAAATCTAGAGTTGAGACTATTTTAGATTTAAGGCTTAAGCCATTTAACCAGTGTGTTCTAATAAGAATCTACAAATATCTATAGTGAAAAAGATTCACTTCAAAACCTATCAGCAAGAATAAGTTAAACACTCATATAGAAGACTTTCAAGAGCTCCTGATATCAGGTAGCATAAATTATAATGGACTAAACAAGGACCTTTGTAAATTCTGCTTCTGACACTTGCTGTGATACTGTACAAGTCACTTTCCATGCTTCAGATATCCATTTAGCTTATAAATGTTCTGGGGAAGGCCTTATTGTATCTGTATAATTTGTTAAAGCACTGTGGATTAGGGTACTATACAAAGACAACATAATTCTGCCCCATATAGAGAGTTTCAAAAAATCACATGCAAGATAGTGACATCTGATATTTGAGGTTGTGAAGGTATTAGAGGACAGCAAGATACTTTGTGCTCACATGGGTGACATCTGACAGATCCCAAGAGAGCTGATAATCTACAGCTCTATTCTGTAGCATGTGCAGTATTTTCCACATTGCAGTGTCCATGTGGTACCCCACCCAGTTCAGTATTTAGCTATTAAAATAAAAGCTTCAAATCCTAGGGGAGGCAGGGGGATTTGTAAGGACCAAGTATCTTACTGTCCTTTGAGAAAGCAAGTTTGCTTACTGTAAATGGGTTCTCTGTAGACAGGATGAATTAGCCATGACTTCACTCTATGGCACTGCACAGACCCTTCTTAGCTCAGAGGTTTTGCTCTGAGCATATGTGGGAGCTCCCATACAGGAGAACCCCTAAATCAATTTTAGAGCTAAGTCTAGCTAGGTAGTCCACTCTCCAGGGAGATGGGTATTTAGCATGGCTAATTCATCCTGCTGCCTACGGGGGAACTCCACTTACATTAAGCAAGCTTGTCTTCTGTCAACACATGGGACTGAATTAGCCATGACAAATAGCAAAGTTCCAAGCTAAAGGCTGCAGCAGTGCATTTACTGATAAAAACTAGACTCCACCATGGAGAGTAGACTATTGTGTGAACAGGTTGCACTTCACAGCTTATCCAAAGTTTACTGTCAATTTTTGATAGATTGTCCAGACAGTAATATGACATGATGTGCACTGATAACCAGGTTGCAGCTTTCTAGATAGATATCAGACAGGCACAACTTGCAGATGAGCAACTGATGCAGCCATGGCTCTCACTTGATCCTTTACTAAATCTAATCTGGAGGCCACTACCACAATGTGCAATACAGATTGCTAGCCAATTGGACAACCTATATTTGGCAACTGCTATGCTCAGACAGTTAGGATCCTAAGATGAATAGTTGCAAGGTCTGATGTGGCTAATTTCTTTTGGTAGTAGGCCAAAACTTTTACAATCCAGTGTAATTACGGGCTCTTTCATGTGCAGCAAGTCTTGGAAAGAATGTAGCATGATGGATTTATATGGAAAAAAAAAAAAATCAGACACCATTTGGTAGGAACTTTGGGTGGGTGTGGAGAATCCTGTTCTGGAAGAACAGCATATATGGAGAGTAATGTGCCAATGCCTGAAGCTCACCAGCTTCTGACTGATGTGATTGCCAACAAGGAATACTACTTTCCATGTGACAAACTTCAAAGAAGCCAACTAGTGTTTGGAAAGGTGACAAGTTATGCCAGAACATTAAGATCCCCTGAACAGATGATTTGGCCACCAGAGATTTAGTATGCCATAGGCCTTTCATATACTTCAACACGAAAGGATGAGTGGAAATAAGAAAATTATTCCTTACCTGCTAATTTTTGTTCCTGTAGTACCAAGGATCAGTCCAGACAGTGGGTTATCTTCCCCTTCCAGCAGATGGAGTCAATTAGAACTTTGAAGGATGCTTCCTTATAAGGTAGTGCACCTTCTACTAATCCTCAGTATCGAGTATATCAAAGCAAAGAGGAAAATCAGGATGGATCAAGAATAGAATTAAGTAACAAATAACAGTGTGCAAAAGGCACAAAACAGTGTCAAACAACAAACTTGCAGAATGAACCATTAACCAGCCAAAAGAAAAAGGGCACTGAAGAACAATTTGAGCAGAGAGGCAATCCCAAACCCAATAAAACAGTCAGGGAGGGCGTCTGGACTGATCCTTGGTACTACAGGAATGAAAATTAGCAGGTAAGGAATAATTTTTTCCCTTACATACCAGGATCAGTCCAGACAGTGGAATGTACCAAAGCTTCCCTATGTGGGTGGGTCCCGGAAAGCCCTGCTCAAATGACCATAGAGCCAAAGGAGCCAAAAGTAGACTGTGTGTAGACTATAATGATGAGCAAAGGTATGTAACGATTTCCAAGTTGCCGCTCGACAAATCTCCTGGAACAAGACAGATTGCATCTCCGCCCAGGAAGCAGCCTGAGCTCGAAGAGAATGGGCCTTTACATCTGCCGGAGGTTGTCAACCCGCTCCAATGTAGGTCACCAAGATCGCCTTCAGCCAGTGAGCAATGGTAGTTTGACGCCTTGGCCCCCTTCCTCGGACCATGCCAGAGAACAAAAAGATGGGCCGACAAGTGAAAATTAGTGACTTCCAGATAGCGAATGAGGATATGCTTGACATCTAGCTTGCGTAGATCCGCTGATGCGTCCGCTGAGAAGGACGGAAGCTCTGTCTGATTCAAGTGGAACTCGGAAACCACCTTGAGCAGAAAAGCAGGCACAGTGTGCAAGGAAACTCCCGAATCCGTAAAACGAAGGTAGGGCTCTCTGCACGAGAGTGCATGAAGCTCCGAGATTCTGCGGGCAGAACAGATAGCTACCAGGAAAACCATCTTGAGAGTGATATCCTTCAGGGTCACGGAACGCATGGGTTCAAAGGGTGGACAGACCAAGATTCGGAGAACGAGATTGAGACTCCATGAAGGATAAAGAGCGTGGACCGGGGGTTTCATGTGCTTCACCCCCGAGGAATCTGATATCCGGGTGAGAGGAGAGGGAAGTTCCCTCATTGATGAAGTAGAGCCTAGGGCAAAGACTTGCACTCTCAGCGAGTTGTAGGCCAGACCCTTGTCCAGTCCCTGTTGAAAAGATAGGATCTGAGCCACTGAGGCAGTCCATGGCAACAGGTATGGAGGTACACCAGGTCTCAAAAAAAAAAACCACAAACAACTTTCCATACCTTGATATAGGAGATGGAGGTAAACGTCTTTCTAGCCTTGAGGAGGGTCGAGATAACGGCCTCTGGGTATCCATGCCGCCTCAGCCGGCACCTCTCAAAAGCCAGACCACAAGACAAAAGCAATCGGCCTGGGCGAAAGATACCGGACCTTGATGCAGCAAGCGTGGAAGGTGACCCAGACGAAGAGGTCTGTCCACTGCAAGATTGATCAAGTCCGCACACTACAGGCGACGGGGCCATTCTGGCGCCATCAGCATTAAGGGACCCTGGTGGGACTATTCTCCGGAGCACCTTGCCCAAAGGCCAAGGGGGAAACACGTAGAGGAGAATGTGACGGGGCCAGGGGAGGATTAAGGCATCCACTCCCTCTGTGCTGTACTCTTCGGCAACTGAACCACTGAGCTGCCTTGGCATTCCGGGAGGTTCCCATTAGATCCAGATAGGGGGTTCCCCCATCTGTGGAACAGGAGATTCACTGCCTCCTCTGAGAGTTCCCATTCTCCGGGATCTAGATGTTGACGCCTGAGAAAGTCGGCTTGAACGATGTCTACGCCTGCGATGTGGGAAGCTGCTAGGTGGGAGAGATGAGTCTCCGCCCACACCAACAACCTGTCTGTCTTCAAAGAGACATGCTGGCTCCCCGTGCCCCCTTGGCGATTGAAGGTCACAGTGGTCGCATTGTCAGAGTATTCGGACTGCGCGATGGACGAGAGGTAGGAAGCAACGCACTGCTCTGGTCTCCAAGCGATTGATCGGCCAAGTTGCTTGGGACGGCGTCCACTTCCCTTGTGCAGAACTCATCTGACACACTGCTCCCCAGCCGGAGAGACTGACGTCCGTCGTGACAATTACCCATTTCGGGATGTCCAAAGAACTCCCTGGAGAAGATGAGAGGTTGAACCACTACGAGAGACTGTCCTTGGCTCCCTGCGGGAGAGGGAGGATGGCGTGGAAGTCCCGAGACACCGGCTTCCAGCGGGAGAGTAAGGTGTGCTGTAAGGGACGCATATGTGCAAACGCCCAGGGGGACCAGATCGATGGTGGAAGCCATGGATCCCAGGACCTGGAGATAATCCCACACCGTTGGACGCGAGAGACCGATGAATCGCTGTATCCGAGTTGAGTGTATGAGCCCTGTCCGGGGGCAGAGACACCTTGCCCAGTGCTGTATCGAAATGCACCCCAGGAAGTCCAGAGACTGAGATGGAGAAAGGCTGCTCTTGGCGAAGTTGACCACCCAACAGAGGGAGTGAAGAAGCATCAACACCTTGTCGACTGCCTGGTAGCAATGAGCTGAGGACTTTGCCCGAATGAGCCAGTCGTCCAGGTATGGATGCACCAAGACTCCCCCCCTCCGGAGGGTGGCAGCTACTACTATCATCACCTTCGTGAAGGTTCGAGAAGCGGTCGCAAGACCAAAGGGAATCGCTCCAAGAGCCAAAAGCCTGTCGAGTGTATGCCGGACTATGAGTTGTTTCTGGACTGGGCCACATGGAGAGAAGAGGAACCTGTCTCTTAGCAACTGAGCAAATTCTAACACGTAGCCATGTCTTAGAATATCCAGGACCCACTGATCTGACATGTTGACCCACTCCTCGTAGAAAAGGGAGAGACTTCCCCCTATTCTGGGGATGAGGGAGTGGGCACGAAAGGACTGAGTCCAGGATTGAGATCGAGAGGACGGCTGACGAGGAGCTGCAGTCCTTGCCTGGCGGAAACAATGTTGATTCCTGAATCGGCTTCTAGTGGAGTTAAACGATCTAGAAGAATGAGGGCGATCCTCTGGGCAGTTTGTGTACCTTATTCTCCGAGGGATTTGATAATCTGGTCCAGATCCTCCCCAAATAGTAGCTTGCCCTTGAAGGGTAGGGATTCCAGCTGTGACTTGGAAGAATCCGCCGACCAGTTGCAAAGCCAGAGGAGGCGTCTAGCCAAGACTGCAGAAACCATAGATCTGGCCAATACTCAAATAGCATATGGATCAGATGCTGTATATGACATGACAGCCTCCAGGTGGTCTGCCTGAAGTGCTTCCTCAGGAGGCAACTCCTGGGAGCTGAGCAGCTGTTGAAGCCAGCTGAGGCCTGCATGCTGAGCAAAGGAACTACAAATGGCTGCCCGGACCCCCAGGGCAGACACCTCGAAAACTCTTAAGATAAACTTCCAGCTTTCAATCTTGAAGATATCACAAGGCTGCACCACCCATTACTGGAATGGTAGCTCTTTTCGTCACTGCTGAGACTGCAGAATCTACTTTGGGAACCTTAAGCGCCAGGAAATCATCTGGGAGAGGATACAGCTTATCCATGGCTCTGCCGACCTTGAGGGAGGAACTGGAGAATCCCATTCCCTGGATAACCAGTTGAAGGAATGTGGGATGGGAAGGAAAGGACCTACATGGCGGATGTAGTCCAGCCAGAAGGGGGTCCCCTTTCTTTGCTGGTGGATTAGGCTCAGGCGGGTCCTGAGGGGCCTCAATGTCCAATTCCTGTGGGATATGTGGAATGAGGGGGTCCAGCTCATCCCTCTGGAAGATCTGCAGGACTCTAGGATCATCCCCTTCCAATTGAGCCGTAGTTGAAGGTTCATCTGGATCCAGGTCCTGCTGAGGAACAGACCCCCCCCGAGGGGTGTACCAAACAGACCCTTGGAGCACTTGAGGTGGTCCAAGGTACCCCTGGTTCTGGGACTACTGACCCTTGGCCACTCCCCATGGTCTGGGCATTTCCCAAGACCTCAGTGGAATCAGCCATTCTGGGTACCTTAGGAGGAGGTCCTGCCAAACGTTCCTGGTGCTGGCCCATTCTGACCAGGTAAGCATTGTGAAGCAGAACAAAATCCGTGGAAAACTGAGGTGCCCCGATGGAGGAAGAGTGGGAAGATCCCCTGACGGAGGAAAAGGCTCCAGAGGTGGAACGGGTGTCAAAACCAGTGGCCGAGATGAAAAAGGAGCGTCCTGCTCTTCTATTAGTGCCAGAGCAGCCAAGTCTGGAGACAAAATGGCCACCGCTCCTACGGTCAGCGGGATCGGGGTCAGCCCTTGAGCGTCGAGGCGTGCCAGAAGACGAGAACCAGAACAGCCTGGCAGTTGAGAGGGTCTATCCCCACCAGGGAGGCAAGCTGTGCAAATCCCCTCACGGGAGAGCCTCGACCCAGGCTCTCCACAAGTGCAGCACCTGGACGAACGAGGCATGGGGGAACGATGGACCCGCGAGGGAACCAGCATGGTTTAAAGCTGCGGGAAGCAGGAAAAACCTCTGCTTCAGCCTGTTCTTCCTCACGCTCACCAGGTTCATGGTTGTAAGAAGCGGGTAATAGCCTCCGCTTCAGTCCTGCTCTCTATCCCTCAGCGACCCACAGATAGAGGCACAGAGGAATAACGCCTCTGTGCTGGCTGCCCCGAGGAAAACTGCCATCTCAGGGGCAGCGGGCTGGATAGCAGCCACAGGGGGAGAGTTCAGCACCACCGACTTGCACCCCGTAGAGAGGAAATAACCTGTCAAAAGGAAATAAACAAACTTACCCTGACAAGAGATGGGAGGGGTGGGGAGAGCTGCAAATAGTACTGCCTGCAAGCAATAGAATGCTCCCACTAAAACAGGAGCAGAGGCTATAGGAAAGCTCTCCAAATAATTCCCTCAGAAAATTCAAAGATTTTTTTTTTTAATTAGACTTGATCCATCCAAAGAAAGAGGAAAGCTGAGGAAAATAGAGAAAATTCCTAAAATAGCTTTCTAGTCATCTGTGGGGAATGAAAGCCACCACTGTCATCTTTTGGAGTCAAGAGAATACTGAGGATTATTAGAGGGTGCACTACCTTATAAGGAAGCATCCTTCAAAGTTCTAATTGACTCCATCTGCTGGAAGGGGGAGATAACCCACTGTCTGGACTGATCCTGGTACGTACAGGGAACAGAATGTCTTCTACCCGAACATGGTAGGCTATGGCACAGAGCTGCACCTTGACTGAAGTACTAAGTCCTGAAGAGGAAAGAACAAATACCGAAACAGCTTCTGTGGCTTACATATGAAGGGGTCCAGGGAGCTTTGACACCAGTATGAGAATAGTTTCCCTTTAAATCTAAGGCCTTTTCAGAGGGCTTTCTGGCAGATAATACAAGTATGGAGAAGTTTATACTTCTTGATTCTTTCCTTTAGCCTTGCTATACCAGTCCAGAATGTGATTAGGCTATTTCTCCACTGCAGCAGATAGCGGCAGAGCACATGACTGACATAACTACTTATGTGGTGTGCAAATCTGTTCATGCCAGTATTCCCATGACAATCTAAACCTTGTATTAATTCCTTTTAAAGCTAGAAATGTTTTAAAAATATCTTCCTCGAAACAAAATAAATGAACTTAGCCAAGAGAATTTCTTTAGATAAAGTTTAAATTTAAATATTCAATAACTAGGGATTTTCCAACATTACATTAAGATGTTACCTACCTGGGAAGTTTTCTGAACTTGTGTAGCAGAACTAAAGTAAAGAAAATTAAAGTAAAAATTGCTCCTTTTTCATCCTGCTACACCAGTCCAGAACTGAGAAATACCAAAGCCCAACTAATCTTTGGGGAGGATATAAGGCCCATCCTGAATATGTTCGCTCCAAAAGCAGCATCTTAGTGATAACATCTAATCTATAATGCTTAGTAATAAATATAATGAAGACCATGTGGCAGCTTTACAAGCTTCAGTTTCTCCCCCTTCTGGACATGCAAGGAGATTCAATGCCTGGAATATAGAAAGAACTCTGTCCTGCCTCAGGAGTCCCTAAACCATTTGAGCTGCTTTAGAGGCCTCCTCTGGTCCTCTTTCACTGCAGAGACAAGTGGTACAAGCAGACAGCACCCACAGATCACCCACAATCACAAGTAATACAGCAGCTTTGCTTAGACAATTCAATTTAACAAAACAGTCTTCACACATTGGAAAAATTAACAGTCTTATGCAATGAATTTATCTTGTTAGCTTCTCTTTGCCCTCCCAAACTTTTTTAAAATAAAGGTAAGGGAGATGAAGAGGAAAAGTTTGAGGATCCTCTTGTGTTTTTTAATCTTAAACTGAAATACCCCTCTGATCTACAAAGACCCTATCTGGAGTTGGGAGCCATCGCCACAGGGCAAACTAGAAATTCAGGGGCCTGGTCCACAAACTGACTAGTTTGACTCAAGACTCCAAAGGATAGGAAAAGTCAGTCTTGAAAGCCTGCTTCCATCTCCTAGAACAGAATACTGGCTTTAACTGATCTGCAGTACACAAGCAGAGATGTTACAGAAGATCATGTGTTTTGCCTCCATCTGCTGGAAGGGTGAATTTCTCCTGTAAGACACTTATTCAGACTTTGTACGACTAAGATCTCACTCCCTCAGATTTCTTGAGGATGAGGAAAGAGTACAATCCCTGGCTATTATTGGTAGACCAGCACAGGTTCTATCACCCATTCCTGGAGAAGCAACTACCTCCCTCATGGAGTTGGAGTAAAACTGATCTGGATTGAAGACTGAGCAATGGGAAAGGGCATATCAGGAGAAACAAGTAGTAACCAAGTTCCACTGTTTTGATAATCCAGCGATTTAGTGATTTTTGTGCCACTCCAAGTACAGATAACATAAATTGCCATGCTGGATCAGAACAAGGGTTCATCAAGCACAGCATCCTGTTTCCAACAGAGGCCAAACCAGGCCACAAGAACCTGGCAGTACCCAAACACTAAGTAGATCCCATGCTACTGATGCCAGAAATAGTGGCTATTCCCTAAGTCAACTTGATTAATAGCAGTTAATTGACTTCTCCAAGAACTTATGCAAACCCTTTAAGCCCAGCTACACTAACCACATCCCCTGGCAACAAATTCCAGAGCTTAGTTGTACATCAAGTGAAATTTCTGATTAGTTTTAAATTATCTTTTCCCCCACCCCCAGAGGTCGATAGCTGAAATAGGAAAATTAGGTTCTTACCTGATAATTTTCGTTCCTGTAGTACCAAGGATCAGTCCAGACTGCTGGGTTATGCCTCCCCTCCAGCAGATGGAGTCAGAGAGAAAACTGAAAGCACCCCCTAGATATACTGGTGTGCCACCTGCCATCCTTCAGTATAATTGATATCAAAGCAGAAGAAATGGATCATCCTTCCGCCAAATAGCCAAAAATTAACTATGGCCACTGGCTAGATCAAGTAGTAAAACTCTGCAAAAGTAAGCATTAACATCGCTCAAACACTGAGCCAACCAAGCAAACAAAGCCAAAAGGCAACGAACTGAATAATCACTTACCGTATCAAGTTATCGATACCTGAAAGAGTGGAAAAGATACTGTTATGAGCGGACTCTCCTGAAACACCATTACTGGGCGGGTGTCTGGACTGATCCTTGGTACTACAGGAACGAACATTATCAGGTAAGAACCTAATTTTCCTTTCCCTGTACGTACCAGGATCAGTCCAGACTGCTGGGATGTAACCGAGCTGACTTAAATGGGGTGGGACCCCGAGAGTCCCGCTCGAAGTACGCTGCTTCCAAAGGAAGTAGGTGACGGCCCTCGAACATCAACCCGATAATGTCGAGCGAAAGTATGCAACGACTTCCAAGTGGCCGCCCTGCAAATCTCTTGGCTCGAAACCAGATGACTTTCTGCCCACGAAGTCACTTGAGAACGGAGAGAATGGGCCTTGAGCCCCTCAGGAACAGCCTTACCTCCACCAATGTATGTGGCAGCGATCGAGCCCTTCAACCAACGGGCAATAGTTACTTTGGACGCCTGAAGCCCCTTCCTGGGGCCATGCCACAAGACAAACAGATCAGACCGTCGAAAATCATTGGTAACTTCTAAATATCGTATGAGCACTCGAAGAACATCCAAACGTCTCAAATCTGACCCTTGAGAAGACACTAGTTCTGTCGCCGAGAAGGAAGGCAATTCCACCGTCTGATTTACATGAAAGGCCGATACCACCTTAGGTAAGAAAGAAGGTACCGTACGCAATGACACCCGAGTCCGAAATACGCAAGAACGGTTCTCTACATGAAAGAGCTTGCAACTCAGAGACCCTACGAGCGGACGCGATCGCCACGAGAAACACTGTCTTGAGAGTTAAATCCTTTAAGGAGCCCGCCTGAGAGGCTCAAAGGGGGCCGCATTGAGGCCTTTGAGAACCAAGTTCAAATTCCAAGAGGGGCAAGGTGGCCGCAGCGGAGGACGCAAGTTCCGAACACCACGTAAAAAGCGTGCTACGTCTGGGTGACAGGCGAGAAAGAACTCTTCAACCTTTCCTCTCAAACACCCCAGAGTTGCTACCTGAACCCTCGGAGAACTGTAAGCCAAACCCTTCAAGCCGTCCTGCAAAAACGTAAGGATTTGAGCTACAGAAGCCCGGCGTGGCGCAATCTTCGAGACACCGCACCAGGAGTCAAACACCTTCCACACTCTAGCATAAGTAAGCGTAGTAGAGGGCCTCCGTGCCCGAAGCAGTGTGGAAATGACAGGCTCAGAATAACCCTTTTTCCTTAATTGTCTCCTTTCATAAGCCAAGCCGCCAGACAAAAGCGATCCGCCAGATCTAAAAATACCGGCCCTTGCCGAAGGAGGTTCGGAAGATGACTGAGACATAAAGGCCCGTCTGTCGTAAGATGAACCAGATCCGCGAACCATGGTCTTCTTGGCCACTCCGGGGCCACTAAAATCACCCAACCACGATGCGATTCTATGCGTCTTAACACCTTGCCGATCAGAGGCCATGGAGGAAATACATAGAGGAGGACGTGACGAGGCCATGGAAGCACGAGTGCATCCACTCCTTCCGACCCGTGCTCTCGCCTTTGGCTGAAGAAACGCGCCGCCTTTGCATTGTGCCGAGTCGCCATCAGGTCTAGGTGCGGAATCCCCCATCGTAGGGTGATGAGACTCATTGCCTCGGCCGAGAGCTCCCACTCTCCGGGGTCCAAGTGTTGTCGACTGAGATAATCCGCCTGAACGTTGTCTACGCCTGCAATGTGGGTGGCCGCGATGCGGGACAGATAACGCTCCGCCCAGGTCATCAACAACGCTGCTTCGGTCGCCACCGGTCGACTTCTTGTACCGCCCTGGCGATTTATATATGCTACCGTGGTTGCGTTGTCCGAGAGGACTCGAACCGCCCGACCGCGTACCAGGGGCAGAAGGTGGCGTAAGGCTAGACGTACCGCTCTGGTCTCCAGACGGTTGATGGACCAAGAGGCCTGGCGAGGGGACCACGTTCCCTGTACCGCTCTTGATTGACAGACCGCTCCTCAGCCCGTTAGACTGGCATCCGTCGTCACTACCACCCACTGAGGAGGATCGAGATCTATCCCCTGCAAGAGGTGGTCTGGGATCAACCACCATGCTAGACTGGACCGAGCCGGTTCCATCAGCAGCAACTGGGCACCGTAATCCCCGGTTTTCTGGTCCCAGTGAGAAAGAGTGGTTTGCAAAGGACGCATATGCGCAAAAGCCCACGGCACCATTTCCAGAGTAGAAACCATATGTCCAACGACCTGCAAATAATCCCATGCCGTAGGAAAGGGGAGATCTAGTAGGTTCTGTACCTGAAGCATCAGGTTCTCCAGTCTCTGCTGAGACAGGTATACCTTGCCCACCAAGGTATCGAAACGTGCTCCCAAAAATTCCAAACACTGACTCGGAACCAGCTGGCTCTTTGCAAAGTTGACTACCCAACCTAGCGACTGCAGTTGCTGAACCACCACCTGGACTGCTCACTTGCACGAGTCCTCAGACTTCGCCCGGATAAACCAATCGTCGAGGTAGGGATGCACCAATACTCCCTGACGGCGCAGGAAGGCTGCGACTACGACGAGAACCTTGGTAAACACTCTCAGAGCTGTGGCTAACCCGAACGGGAGGGCGGAAAACTGAAAATGTTCCCCCGAGCACCATGAACCTCAGGTACCTCTGGTGGCACTCCCTGATCCCAATGTGAAGATACGCCTCGGCCAGATCCAAAGAAGCCAAAAATTCTCCCCTGTGGATGGCCACAACAGATCGAAGAGTTTCCATGCGAAAACGGGGAACGCGCAAGGCCCTGTTTACTCTTCAAATCCAAAATTGGCCGGAACGTACCTTCCTTCTTTGGAACCAGGAAGTAAGTGGAATACCGACCTGTTCTGGTCTCGTCTGGCGGAACGGGCACCACTGCCCCCAGGGATTGTAACCGGGCCACGGTTTGGGCTATTACCAGTTGCTTTTCCGGAGGACCGCAAGGAGATATCATAAAAAGATCCGAGGGGCCGAGCAAAATCCAACTCGTAACCCGTGACGCACCACGTCGAGGACCCACTGGTCTGAAGTGATCTTGATCCATTCCTCCCAAAACTGGGATAACCGGCCTCCGATGCGTGGGAAGGAGGAATGGGCCCGCGCGCCTTCGTTGCGCAGGTTTGCCTGTGGCCAAACCCTGCGAGGAACCCATTCGTTGTGGTAGTCTGCCTCGAAAGGAAGGAGTCCAAGACTGAGACCTGGGGCCCTGCTGCCTTTGGGGAAAAGATCCACCCCTTCCTGTGCGAAACCGGCGTTGCCCTCGAAATCGGGACCGCGTGTTTCCGAAAGACCGCAATTGTCAGGGCTTGTCCTCCGGCAACTTATACACCTTATTATCTCCCAAGTCTTTGAGTTGATCCAACTCCTCAAACAACTTCCCCTTAAAGGGAAAAGAAGCTAGTCGCGACTTAGAAGAGGCATCTGCCGACCAACGATGGAGCCACAATAGTCTGGCTGCAACAGCCGAGGACATAGTGCGGGCCGAGGTCCTTAGCAAATCATACAGGGCATCCACTGTATAAGCAACCGCCGCTTCCACACAATTGGCCTGCTCCGCCTCTTCCGGCGGGAGTTCTTGGGTGGTTAGTAATTGTTGCACCCAGTGCAGTGTGGCCCTCTGGACCATACTGCTACAAGCCGCAGCCCAGACCCCTAAAGCCGCTATCTCAAAAATGCGCTTTAATAGGACCTCTAACTTCCGGTCCTGGAGATCTTTCAAGGCTACCCCTCCCGTGACGGGAATGGTAGTATGCTTAACCACCGCAGTGACTGCCGAGTCCACCGAAGGGACCTTAAAAATCTAACGAATCCGAGGGCAGAGGACATAATTTATTCATTGCCCTGCTAACGCGCAGGGATGCCTCTGGAACCTCCCATTCCTTAGATACGATCTGTAATACCTTAGGAGTGCAAGGGAAAGGTTTGCGGGGGGGCTCTCAGACCCGCTATAGCTACGTCCCCAGTGGAAGTATCCGTGTCCTGCTGCGGCGCTGGGATCTCCAGCTCCTTCAAAACTTGAAGAATCAAATCGTTCAGCTCGTCCCTGCCAAACAGGCGTAAAACCAGGGGGTCGTCCCCTTCGAGAGACCCCTGAGCGTCGGAGATGTCGGCCCCTGCCCCATCTGGTGAGCCCTGGGTGAGATCCGGGAACCCCGGATCGTCGGCACCCCCAAGGGAACAAGCTCCTGATTTGCCCGGAGCTTCAGCCTTTTCCTGGTCTCCCGATTTGTCCTGCACCGAAGACACCTTAGGCACTTTTAGAGGGGGGGGTTCGTCTGGCTCCCAGCCTGCTTCTGCCTCCAAAAAAGCCTGGTGCATCAACAGCACAAACTTGGAGAAAGGCACCTTCCTTTTAATTGATCCCCCCATGGGACGCACCGGAGGGGGGGGCTCTTGGGGCATCAAATTCAGAGCCACTATGAGGACTCAAAGCCGGCGGTGAAAGCGGAGGAAAATCCTCCTCCTCAGAGGCCGAATCAACATGCTGCCTCGTGGACAAGATGGCCACCGGCTCCCCCTCACTGGGAGGCGGGGCCGATTATCGCGGCGCCAACAGCCTCCTCAGCCGCGCCGAGGAGGACGGATCCGTGCTGCTGCGGGCTGTGCTCGGCCCCCGGGAGGGTCCCTCACCCCCGGGAATGCAGCGGGAGCAGAGACCCTCCCGGGAGAGTCGCGCCCCCGCCCTACCGCAGGCCGAAGAACGCAGCATCGATGAGGCAGAAGAAAAGCGTGCCAAAAATAGGAGCCCTGTGCAAGCGCCTCTAACGCCGGGTGAAAATCTCCACCCCCTCCGGAGTCCCTGGTCAGGCTAAGGCTGGAAATGGATCACTGCCTGCTACCAACAGGGCTTATGTGTCCTGCATCCACTTTTTATTCACTCTTTTTTTCTTCAAGTAAAGCCCTCTTCAGATCAAAGTCTGGAATCACTGTACTTCGGGGGGGGGGGGGGGGGGGGTGGGTGACCGGCCCACCGGTAAACTTTCCCCCAAGACCAAAAGGGACACTAATCCGGGTAAAACAATGAGAGCCAAGCTCTCAGTGCCTGCCTGTACGCTGCGCTAGCAAAACCAACAAACAACTGCTACAAAAATATCAACTTTTTTTTTTTTACACTAAGCAAGGAAGAGAATAAAACCAGTTGATCTAGCCAGCACAGTTATAAAAATCATAAAGAACACCTGAAAGATTGTTTTAGTCAGAACAGACAGGACCGCATGTTATGCCTCTCAATCTGCTGGAGTCAGGAGGAAATACTGAAGGATGGCAGGTGGCACACCAGTATATCTAGGGCAGAGCTTTCCAAAGTGTGTGTCGGGACACATTAGTGTGTCGCCTGTAGTGTGGAGGTGTGTCGCCCGGTCCACAGGGCCAGCGGAAGCAGGGAACTATAGCAGGAAGATCGGCGGGCAGTGGTGGAGCTTACATCACCACGGCCCGAAGAAAAGGGTCACGTTCACTCCTCCTTCCTGCCTGTGCAGCCCTAGAAGAAAAACGTTGCCGGAGCCGCGTGGGCAGGAAGGAGGAGGAGCATCTGCTGCGTACAGAAGAAGAGCAGCATTAATGGGCCGTTGCAGATACCACGTCGCGACGGCCCGAGAAGAGGAGGAAACCCGATAGCAGGGCCGCTGCAGATCCCATGTCACGGCCAGGGAAGATCAGGGCCTCTGAAGAGCCCATCCTTCAGCAACCCGTGCAGAGGGACAGCATGTGCCAGTGAGAGCCTGTGCTTGAGCAAGAGAGCATGTAGGAGTGAGAGAGAGACAGCATGTGCACGAGAGAGACAGTATGTATGAGAGAGAGGCATGTGAGAGTGAGAGCTGTGGATGTGTGAGATTGCATGTGAGTGAGAGCCTGTGTGAGAATGTGTGAGATAGCGTGTGAGAATGAGAACCTGATTGTGTGTTTGAGGGAAGACAGATGGAGAGAAAAGAAATAGAAAGAAAGACCCTGTAAAAGGAATTGGCAAAAAAATAAGAAAGGAAAGGTGGAAAAAAAAGCCTGTGACTAACCGATTAGAAAACTAAGATCAGACAGCAAAGGTAAAAAAAAAAAATTACTTTTTAGTGATTGGCACATGTAATCTTTGGGAATGTGCAAGTGTAGCACTTTCTCTATGCCGATCTCACAATGTACGAGATCAGCATGGAGGAAGTGGAAGCCTGCAAATATTTATTATGAGATAGGTTGTGTTGTGAAACATTTTATTTATGTATATATTTAAGGAAACATACATAAATTGTTGAAATACATTTTGTTCGTTTAACCTTTAACTTCTGGTTTGCTGGTAGACTGAATTACTGTGTCACGAAATTATGTTTGTCTAAAAAGTGTGTCACCAACACGAAAAGTTTGGAAAGCTCTGATCTAGGGGGTGCTTTCAGTTTTCTCTCTGACTCCATCTGCTGGAGGGGAGGCATAACCCAGCAGTCTGGACTGATCCTGGTACGTACAGGGAATGGTAGATTTAAGCTGGACTTGTGACTTTTGGTTTGCATCCCTCATGCTTTCTGCTTTGAACCAGTGGTGTAGCCCACCCAATTTGGACCCAGGCCCACACAACTGGAACCAGACATGGCGAACCAGACCTGCAAGGCCGTCACGGGATCCCATCCCTGCGCAGCAAAGACGACAACCCAGGGCCGGCACACTATTCTGAGCATTTGCATGGCACACATGGGGAAGCGATCCTGCGGCCGTATAGCCCACTAATCTTCCTATTTTGGGGGAGATGGAGGGAGCAGAAGCGTTGCACATAGCTTCCACTTCCTCCCCCTCCCCCCAAGAAGAAGATTGGTGGGCCATACGGCCCAAAGACAGCAGGAGGCCGGTGGCAGCAGGAGAGGCCAACTGATCATGGGAGCTTGAATGTGTGAGAGAATGAGAGCTTGAATGTGTGGGTGAGAATGGGAGCCTGGATGTGAGTGTGTGCATAAGAATGTAAGCCTGGGGAGGGGTGAGAAAGTGAGAGCTTGTATATGTCTGCAGAGAATGTGAGCTTGAGTGTGGGGGGGAGAGCATATGAGAGTGAGCTTGAGTGTGTGAGAGGGTGTGTGGGGAAGCGAAGGCAGTAGTAGAAGAGACTGAAAAGGAATTAGAAAATGAGTGACAAGGGAAAAAGAACAGGACCAACTGATTAAAAAATACAAAAAGATCAAAGGTATAAAAAAATTGAGATGTTAGATATGCCATCTTTGGGAATGTGCATTTCTTATATTTTTGTATTTTGATCTTCAGACTTTAGTTTCTCAGGCTATTTTGGTTTTATCTACATGTTTGTTTCTAATTTGTGGTCTCTTATTTCTATAAGAGGTAAAGATCGGTCTCTGTTTTGCCTGTGTGACTGAAATGCAGTATTTCTGCTAGTATGTAGTTTCTCTGTAGTAGTCCAGCTTGTTCTGTTATTCCTGTAGGTGATGTATTAATGTTCTAGGGCCTGGTGTAGTATTTACATTGCTGTTTTCATAAGATTGCTGTTATTTGAATCCTGAGAGTCAGTGCTGTGACTGTATGGCAAGGTTCTAGATGCCTTTCTTTGCAAGAGTTTGTGTTACTTCACAAAATAGCAGTGGAGGGTTCCTTTTTGCTGAGGTGACACCAGAACATGATTCATGTTCGTTGTAATGTGAATTGCCCTAGCTTTGTACCTGTTCTGATTACTTATGTTTTATTGTACTTATGAAGATTTCTTGTTTTCTGCAAAGATGGTTCATGAAAGAATACATTAATTTGTTTTATTACACAATTGGATTTGATTTTCTATGTTTGTGCATTATAAACTGCAATGAATATAAAATAAATTGATTAATAAGGAATTTTTAATGCTGGTAAGTGCTTGAAATAATTGAGATAAAATGTTTTAAAGTTTCACGCATGATGCATAATGTAGAGATTACTTACCTGATAATCTCGTTTTCCTTAGTGTATGCAGATGGACTCAAAACAAGTGGGTAAAGTGTGCTCGTGCTAGCAGTTGGAGACGGATCTGACGTCAGCACAGGTACATATACCCCCGCAGGAAGTGCAGCAATTCAGTAATCTTCCTTGCAAAAGCTGTATGGATATATGTGTAGCTGACCGATCGATTAAATGAACAGGATTACCCTGACCGATTGATAGTAGCTGGAGACCGCCAGTGTTCTCAACCGGAAGGCGTCGACACCCGACAGGATGGATAGCCTATTATAAGAAACATGGCTTACCGCGAGTCTGTGAATCCCCATGTATGCCGGCAGCCGGGCGGGATGCTGAGTCCATCTGCATACACTAAGGAAAACGAGATTATCAGGTAAGTAATCTCTACATTTCCTAGCGTGTAGCAGATGGACTCAACACAAGTGGGATGTACAAAAGCTACTCCCGGACTGGGTGGGAGGCTGGCCCAAGATCCGTTCAGGATTGCCCTCACAAATGCTGTGTCCTCCCTGGCCTGGATGTCCAGATGGTAGAATCTGGAGAAGGTAAGGAGGGAGGACCATGTTGCCGCTTTACATATCTCTGCAGGCGACAGCATCCTAGTTTCTGCCCAAGAGGCCGCTTGCGTTCTGGTAGAGTGAGCCTTGACCCGTAGAGGTGGTGGTTTTCCCACCTCTACGTAGGCTGCCTTGATAACTTTTGATCCAGCAGGCGATGGTTGCCCTGAGGCCGCTTTCCCTTGCTTCTTCCCGCTGTGAAGGACGAACAGGTGGTCCGTCTTTCGTACTGCTTCTGACATTTCCAGATATCTGGACAGTAGCCTGCCGATGTCGAGATGGCACAGTATTCGACCTTCTTCAGACTTCTTCAAACCTTCCGCGGTGGGCAAGGATATGGTTTGGTTGAGGTGGAAGTGTGAGACTACTTTGGGTAAGGAGGGAACCGTGCGAAGATGGATAGCCCCTAGGGTGATTCTGAGAAACTGATCACGGCAGGACAGCACCTGTAGCTCTGAGATACGGCTGCTGAGCATACGGCCAGCAGGAACACCATCTTCAAGGTCAACAAACAGAGGGACAGGCCTCGAAGGGGTCTGAAGGCAGGTCCCGCTAGGAATTCCAAAACTAGGTTGAGGTTCCACAAGGGCACTGGCCACTTCAGTGACGGGCGCATGTGTTTGACTCCTTTCAGGAAACGTGAAAAGTCTGTGTGGCAATGCTGTTGCTGTCACTCCGGGGACCGTAGCAGGATAGCGCTGCCACCTGAACCTTGATGGAATTGAGGGACAGACCCTTCTGAAGTCCATCTTGCAAGAAATCCAAAATGATAGAGAGTTAAGCGGCATGTGGATTGGTGCCGTGAGATTCGCACCAGGCTTCAAATACTCTCCAGATCTGTATATATGTTAGTGATGTGGAGAACTTGCGTGCTCGGAGGAGTGTATCTATTACCAGCCAGGAGTATCCTCTTTTCTTCAGTCTAGCCCTCTCAATGGCCAGACCGTAAGAGAGAATTGAGCTGGATCCTCGGGGAGGATGGGACCTTGCTGCAGCAGGTCCCTGTGTGGAGGTAGTGGCAGTGGATTCCCTGCCAGTAGTCTTCTCATGTCTGCGTACCAGGGTCTTCTTGGCCAGTCCGGGGCCACTAGAAGAACTAGTCCTCTGTGCCGCTGAATCTTGTGTATAATGGTGCCCAGCAGGGGTCATGGAGGAAAAGCATATAGCAGGAACTCCTGAGGCCATGGCTGTACCAGGGCATCGATCCCCTGGGATAGAGGATCCCGCCTGCGGCTGAAATACCTGGGTACTTGAGCGTTGGACCTGTCTGCTAGTAGGTCCATGCCCGGTGTCCCCCACTGATCTACAATCATCTGGAAAGCTGTGGGTGACAGCTGTCATTCCCCCGGGTTTAGGCTCTCTCTGCTGAGGAAGTCTGCCGTGGTGTTGTCCTTCCCGATGGACGGCAGAGATGTCCTGGAGATTTGCTTCCGCCCAAGTCATCAGGGGGAGCTATTTCTAGGGATACCTGTCTGCTTCTGGTTCCGCCCTGTCGGTTGATGTATGCCACTGTGGTGGCGTTGTCTGACACTGACTGCTCTGTTTCGAAGTCTGTGGGCAAATCGCAGGCATGCTAGCCTGACTGCCTGTGCCTCTAGTCTGTTTATGTTCCACCCCGACTCTGTTCCACCGCCCTTGGGCGGTGAGTTCTTCGCGGTGTGCTCCCCATCCGTTCAGGATGGCATCTGTCGTGAGCAGGGTCCAAGTTGGGGAGGACATTCTTGACCCCCGGCTCATGTGGCCGGGCTGCAACCACCACCGTAGCTGATTCCGCACTCTGGCTGGTAGAGGTAGGTGTAGTTCTGTGATCGTGGGCACCACCGAGATAGGAGGGCGTGTTGTAATGGTCTCATGAGCCCGTGCCCATGGTATCACCTCCAGAGTGGATGTCATAAGGCCGAGGACCTGTAGGTAATCCCAAGCTGTGGGCCGGGTGGCGCTCAGCAGGGCCAGCAGACGATTCCGGAGCTTTGATCTCCTCTTGGATGTCAGACTGACCTTGTCTTCCTGGGTGTCGAATCGGACTCCTAGGTATTCCAGCGACTGAGAAGGCTGTAGGGAACTCTTGTTCAAGTTTACTACCCATCCTAGGCTTTCCAGAAGAGCTATAACTGTTGGTTGCCTGGTGGCTTTCCTCCAGTGACTTTGCCCTGATCAGCAGATCGTCCAGGTAGGGATGGACGAGAATTCCTTCCTTCCTGATGCTGCCACTACTACTATGACCTTGGTAAAGGTCCGCGGCGTGGTGGCTAACCCGAAGGGTAAAGCTCGGAACTGGAAGTGTTGGTTCAGGACTTTGAAGCGTAAATAGCGCTGGTGATCCCGATGGATTGGGATATGCAAGTAGGCTTCCGACAGATCTAGGGATGTGAGAAACTCCCCTGGCTGTACTGAATTTGACAGACCGCAGAGTTTCCATGCGAAAGCTGGGGACCCGTAGGTGCCGGATGACTGACTCTAGGTCCAGGACGGGCCTGAAAGTGCCCTCCTTCTTGGGCACTATGAAATAAATGGAATAATGCCCAGAATTTCTCCCCTGCAGGTACTGGGATTATGGCTTTTAGGGACAGAAGCCTCCACAAGGTAACTTCTAGTGCCGTCCTCTTGAGGGGTGAACAAGGAGATTCCACAAACTTGTCCAGCAGGAGCTGAAGGAAATCCAGGTAATACCCTTCTCGGATGATGGCGAGGACCCACCTGCGGTAGAAGAGGGTTAAGCCTGCCCCCTATGGCTGCTACCCCCGGATGGGTCAGCTGATTGTCATTGTGGGGTACGGCCGGGACCCGAACCGGTTCCCCTCTTGTTGCGCTTAGTCCGAAAGGACTGGTTCCTGGCCTGCGAACGAGGTGCTTGGTAGAGAGTCCTGTAAGGGTTGAAGCGCTGAGAGTTTCTACCTCTGGATGGTCTAGGAAAAGGGCGCTGGCTCCTCCTTGACCTGTCTTCTGGTAGACGGGGTAATGGAGAGGCGCCCCATTTATTGGCCAGTTTCTCGAGGTCGCTGCCGAACAGGAGGGATCCCTTAAAGGGCATTCTCGTGAGACGTGTCTTGGAGGAGGAGTCGGCCGACCAATTACGTAGCCAGAGCTGTCTCCTGGCTGCCACTGAGGATGACACTCCCTTGGCTGCTGTACGGACTAGGTAGGAGGCTGCGTCAGTGAGGAACGAGAGAGCTGATTCCATCTCTTCTCCCGGGGTGTTTTCCTAGCCTGTGATAAACAGGAACGCGTCACCACGGTGCAGCAGGTCGCAATTCGTAGGGACATAGCTGCCACCTCAAAGGCGTGTTTCAGAATGGTGTCAATGCGCCGGTCATGTGTATCCTTGAGGGCCGTCCCCCCTTCCACCGGAATGGTGGTGCGCTTCACAATTGCACTAACTATGGCATCTACCTGGGGGCATGCCAGCATCTCCTTGGTTGCCAGGTCTAAGGGGTACATGCCAGCCAAGGACCGACCCCCTTTGAATGAGGCCTCCAGTGCATTCCATTCCAGATCGATTAGCTGCTGTGCTGCTTGTAGGAGGGGAAAATGGTGAGTCGTTTGGCACAGGCCCTCTAACAGGGGGTTCATTCTAGGTTCCCCTGGGGTGTCATGGCCCGGGAGAGCCAGTTCTGACAGGCATTATGAAATCAGGCCTGGGAGATCCTCTTTCAGAAAGAAACGCCTCATGGTCCGATATGGTTCAATCCGAGGGAAGTTCTCCCTCCTCGGGGGGCTCGTCATCATCCTCAGAGCAATCTGAATCCCCATAAGTGGGGCTTCTGGGTGGCGAGTGGCCGTGCCTAGGCCTTGAGGGTCCAGGGGCCGGGTCATTTGGTCTGTATGGACCTGTTCGGGGAGCAGACTGCATTGCGACAAAGGCATGAATCCCCTTGAATAATTCCACCCAGGAGAGCGAAGCCGGATCTGACTTTAGGAGCACCAGGTCTCTCGGGTGCCCTGGCAGCTCACCGCTGCCTGCTAGGTCCGGGGTGTTCCCTGAGGAACTGGCAAGTACGCTGGGCTGCGACCGGTCCTGGCCTTGAACTCCCAGGGCCTCTTCACATTGGGCACTTAGGGAGTCTGCTTCCTCGCTCTGAGGTTGCATGCAGAGCAGAGGCTTATATGCCTGATTCTGGAGGTGCCAGCTCCGCTGACGCATGGGTTCTCTTACACTCCATCTCGTCTGTGAACCCAGCTGGAGTCTGCGCTTTGTAATATGCGCGAAAGATGTGCGCCCAGCAACAGGTGCCTATCCACCAACATGCACCCATTGCACGGCTGACGAACCAGGGCAGAAGGCGAGCAGGCAGGCAAAATGGAGACCCCCCCTTGGCGGGTTGCCACGTAGGCAGACTCTGTTAATCCTCACGTCCTCTGAGACCAATAAGTAAAGATGTACGCCTTACCTTGTCTTCGGCGCTTCCCGGCTGCCTCTCCGCCCAAGAAGTAGCTTGCAAGTGCAACGAATGGGCACTTAGACCCTCCAGAACCGGCTGGCCCCAGCAGAGATACACGGATGCAATAGCTTCCTTTAGCCAGTGAGCTATAGTAGCTTTAGAGGCCTTCTGCCCCTTATGAGGGCTGCTCCTTAAAATAAAGAGATGATCAGAAACTCTGAAGTCATTAATGACCTGTAAGTAGTGCAAGAGAACTCGCTTAACATCCAAACAGTGTAAATCACCACTAGCCAAGCTAGCAATATCCTCCTGAGAAAAGGCAGGGAGCTCCACTGACTGACATGAAAGGAGGAGACTACCTTTGGCAGGAAAGAGGGAACAGTCTTTAAAGAGACCCCCAAATCAGAGAACCTCAAGAAGGGTTCTCTACAAGATAAAGCTTGCAGTTCAGATACCCTCCAGGCCGAACAAATAGCCACCAGGAACACTGTCTTAAGTGTGAGGTCTTTGAGCATGGATCAATGTAGAGGTTCAAAAGGCGCCTTGCAGAGAACCCAGAGGGCCAGGTTAAGAGGTTCTGGGTGCCGAGTAATTTTTGAACCCACCTAAGGCTCGCCCGCTGCATGAGACTGCTACACACCGCACGGACCCTTAAGGACAGCACCTCGAAGATTCGCTTGAGGTATAGCTCCAACTTGCAGTCTTGAAGATCTTTTAAAGCCGTTGATTCCACCACTGGGATGGTAGTGTGTTTGGTGACCACGGACACCAAAGCATCAACCTTGGGGACTAAGCATGTCGAGGGCCAGATCTGGCAGGGGATACAGCTTATCCATCACCATGCCCACCTGGAGGCCAGAATCGGGGGACTCCCATTCATGGAGTAGGAGCTGCATAAGCATAGGATGAAACAGGAAGGTACGAGGCGGAGCCCATAAGCCAGCTAGGACCAGATCCACGGTGCAGAAGTGGAGGCACTGATTGTATCTTCTGGTAGGATTCAATCCCTAGTTCCTCCAGAACATAAGGGATAAGCGGATCTAGCTCCTTGCGTTTAAATAACCGCAGGACCCATGGGTCATCTCCTACGGGTGGATTCACGAGCAGAAGATCCGGATCTGAATCAGGATCTGGCAAAGGAGCAAGTTGCAGAGGGTGAAGAGTATCTGAGCCCCTGGGTACAGTGTGGACCCTAGTAGCCCCCATGCGGGTCCAGTGAGCCAGAGCCCTGGCCACCGACCAAATGAGGAATCTTAGCCGGGGGAGGGCCCAGAATGGGATCCCCCTGAGCCTCCAAGCTGGCCAAAAGAGACCTGTGTAGAAGCACGAACTCTGTGGAAAAACCATGGTAAGGCTTGTCAGGTACCTGTGGGGGAGGGGCCCCTTGAGAATCAATTTGTAACAGGGGGGCCCCATGGGGCTTAAGTCAGGCTCCCCTCCCCCAAGGCTCTGAAATTGCTTCGAGGTCTGGCACAAGATGGCCACCGTTCCTGCGATTTCCTGAGGGAGAGCCGGCCCGGACGCACGCTTAGCGACCCAAACCAGTGTCGTCAACTTAGAAGCAGTCCTGGAGGGTCCTTCCCCTCCGGGTAAGCAGACAGGAGAGCCCTTCACGGGAGAGCCACGAAGCAGGCTCCCCGCAGGCGAGGCAGAGAGGTGACATCGGCAAGCAGCAAGAAGTCAGCTGAGCTGAAAAGAAAAAGTGAAGCGCAGGAGCCGGCAAAACAGCTGTGAGGTGCTTAAATCCCTGCCAGTCGGCATAACAAGATTTTCCCCCTCTGCTTCAGATTAAAACAAGCAGAAATACTCTCCTTTAATCCCCCTTTAAAAAACAAAACACTGTTGAACTTTCACAACAAAGGAATGGCAACGTCTCTGCAAGGGGACCTGAGGTAAGAACATCTCAGGGGAGACCAAAACAGTAAGGGGGAGTGACTGGACTACCAGTATCACCCTTGTGCAGGGAAATTGTTATGGCTACCAGGAATTGGAGTCCTAGGCTGAATAATCAAGGGGAAATCCCCCTAGGACTCCTTAAGAGCTAGGAGACAGAACTGTCTCCTGTAAGTTTAAAAACTGTTCCAACCTTTTTTTTTATATATATATAATACTTGCTTGACCCAATGTAGGAGAAGAAATATCTAAGAAGAACCGCAGGTTCATTTGACTGCATCTGCTGGAACCAGAGAAATACTGAAGAGTGCAGGGTGAGCTATGCCCATATATGGTATGCCTTTTTTTTTCCTCTGGTTCAATCTGCTGGACAGGGGACACAACCCGCTGTCTGGACTGATCCGTGTATGTACAGGGAATGAAAAATAGTTCTCTGCTCATTTTAATGCAGATTCCACTTATTAGTGAGAAAGCTGTACAACTTCAGGGGATTTCTGGATTTTATGTCTGGTCTAAATTTCCTTAATTTTCTGGCTACCAGAGCACAGGGAATAGAATTCCCACATTGCCTAATTTTTGAAGTATTGAATGGCTGCCAGCTCTTCCAGAATATCCTGAATATGGAGCATGCCAGAAGACATGTTCTGTGCAAGTGCCCTTATCCTTGGAGATGTCAATTCCCAGCACCTTTTCCAATGTATCCAGAAATCTGGAATTAGAATTCCTCATGTAGAGATGAGTGTTCAGGAGGTTCATGTAATGGAACACAGGGGATGCTGGCAACCAAGGGGTCCTTTATTACCTCTGGAGGGGAGTAATCCTGGTGAACGTGACTGGCTGGACTGCATCAAGAGTATGGGAGATTGGAAGGTGTGCCCCATGTTTCAGGGGTTAAGAACTCCTTGAGGGAGCAAATACAATACTCTGGAGAAGTATGCCTCTTTATCCTTAGCTATCAAAAATGCAAAGTCTTCAGCGCTGCCACTTGATCCAATGGCTGCTGTGCCCTTTGGTCAGATATTAGGAGTGGAACATAGTCCTTAAACTAAAGATGAGTTTTGACAATTCCCTGGACTAATATTTGCTCCAACAAGCAATTAGAAGTTAATGGCACCACCAAGCAGATAGGACCCAGTGTTTCTAGTCAAAGCCCTTGTTCAAGTAGCCTCAATGGAGAAATCTTCCCTTATTTCAAGAGCAATAAGTGGATTCTCTCCTTATGCACTTACCATCCTCCCTGTGACTAGCATTTTAGGAACTGTCAGCAGCACAGAGGTCCGGTGTGTTGACAGCACAGAGTCAAGGAAAGCAGCTTGGCTGGCACCTGGCTTCATGCATTAATTGCTCAGCAGCTAAATATTTACCCTTAATTTTTTAAAATGTAAACCATAACACTGTTACTATTATAATCTATAGAAAGACAACTGTGACAAGTCAATCTGCTATAGACCCCTATACTAAAGCTACACATTAGTAGAATACCTCACCTCAGCCATAAATGCATAATACAGATAGACCCTCACCAAATATAGAATAGAAACATGCAGTCCAAACAGAAAACTTAACTGGAAACTACAAGCTAGATTCTATAATGCAATGCAACACTGGGGAAAAATTCACCATTACTCAGAAAACAAAGTCAAGAAATATGAAGCAATAGTGAAACCATAATAAAATGTGCATATTTCAGTTGAACAGAACATCCAATAATTAAACTCATTTACATATTTTAAAAACTGCCCAAACACCAATAAAATATTTCAGTAAACCAAAACTAAGGATTTTAAACAAAGATTTCCTGGTCTCCATACCTGGAAACTTCAATTTCCAGTCACCCTGAACCAGAGATTGTTGTAGATTATTGTATGTGTATTGGGGTGTGTGCAAACTATCCTCCAGACACTCTCCCTCTACCACATACACATGCATGCACGCTCCTCCCACCCCCACAAACACGCTCTCCTCTGACCCCTACATGTCTCATGTATGCATGCACACATACACGCTCATACTAGCAGTTGCCCAGGCCGGCACCAATATTCCCCCACTGTCCTGTTCTCCCCAACCACCTTCCAATGTCCCCCTTATCTGTTCCTGTCCCCCTCCTAGTCTAGCACCAGTATAAGAAAATTATTACTTACCTGCTAATTTTCGTTCCTGTAGTACCATGGATCAGTCCAGACAGTGGGTTATGTCCCCAATCCAGCAGATGGAGTCAGCCAAAGCTTTGAGGGGGCGTCACCATAAGTACTACTACCCCCTCTGCAGGAGTTCAGTATCGAGTATATCAAAGCCCGAGTAAACAAACCCCCGTATTGGATCAAGTTGAAAGTAAACGGCAACAATAAGCCGCTTAACCTAAGTAAAGAACTGCAACCGTCCCACCAACGGGTAGGAGGTGATGAATACAGCGTGTCAACCCAACAGGGCACTGTGACAAACAGTGAAAACTGAGAAATCGTGAAAGACAGAAAACACGACTGTATCTTAGAACAACAGCCAAGCAGGATTAGAACCCAAACGCGGTGGGCGTCTGGACTGATCCATGGTACTACAGGAACGAAAATTAGCAGGTAAGTAATAATTTTCTTTTCCCTGTACGTACCTGGATCAGTCCAGACAGTGGGATGTACCCAAGCTTCCCTAACTCGGGTGGGGTCCTGCGAGGCCTGCTCGTAGAACCTGTTCGCCAAAGTGTCCAGAGACAGAAGAGGCGAGGTGCAGACGATAGTGCCTCGAGAACGTGTGTAACGATTTCCAGGTGGCTGCGCTACAGATTTCTTGAGAGGAAACAGAGCGAGCTTCCGCCCAGGGAGCCGCCTGAGAGCGTGTAGAGTACGCTACAATGCCGGGCGGGAGAGTCCGCCCCACCCCAACGTAGCAAACGGCAATGCCGGCCTTCAGCCATGGTCGTCTTCGAGGCCTGAGATCCTGTCCTAGGGCCGGACCAAAGTACGAAGAGATGGTCAGAAGTCCGGAGGTCATTCGTAGCCTCCAGGTAGAGGAGCAGTGTGCGCTTGACATCCAGGAGTCGGAGAGCCCTCGGCTCAGAGGAGGAGAAGGACGGCAGTCCCACCGTCTGATTGACGTGAAACGTAGACACCACCTTCGGAAGGAAGGAAGGAACAGTGCGAAGAGAAACTCCAGAGTCGGAGAAACGGAGATAAGGCTCTCTACACGACAGGGCCTGCAGCTCCGAGATGCGTCGAGCGGAGCAGATGGCCACCAGAAACACAGTCTTGAGGGTGAGGTCCTTGATCGTCACATTCCGCAGTGGCTCGAACGGGGGCCCCGACATGGCACGGAGCACAAGGTTGAGACTCCAATGTCCGGGTGTTGCAGCAGAGAGCCCCCGTCGCGCAGGAGCGAACCAAGGGCGGCCACCTGAACCCGGAGCGAGTTGCAGGCGAGCCCCTTGTCCACCCCCGCTTGTAGAAACTGAAGGATCTGGAGAACAGAAGCCGAAGCAGGTCTCGTGTTCTGGTCAGTACACCACAGCTCGAAAACCTTCCAGACCCGAGCATAGGCCACGGCCGTCGAAGGCTGTCGGGAACGCAACCGCGTGGACACTACCGCCTCCTGGTAGCCCTGGCGCCGAAGACGGTGCCTCTCAAAAGCCAGGCCGCAAGACAGAAGAGTTCTGCCTGATCGAAAAATACCGGGTCCTGGTGCAGGAGGCGGGGGAGATGTCCCAGTCGGATGGGTCCGATGATCACCAGGTGGAGAAGGTCCGCAGCCCAGGGCCGTCTTGGCCACTCTGGGGCGACGAAGATCACAGTCCCCTGATGAGCCTCTATTCTGCGGAGTAGTCTTCCCACCAGTGGCCAAGGCGGGAACGCGTATAGGAGGAGATTTGTCGGCCACGGGAGTACTAGGGCATCCACTCCCTCCGCTCCTCGCTCTCTTCTGCGACTGAAGAAACGGGGAGCCTTGGTGTTTTGTGCGGACGCCATCAGATCCGTGTGGGGAGTTCCCCACCGCTGGACCAGAAGTTGCATCGCCTCGTCTGAGAGGGACCATCCTCCGGGATCCAGGAGCTGGCGACTGAGGAAATCCGCCTGGACGTTGTCCACGCCTGCGATGTGCGAGGCCGCCAGGCGGACCAGATGACGTTCCGCCCACTGCATCAGCATCGCTGCCTCGAGCGCGACTTGCGGGCTGCGAGTGCCGCCCTGGCGATTGATATAGGCCACCGTGGCCTCGTTGTCCAATAAGATCCGAACCTCCCGAATCCGAAGGAGTGGCAAGAAATGTCGCAGAGCTAGTCTGACCGCTCTGGTCTCCAGGCGATTGATGGACCACTTTGTCTCCTCCGTGGACCACGTCCCCTGCTTGGCGCCGCGGCCGCAGACCGCTCCCCAGCCGACGAGGCTGGCATCGGTGGTGACTACCACCCAATCTGGCAGGTCGAGGGACACGCCGCGAGCCAGATTCTTCGGATCCAGCCACCAGCCCAGGCTGATCCTGGCAAACTGCGGCAGGGGGAGGAGCATCTGGTAGTCCTGCGACAGCGGTTTCCAACGGGAGAGAAGTGCTCTTCGTAGGGGCCGGAGGTGCGCAAACGCCCAAGGAACCATGTCGATGGTGGAGCCCATCACCCCCAGGAGCTGCAGGTAATCCCAGGAGGTGGGAACTGGTAATGCAGAGAACCGCTGTGTGTGTTCTCGCAGGGCGTGCACCTCGTCCAGGAAAAACTTCGCTCGGATGAGCCAACCGTCCAGGTAAGGAGGAACTAAAATACCCTCTTTCCGAAGAGCCGCCGCCCCGACTACCATGATCTTGGTGAAAGTGCGCGGTGCCGTCGCCAACCCGAACGGGAGCGCCACAAACTGGAAATGTTGTTCCAGGATCTTAAACCGGAGAAGACGATGATGCTCCCGGTGGATGGGGATGTGAAGGTAGGCCTCCGTCAGGTCCAAGGAGGCTAGGAACTCCCCTCGATGCACCGCCGCAATCACCGAGCGCAGCGTTTCCATCAGAAACCGAACCACCCGGAGGGATTTGTTGACTTCCTTCAAGTCCAGGGTGGGCCGGTAGGAGCCGCCCTTGGGTACCACGAAGTAGATGGAATAATGGCCCAAGCCCACCTCTCTGGAGGGCACGGGCGCAGTGGCGCCAATCTCCCGAAGCCTGTCCAGTGTCAACTGCACCTCCCTTCGCTTGGAGACAGATCCGCAGGGGGAGAAGATGAACCGTCCCTTTGGAGCGCGGACAAATTCCAACGCGTAGCCGTGTTCTATGGTGTCCAAGACCCACTGGTCCGAGGTGATCCGCGCCCACTCCTTGTAGAAGAATGCCAGCCGTCCCCCAATCCGGGGGACGGTGGAGTGGGCGAGCCGAACATCATTGGGAGGACGTGGGAGAGGGTTGTCCCGTTCCCGAGGCGGGACGCACAGGCCTACACCCGCGAAGGGAGCGGGACCAGGGCTGCGACCTGGGGGCAGAGGGCCTGGAGACCGCCGGTCTGTAGTTCCTATAGCGCCGTTGCGCCCTGGATCTGGTGCGGGAGGACGAAAACGCCCTGGAGGGCCTGTACCTGTCCTCCGGCAGGCGATGGACTGCGCTTTCCCCCAGTGACTTGATGATCTGGTCCAAATCCTCTCCGAACAGGAACTTACCCCTGAATGGCAGGGAACCCAGGCTCGACTTGGAGGAAGTGTCCGTCGCCCAGTTGCGAAGCCATAGAAGGCGACGCGCCGCCACTACAGAGACCATGGATCGGGCCAGGACCCGAAGCAGGTCATAGAAGCAGGTCATAGGAGGCGTCAGCCCCGTAAGCCACCGCAGCTTCCAGCCTATCCGCTTGGGCGGCCTCCTCGGCCGGCAGAACCTGAGAGGTGAGAAGTTGTTGCACCCAGAGAAGACTCGCCCTCTGCGGAGACCTCGAAGACCCGCTTGAGGAAGACTTACAACTTGTGATCCTGCGTATCCCGTAAGGCCGCGCCACCCGTCACTGGTATGGTCGTCCTCTTCGTGACCGCAGACACCGCGGAGTCCACTTTCGGAACCTTGATGAGATCCAGGAAATCCTCTGGTAGCGGATACAGCTTCTCCATGGCCCGACTGACCTTAAGGGAAGCTTCCGGGGCGTCCCCACTCCCTAGTAAGAAGCTGCAGGAAGGAATCATGGATGGGAAACGCCCGAGCCCTCGGCCGGAGGGCTGCCAGCACCGGATCTCCCTTCTTGGCCGACGTGACGACGGCGGGCGCTACTGGAGCGGGCGGGTCCGGCGGCGGATCGAGATCCAGCTCCTGGATCCAAGACCCACTTGGAATAAGTTCGTCCAGCTCTTCCCCATAGGAGAGACGCAGCGTGTGCGGATCGTCCCCCTCTGTGGTGGAATCCCCTTGGCCCCCTTCTCCCAGGTCCGGCCCAGGAGACGCCGGGCCTGTCACTGCTCCCTCGGAGCCCGCAGGAATCCAGGTGCGGGCGGGAGGCAGGGTGGCCCCCACACCCGCCGGGACGGGGGGGGGGGGCCTGAGAGGGAGGCGAGAGCCGCGGGACCTTGGCTGGAGACGGTGCTGCGGGAGCGACGAGGCCCTGCAAATACGCAGTGTGCATTAACAGTACAAAGTCCGGGGAGAATCCCGGCCTAGCCCCGGAGGGGGGGGACCCCGTGGGACCCTGGCCCGTCAGGCTGTTGTCCGGCAGCCAATTCGGTGGAGAAACCTCGGGGGAGTCCCTGTCATCCAGCGCTGCCTGAGTCCCCTCAGAGCGCTGGGCATGTAAAATGGCCGCCGTTCCCGCCAGTAATGGGGGAGGGGCCGGCCCGCGCCGCCCGGGCATGCCTGTCAAACCGAAAATTCGCTAAGGGACTGCGATGGGCCCTCCCCCCCGGGGAGGCACCGGGCACAGATCCCTTCACGGGCAATCCGCGATCCCGGCTCACCGCAGGTCGAGCAACGTGCTGGCCGCGGCATCGTGAGCACTGCTGGCAACAGAGGAGACAGGCAAAATAAACGAAATGCCTCAGGGGGGGGCCGTGAAGGAAAACCGCCGGCGCGGGGGGGCCCGAGCGGCCTGCACTGCCCGCCGATGAAGAACGGTTCCGCGGGGGGGCCCGAGCGGCCTGCACTGCCCGCCGATGAAGAACGGTGTCGCGGGGGGGCCCTCCTGGCCTCACAACCCGCCAACGAAGATCTCCCCGCTCACCTCCGCAGCCCACGAGGAACCGGCAAAATGGCTGCTGGTGAGGGAGAAAAACGCGGCGAAGCCGAAGCAGCCGCGAGCAAAATCAGCTGCAAAGAGAAACACAGAAGAATGCACTTACCCCGGTTCACAAGTTACAGCTAGCACCGAGAGAGAAAGAGAGTGAGAGACAACGCAGAGGGAAGTCACGCCGTCCCAAATTGAACCCTCTAACTTTTTTTTTTTTTTTTTTAAATAAAGCAAACTTGATCCAACAGAAACAGTGAGAGAAAAACAGAGAAGACAAGTAATCACTGTAAGAAATGGTTTCAGGCAATCTGGAGCAACCCAGATTCTACTACTCGCATCTGCTGGAGTCAGAAGATACTGAACTCCTGCAGAGGGGGTAGTAGTACTTATGGTGACGCCCCCTCGAAGCTTTGGCTGACTCCATCTGCTGGATTGGGGACATAACCCACTGTCTGGACTGATCCAGGTACGTACAGGGAACTCCATTCTCTTCCAAGCCAGCATCAATATCCCCTCCTCCCAACCCCAGGGTCCCCGTCTCTTCCAGTTTCCCCTCAAGCCAGTTCAGTACCATATTTCCCCACTAACATCCCCCTCAAACATTTCTCCCTGTCCCCCAGATTCCACCTGTCTCGCTTCCCCTAACAAGCAACATCTGTCTCGCCAAATTGGGGATGCCCCTCCCCCCGAGGGGCTGCCTGGACCGCTCTGAGGTCTGCAAAGCTTGAAATGTCAGTGGTAGAGTGTCCCTTGCCACTGCTCCTTTTTAGCAGGACATAGAAACAGCACACTAGCACCGACTAGATTGCCCAGGGTACTCTTAGGCAGTCAGCAGTACCTGCTTCCTTACTGGTGTCTACCATGCCTCTTCCACGTGTGCCCAACACTACACTTGTGTAGCTGCAAGCTACACAAGTGTAGTGTTGTCAGCCCTGGGAGGGAGGGAAGCTGTGGCAACCATTCTGCTGCTCAAGAGGCTGATCTGCCTGTCCCAGTATAGCAGGCAGTGCTCTCCTGATCTGGTGCCAATGGTGGTGGCCATAGACTAGCTACAACTTTGCATGAGGCAACACCCATATGCAGAACAGCCACATGCTCAGTAGAGTAAAATCTAAGCTAAGAGAAGGGTCTATTTAGCACCAGACATCACTCCATGTGTCATGGCTAATTCAGTCCTGCTGGTCAGAGAAAGCCCTTTATATCAAGATGGTGTAATGAAAATGTCAGAAGGCACACAATGCAAACCAGTGAACTAATAGTGAAAGTATATTTACCTCAATCATACTTGCCATATACTGCACATGTTCTGCTAGTTCTATTAGTTCATCATTCTCTTGTTTTAGATGAAAAATTTCAGAGTCTTTGTGTTCAATTTCTTTATGCAACTAGAACAAACAGGATAAAGGTACACCTAAGCAAGAGTATCCCCTCAATGCAAACAAAAAAAAAAAAAAAGTAATTACCCTTTCATTTTCTTGGAGAGCATCATAGAGAGCCTTTCTTCTTTCTTCAGCCACATCTTTCCAGTACTGAAATGGTGGATTTTCTGAAGTTGATAAGATTTTAATCAAAATTAATTTTAAAGTCTTTAAATAAATATTTTTGTGAAGGTACTCAATCTCATAAGAACATAGGACTTGTCATATTGGGTCAGACCGAAGGTACATCAGGCTCAGTATCCTGTTTCCAACAGTGGCCTATCCAGGTCACAGGTACCTGGCAGGATCCCATGGGTTAGATTCCATACTGCTTATTCCAGGGATAAGCAGTGGATTTCTGTAGCCAACTTAGTAATGGAGTATGGACTTTTCCTCCAGGAACTTGTCCAAAGGCAAGATATCAGCAAAAAGGCTGAAAAACTAAACAGATGTTTATAAATGGCTACTGTAACTTTATTTGCAACAGTTTGTTTAGATTATACAGCATATACATGGAATTTAGGAGCCTTTTAATATAGGGGAAGTTTGTGGCAGAGAAAACATACCTTTTATCATAAGGTCAAAGGCTTCTTGAGAAACTCCTGTTAAGTTTTCGTTTTCACTGTATTCTGGATCTACCGCAACTTCTATTTTATTTTTCTTTAAAGTTAACTTGTCATTCCGAAGCCTTTTCATTGAAGATTTTGAAGGCTAAAATTAAAAAAAAAAAAAAAAAAAAAGAGTTATGAATTGAATATCTGATCTGGACAGAAAACCATTATAAAGATCTGAATATCTACAGTCAAGGCCACAGTTTACCACTACAAATTCCCAACTTCCCTAGTCTGTAATAAATAATGTGATATTCTGTCAAAGCACATTGACATACTCCACATTTCTGGCCAGGTCTGATCAATTCTCTGTATAATGCACATAGTATATCACATCAACCTAGAAATTCTTCCTAGTACTATACAACTCCATGTGAAATGTAACTGCTTATCTAGTTATCTTCTCATGCATCCAATTTTGCTTCCCATTCCCCTTGCTAAGTATAAAACAGCTCTGAGTGTCCAGGGATTCACAAGCTGTCAGAGGGAATTAACAGTTCTTTGGCATGTACCAAGCCCCAAATTCCTTTCTTCCTGGATGTATGAGCCGGCCCCTGGCTGCCTCCTCAAGGCTGTGCTGCTCTCCGATCACCGAACGTGCCTGGCCAAGACCGCAACCCCCCCTCACCCCCGCAGCCTCCATAGACTCTGCCCACCCATGCTCACAAGGCGGCGACATGGGACATTACAGGACATTTAAAGGGGGAGACTGAGCGCGACAAAGGAGCCCACCCCTTTGTGCGCCCCAGAGGCAGCACAGTAGCAATCTTCATCCCATCAAAACCTAGCAGTCACACAGCTACAAGCTCTCAATGGACCCCTCCTCCTTGTGCCAACAGACTCCACACTCTAATAGAATTCTAACAGACTGATAGATTAGAAAACAGATTAAATTTGCTCTAACAAAGCGATCTACATTTGTTCTACATATTTGTACTCTTACTATTTGAAATGTCTTGACTATTCCCACTTTGCACCACCCCCACCTGCGCAAAGCCAACACACCCATCTATCTCCCGGAAATCATTAGTGCCCATCATGATCTCACCCCTCACCCAATTTCTAGGCCTAGCCATGCCTTTAATCAATGTACAATCTATCCTTAAAGCACCAATCCTCCACGACCTGCTTGCTCACAGATGACAATCTACATATGTGCCATCACTGAATCTTGGCTAAAGGATTCAGATCATGTCTTCCTTAACCAGCTCCCCCTACAAAATCTTCTCTATCCCGAGACCCAAAAAAAAAAAGTACACTTCTACTCATCCAAAATTCATGATCAACTGAAATGCTCTCTTCCTATGTCGCAGATCTTACAAAGTCCTCCCACCCCACCTCCCACGAAGAAAACACCAAGGAAAAATGTGAAGAGCTTGCAAAGTACTTCAACAAAATCTCCAACATTCTCATGCGTTTCCCCACTAAGCCCACACCCACTTCTCCTCTCCCAAACCATAACAGCATCAGTTTTGGTTCCCTTGACCTCACAACAACCCTTGATAGAGACCATCTTAAGATGCAGTCTCCCACATTGCAGACAATCCCCTCTAAAACCCTTCTCTCCATACCCACTACCATTGCTAAATCCCTAGCTGATATAATTAATTGCTCACTTACATTTGGCAAAGTCCCAGACACCCTCAAACTTGCCGTTGTCAAGCCCCTCCTTAAAAAACCCACCCTCAACCCCACTGACCCAGCAAACTACCGACCTATATCTAACCTGCCTTTCCTCTTCAAAATCCTCGAGAAGGTAGTCAATACTCAACTTACCGACTTCAAGGACCACAATGTCCTACAACATCCCAAATTGGCTTCCGTAAAGGTCGTAACACTGAGAATCTCGTTAGACACTATCCTCATAGGCATGGACTAAGGGAAATCATTTCTACTTTCCATCCTAGATATCGGCAGCCTTTGATACGGTCAACCACCAAATCCTTTTTCTGGGCTGGCAGAAATAGGTATTGCTGACAGCATTATCATGGTTTTCCTCCTACCTCACCCAGAGAATACTTAGTAAAAATTGACAAATCTGAATCAGCTCACATTCCACTCACGCAAGGCGTTCAAGGATCTTCCCTATCCTCCACCCTTTTCAATATTTATTGCCCTTCTGCCACCTCCTCTGACCTAGGCCTGAATTTCTTATATGCCAATGTGCAAATTCTTATCCCCATTCAAAACACGCTTAAAGAATCCCTACAATTCTGGGAATCTTGCTTAGTCTCTATTAACTCCCTATTATCCAACCTCCACCTTGCACTTAATGCAGCAAAAACTGAAACACTCATATCTAATCAACCAGAACATACAGCTCCCTCTACCTCTCCTCTCTACTCTAACCCACTCCCCATCCCCCCTCTGTAAGAGACCTAGGAGTCGAACTAGACCAGCACCTCAACTTTAAACCACACATTAAGTCCTTGCTAAAGGGGGACTTCCACAAACTCCACATCCTTAAAAAGCTTAAGCCACTACTCCATACACAGGATTTCTGCCTAGTCTTGCAGACTACCATTCTCTCTAAATTGGATTACTGCAATTTCCTGCTCCTAGACCTCCCATACTCTACCATTAAATCCCTACAAATCCTACAGAACACCATGGTGAGAATCATAACAGACACCTGTAAAAGAGAGCACATCATCCCCATACTAAATCTGTACTGGCTACCCATCCCTTTCCACATTCAATATAAAACCCTTACCATCCTTCATAACGTGCGCCACAAAAACTCAGATTGGCTCAAGGAAATGCCCTATTTCCGTTCTTCTAATCGCCCTGCCAGATCCTCCCTTGCGGGCACCCTGCATACCCCACCCCTCAAAGTCACACACCTTTATTTTCCTTCCTCTCATCTGTCTCTCCCCTCTTCCCATGTCTCACCTACTCCCACCCCTAGCTCCTTGTTCATTGTAATTCTTCCATCCTTTAGTTAATTGTAAACCGGCGTGATGTGTCCTACGAATGTTGGTATATTAAAAGTTATTAAATAAAATAAAAATAGTACTATAGTTTTATTATACCCACAGAGCATGTCCACCAAATCAACTTAATAGCCTTTTTTTATTTTCAACAAGCTCATACCACACTAGATGCCTTTAAGAATGTCAGTTTTCACTGGCTTTTAAACATTGATAAGTTTAGCACCTACACTGAAAAGTTATAAATGGTAGTGATTCCACTAGGAAATATTACACAGCTAATGACAAATTACTACTTACCTGATAATTCCCTGCTGAATGATTGTGCTAATGTCCTCCTATGTGGCTATGTGTTCCAGGAGTTACTTACCAGTAACCCCTGGAACACAAAATCTTGAGTACTGAAATGGTTGTATTCAAGATTTTGTTACTATGTCCACAGCTGAGATATCTCTCTCTCTCTCGAGATTGCTGGCTCCATAACTGCCCTGGAATTTAATCCAGATTCAACCTCCTGAGAGAGAAGTAAAGGAAAATTAGTTTCTTACCTGATAATTTTCGTTCCTGTAGTACCAAGGATCAGTCCAGGACACCTGGGTTGTGACTCCGCACCAGTAGATGGAGACAGACTAAAACTTGTGGGCGGAGCCATATATGCCCCTGTGCCAGTCACAGCCCCTCAGTCTTACGGAATGTCAAAGTAGAACACAACCAGAGAAGTAAACAAAACTAGATACCGCTAACTAACGGGGAAAGAAACACCCCTTCTGAAAACGGACTCTCCAACCGAGAGAGCGAACAAGCGGAACAGAGCAAATCAAAACACAGAGCGGACTCTCCATTACTTCAGCGCAGCACTGCGGGCGGGATCCTGGACTGATCCTTGGTACTACAGGAACGAAAATTATCAGGTAAGAAACTAATTTTCCTTTCCCTGTACGTACCAGGATCAGTCCAGGACACCTGGGATGTACCAGAGCAACCTACTGAGGGTGGGAAGCAGAGAGTCCCGCTCGGAGTACCCTCTCTCCAAAACCCCCAGAATCGGTAGCCCGGACATCCAGCCGGTAATGCCGGACAAAAGTATGCAACGACTTCCAGGTGGCCGCCCTGCAAATCTCTTGAGGCGACACCTGAGAAGCTTCTGCCCAAGACGCTGCTTGAGAGCGAGTCGAGTGAGCTCGCAGCCCCACGGGAAGAGGTTTTCCCCGCACCAAGTATGCCGAACTAATGGCCTCCTTGAGCCAACGAGCGATAGTTGTTCGGGACGCTGCAGCTCCTTTCTTTGGTCCAGAGAACAGGACAAACAGATGATCCGTGACCCGAAACGGATTAGTGACCTCCAGATATCGGAGAAGGGATCTCCGCACGTCAAGCTTCCGTAACTCCCTCTCTTCGGTAGCAGAGGAGTCTCCGCACGCAAAAGCGGGCAACTCCACCGATTGATTCACGTGGAACGACGAGACCACTTTCGGGAGAAAGGAAGGAACCGTCTGTAAGGAAACCCCCGAATCGGAGATACGCAAGAAAGGTTCCCTACAGGACAGGGCCTGTAACTCGGAAACACGCCGTGCCGAGGCAATTGCCACCAAGAAAGCCGTTTTTAAAGTGAGATCCTTAAGAGTTGCGCGTTTCAAGGGCTCAAACGGCGCCGTGCATAGAGCGGAGAGAACCCAATTGAGGTTCCAAGCCGGATAAGGAAGACGTAACGGGGGGCGAAGGTGCTTAGCCCCCCGAAGGAAACGAACAATATCCGGGTGAAGCGCCAGAGACTTACCTCGCAAACACCCAAGCGCCGCCACTTGGACCCGTAGGGAACTGCACGCCAGACCTTTGGCCAGACCCGCCTGGAGGAACGCTAGAACATCAGAGATGGAAGCCGAAGTGGGGTCCACCCCTCGCTGCATGCACCAGTCCTCAAAGACTACCCAGACACGGACGTAAGCCAAAGACGTTGATTGCTTCCTGGAACGCAGTAGCGTGGCCACCACCGCATCTGAATAACCTTTTCTCTTCAGTCGATTCCTCTCAAAAGCCATGCCGCGAGACAGAAGTGATCCGCCTCCTCCAAACAGACGGGGCCCTGATGGAGTAGGGCCACCATTCCCTGGAACCGAAGGGGGGCCGCTACTGCCAGTTGTACGAGGTCTGCGAACCACGGCCGGCGAGGCCACTCCGGTGCCACCAAGATCACGTTGGCCGGATGCAACTCTATGCGCCGTAGAATCTTGCCGATCATCGGCCACGGGGGAAACACGTAGAGCAGCACATCCGGCCAGGGAAGCACCAACGCATCGACGCCTTCTGCCCCCCGCTCTCGACGTCGACTGTAAAATCGCGGGGCCTTCGCGTTGTGCCACGTGGCCATCAGATCCATGTGGGGCACCCCCCACGTTTCGCAAATGAGAAGAAACGCTTCGTCCCCCAGCTCCCACTCTCCGGGATCCAGACGATGACGGCTGAGATAGTCCGCCTGCACGTTGTCGACTCCCGCAATGTGAGACGCTGCGAGGTTGCTGAGATGTAGCTCCGACCAGGCCATCAAGCGCTGAGCTTCTTCTGCCACCTGGGGGCTCCGGGTCCCCCCCTGCCGGTTGATGTATGCCACGGTGGTCGCATTGTCCGACAACACTCGGACTGCCTTTCCCCGCAGCAATGGTAGAAAAGCCTGCAGGGCCAGACGGACCGCTCTGGTCTCTAGGCGATTGATAGACCACTGGGCTTGCGACACTGACCATAGGCCTTGAACTGAGCTCCCTAGGCAGACCGCTCCCCAACCGGAGAGGCTGGCATCCGTGGTCACCACTGTCCAACTGGGCACCAGGAGAGAGACTCCGGCGGAAAGATGACTGGGGTCTAGCCACCAACGCAGGCTGGACCTCGCGTGTCCCGCTAGAGGAAGCGGTAAGTGGAAATCCTCCGAGACCGGCTTCCAGCGGGAAAGCAAGGATGACTGTAAGGGTCGCAGATGAGCGAACGCCCATGGCACCAGCGCCAGCGTGGAAGCCATAGACCCTAGGACCGTAAGGTAGTCGCAGACCCGCGGCTGGCGGAGAGACAACAAGCGTTGTACCTGAGTTTGCAATTTGCCCCTCCGTTCGAGCGACAGAAACACCTTGCCCTGCTTCGTGTCGAAAAGAGCTCCCAGATATTCCAAGGTCTGCGTGGGTGTAAGGTGACTCTTGCTGAAGTTGACCACCCATCCCAGGGACTGCAACAGATGGAGGACCCTGGCCACCGCCATCCGACACTGATCCTCTGACTTCGCCCGAATCAACCAATCGTCCAGATACGGATGGACCTGGAGACCTTCTCGGCGCAATTGCGCCGCCACCACGACCATCACCTTCGTGAAAGTACGAGGGGCCGTTGCGAGCCCAAACGGGAGCGCCCGAAACTGGTAATGCCGACCCAGAATGCAGAATCTGAGGAAGCGTTGGAACGACGGCTGGATGCCTATGTGAAGATACGCCTCCGTGAGGTCCAGGGAGGCCAGGAACTCGCCTGGCCGGACCGCGGCAATGACTGACCGGATCGTCTCCATTTTGAAGCGAGGAACGCGAAGGCATCGGTTCACCCCTTTGAGATCCAGGATTGGCCGGGACGTGCCGTCCTTCTTTGGTACGATGAAGTAAATGGAGTAACGGCCTTCGCCTTGTTGGCTGACCGGGACGGGGGAGATAGCTCCCAAGTCCTCTAAGCGGCGGATGGTGTCTAGCACCGCCGCCTTCTTCTCGGGAGCCTTGCAGGGTGACACAAGGAACTTGTCCACTGGAATGCGAGCAAAATCTAACGCGTAGCCGTGTCTTATCACGGTGAGGACCCACTGGTCCGACGTTATTCCGGCCCATCTCTCGTAAAACGACAGCAACCGCGCCCCGACGTTGGGAACGGCGTGCTGAGGCTGCGGCGGGAGAAGGGCCGACCCCCTTTCATTGTGAAGATTTGGGCGCCGTGATGGCCAGGGCACCCCCTGGTCTGCCAAAGCGCCTCCCACGAAAGGACTGCTGCTGCTGCCACTGTGGAGTACGGGATGAGGAAGATCTGAACGAGTGCCCCGACGACCTTTGAGGTCGCGCCTTCCTGGGCCCACGAAAGCGGGACCTGGCTGAAAAGGAAGGCCGCGACCTGGATCTATCTTCGGGTAACCTGAAAGCCCTATTTTCCCCCAGGGAAGCCATCAAGTCATCTAATTCCTTGCCAAACAGCAATTTACCCTTGAATGGCAGCGCCCCGAGGTGAGCCTTAGAAGAGCCATCCGCCGCCCAGTTGCGTAGCCACAGGAGGCGGCGCGCCGAGACAGACGCCACCATGGATCTAGACGAAGTGCGCAGCAGATCGTGGAGTGCATCTGCGCCATATGCTATTACCGCTTCCAACTTATCCGCTTGCGCTGCCTCGTCTGCCGAAAGATCCGCATTGGCTTGAAGGACCTGAGCCCAGCGTAAGCCAGCTCTCAAAGCGAAATTCGTACACATGGCGGCCCGAATTCCTAGCGCTGAAACCTCAAAAATCTTCTTGAGCTGTACTTCCAGCTTCCTGTCCTGAAGGTCCCGAAGGGCTGTCGCACCCGTAACCGGGATAGTAGATCTCTTCGTTACCGCCGAAACCGCCGAATCCACCTTGGGAAACTTGAGAAGGTCCAGCGCATCCTCCGGGAGCGGGTAAAGCTTGTCCATGGCCTTGCTGACCTTCAGCCCTAACTCCGGAGTGTCCCATTCACGGAACATGATGTCCGTTGAAGAAAAATGGAACGGAAAAGCAACTGCCGGACCCGTGAGGCCTAACAGGACCGGATCCATGTTCGCTTCCTGACGAACCACCGCCGGAGGGGGGTTTATTCCCAGTTCCTGGATAATGGCTGGAATTAGAGGTGGCAATTCATCCCTACGGAAGAGCCTGACCACTTTGGGATCGTCTTCTTCCACTGCCTGTGAGCCTTTTGCGACGCCGGACGTAGCGGAGCCGTCCGCTCCCACATCGTCGGGTCCCTTCTGGGTCTCCTCAGGGGAATCAGCGTCATCCTCGGGGGAGGAATCGGTGTCCGCCTCCTGTGGGACGCCACGTGGAGGCCGCTTCCCCCGCAAGGCGCCCTGGGGCCCCTCCGCGACCCCCGAAGGCTTCCTGGACCTCTTCTGCGGTGGAGCTCTGCGAGCCTCCCTCCGGCCGCGCTTGCTTTTTTTGTATTTCAGGACCTTGCGTAACAAAAGCGCAAGGTCCTCCGACAGCGAGCTCGAATCTGAGGAAAAATCAGCGGGACTCCCCGGGGACCCTGGGTCCCCCGAGGGACCCCCTCCGACCGCGACCCGCTGCGGGGAAAGCGCGGGAGGCAAGGCCGAAGGCCCTGCCGCTTCCCGCGCCATTTCGCGGCCCGTGGCCAAAATGGCCGCCACTCCCGCGCTAAGCGGGAAAAGCTCTTGGGGCTTTTCTACGGCGCCCCCCCCGCGCGGAGGCGATCGCGCGGGCCGCGAACGAGCCCCCCGAGGCGCCCCAGACGACCCCTCTCCGCCCGGGATGCAGGCCACGCACAGACTCTCGCGCGAAAGACACGCGCGCCGAGCCACAGGCCCGGCAGACCGAGCCGCGAGGCATGCCGGCGAAGAGGCGCGAAAACGGGGCAGCAGGAGCGACGAAATTAAACAAAAAAAATTCGAACGGCCTCCCCCCGTCGGCGGCGCCCCCCCCACGAGCGGCGACGCGAAGCAAGAGAGAGCCGGCACAGAAATAAAAACAAACTTTTTTTTTTTTTTTTGAACAAAAACACCTGTCGCTGTCCACAGTCCTGGAGCCCTAATCCAGCAGGGGTGAGTGAACCGGGCTCCCCGGTGTCACCCCTGACGCTGCTACTAGGCCAGCTGGGTCCTCGACCCTAGCAGCGGCCTCAACCAGGGGGGGGTGGTCCCCTCAGAACCTCACAACCCCCCTGGGAGGCAGGGCGAAAGGGACCTAAGGGACAATTTAGAAAATTACCCAAACAGAAAACACTGTAGCCTAAACTGGCCTAAAGAATAAAAAAGGAACCGACCCTGACGGAGTACCAGAACCAGGGCAGGCAGGGCTGTGACCGGACCTGCACCATCTACTGGAGACAGAGTAAGACTGAGGGGCTGTGACTGGCACAGGGGCATATATGGCTCCGCCCACAAGTTTTAGTCTGTCTCCATCTACTGGTGCGGAGTCACAACCCAGGTGTCCTGGACTGATCCTGGTACGTACAGGGAAACAAGAGCGAGCCACCAGGGTACAAGAAGCTATCTGCAAGGTCATTGCCACTGCTTCAAAATGCTTAAGGATGGCCTCAATCCTATCATGCACATCCTTCAAGGTCGTTCCTCCCTCCATGGGGGAGGGTCATCCACTTAGCACAGATGTATCCACTTTTGGAAGACAAATGTTCTTACCACTGGATCCAGACATTAAACCCAACCCCCTTTGAAATTAGCACCTCTGGGGTGGGTGCTCCACTCAAGATCAATCAATTCTTGAATGGCCTCCAAACAGGGAACACACAAGAAGCTTTACGCAAAGAAACCAAAATGGGATTTTTCTTTGGCTCAGACATGGAATCTGCCCCAAGTACTCAGCATCTTTAATGTCTGGGAAATCGGAGCTGGTAGCTCATCTCTATGAAAGAACTGCAACATAGCCCTATATGGTTCCAGTCCTGGAGGAATTTCCCCATCCTCCAGAGAGTCAGGATTGGCCTCATCATCCGTGCCATATGGATTCCTATTGGGAGGACCTGCTGCCATTCTAGGTGTACTTCAATGCTTAGCCATAGTACCAGGCGAGTGAGGTCACCACCTGGGACTCTGACCTAGCAGGATTGAATGGGGCTGAGGAATGCAGTCTTTAAAAAAAAATTCTACCCAAGAAAAGGCACCTGTGCTGTGCCCACTGAAGTACCTTCCCTCGCTAACCAACTAGTTAAGGGAGTCCCAAGATCAGGTGCCTCTGACAGGTCTTTACCCAGGCTGTCAGGCTGGAAAGCACCAGGCTTAGTAAATCAAAAGATAATTCTCCTTGAGCCTCTAAAGCAGTGCTGGCACGAGTTAGATGGTATGCCAGGCTAAGATGCCTGAATATGACAGGTAGCACAGAGGAAGATGTGCTTAGGTTTCTTAGCCACAGGCACCAGTCTGTCAGTACACTTAACAGGCGACTTGGTGTGCATCCAGCTGAATTCACACTAAAATATGTGTCCCAAGGCTAGGCGTTGCAAACTTACGCAAACAATGCACCTAAGTTGCGCGCACAGGCAAGCATGCACAAACAGAAGCTGCCATCACCTGGACCCCAAGCAGGCATCTGACTAAGCATCAGAAATCTGGGCACACAGATGCATTTGTACACACAGACTATCCTGAAGAGGGTAGTCTAACATGCAAGAAGAGATGCATGAAAAACGTTGCCGTGGCCTACCATGCAGCACACAGAGAAAAGCTTAACAGCAGGACCTATCTCACATGAGCTGCTCAACCCAGCAGGCTGCCCATGTCCCTTAACGGGGGCAGGAATGAATGTTGGAATGGTGCTCCAAGCACTGAGAATGGAGAAAGGGGAAGGCCTTAAAAAAAAAAAAAAAAAAAAAAAAAAAAAAGGGTTGTTTGGAAGTCTTACTTGTGCTCAGCCCTTCCCGGCTGAGTACAGAGACTGGTCTTCAGTTGTGGGGGGAGAGAGCATTCCATCATTGCTGCACTCTGCTTCCTGCACCTGCTGCCTTTCAGCTGTTTTAACAGCCAAGTCCACATGGGCTGAGAAAACTAGCTACCAGACCAAGGCAATCATCTGCAGGACCAGGAAATCACCTCAGGAATTCTCAACTGCAGGAGGGACATTTAAGTTTTTTATTTCTCCTTCTAAAACTCAAAGCAATCTCCAGTAGGGAAATATACGTCCACCATCTGCTGGAGACAGAATATTGGTAGGCGGTCACTGCAGGCACACTACATCAGTTTGCTTCGTCTCCATCTGCTGGTAGAGGTGCATAGCCTACTGGCTCTGATTCAACTGAAGAGACTCTAAAATTGCCTAATTAAACATTGAACATTATAGAAAAAAGAAAAAAAGTTAGTTTTATTAGATTTAAAAAGGGAAAGGATCACTTCACAGCAATGGGATATAATTATATACATTAACAGTTAACATTCTCTTGTCACCCTAAGCCATCTTAAATTCCAACTTTTCTACCTCCCCCTCAAATACATAACAGCCCTCAGACTTCTTTCCCAACCAAGACCTAGAACATACAGAACAGAGCTTACAGCATTTCCACAGAATGGCATAAGAAAAGCTGCATACCTCATTTATTCTGCCAACAAGGCATCCTGCTGCAGAGGGCTGAATCAGCTTGAGAGTTCGTCTTGGAACTGTACTGCCATTTCCACAATCCATGAAGTAGCTCTACAGAATATAAATAACTTTCAAGAAACAGCTGGTGATTTTAACAATTACTATAACTTCCTGAGCATTAAAGTACCAAAACATAGCTTCAGGCAATACACAGAAAAATTGTACTTAATGATTTAGATATAAAAAAAGGGAGTTGGTCCCATGGCTTGCTGCATAAAACTTGAGCACTTTGCCTGGAGTAAGGCATAAATTATATGCCCAAGCAAGGTGAAAAACCAACATCACAGGGTTCAGTCTGAAGACAGGCTTCCTTTCAGTAAGCAGCAAAATTTGCTTGAATAATGCTGGTAAAGGATTAAAATAGCGAAGTCAAAGAAAATTGGCTACTAATTTAGAATCATTCTATAAATTCTTACCAGAAAATAAGCTTATTTTACATAAAAAGCTCCACTATCTATTTGAAAATGTGAACCAAAAAATCCTATAAATGTAAATTTATTCCAATTTTAATTTTTAGAAGATTAGTTAAATGCTTAATTTAAAAATGAGGAAGAAATCTCAGAACAAGGGACTCAATCCATATACATTTCAATCATAGGTCAAAAACCTATAAAAAGAAATGTTGAGATTACTTACCTGATAATCTCCTTTTCCTTAGTGTATGCAGATGGACTCAGAACAAGTGGGTATAGTGTGCTCGTGCTAGCAGTTGGAGACGGATCTGACATCAGCACGGGTACATATACCCTCACAGGAAGTGAAGCAACTCAGTAATCTTCCTTGCAAAAGCTGTTATGGATATATGTGTACTGACCGATCAATGAATTAGTGAAACAGGATTCCCCTGACCGACTGATAGTAGCTGGAGACTGCCAGTGCTTCCAACCGGAAGGCATCGACACCTGGTAGAGTGGATGCTCTCGTGTAAGAAATGACACGTCTTACCTGGAAGTGGCGAAAACCTATGTATACTGGCAGCCGGGCGGGATGGTGAGTCCATCTGCATACACTAAGGAAAAGGAGATTATCAGGTAAGTAATCTCAACATTTCCTAGCGTGTAGCAGATGGACTCAGAACAAGTGGGACGTACAAAAGCTACTTCCGAACTGGGCGGGAGGCTGCCTGAGGACCGCGTAGGACTGCCCTTGCAAATGCTGTGTCCTCCCTGGCCTGGACATCCAGAAGGTAAAATCTGGAAAAGGTATGGAGGGAGGACCATGTCGCCGCCTTACATATCTCCGCGGGTGACAGCATCTTAGATTCTGCCCAAGAGGCCGCCTGCGCTCTGGTGGAATGAGCCTTGACCTGCAGAGGTGACGACTTCCCGGCCTCTACGTAGGCCGCTCTGATAACTTCTTTGATCCAGTGGGATATGGTGGGCCGAGAGGCCACTTCCCCTTGCTTCTTCCCGCTGTGAAGGACGAACAGATGGTCTGTCTTTCGTACTGCTTCTGTCTTTTCCAGGTATCTGGGCAGCAATCTGCCAATGTCGAGATGGCGTAGCAAACGCCCTTCTGATTTCTTCAAACCCGCAGTGGTTGGCAAAGATATGGCTTGGTTGAGGTGAAATTGTGAGACTACTTTAGGTAAGAAAGAGGGAACCATGAGAAGATGGATAGCCTCTGGAGTGATTCTGAGAAAGGGATCACGGCAGGACAGTGCTTGTAGCTCTGAGATGCGGCGTGCGGAACACACTGCCAGCAAGAACACCATCTTCAAAGTTAGCGAACGGAGAGACAGGCCCCGAAGGGATCTGAAGGTGGATCCCGCGAGGAAATCCAAAACTATGTTGAGGTTCCACAGGGGCACTGGCCACTTCAGTGGCGGACGAATGTGCTTGACTCCTTTCAGGAAGCGGGAAGCATCTGGGTGCATGGCAATGGTCTTGCCATCCCTCCTGGGACCGTAGCAAGACAGCGCAGCCACCTGAACCTTGATGGAGCTTAGGGAGAGACCCTTCTGAAGCCCATCCTGCAGGAAATCCAGAATAGGGATTGTGGTCGCATGTGGATTGGTGCCATGAGTGTCGCACCAGGTTTCAAATACTCTCCAGATCCTTATGTAGGTGAGGGATGTGGAAAACTTGCGAGCTTGGAGGAGTGTATCTATCACCGGCTCAGAGGAACCTCTTTTCTTCAGTCTAGCCCTCTCAATGGCCAGACCGTAAGAGAGAATTGAGCCAGATCCTCGTGGAGGATGGGACCTTGACGAAGCAGGTCCCTGAGAGGAGGCAGGGGGAAGGGGCTCCCCTGTCAGTAGTCTTCTCATGTCCGCGTACCAGGGTCTTCTTGGCCAGTCTGGTGCTACTAGAAGAACTAGGCCTCTGTGCCTCTGAATCTTGTGTATAAGGGCGCCCAGCAGGGGCCACGGTGGAAAGGTGTATAGCAGGGTCCCTGGAGGCCATGGCTGAACCAGGGTGTCGATCCCATGAGAGAACGGATCTCGCTTGCGGCTGAAGTATCTGGGTACTTGAGCATTGGACCTGTCCGCTAATAGGTCCATGCCCGGAGTCCCCCACTGATCCACAATCATCTGGAAGGCTGTGGGGGACAGCTGCCATTCTCCCGGATTTAGGCTTTCCCTGCTGAGGAAGTCTGCCACGGTGTTGTCCCTTCCGGACATGTGGACGGTGGAGATGTCCTGGAGATTCGCCTCTGCCCAAGCCATCAGCGGGGCTCTCTCTAGGGAGACCTGTTGGCTTCTGGTTCAGACCTGTCAGTTGATGTATGCCACCGTGGTGGCGTTGTTGGACATCACTCTTACTGCTCTGTTCCTCAGTCTGTGAGCAAATCGCAGGCAGGCTAATCGGACTGCCCGTGCCTCTAGACGGTTGATGTTCCACCCTGACTTCTGTTCTACCGCCCTTGGGCGGTGAGCTCTTCGCAGTGTGCTCCCCATCCGCTCAGGCTGGCATCTGTGGTGAGCAGAGTCCACGTGGGGGAGGACATCTTCGACCCCCTGCTCGTGTGGTTGGACTGCAACCACCACCGTAGCTGGGTCCGCAGTCTGGCTGGTAGAGGTAGATGCACGGAGTAATTCCAGAAGTGTGGGCTCCATCGAGAGAGGAGGGAGCGTTGCAGTGGTCTCATATGGGCCCGCGCCCAGGGTACCACTTCCAGGGTGGATGCCATGAGAGAGAACCTGCAGATAGTCCCAAGCTATGGGCCGGCTGGCTCCCATCAAGGACCATAGACGCGTCTGGAGTTTTAACCTTCTCTTGGTGGTGAGGCTGACTGTCTGCCTGGGTGTCGAACTGGACTCCCAGGTATTCCAGTGATTGGGAAGGCTGTAGGCAGCTCTTGTTTAGGTTGACTACCCATCCCAGGCTTTCCAGCAGGGAGATCACTCTGTTGGTTGCCCGATGGCTCTCCTCTCAGGATTTTGCCCTGATCAGCCAATCGTCTAGGTAGGGATGGACAAGGATTCCTTCCCGTCTGAGCGCTGCTGCTACCGCTATGATCACCTTGGTGAAGGTCTGCGGCGCCGTGGCTAACCCGAAGGGCAAAGCCCGGAATTGGAAGTGTCATCCCAGAACCTTGAAGCGTAGGTAGCGCTGATGATCCCGATGGATCAGGATATGCAGGTAGGCTTCTGACAAGTCTAAGGCCGTGAGGAATTCCCCTGGATGTACTGCGGTCTTGACTGAGTGCAGAGTTTCCATGCGATACCTCGGGACCCTTAAGTATCGGTTGACTGACTTGAGGTCCAATATGGGCCGAAAAGTGCCCTCTTTCTTGGGTACCATGAAATAAATGGAATAGTGCCCAGAATCCATTTCCCATGCAGGTACTGGGATTATGGCTTTCAAGGACAGGAGCCTTGCCAGGGTAGCTTCCAATGCTGCCTCTTGTCGATTGGACACGGAGATTCCACAAACCTGTCCGGAGGGATGTGATGGAAGTCCAGATAATACCCCTCCCGGATGATGGCGAGGACCCACTGGTCTGACAATCGACCCATCTGGGGTAGAAGAAGGTTAACCTGCCCCCTATGGCTTTGTCCCCCGGATGGATCAGCTGATTCTCATTGTGGGGTGCGGCCGGGACCCGAACCCAAGCCGGCTCCTCTTGTGCTGCTTGGTCCGAAAGGACTGGTTCCTGGCCTGAGGACGAGGTGCCTGGTAGCGACTCCTATAGGGAGTGAAGCGTTGGGAGCTTCTACCTCTGGAGGGCCTCGGAAAGGTGCGCTGGTTCCTCTTGGACCTGTCTTCCGGCAGTCGAGGTACTGGAGAGACACCCCATGTGCTGGCCAGTTTATCTAGGTCGCTGCCGAACAGAAGAAAACCCTTGAACGGCATTCTAGTGAAACGTGTCTTAGAAGGAGCGTCGGCTGACCAGTTCCGTATCCAGAGCTGCCTCCTGGCTGCTACTGAGGATGAGACCCCCTTGGCTGTCGTACGGACTACATCGGAGGCGGCATCCGTAAGGAACGAGAGAGCTGACTCCATGTCTGCTGCCGGAGCATTGTTCCTGACCTGTGAAAAACAGGAACGCGTTACCACTGTGCAGCAGGTTGCAATTCGCAGAGACAGAACTGCCACCTCAAAGGTTTGTTTCAGGATGGCGTCCAGGCGGTCATGAGCCTCCTTGAGGGCCGCCCCCCCCTCCACTGGAATGGTAGTGCGCTTGACCACAGCTCTAACCAAGGCGTCCACCTTAGGGCACGCCAGCATATCCTTGATTGCCGGGTCCAGGGGATACATGCCGGACAGGGCCCGACCCCCTTTGAATGAGGCCTCCGGAGCATTCCACTCCAAATCGATCAGCTGTTGCGCCGCTTGCAGGAAGGGGAAATGGCGGGCTGTGGGACGAAGACCCTTCAGCAGGGGGTTCTGCGTAGATGCCTCCATGGTGCTGGGGCTTGGAATAGCCAACTCCGTCAGGCACTGGGAGACCAGGTCGGAGAGATCCTCCTTGGGAAAGAACCGCCTCATAGTTCGATATGGCTCTATCCCCAAGGGAAGTTCCCCCTCCTCGGGGGGTTCGGACTCGTCCTCCGAGACATCAGGGTCCGCAGGAGCCGGACTGCCCGGAGGCGGGGGCCCGCGGTAAGGGCGAGAGGGTCTGGACGGGAAGCAGACTGCATCTGTACGAAGGCGTGGATCCCCTTAAATAAGTCCACCCAGGAAATGGAAGCGGTCTCCAGCCGGGGTACCAGGTCCCCCGGGATTCCTTGCTGTTCGAGACGGCCCGCTAGATCCGGGGTGGCCCCTGGGGAACTGTCGGTAAACCTCGGTTGAGACTGGTCCTGGCCCGAGGCTCCCACGGCCTCCTCACATCCCTGCCGCGGTTCGGCCACCGGACCGAGGCGTAGACCTCCGAGGGGTCGCGGAAACCACCTCGGGAAACTCAACTGGGGGAGGGACCAGAGGGCATCACCGCAGGAGTGCGGGGCTCGTCTTTTGAGAAATTTGGAAAGTAGAAAGTAGTATTGGAAAACATGCTCAGCGAGCGTGCAGGTGCTCCAAACTGCTTTGGAGATGGAAATTACTGAGTTGCTTCACTTCCTGTGGGGGTATATGTACCCGTGCTGACGTCAGATCCGTCTCCAACTGCTAGCATGAGCACACTATACCCACTTGTTCTGAGTCCATCTGCTACACACTAGGAAAAGAGGGGTTGTAAAGCCCCTCAAACAATTTTAGGTATAAAAAAAGTGATGTAAACACATCTTATAGATGCTACTACTAGCATTGATAAATATCAAACACCATTACAAAAACAGCCACTTAAGGGGGAAATTCCCAGATGTATATAGGCTGTAGAAATCTATAGAATGCCAACATGCACCATTTTGGATATTTATCATATATGCTTGTGTACAACTCAAGGGTATCTTTTGGGCCCCAAAATCAAGAATTCTGCCACCCGTAAATCTAGTGTAAAACCTAGGGAAGCTTATGAAATCAAACAAATAGAAGTTTTTTTTTTGTTTTGTTTTGTTTTTTTTTTTTTTAAAGCAGACTAAAGTGTCTCAGAAACATTAACTTAAAATGTCCCTGCTGTATGAATCCTTCCTTTCCCTCCACCATGGCTGTCCCTGCTGTTTGAATAATCCTCTTATTCAAATCCTTCCATGTCAGATTCTTCATCAGAATGTCCAAATAAATTGTGGAACTTTTGGTAATGCCATTAGGTTAAATGTTGTCTTCGCTGTCTCCATCTTTTGTTAATGCCATTTCAATAAGATTAACTTTTCATGTAAAACTAAGTTGCAGGAGAAACTACACTTGCCACTATAGCACTGAAATGGATGACAATCCCTTCACAACAGCTATTTCCTTGCCTTTATGTTAAATATGGGTAATGCTTTGCTTTAACTACAGTGGCAGAAGGGCATTAAGTTAAAACATAAGATACTTAGATTAAAAAAAATAAAGGTTATTTTCTGTCAATTAAAAAAATAGAATGAGAAATTGCGCCTGTAAGGGCTGTTTAGCCTTTGTTACCAGACCATTCAGAAGTCTACTCAAATTTCCTTACTTGGGGCACAACTAAACACTTTCCCAGACACTGTCAATCCATTGTTCTAAGAGTGAATGTTTTTACCACCACCTTTGCCTATGTAAATACGTAATATGTACTCTATTCAATATGCTATTTTAATTTTAATCATTAGTTACACTGCCATCATGGGACAGCAAACAAAGGTAGATAACCAAACAGGGACAGTTAGAATTGTGCTCTTTCAGTACAATACCAGTGTGAGAAAGTTACTGATTCACATTGTACTGTACTTCACATGACAAAAGCTCACCTTTCCCACGGTAAAGTTTTTACTACTGATTATTATCTTACTGTTGAGCTAAAGAACAAATGCCAGACACCGTGGGAACTAGTATTACAACACATTCAGACAATGTTTGAAGCTACTGAAGGTTATGGATTGGTTCACATTGCCCTGAAAGGCTATAGCACCAGACATTAAGAGGCTACACTATTAGCTTGAGGTACTATTACCCCATCCACAGCCCTTTCCCAGATTTGGACTTTCCCTGCAAGAAGTCTCAAATGGGCATTCCTTCCCCCTCCCCACACAATATATCTTAACATTGAATAGGTCATGAAAGGGGATGCAAATACAGGTAAGCAACTCTGCTTTCTTAAAGTAGTTTTAGTAATTTCTCTATTAACAGGTGTTCTAGGACAGCAGGATGTTAGTCCTCAGACATGGGTGACATCCGATGAAGCCCGACACAGAAAACTTGTCAGTTTCTAGAACTTTGACTAGGCACACTAAGCATGCCCTAATCCACAAAAGGTCCCTCTTCAGTCTAGTAACAGAATTACGATAAAGGGAGGAAGTGACGTCACACAGTAGAGTTTTTCAAGTACATAGTAGAGGATTAAAGTCCTTGATGGCAGATTGGGAGTTGCTGGATATTTGGTGTCTCTTTTATCCCTTGAAGCAGAATTATACTTTTTACTCAAGTTCATAAGGTGTATTCCCAGATTGATTTTTCTTCTTTTGGATAAGATTATTGTTAATACGGTTAGGAAAACAGATTGAATATGACTTGGTCAGACCATGCGGCAGTGTAGCTAACCCTGCAGGAGGCAGGAAGTCAATCCAGAAATAGATTTTGGAGAATTAAAGTTTTAGATCAGGATTTTAGTGAGACACTGAGTAAGATGACAGTACCTCATACAGAATGAGACTGTGGAAGTATCTCCAGGGCTTCTGTGGGATTGCTTCAAAGTGATAGCTCAGGGTAAACAGATAGCCAGAGCATATTTGACAAAAGAAAAGGGGAGGAAAGGATAGGTAAATTGAAGGTGCAGCATAAAGGGAGTTTGGATGCTGAAAGCTGGACACAACTGGTGAAATTGAGAGCAAAACTGAAAGATTTAGAGGTAGGGAGATAGCATTCCAACTAGATAGGGTGCGACAGGAATTCTTTGAAGAGGGAATAAAGCAAGTCGATTGGCACAGAAACATACAGCAGATGGTACAAAATCATATTTTGAAGATTAAACATACACAATTGGTCTAGTGAGTGTATCAGTACAGTTTTTGCAATTTTATCAGGAGTTGTATCTTAAGACAGGATATTAGTCTTCTATTGATGAATACCCCCGGAAGCATTACCTTGCCTACAGTGGATGTAGACCAACAGGAACAGCTCTACAAAGAAACAATTTTAAGTGACTCAAGCAATTAAAGAATTGAAATTAGGCAAGTCCCCGGGTCTTGATAGAGAACACTGCTGAAAACCTAACAGCGCTTCTCAACTGGTGTGTCGCCAAACACCAGCAGGTGTGTTGCATCTCCTGGTGTACTTTCCTTCTCCCTTTTTCCAGACCCTGTGAGCCAACTGGAAGCCTTGTTTCTTCCTACCCTGACTGCCCAATGGGAAGCCTTCTGCCTGCCCCTGCGTGGGCCAATCGGAAGCCTCCTCCCTTCTACTTACTAGTGGGAGTAGGAAGAAGGGAGGAAGTCTTTAATTGGCTGGTGAGGCAGGCACTGCCCATCCTGGTGGTGTCGAAGATGAAAATCTGACCGACTAAGCAAAGCTGCCACAGCAGCCCATCCCCATGGCGAAGAGAAAAACCCCGACTGACCAAGCAAGGCCACTATGGGAGCCATCCCCGTGGCGGCAAAAAAAAGAAGGCCCATTGGCGTAAAGCCATGGTGGAACTGGAGCCCATCCCTGCAGTGAAGGAAGAAGTTTTTGGTGAGAGGGTGTGGGTGTGAATGGAAACCTGGGTGAGAGCATTTGTGTGTGATTGAGAGCTTGTATATAAAAGCATGAGTGCGATTGAGAGAGAGACTGGTCAAGATGACTAGTGTGCGTATGTGAGAGACAGACTGGTCGTGGGGTCTAATTGGGGGTGTGTGTGACTGACTGGCTGTGGGTGCTAAGGAAGAGGACAGTGAGGACAGAGCTTCAGCAGCCCTTGCTGCTGCTTCTGGTGAGTGCTATTGGCCCGGAAGAGAAAGGAGTAGGAGAGTTGCTGGAGAGGGTAAGTAAAGGCAGCTTTTTAAATTTATTTTTCTTGATTGACTGCCATTTTAATTGGGTATTATGCGATGTCTGCTGTTTTGAAATATTTTATGGATATTTGGACATGTTTTAATAATTTTTAGGAGTTTTTAAATTGTTGATATTCTGTTCAGCAGCTGTTTTGTAACATTTTTAGTATAGCTTTACAATTATTTCTGTTTGGGGCTCTATAGCAGCTTGGCTTATTCTGTTTTCCCAATAGGAAATGTATGAGAAGGTGGTGTGAGCTTGTCTCGTGCCACTGCTAACATGGGACAAGGGCAGGGTGCGAGGTCAGCGAAGGGGAGAAAGGGTAACCGATGGCAATGACAACAATTTTGAATTGCTGCCTTGCCATTGGTTGCCCTGATGGAGCGCCACGTTTTAGGTACGAGTCGTGTCAGTCTGGAATAAACAGCGAAGCAAGCGGCAGGTTTTCTGCTTTTGCTCTGGTGGTGATTTCTGGCTGTTTTTCGCATTTTGCGATTTTTGAATTTTTTCCTGTCGGCAGGGGTATAGTGAGAGTAGGGAGCATGAGACGTGCGAAGGCCAGATAGTCTGCCCCCCTTCCGGAGACGGTTAGGGACAAAGACCCGGCAGCTGACTGTGGTGACACTCTGGCCTGGCCCCCTCCCTGAGGCTGGTAGTGGTGAGTGGATTGCGGCTTGGGGCCCCACTAAGCTTGGCAGCCCCAGATGGTCCCTCCCCCCATTTTCCCAGCCCCAGCGTTTTTCTGGCCAGGCAGCTCCCCCGCTTCCGATTCAGGGGGGAGGAAGAGTCTATAGATCCCCCAGGTTGCACACCCTCCTTGAATCCTGGCCCGCCCTCACCCACCTCCTTGCCGCAGCTGCCGAAATCTCCCTCGCTGCGTGGTGCAGTGTGGATTTGCTGCTACATCTGATGGCCCGGCCTGGGGCAGCACGAGGATCATGCGGTCTTGGGGTGCCCAGGTGGGCATGGTGCTGAGGCAGCCTCTGTGCTCCTGTGGAGAGAAGAGGCCTGTTGCTCTCACGGCTATAGCGAGTGCGGTGGGTAAGGGGAAGGCCCCTCCTAGTAGCAGGAGGAGCTGGGTGAAAAGGGGATGAAGGTATGCAGACCTTTGAAGAATTCCACCCAAGAAATAGATGCTGGATCTAGACTAAGGGGCGCCGTGTCCCTGGGGAGCCCCATTTGAGGGGGTCCCGCTGTGCAATGCTAGGTCCGGCATACTGTTTGAGAGGCCCGAACCCGGTACCGGCTGGGGAGGGCCATGAGTTGGATCCCCTAGGGCCTCTTCGCATTGTATACACAGGGCCGTGGCCTCCTCATGCTGTGCAGCTCTAATGTGGCATGCTGGGCAAAGGCCCTGAGCCTTGAGTTTCTTTTCCGGTGGTGCCATGGCTTGTGCGCATAAAATAGTTGTGCGCTCTGGTGCGAAGTTGTGCATGTAGGTTTGGTGCATGCTCAGGGAGATGTGCCTGGTGCAGTAAGCTCGTGGCTATGTGCGTCACTTGTGCGCCACTTGTGCGCACGGCTCGCCTCTCTGCGCACAGAACGGCAGACAGAGCAAAATGGTGATGGCGACCATGCGGAGAATATGGCAACCACTTCGGAGGGTCTCCACGTGGGAGGACCCTTGGATCTGACCAGGGTCTAGCCCTGCTAGGGCAGATCAACCCGGTGGCACTGGTCCTGGCTGGCGACCTGTGTGGCTCCGAGCTTCAGAGACCGGAGACTTTTAAATAGATTTCTACCTTACCTTGTCTCGGCACTTCCCGGTCTTGTTCCGGGAAGTCTCCGGCTGCAGGGGAGAGGGAAAATACCTTCACCACCGCGCTTGAGGTTGCACCTGCTGCCTCTCAGCCTCACCTAATGTCGGGGGCTAGATCCCTGCCAAGGGTCGGCCGCCAGATCGAGGCTTACCTCCGAGGGATTGCAGAAATCACCTCGGGAAGGGACCCAATGGGTGTCAGCGCAGGAGAGCAGGGCTCGTCTGTAGAGGTAAGATTTCTTCTTAATTTGGTTTTCTTTGGTAAAATTACTCTAACGCTGTGCAAGCATGCATAGAGTCCCTAACGGCTATGGAGACTGAAAATACTGAAGAGCCACACATCCTGCAGGGGTATATGTACTAGGGCTGACGTCAGATCGAAATCTGATCCGTCTCCAACTGCTATCAGGAGTATACTATACCCATTGGTCCCGAGTCCATCTGCTACATGCTAGGAAAGTAGTAGTAGTAATGTCCATCAGTGATGGACATAACTTTGCCACATTGACAGTATTTAAATCCAGATGGCTGCGGAACCATCGCAATGACAAGTTCTCTGAAAAAAAAAAAAAAAATTCGAAAAACAGTAGTAGAGGAAAAATGCCGCGTGCTAAACAGCTCGCGGTAAAAAAAAAAAAAAAGACTAAGGAGAAGCAGGGAATCGTGCGGGAAGACAACTGTGCAGCCGCAGAGACAAAGTTCTGACTCACTGAGGAAAACTCCTACTCCCGGTCATGTGCACACTCCCAGACAGCATGGCTAATTCAGCCCTGCTATCGACAGGAACAATTTTAGACAGCTCTGGTGCCATTCTGTGCAGACACCACCAGTGCACTCAAGCCTTTTCTTCAGGAGGTGTACTAACTGCTTTGTGGAATGGTACCTTTATTTGAATCATACCAGCTGTGTTTACTCAATTCAGAGGATTTATCCCACTCTGCCAATACAGAAATTTTGGAAGCCTTCATCCACATCTTTCCCAGTGAAAAAGATAAGGTTTGCTTCAGGACAGATTTTGGCTTGTGAGCCTTATGCAGTTCTTCCATTTTGTAGGCCCTTGCTCTCTATGTGATAACTTCTGTCCACCATTGTAATTAGCCTGGTTATGGCCAGGACCCAGAAAGATATAGGAAAGCTCATGTTCCATCTGTAATGGACATTTCTCCCACACAATCTTTAAAACCCTTACTGTAGCTTTTCTACTCATGAAGGGAGGAAACATCTTTTTGACGTTAACACTGAAAAGTGCTGTCTGGGGGGCTGCTGAGACAAAGCAACATTTAAATAGAAAAAAAAAAAAGTGTTCCCTGTACGTACCTGGATCTGTCCAGACAGTGGGTTATGTCCCCAGTCCAGCAGATGGAGTCAAAACAAATTTCAGAGGGTAGTCTCTTATACACCAGTGAACCCTCTGGAAAACCTCTATCTTTCTGAGTCCAGCAGATGCAAGTGTGGAACCTCTGGTTCCCCATTAGATTCTTTTATCTTCACTGACTGATTTATTTTGTCTTGTATTTGTTTGGATGGATCAAGTTGGGTAATTGTTTATTAAAAAAAAAAAGACTTCTGACGCTCAATAACAGACTTGCAGTCTGAACTTTAACTCTCTATCCCTTCCTATTGTTTGTAGGGTAAGTGTTCTGTATATTTTATTTACAGGTGAATCCCTGGCTCTCCTCTCTGGGGTGCATGCTGGTAGTCCAGCCTCTTCCCCACTCCTGGCCACGATCCGACCTGCTGACCCTGAGGCACTTTCCTCAGGGAAGCGCCATGAAATTTATCTGATTGGATAGTTTGGCAAAGCCTCCCTGCTGCGATGGACGAATTTTCCTGTTTTCAGCGCTACTCTGCCCGCACGGCACCCCTCCCCCACTCCCGGTGCCGCGATCGTACCAGTGTAGTGCATGCGGGTAGCCCAGGTCGAGGCTCTCCCATGAGGAACTGTGTACGAGGTGCCTCCCGGGGGGTGGGGGGAGGGGGGAGAGGGTCCCTCAAAGTTGCCGAAGCGCCCAGTTTTGCGCTCTCACTCGCGCTCTGAGGGGCAGCAGTTGGCCCCGTTCCCGCTTAGTGAGGGAACGGCGGCCATTTTTATTGAGGAGTCTGATGCCCGCTCACAGTCAGGGGATGACCAGGACGGCGATTTGGACACACTGCTGATTTTAACTCCGGTACTGCCTCTGGGAACTTTGCCTCTGGCTAGGGACACCCCCCCCCCCCCCCCGGAACTCTGCTCCCCGTGAGTGCTACTCCGTTTTCCACGGATTTTGTTTTTGATGCACAGCGCTCATCTGGCTCGCTGAGCCAGACAGGAACCAGCACCAGGCCCCCTTCCTCCCAAAATCCCTAAGCTTGAGGACTCTTCTCCAGTGGGGGATTCCCAGGACATGGGAAGTCAGGTGCTAGGGTCCCCCTGGGCACTTCCAGAATCCGAGTGATGCACCCACAAGTGGGAGGTGTGGATCCCAATCTGGATTTTTTTTTTTTTTTTTACCAGCAGCTCGTGCAGAAGGGGACGATCCGAGAGTACTTAGGATCTTCCACAGGGACGAGCTGGACCCTCTCATACCGTTCATTATTCAGGAGCTAGACATTGATGCTCCAGACATTCCGGTGATCACTCCAAGGAAAGAAGTGAGACCCTGTTTTAGCGGGATTGCGGCCTCGACAAGAGCTTTTCCTACCCACCCTGCTCCAGTTTTTGGCCAGGGAATGGGACTCCCCTGAGGCTTTGCTTAGGGTCGGTAGAGCGATGGAACACCTTTATCCACTTCCAGATGATTTCCTGGAGCTTCTCAAAGCCCCCAGAGTTGACTCTGTAGTCTCGGCCATCACTAAAAGGACAACCATCCTGGTGACTGGGGGCACAGCACTCTGGGATCTTCAGGACAGAAAGCTCGAAGTTTCTCTCAAGTGGGTGTTTTTGAGGTGTCCGCTCTAGAGATTAGAGCGGCTTTTTGCAGTTCCCTGGCGCAACGGGCAGGACTTCGTTGGGCACAGCATCTACTCAGCTCCCAGGAGCTGTCTCCGGAGGAAGCTCAGCAGGCTGACCTCTTGGAGGTGGTGATAGCATATGGGGCGGATGCTCTGTGTGACATTATCCAAGTCTTGGCTAGGTCTATGGTCTCTGCAGTTTCAGCTAGGTGACTTCTCTGGCTCCTCAACTGGTCGGCAGATGCCTCCTCCAAATCACGTTTGGGATCGCTGCCTTTCAAAGGCAAATTCCTATTTGGAGACCATCTGGACTAAATCAAATTACTGGGAGAAAATTCAGTTTATAAACTGCCGGAAGACAGACCACGGTCATCTAGATCTTTCAGTGCCTCTAGAAGTCTCTATCGTGGGCAGCGGTCTCGTCCTGGGAGACAGTTGACTCCGCCAGCCCTCTGTGCGTTTCCAGACATGGTTGTGCTCCTTTCGTGGACGAAGACAGGCTTGGGATGGCCCAAGGGGGGCCTTCAAAATAGACTCAATGAAGCTAGGCGGACCCACTCCCCAGGATAGGGGGATGGATCGCACTCTTCTACGAGGAGTGGGTCAGGATTATGGACCTGTGGTCCTAGATATCCTAAAACACCGTTACGCAATAGATTTTGCTCGTCCTCTCAGAGACCGTTTCCTCTTCTCTCCCCTGCGGTTTGGCTCAAAAAGAAGTCATTGTATGCCAGACACTCAGACTCCTCATGCTTGCGGCCATCATGCCAGTCCCTCCTCGCGAAGTGGGGACCAGTCATTACTCAATCTACTTCGTGGTTCCCAAGAAGGATTCCTTCCGCCAGATTCTGGATCTCAAGACAGTCAATAGGGCACTCGAGGTACCACGCTTCTGAATGGAAACCCTGCGATCTGTAATTGCAGCAGTGCATCAAGGGGAGTTCTTGGCCTCCTTGGATCTGACGGAAGCCTACCTCCACATCCCCATTTACAAGGCGCACCAGCGTTTTCTTCACTTCAAGATTCTGGGGCAACATTTCCAGTTTCAGGCGCTCCCGTTTGGCCTGGCTACCACTCTGAGTCTTCACAAAGGTGATGGTGGTGGTGGCAGCCGCCCTCAGATGGGAGGGCATCCTAGTCCACTCTTATCTAGACGATTGGCTCATTCGAGCAAAGTCTCTCAGCCTGTGTCATCAAGCTATCGACAGGGTGTTGCACCTCCTCCAATCCCTGGGCTGGATAATCAATGTCACCAAGAGCACCCCGACTCCCTCTCAGTCACTGGACTTCTTGGGAGCCTGCTTAGACATGGTGAGGGGCATGGTATTCCTGCACCCGGACCGGACCCAGTCACTAGTAGCACAGATCCGAAGCTTCGCGTCTCTTCTCCTTCCCACGTCCTGGGATTACCTCCAACTGCTGGGCTCTATGGATTCTACTATCGATCTCGTGCCATGGGCGTTCGCACACATGCGGCCCCTTCAGAGAGCCTTACTCTCCCAATGTAAGCTGGTGTCTCAGGAGTACCAGACAGTCTTCCCCCTTCCGCAGGAGGCCAGGGTCAGTCTGTCTTGGTGGCTCAACCCTCTTCATCTGGCACAAGGAATGCCCTTGGAAGTGCCGGAATGGGTGATAGTCATGACTGATGCCAGTCTCTCCAGGTGGGGAGCAGTATGCCAGGCGAGATCGGTCCAGGGGCGGTGGACACCGTTGCAAGCACGTTGGCTGCTCAATCGCCTGGAGACCAGAGCAGTGCGCCTGATGTTGAAGCAGTTTCTTCCCCTGCTCCAGAGCGGTTCAAGTGCTTTCTGACAACGCAACCGCCGTGGCCTACATCAACCGACAAGGGGGGTACAAGAAGTCATCACATCTCTCTGGAGACTGACAAATTGATGGCTTGGGCAGAGGTTCACCTTGCCAAGTTGGCAGCCTCCCACATTGCGGGAGTGGACAACATTCAGGCAGACTTCCTCAGCAGACAGCACCTGGATCCTGGGGAGTGGGAACTGAGGAGGCGATGCAGCTCCTGGTACGGCGGTGGGGCCCCCTGCGGGTGGACCTGATGGCCACGTTCAGCAATACCAAGGCACTGCGATTCTTCAGCCGCAGAAGAGCACGGGGTGGAAGGTGTGGATGCCCTTGTTCTGCCATGGCCTCCTCACCGTGGCCACTGATTGGGAAGGTTCTTCGCAGGATAGCAGTCCCATCAGGGACCGGTGATTCTGGTAGCTCTGAAATGGCCTTGTCTGCCTTGATTTGCGGACTTTGTCAGTCTTGCAGAGGACGGACCTCTTCGGCTGAGCCATCTCCCACACCTGCTGCACCAGGGTCCTGTATTTTTCGACCAGGCAGATCACTTCTGTCTTGTGGCTTGGCTTTTGAAAGGCGCCGCCTGAGAAGGCGGGGCTACCCGGAGGCCGTGGTTTCCACCCTCCTCCAGGCACGGAAGACCTCTACGTCTGTGGCCTATGTTCAGGTCTGGAAGGTCTTTGAATCCTGGTGTTCGAGGGAGACGCTTACTCTGCCTTGGTGGCTCAGATCCTGTCTTTCCTACAGCAGGGGCTGGAGAAGGGATTGGCCTACAATTCTTTGAGAGTTCAAGTAGCAGCCCTTGGATCTCTACTACAGCGTCGCGAGGGAGTTTCTCTTTCCGCACACCTGGATATCATCCGATTCCTCAAGGGCGTGAAGCACCTGCATCCACCGGTACAGGACCCGTTTCCTTCCTGGAACCTCAACTTGGTGCTCTGGAATTTAGGGAGCACCCCCTTTGAGCCCATGCGATCTGCTACTCTCAAGGACCTCACTCTTAAGAGTGTGTTTCTCGTAGCTATCTGTTCCGCCTGTCGGATTTCAGAGCTGCAGGCCCTCTCCTGCCGGGAGCCATATTTGCATTTTTCGGACTCGGGAGTTTCTTTGCGTACAGTTCCATCTTTTCTTCCCAAAGTGGTTTCCGCCTTTCATGTGAATCAGACTGTGGAACTTCTGTCTTTCGCGGACTTGGAGTCCAGAAAGCTGCGTAAATTGGATGTCAAGCGGATTCTGATTCGCTATCTAGAGCTTACAAATGATTTTCGTTTGTCCGATCATCTGTTTGTTATCTGGGATGGACCTCAGAAGGGGTCCAAGACATCAAAAACCACGATTGCCCGCTGGTTGAAAGAAGCTATAGTAGCAGCTTACCTGGGATCAAGTAAGCAGCTGCTGGCAGGCATCAAAGCCCATTCTCTCCGGGCTCAGGCAGCTTCCTGGGCGGAAAGTGGCTGTCTCTTCTCAGGAAATATGCCAAGTGGCAACCTGGAGTTCACTGCACACTTTCGCTAGGCACTACCGGTTGAACCTTCAACTGCTGGTCTTTGGCTCCTTTGGCGATAGAGTCATTCGGGCAGGGCTATCCGGGGCCCACCCTAAGTAGGGAAGCTTTGGTACTTCCCACCATCTGGACTGATCTGGGTACATACAGGGAAAAGAAAATTATTCCTTACCTGCTAATTTTCATTTCTGTAGTACCACGGATCAGTCCAGACACCCTCCCTAAGGTTTGAGGATGGGGGGGTTGGCTATCCCTGCTCCAATGTTCTTCACTTACTGCTCTGTTCTTTCTAAGTCTGTCAGACTGGAACCATAGTTCGTTTTGCAAGTTTCTTTGCCAGTTTGTACAACTATTTTGCATCACTATCTACCATGTTAATTGGGTAGTTTTCCTTGATCCATCCACTTTCTGTTTGTGTTCATGCTTGGATATTCTCTATATACTGAGGTTTTCCCAGAGGGTGCACTGGTGTATAAGGGACCGCCCTCTGAAATTTGTTCTGACTCCCATCTGCTGGACTGGGGACATAACCCACTGTCTGGACTGATCTGTGGTACTACAGGAACAAAAATTAGCAGGTAAGGAATAATTTTCTTTTATGACAAAGGAAAAAAAAAAGGGTTCACATTCATGCCAGTGCTTGGATCAAAAAAAAAAAAAAAAGAGACTGAGGCGGCTCATGAGGCAATTCCCCCACATGGTCATTAGAGTAAAAAGCTCTATTAGCTTTGAGATAGAGCTCTTCTGTGCTACCAGATGTCACACCAAAATACTGACACTATTTCAGCCCTGTTTTAGTTAGAAAACAATGGCTTGATTCAAATGGAAAGCCAAAACTACTTTTGGCAGAAACTTGAGGAAAAGTGTAGAGTACCACTAATGTGGAAAAGCTACATGTACAGCAAATAATGAACCAATATCTGAAGCTCACTGACTTCTAGCTGATGCAATGGCTACTAGATTAACTAGAACAATGCTTTCCAGGTGAGGAACTTTTAAGAATCCCAATGATTCATAAGATGTTTTCATCAGTCATGCCAATAAAACCCAGATCCCATGGCACCTCATATGCCACAAGCCTTTAATGAACTTTAGAGGATGTATGGATATCTGTTTGCCAATCCACAATAGCATTGAGTTGCAATTTGATGATAGACCAGAAGAGAAGAGGGTAAGTACTACAGCAACGCCTATAAACAGGTCCAGGCAATTTGCTTGATCAAGAGGAAATTGTAAGCTTTTACTTGAAGGATTCCAATATCCTCAACTTCCCTGGATAGGGACAGCAATGAGACTAGTAAATACTCAACATCCATACAATAGAATTGAGTGGGAAGGTTCAGATGACAGGTGATCTTTGAGTTAGCAACATCAGATCAAAAGGCTGACAGACAATCTGATGAAGTAAGAACCACACTTGTCTGACCATGCTGGAGCATCAAGATTAGATGCAACCAGTCCTCATATGCATTCTACATTTTTCTCACCAGCAAGTGATGAAGAGCACAGAGCCATATCCTACTTGTACAGAAAAGCATCTGGGGCTTTTCTGAACTTGCTTTGAAAAATGGAGCAGAATTTCTACTTTCCTGTTGTCCTCTGATGCAACAAGATAACTGATGGGTGACCCTAGAGATGCCGAGTATCTACTACTGTTTGATAGAGACCATGCATGGGGACAAAACACTGTTGAAGCAAACATGTTGGAGAGTCCAGGAAGGTAGATTGCTTGCAAGCCCACTCCCAAATTTAGGGATACCTGGCAGGAAGACCATGACCCTGTGCCTCCTTGCAGACCACCACTACTTGATTGTTGGTATAGAACATCCCCCCCCCCCCCCAAAAGATGAGGGGCACACACTTAATGCATGCCTGATTGCTTGAAGCTCTAGGATATTGATCTGAAAGACAATGACAGCCAAATTGCTTGGTTTTGGAAACAACCTGAATGCATGCCCCATCCCCTGCTGGACATATCTGTTGCAACCATTACTTGATGCTGTAGAAGTTAAACGGGAGCTCCTATCCCCAGGATATTTGGACCGGGCCATCACTAGCAACTGCTTCATATCCCCGCCTCTACCAAACCCCTCCAAATGCTACAGAATCCTCACAAATACATGTAGTAATGTCCACATTACACCTATCCTAAGAGACCTCCATTGGCTCCCTATATCCTGCAGAATTCTTTACAAGACCCTTTCCCTCATACTCGAGACCTTACACAACCAAGACTTCATTGGCTCAACAACTCACTTCACTTCCACAATTCACTTCCACCTATCCAACAGACCCACCACATCCGCCTATAAATGAACACTCCACATACCATCCCCTAAACTCATGCACTTTTCCTCCTCAAGAGATCGAGCCCCATCAATAGCAGGCCCCATAAACTGGAACTCAATGCCACCTGACCTCTGCATGGAACCATGTACTCAAATTTAAAAAAAAATATATATATTAACATGGCTATTCAAACAGACTTTCATCTAATGCCCCTAACTACCCTCCTCTTTCCCCCTGTAAAGATTTGTTTTCCCCTGTGAAATAATATACTAGCTCTAGCTATACCTAGCATTATGTTAATACCTCCTATTTCTATACATCTGTTAATCATTTGTATCTTTTTGCTTGTTCCATGTAAAGCGATACGATGTGCAAACTTATCGGTATAAAAAAAAAACCTTAAATATCTGCAATGACCATAATCAGGAATGACAAGGGCTGAAGCAATTTATTCCACTGAGCACAAAGGTCTCATTGGAGAATCTGCATGGTTTAAGAAGCATCATGGCAAAGAGTGTGCCACTACTGCTAAGCATTTCGTAAAGACCCTCTGGGCTGCTGAGAACCTGAAAAGGAGAACCCTGTATTGGTAGTGGGAGGAATCCACTATGAAGCAGAAGTATTTCTATGGGACTGATATATGGTATGTGAGCATAAACCACTTTCAAATCCATGGTGCACATGAAGGGCAGGATTGTGTGGAAGGAGTTATGCATTATGGATATATGTGTGACTGACCGATTGATTAACTTAACGTGGTTAACTGATAACTTTGTAGGAACGTTAAGATTTGATTAACTTTAACAACTTAAACTGGTTGAATGACTATAGCTGGAGACCGCCAGTGTCCTCAACCGGAAAGCGTCAACACCCGGCAGGGTGGCTGCCCTATGTAAAGAAACACGGCTTACCCTTGATTCGATGAAACCATGTATAACGGCAGCAGAGGGTGGGCTGCTGAGTCCATCTGTCTACACTAAGGAAAACGAAATTATCAGGTAAGTAATTTCTCCATTTCCTAGGTGTAGCAGATGGACTCAGGACCAATGGGATGTATAAAAGCTGCTCCCGAACTGGGTGGGAGGCTGCCCATGGTCCACTTAGGATAGCTCTTGCAAATGCTGTGTCTTCCCGAGCCTGAACATCCAGGTGGTAGAATCTGGAGAAGGTATGGATGGAGGACCATGTTGCCGCCCTGCAGATCTCGGCAGGTGACAGTATTCTAGTTTCTGCCCAGGAAACCGCCTGAGCTCTGGTAGAGTAGGTCTTGACCTGTAGAGGTGGTGGTTTTCCCGCTTCTACGTAGGCCGCCTTGATGACGTCTTTGATCCAGCGGGCAATGGTTGCCCGCGAGGCCGCTTCCCCTTGCCTCTTCCTGCTGTGAAGGACGAACAGGTGGTCCGTCTTTCGTACTGGTTCCGACATTTCCAGGTATCTGGATAGGAGTCTGCCAATGTCGAGATGGCCTAGAGCCCATGCTTCTTCCGACTTCAAGCCTTCCATCGCAGGTGAAGAGATGGTTTGGTTAAGGTGGAAGTGTGAGACCACTTTGGGGAGGAAGGAGGGAACCGTGCATAGTTGAATGGTCCCCGGGGTGATTCTGAGAAATGGCTCACGGCAGGACAGTGCTTGTAGCTCTGAAATGCAGCAGGCCGAACACACGGCCAGCAAGAACACTGTCTTTAGGGTTAGTAGACGGAGAGACAGGCCTCAGAGGGGTCTGAAGGCAGATCCTGCTAGGAACTCCAATAAGAGGTTGAGGTTCCACAGGGGCACTGGCCACTTTAGTGGTGGGCGAATGTGTTTGACCCCTTTCAGGAATCGTGATATGTCTGGGTGCGAGGCTATGCTGTCGTCCTCGCTCCTGGAGCCATAGCATGACAATGCTGCCACCTGTATCTTGATGGAGTTGAGGGACAGGCCCTTCTGTAGTCCATTCTGTAAGAATTCCAAAATCATGGGGACTTTAGTGGAGTGTGGTTTGATGTTGTGATCTTCGCACCAGGACTCAAATACTCTCCAGATCCTTATGTATGTTAGAGATGTGGAGAACTTGCGTGCTCGGAGGAGAGTATCTATTACTGCCCCCGAGTATCCCCTCTCTCAGCCGGGCCCTCTCAATGGCCAGACCGTAAGAGAATTGAGCTGGATCCTCGTGGAGGATGGGACCTTGCTGTAGTAGGTCCCTGTGTGGTGGCAGGGGTAGTGGCTTCCCTGCCAGTAGTCTTCTCATGTCTGCGTACCAGGGTCTTCTTGGCCAGTCCAGGGCCACCAGAAGAACTAGCCCTCTGTGTCGCTGAATCTTGTGAATGATTGCGCCCAGCAAGGGCCACGGTGGAAAGGCATATAGTAGGGTCCCCGGTGGCCAGGTCTGTACCAGGGCGTCAATCCCCTGGGACTGCGGATCTCGCCTGCGACTGAAGTATCTGGGTACTTGAGCGTTGGATCTGTTTGCTAGAAGACCCTTGTCTGGAGTCCCCCACCGATCCACTATCATCTTGAAGGCTGTGGTTGACAGCTTCCATTCTCCTGGGTTTAGACTTTCCCTGCTGAGGAAGTCTGCCGTGGTATTGTCTTTCCCTGCAATGTGGACAGCGGAGATGTCCTGGAGATTTGCTTCCGCCCAAGCCATCAGGGGGGCTATTTCTAAGGATACCTGTTGGCTTCTGGTTCCGCCCTGCCGGTTGATGTAGGCCACCGTTGTGGCGTTTTCCGACATCACTGACCACTTTGTTTCGAAGTCTGTGGGCGAATCGCAGGCAGGCTAACCTGACTGCCCTTGCCTCTAGGTGGTTGATGTTCCACCCCACCTCGTCTTCGTTCCACCGCCCTTGGGTGGTTAGCTCTTCGTAGTGTGCTCCCCACCCATGTAGACCGGCATCTGTGGTGAGCAGGATCCAGGTTGGAGCGGATAGTTTTGATCCCCGGCTCGTGTGGCTGGTCTGTAGCCACCACCGTATCTGGGTCCGGACTCTGGTTGGTAGAGGTAGATGTACGGTGCAGTTCTGGGATCGTGGACTCCTCCGTGATAGGAGTGAGCGCTGCAGGGGCCTCATGTGGGCTTGCGCCCATGGTACCACTTCCAGTGATTAAGTCAGAGGACTTGTAGGTAATCCCATGCTGTGGGATGGGAGGCGTTCAGCAAGGTCTGGAGCCGGTTCCACAGCTTTGATCTCCTCGTGGGGGTCAGGCTGACCTTGTCCTCTTTGGTGTCTAATCGGACTCCTAGGTATTCCAGCGACTGCGATGGCTGTAGAGAACTCTTGTTTGTGTTGACTGCCCATCCTAGGCTTTCCAATACAGTTTGACTGTTGGTTGCTCGGTGGCTTTCCTCCGGTGATTTTGCTCTGATCAGCCAATCGTCCAGGTAGGGATGAACGAGGATTCCTTCCTGATTGTCACTGCCACCACTACTATTACCTTGGTGAACGTCCGGGGTGCAGTGGCTAACCCGAAGGGTAGTGCCCAGAACTGGTAGTGATGATTCAGGACCTTGAAGCGTAGATAGCGCTGGTGTTCCTGATGGATTGGTATGTGCAAGTAGGCCTCCGACAGGTCCAGGGATGTGAGGAACTCTCCTGGCTGTATTGCATATATAACTGATCGCAGTGTTTCCATGCGAAATCTTGCAATCCTTAGGTGTCTGTTGAGCGACTTGAGGTCCAGGATGGGCCTGAATGTACCCTCTTTCTTGGGTTCGATGAAGTAAATGGAGTAATGCCCAGTATTTATTTCTCGTGTAGGCACCGGGGTTATGGCCTCTAGGGCCAGGAGTCTGGTCAGAGTAGTTTCCACTGCTGCCCTCTTGTGGGGGTCGTGGCAGGGAGATTCCACGAACTTGTCCGGAGGGGTTTGAAGGAAGTCCAGGTAGTACCCCTCTCGGATGATGGCTAGGACCCACTTGTCCGATGTTATCTCGACCCATCTGTGGTAGAATAAGGCTAACCTGCCCCCTATGGCTTCTTTCCTTGGATGGGTAGGCCGAATCTCATTGTATGGTGCGGCTGGGGCCTGGACCCGAGCAGTTTCCCCTCTTGGTATGCTTGTTCCGAAAGGACTGGTTCCTGCCCATGGGGCAGGGCGCTTGATAGTTGCTCTTGTAAGGGTTGAAGCGCTGTGAGCTTCTGCCTCTGGCGGGCCTTGGGAAGGAACGCTGGTTTCTATTTGTCTTATCTTCCGGCAGGTGTGGTAATGAGGAGTCGCCCCATTTGTTGGCCAGTTTCTCTAGTTTGCTGCCGAACAGGAGGGATCCTTTGAAGGGCAGTCTCACGAGGCATGTTTTGGAGGCTGCGTCCGCCAACCAATTTCAAAGCCAGAGTTGTTTCCTGGCTGCCACTGAGGACAACACTCCTCTGGCTGCTGTGCGTACTAGATCAGAAGCCGCGGTGAGAAATGATAGTGCTGATTCCATGTCTTCTCCCAGGGTGTTGTTCCTGGCTTGAGACAAACAGGCACGTGTCACCATGGTGCAGCAGGTCGCAATCTGCAGGGACATGGCTGCCACCTCAAATGATTGTTTTAGTATGGCTTCCAGGCGCCAGTCGTGTGCATCCTTGAGCGCCGTTCCTCCCTCCACTGGGATGGTGGTGCGCTTAGCAACCACGCAGATTATGGTGTCCACTCTGGGGCACACCAGAAGCTCCTTGGTTGCTGGGTCCAGGGGGTACATGGCAGACAGGGCTCGACTCCCTTTGAATGAGGACTCCGGAGCATTCCATTCCAGGTCAAATAGCTGTTGTGCCGCCTGTAGGAGAGGAAAATGGCAAGACGTCTGTCGAAGGCCCTCCAGCAGGGGGGTTCATTTTGGGTTCCCCCGAGGTGCTTTGGTCCAGAATAGCGAGCTCAAATAGGTATTGAGATACTAGGTCCGGGAGCTCATCCTTTGAGAAGAAACGTCTCATGGTTCGATGTGGCTCTGTCCAAGGGAAGCTCCCCTTCCTCAAGGGGTTAGATTTCTTCTTCTGAGAAATCTGTGTCCCTGTAGGAGGGGCTTCTAGGTGGTGGGGGCTTGTGCCTGGGCCTCGAGGGTCCTCCGGTGGTGCATACGGCAGGTCCGGCTGGGGTTCAGTCTGCATCTTGACAAAGGCATGAATCCCCTTGAATAACTCCACCCATGAAATCGACGCTGGGTCTAAGTTGAGGGGTGCCGGATCCCTGGGGTTCCCCGTCTGAGGGGTGGATTCACTGGGGCCTGCAAGGTCCGGGGTGCCCCCTGAGGAGCTAGCACTGGGCGGGACTGGCCCTGACCTGGATATTCCAGGGCCTCCTCACACTGTGCACAAAGGGCGTCAAGCTTCCTTGCTCCATGCGGCTCTGATATGGCATGCTGGGCAGAGGCCTTAAGCTTTTATGCCTGTTTCTGGAGGTGTCGTTTCTGTGGACGCGTAAGCTCTTGTGCGCTCCATTGCGTCTGAGAAATGCGCGCAGGGGTGCGTCTAGCCGTGGATGTGCACCTTGTCCTGTGCGCTTAACTTATGCGCGCAAGACTGTGTGCGCCTAAAGTTGAGCGCTCGAAATCACTTGTGCGCACAACTAAGCTTGTGTGCTCGGGTCAGACGGCGAGCGGCGCGGTGAACAGGGCCAAGATGGCGATGGCGAGCATGCAGGCAATATGGCGACCTCCTCAGAGGGTCTCCACGTGGGCAGACCCTAGAATGGCCGGGGCCTAGCCCTTCTAGGGCGGATCAACCCGGCGGCACAGGCTTCCGATCGCCGACCTGTGCTCCTCCTCGATCTTCGGAGACAGGCTTAAAGTAGAAGATTTCCACCTTACCTTGTCTTCGGCGCTTCCCGGTTTCGTTCCGGGCGGTCTCTGGCTGCAGGGGGAGAGGGTAAGTACCTTTACCACCGTGCTCGAGGGGGTGCACCCGCTGCCTCTCAGCTGTGCCTGGGATTGGGGGCTAAGTCCTTGCCGCGATTCAGCCACCGGACCAAGGCTCACCTTCGAGGGACCACGGAAATCACCTCGGGAAACTCAACTGGGGGAGGGACCCGAGGGTATCACCGCAGGAGTGCGGGGCGCGTCTTCAGGTAGGATTTTTCTTCCGATTTCATTCTTCAATTTTGGTCTAACGCTCTGAGAGCGTGCAGATAGCTCCTAACTGCTTTGGAGACTGAAAATACTGAGGAGCTGCACTTCCTGCAGGGGTATATGTACTAGGGGCCGACGTCAGATTGAAATCTGATCCGTCTCCAACTGCTAGCACGAGTACACTATACCCATTGGTCCTGAGTCCAACTGCTACACGCTAGGAAATTCAGCCCTGTTTGTCAATTGAGAACAAAAATATTGAAAATCACTCCTAAAATTAAGCTGTTTCAATAAAGAAATGGCCAAAATACTATACATATTTCCAGTCTTCAAACATGTGCCAACATATCCAAAGGGAAAAAAAATAAGACACACATACCTTGATATTCCCTGTAAGTTTCTCTGCATCAAATCTCTGCTTCATATTTGTATTCATTGTAGAGCTACAAGACAAATTGCAATTTTTACCAAATGCAAATTAAATATCAAGATTAAGCATCTACAAATGCATTTTTAAACTGAATAACCAGAATGTTAGTCTAAACTTTCAAATCTAAACAAGCATTTCCAACAATACTCCCACCTAGGGAGCCATAGGTATATCATGTGAAGTTTGCTGTGTTGTCCTTTGAAGTCTCTCCCTGCAAATACTAACTCAAAACTCAACTTTATTGCAGCACTCTATTTTGTCTCAACATTTACATTAAGTTTTTTTTCAATTACTCTGTAGATAAGCATCTTCAAAATTAAGCTGGTCTGTCTGCATGAAGTATGAGCTTCTTGTCCTACACAATGTACAATCTGTAAATAAAAGCTCACCTCATCCTAGATTTTAGTGAACACCATAAACTCCTATCCCTCAGAAGTTTGGATAGGAGAAGGAAGCTATCACTGAGGCAACTCTGTCCAGCAGGCTACCAAACACCACACACTTCATTCCATGAGCCCTGGCGAGGGGGTTGCTATCACTCCTTGTCCCTCAATTCAAATCACAATCAAACTGGCAAATCAGACTGCCTTGTACTAAAATTCCAAGATTGCTTAAACTGGCCCTAAACTACCACCCACCAGATAATTAACCCGACTCCTTTCTTAAATTCTCCAAACTCCTATGTAACCTTGTTACTACCACCCAACAAGTTTCTGATACTGGAGACAAGTACCATGCTAAGGCCCCTCCCAAAGGTAACACCATCAACTTTCAATGCAATATGGTTTATCTCAACCTCTCAACTAGTCAACGTTTCTACCCACAGAGGAACACTATTTGATATTCTTCTCCCCCAGTGTGAATATAAACCCCAACTTGATAACCGTGAACCACATCTCCTGGTCTGGGCACCTTTACAACCTCTATACAAACTGTTCCTATACTTGAACCTTCTACCAGGAATTTGTCTACCACAAAATGACAGTAACTGAAGGCAACATACCAAAAAACTCAAACATGCTAGAATTCAGTACAGCCACTGAGACTAGCCCCCCCAAGTCAATCAGACCTAGATCTCCCTCAGGCCTCACTCCCCACCACCTGTCAAAACAAATCACATCAATCTTCACAACTGCAAGCACACACCAAAAAATATAAAGCAGCCATTCAACTAGCTGAAATAGCAAATCTCTAGACTAAAACTAGATCAGACCCTATGACAGAACTTTACAGAATCTTCCATAGAAAAAAAAATTCACTATACACTCCAGCTTTAATGTTCAACCCCCCCCCCCCCAATTACACACCCCAGTTCCAAGACAATTACCTATGAAACCCCTCCTTCAACCATGGCTACCACTCCTACAAGCTCAGCCAGAACAAGCAAATTCCCTCCAAAAAGTGTTCTTGTCTGAATTCAGAACAGTGTCCCAAAGTAGTAGAAAAATTCTCCAGACTCAGTTTATTCACCTGCCCATAAGGCCCAATACCCCCAATTTTGTTGCAACTTAAGATAAGGCTTATTGGTTAACTGCCATAGTACATACCATGCTAATCCAAGGTTTCCAGCCTCATTAAAAAAGGCTATAAATCAAACCTCTCAAAAAGGAAGGCTCTAATTCAAAAATATCACTATCAGCCATCTCCA